>NC_084936.1:632500-1257500 GCF_958298935.1 Phragmites australis
CTACGACCCGTCACTTTTAACATAAGTTTGTGTCTTCCTTATTTGTTTTTCACGTTGTGTGTGGCGCAAAGATCTGCAAGCTTTAAAGCAACTTTAAAATGCCGAAAGATTCATTTGCCGTAGCTATATTTTTATGCAGTTTATTTTGTCAAAGCAAATGCTAACAGGAGCTAGCTCATGCAAATTGTCGAGCTAGCTCAGGATACTAATAGCATTGTCAGATAAACAATTACACGATCGATGATGTAAGGAGAGCTAGCATCATTAATATATCGTTATCAACTTAGCAACTCATGCCATCGACGGATCGATCAGTTGAGATAAATGAAGGGTAACTGTGCATGCAGGTTCTTCTTCTTGTTGCTAGCTGCATCATGCTGGGTGGTCCAAGTGGCCTGCAGCAATGCACACAGCAGTGTACTTTTAGCAGGAGGAGGAGGGCTTTGTTGCTGCCGATGATGCAGCTAGAGCTAGTCCCAAGGCAGTGTACTTGTTAAGTTCTTCCGCGGCAGCAGAGCCAGAGAGAGACTCGATCGATCAGCTGCCTCTCAGCTCAGCAGCATGCATGCATGCATGTGTGCAGTACCACTACTCTGCCCTGCCCTGCAGTCCTGCACTATGAGTGATGAGTGTGTGAGAGAGATGTAAAGATGGATCTAAAGCTGGTTAATTAGACCGTGTCTTCTGGGTTGAGGCTAGTTACTATATGCACGGTACGGCCTGAGATCTAGCCAGATTGGGCTGACACGACATGTGCCTGAGTCGAGGTTATGACACGTGGTGCCAGCTTGGCCCGGATCGGCCCGGCTATGCCGCCCCATCCAGCTGCTGCTGTGTCACGGGCCGACAGGGCCTGCCTCTCTTGGCTAATGGGCCCAACTAGGCTGGGCCCAAACGGGCCCGGGCCATGTTATGCCGGGTCACCCATTTAACCATGTCTGGATGGATATTATTAGAGAGAGAGAGAGAGTACTTGTGGGTTGCAGTTGTAAAAGGCTGTGGCGTTTCCGGGTGTGATGGCGATGTGTGGTGATGAACGGTGCAGGAAGGATTGCATCTGCAGGCAAGCGGGGCACTAAATCGAATGCCTGACCGGCCAGCCTAGCTTCCCGCTTCAGATTTTGCATTGCATGCCATGCATGCATGGATCATCTATCAAAGAATCTGAACTAGCTACAATATATTCAGTACTCCATTATCTTTGCTCTCGCAAAATAACACCGGCCGGCCGATACTGTAAATTTGAGATCTGGATAAATGCTACTGCAAAGTTCCTCGTGAGCTTTCTCTGATAGCATGGAGTTTTTGTCGATGGAACCGGTAGAGATGAAAAGCCAAATGAAAGGTGCAGTTCATGGATTCAGTGCGCAGGTGCAGAGGCCATGATGTCAAAGAGGGCCAGGGGCATCCATGACCATGGTGCAGTCGGTGAAGTACAGTAGTACTACGAGCTAGCTAGGACAGAGTGAATAAAGCCTTCCTTGCTGATGAGCTGAGTGAGCATGCAGAAACCAAAAAGAGTTCCGTATTTGGTTTCCCAAGACAAGGTGAGGGCTGAGGTGGTGATGTCTGAGATGGACATGGAGATGCCCTGAAGCCCTGATCAAACTCAAGAGGAGAATATTGGTTAAGCAAATGCCTCAGCCTCAGATCAGCAGCTGCAGCAGCTGGACTGAGACCCTCTCTGCCTCTGCCTCTGCCGAACAACTCGTAACTGCTTTTGGACCCAAGAATCCAACACTTTGAAACTGCAGGCCTAGCTAGAGAACCTATCGATCTAGTCCTACATGCATAGGATAGGAGTAGCATTGCTGTTCACCACGTACTCTACTCCCTATACGCCTAAGCTACATAGAGCATATCATTATCATCATGGCTTCTTTCTGCATGCAGGGCAATGCAATGCATGGACTTCGCTCAGCAGCTGGGAACTTGGAGTGACTGACTGCTGACCATATGCAGGGTAGAGCACTGAGGTGAGGCTAACCAATCAGACTTCTCAGTCAGTATTCAGCAATCAGCACGGTGTGCAAGGAGAACAACAGAAACATGTCAAATTGTGTGGATTGGACCCCTGCAGAAGAAGACTGAAGTGTATGTGCATCTTCGATTCTTCATTTTGATAGCATTCGCCTGGAATAATGTACAGCAGCACTATATGTTACTGCTGTTGAGAATTGCGTAATTTTTTTTTACTGTTTTGGGCCATTTTCCCGGGTTCTCTTGTGGCCCATTCGCTTGTGTGCGGTCCAAGCTCACTTGATGGTCTCATGGGGCAGCATCAGGGTAGCTAAGGCTCGCAGTTGGGAAAAACACGTGAAAGGGAGAGAGGGGCGAGCGGCGGCGCATGGGAGGCGGCAGCGCAACCCCCCTCCACTTCTTTCGGGTGCGTGGGGGATTGGATGGTGTCATCGTCGCCTATACGATGGAGACCGACTCCTTCTCTCAGTGTGAAAAAAAAAATAGTTTTTCCCTTTGTTTCCCCTCTGTTCTCTATGGATTTCTCACTGTTTTGTTTGCCATCTCCGCAGGAGCCGAGGGGAGCTTGTGCTTTGTTTATGGAGCTTTGGTGTGTGGAGGGATTCGACGGAGGAACTCTCTTGTTCGTGCTCGTCGAAGCTGTGATTGTCGAGCCTCGCTCGCACGTGCCAATGCGGTGCGTTGAGGTCTTTATCTCCGTCTTTCTCGCCAGCGGCAACAACAGCGAATAGTACTTCTAGGACAGCGACAAAAGTGTCATAACTTGCCTTGGTTCTCAGTGCATTTGAGCTGCTCTCTCTGTGAGTATTTCCCTTTATGTGATATGAACAATAGGTACTTATACGTGTTGCTCGATGATGTGTTTAAATTCTGAAATTGGGCGTGTTCGCTGAACACACTAGCACATACGTGTAAATTCTCATGTTGTTTGGTTGAATCTTGAGGAATCTGTAGGCTGGACATTGAGTGTTACTTAGTTGAAACACCTTGTGATACTCTTGTTGAGTTGGATCACCAGCCTACTGTTGGTTAGCATTATCTTTGATCTAGTGCTGCAGTGATATCCAAGTATTTTCATATATCTACTCTAGCTGGATTGATAGCTCAAGTTGCTTTCACTGTAGTTGCAATTTATAGTTCTATTTCATCTTTGTCTCGGCTATATTGCTCCTCTGTGTTGATTTTATATTTTTGGCATTGCACTGTTAATAAGCCTCTAGAACTCTAGAATTAAGTACACGTTATTTTACTAGTTGAGATCTTAGTAACACTGCTCAATTGATGATATTCTTGCTAGGAGAATTAGGGAGCAGAATCATAAAAATCTTGAGGCCAATTGTTATAATATATATGAGAGCACAATTATTCAATTTATTTTCCTGTTGTCCTGCACTTTTCCTATTATTTCATTCAAAGGTCATGTATATTTGAATTTGTATGTTATGCTCTTATTTTTATATATATAGAATAATATTAATGCTTTTATTATCGTATTTTTTACAGCAACTGCTACGTGGGAGTAGTATCTATTAGCTGCATATATGAATTCAAAGTATATCAGTTGCTATTAACTGCACATATGAATTACCACGTCAGCGTGTAAGTGGATTTTTTGTACAACTATTTGTAAGTGTAGCATTACCCTTATGAGTTATGACAATATGTGCTAGGGAATAAATATTCAGGTATTGTGAAATCAAGTTAAAGGTGCTAGTAGTAAGCAACAATATGATCTAAGATGCTTACAGATAAGGTGCTTTGTTAAGGTAATGGGAAATAATATTATAAAAAATAAAAAGAAAAGGTTTAAGCACTCAAAATTTTAATCCTATTGTTCCATTATCTAAAAAAGCTTAAAATGTTAATAAACTCTTAATAGCATCTCTCCTGTTATTTTCCTAAAAAAGAGATAAAAAAACTCAGCCAAAAAGCGCAGAGATAAATCCGCTTTCTGGGCCCACAAAGCTCACTACCTTTGAGCCCAAAAGCGTAGATAATTTTTCTGGGCCCTGGTCTGAACTTTTGTACTTGTCAACCTCTTGTCCTGGTCTTTAAATTCAGTCGCGACTCCCTTGAGATTTACTTAATTAATTTTCAAAATTTGACAATGCAATTGAGTGTAAAAATAAAAACATGGAGCACGGATGGTCCAACAAGTTGCACTATATATCTCCATGCATAGCAAACGACGATCAAAGTTGCACAATAGATAAGAGCAGGGATAAAGACATGCTCAATTAATATATATAATTTCAGTTAATAAGGTAAAATATCTTGCAGCTTTGTGCCGACCAGCGGCAAGAAAAATTAAACAGCTAAGAAACAAACGAGACCTTCAATTATTTGTATTATTGTTGTTGTGAGAGTGCAAGTGGGTGATGGAGCTAATTGTCATCCAGAGATTAGGCCGGAAACGTTTTTTTCCATTATCTGAAAAAAAGAGATTAGGTGCAACTCATACTTTCTTCAGTTTGCAACTTTGTATCTTGCATCCAGAAAGAGCAAAGGAACAAAAAAACAAGAGAAAATTATTGGCGGTTGGTGCCGTCAAGCATGAATCGAGATGCCACGTTTCAGTAGTTTCTACTCCTTTCTTGTTATTTTTTTTTACCGAATTCTACTCTTTTTATTAAGAGGATAATATACAGCTTCCACTTTAATTTCTAGGTGATTATTGATGTTCGAAAGATTATTAGGGAAAATTTGACCATTTTCATCTTCTTGCAGTCTTTCTAGTCATGAGAAAGATACATCCTTAATGAGAAACGGGACAGAATAAAACTACAAGGACACGAACACCAGACTACCTAGCCAGGCAGAACTAGCTAGGTAATTTTGTATTATGAAGGGAAAAAACACTCAAATTCGAGCAGGCTGTACGTACATCCACTAAAACTACGACGACAAGAACACAAACACTTTTTTCACATTCATTTTGTCACTTGAAATCTACAAGCAAACACCCAAAACTAAGACCTTTTCAGTTTTACAAGGACAAAGCAAGGTTAGATTCTGCAGGTATGTATAGACGTCCATCAGGTGATCGGAAATCCCTTGTGTTTAATTGGATTTCAGCTTGTTCAAGTTGTGCGTAGCCTGCAAACCGTATACAGACTGTTATGAGCAAATTCTGATCAAACATTGCAACATGATCAATCTCTGTAAACATATGTGTGGTTAATTATTTGGAAACCAAATTGGTACCAAAATGGCATCGATCTCCTCTAACAGGGGCTGAACAACACAGATCAAGATCTTCACATCTTCTGCAAGATCCTCAAAATTTTGACAGCTCCCCATCAGCAGCGCTATGAAGGTCTCTCTTTCTGGGATGAGCTTCAGTGCCACCTGACAGTTTGCAACTATGCTGAGAAAATTAGGTCAGTGGACGAAACAAACCTACTAATTGCAAAGCTAATTCAGAAGTCATGATCATAAATATAACTACAGAGAACTGTATGTGCTAAACAAATTTATTTTTATTTTCTAGAAATTCTCTTGTTGTACCGGCTCAGAATGCAGAATAAATCAAGTGATACCTTGTAAGCAGCTGATGAGATCCAGCCATGCCATGGCTTCAGAGTACATTTATATGCTTCTTCCACAACCTCTTCCAGGCTCGACTCAGGGGTTTTCAGTAGCCTCTCCAATAAATATTTTGAGAAATTTATTGACCTGAAATGAGCACATATCACAACATTTCGGAATGAAGGCTTGCAACACCATGGACATGGTGGACAACTGACATGGTAGGCATGATGAATATCAAAACACAATTGATGTTCATGTACCTGCCAAGCCATATAATAGCTCTGGTGCAGCTGTTGGTCTTCTTTGATGTCCCTTCCTCCACTTCATCGGTGACTATCGCCGTCAAGCTCTCGTGTTTGGAAGGGTCTCTTGAATGCAGATCTTGTAATCTCTGGGAGAAAATCGCATATTGTCATTCATGATTACTGATTGGAACAATTGGAATGAGTCCATAGCAAGTGTAGAGAAATATGGAATGGCATGTTCAGGGCATAAGGGCTTCTTGCAGTCAGACATCAGCACTTACCTGAACATTTTTCTGAATGTCTTGCCTCAGGACTAGCAACGTGGGTCCAATCCCGTCTTCATCGACAAAAGGAAGCACTTGTCAGTTCAACATGATTTTTTAGATACAAATGGAGTGAGTAGCAAATGGGGTTAAAAAAAAGAAGGAATAACTGAATGGAGTGCATCAGAGTATATACTGGTGCCAAGTTAATAACCAGTGATATGGCATCTGAAAAGAAAGTAATTTTGGAGGTTTTCCACTACATTATTTGTGCCATCCATAAACAAATTTTTGCAAAAGTCACTACCGAAATTTTCCCCTCCCCAAATGTACATGGGTATTTCCATTTATAACCTCATGGAAGCATGACAGAAAGAAGTTTAAGGTCTCTGGGCCACATAGTGAGTGGCTACAGAACTGACAAGTACACTGCCTCTAAGAATCAAACAAAGCATAAATCAAAGGGTCTGAACCAAATTTTCAAATCAAATATGGCAACACAATGATGAGTGTTAAACCTGACCCACAACACACGCACACAGACAGCACCTGCATACACAAATGACACAATTTCTCTGTTCTCTAGCATGTACTGCACATGCCCAATGCAAGTAAAACTCCGAAGAAGAACAGCATTTTTCCTGAACACATGAACCTATCTCACTCTATTCAATTACCCCTCACAAGATCATAATATTTAAACAAAATAAAAAACAACAATACTTTCTGATAAGAACATCAGACCAGCTGAACCTTCCTGAAAATTAATCAATCCCAGCTGAAAAGAAAATAATTCGGTGTATTAAGAAGAACACTACATCAGTTACAAACCAAGAACATGGATGAGTTTCTTGGAGACACAGATGAGATCCATGGTGGATGACCTCTGCTTCTCCTGCACCTGCTGCTCGTCCCCATCTCCTGAACGGAAGAGAGAGAGCTCCTCCATGGCCAACCTCAGCTCAGACTTCCCGTTCTCCATCTCCTCTCTTTTCCTCTCCATCTATCCTCCTACTACCTTACCTGAACCCCTAGGCTCAACTAATCCACTATTTATACACACGCATACAAGCTCTTTAGCTGCCATTTCTTGGGATAAATGATGGGGTCAACTTCTTGTTGCATTTTTTTAATCAGTGATCTCTCTTGGTGTTGTTCTTGGCATCCCTCTATATGAAGTCAGAAGAGCAAATGGCTTATTATTGAGAGTAAAATATGGGTGATGGTTCAGGTCCTTACTCGGCAGATGATTTAATTACTTGATGCAGTTGTCCAAGGACTTGTTTAACAGTTTACACATTGCCGTGTGTACTTGTTATAGGAATCCCTTGTTAAATATTATTAGTGAAAACCACTGCCAATCTACATCCAACTCCAGTTTGTAAAAATACAGATTCTTTAAGGAGAAGTTGTAAAGTAACTAGTATTAGACTTTTCCACATGACAATTAAGTTGTGTCTTTTCTTTTTGTTAGAATTAACGCTGTGTGATCAGTTCAAGGAAAATGCTTGAGAGTTTGTGATAAGTGAAATATATAATCTCTACTATTCAAAAAGTATGTAGTGGTTTCTGTACTAGGCATGACGTCTTGCCTCGATGTCCTGCAAACTATCTCAAACTTTACAGAAATTACTCACCCCATACCACTCGTTAAATACTCAATCGTCCCCCCGCCCCACACCTGCGCACGTGAACCGTTGCCACCCTTCACCCCTCCCTACGCAGCCGCCCCCCCTCACCTGCGCCACCGCCGCTGGCACATCTCAACCGAATTAATGCCGCTCCTTCCACCCCACCTTTTTGCATACCTATGCGCCTCCGGTCACCCAATCCGCTCGCCGCCCTCACGCCAAAACCGCGCGCCACCCTCATGCTGAAGCCGCGCAATCCTCCCGCGGCCCTGGTCCGCCTGCGTGTCG
Organism: Phragmites australis; assembly: GCF_958298935.1. Classification (NCBI taxonomy): domain Eukaryota; kingdom Viridiplantae; phylum Streptophyta; class Magnoliopsida; order Poales; family Poaceae; genus Phragmites; species Phragmites australis. The sequence continues at coordinate 640,439 of NC_084936.1, forward strand.
AAGTCGTCGTCTGTCGTGGCCCTCCGCTCCGCACGGCCGACGGCGCCGTCGCCCCCCCCCCCTCTGCGTCACCGCCCCCCCCCCTCTACGTCACCGCCGCTAGCACATCTCAACCGAATTAATGCTGCTCCCTCCACCCCACCTTCATGCGTCCCCGTGCGCCTCCGGTCGCCCAATCCGCTCGCCGCCCTCACGCCAAAGCCGTGTACCGCCCTCATGCTGAAGCCGCGCAGCCCTCCCACGGCCCTGGTCCACCTGCGCGTCGAAGCCTTCGTCTGTCACGGCCCTCCGCTCTGCACGGCAGACGGCGCCACCACTCCTCTGTGGGGCCCTCCGCTCCCCCACTCCTCCGCGCCTAACCGCGCCTCCGCACCTCCGCACCCCTCACCGCTGCCCCCCCCCCTTGACATACCGTGCCGCTTCCTGTGCGTTGCAACCCCCCGCGCCCAGCTCCCCTGATCCAAGCCCTGATCGCCTTCGAATGTGCTGGGTGTCGCGCGGAGGCAGCTCAGATTCGGATGCATGAGTGCTCTCCCTTCTCTGCTTGCTCATTAAGATTTCTCCTCGGGGTTTTTCCCATTCTGACGTTGTTTGACTGCGATCCGTTCTGGTCGGTGCAGGTGCTGGGCAGCTGATGCAAAGTTTTCGCCCGGCGGCGGCAGCGAGGACCTACTCCGCCGCCGTGGAGGTGAGCGTTTTGCCGCCGTACCCCAGTTGGCTCCTGTGATTCTGCATGTCACGCGCGCTCGTGGTGTCAAATCCATCTCCTCTGGATTTTTTCTTCAGTGGGGAATGGGAACTGTCTCCTTGCCAGTTCTCGCCTTCCCCTGTAGGTGTCTGCGCCTCCGGCGGTCCGGTAGAGTGTTATCTGATCGGCCAGCGTTGGGGTTAGACGATGAAACGCGTTGTGTTGTGCCTATTTTGTGTTGTGGTGGTTCAGTTCCGAAAATGGCTGGTCAGCGTGGGATTCATAGATGCTCTTGCTATGAGCGTCTCCAAATGACAGAAACTTCGTGCTCGTGAATGGTGTTTGTTGTTGAGCTTGATGGATTCGATGGTAGCTGTACCAGGAAACGGTTAGGTGGCATCTAAGTGGTTGGGTGATGAAGCAGCTACGTATGAGACTGATAATTAGTAAGCTCACGGTGAAAACCAGCGGCAGTTATAGATTATGGATTGTACTTCAGTGCAGCTATTGTTTAGATGTATGTTATGGAGGACACCTGACATTAGGGTGTGCTGTATGGTGGTTATCCCGGGGGACCAAACAGTATGCTCACTATATGGTGGTGGATGCTTAGTGTGTACACTAGAAGACTTGATTTGGTTATGTTGGAAGATCATTATCATCTTATCATATGCACTTACCTGTTTCGATACCTGCTCCTGAAGAGGTGGCATTGTCTTCAGTTTTTGTGACATTTCAACTCTAAATTGGAAGATGCAATGCATGCTCTTTGGAAACATTGGCACTGGTAAATCTTTTTTTTTTTTTACCAAATTGGAATGATTGAACCAAACTGTGGTGGAATAAGTTGATCTTGGTGATTGAACATTTTTGGTCGATAGTATAGGTAAGTATCTAGTGGGATCTCTACTTCTGTACAGCCAAAATATCTGAAATCCAATTTTCCATATGCCTTAGGATCTCCGGGGCATCTGGTATAGTTAGATGACCTTTTAGGTTGTTAGTTCAAGAAAATATCATGCTTCTCTAGATAATTACTTCTCTGTTATGCATGACTTGAGTTTACACAACTATTCTTTTGCTTTTAGATGATTGTGCGAGAAGCGTTGAATTCCTCCTTAGATGAGGAAATGTCTACAGATCCTTCTGTTTTCTTGATGGGAGAAGAGGTACTACCAGTAGCCAACTTGTCTATTTTTCTCCCCTTTGTTTCTTTTGGTCTAATAATTGTTACTTCTGTGGTAGGTTGGGGAGTACCAAGGTGAATATAAGGTCGGTAATATTTCTAAAGATTTATGCTTCCTTCTATCTCCTTGTGGCAACTGAAAATAAATATACGAATGCTATTGGTGTTGAGCTTCTCTTCATTGGTGCTCTTTGCAGATATCAAAGGGATTGCTAGACAAGTATGACCCTGATAGGGTTCTTAATACACCAATCACTAAGGTTATAAATATGCAAAATGATTAATCATCATTGTCCATTCATAAGCTGTCAGTTTGATGTCATTACATATTAATATTGAACTGCTTTGTTTCTGTTCAGGCTGGTTTTACTGGCATTGGTGCCGGTGCTGCTTACCATGGTCTTCGACCTATAGTAGAGTTTATGACATTTAATTTTTCAATGCAGGTTAGTTACCTATAAAAAAATTCTTCTAATTTATTTATTTGCTTGATTTGAATGTGCTTTCTAATCCCCGTGTTCTGCTCCTCCCTTCCTGTCCGCGATCCAGGCGCCCAAAAACGGCGGCCCACCGGTACCCCCCCCCCCGCGTGTCTCTCCTAGAAATCTTCGTGCACTCGCTTCTTGCCTGGGGTTGTCCTCCTCTGTGCCGGATTTAGGGTTGGGATGGACATCCGAGTACGCGGTCAGCAAGTCGCTTGCCTCTATCTGTCCATTCCGCGAGATGATTCCTCGTCGGACTCCAATCTCTGCTCAAACTCAATACCTCACATCAAATCCTAAGTTGTGCTTTATGGTTGCATGTGCATAACTCACATCATTATAGATTAAATAATTGTACTTTCATTGCACCATCGCGTCTATGGATTCACTACATTTTTATGTACTGTCTGTTCACATTACAATAGTTTTGAATTATCTTTGCAAAGGTTTTGTTTGGCTTTCCAGATTCTTCTTTTTATCGACATTTGAGTTTCAGAAAACTAGAAAAATACAACACAATCACTGTGGACCATAACGCCTAAGCTAACCAGGGACAAAATGATTTTTTTTCAGCAACAAGACCATCGTGTAGTAGGTTTTTAATGCTATCTTTTATGAAAAATTGACATTCTGGACAATACAATCCTTTTATTTTTGTCCCTCTGTTTTTCTCTGACAGTGCCTTAATGCAGTTGTCAATATTTGGAGAGCTTATGAAGCAATGGAGTTTTCAATATCTGGAGAGCTTAAGCTAATCGGATTCTTTCTTCTGTAGCAGTCTCTCTGCATGCTAAGCGATTGTACAAGGAGCTCTCTGCTTAATGGCAGGTAGGCAATCTCTTAAATTATTTTGGTATTGATCTTTCACCTATTTGAATAGTCTTCATCTTTCTCTTTTCGTGCAAACATTAAACTCATAGATTTGCTTCAAAAAATAGATAGCTTGGAGGGTGCTGCTTTGAGCATCCAGCATTCATGGCCAAAACTGTAACAAACCCAATGGGCGGCTCAAGTATATGTGGGGGCTCGGGATATGATAATAACTGTTGTTTTTGGAGTGTTATTTGTTCTGAAATTTGAATGCTCTTAACAACTTTTTTTCCTTTCGTCTCTAGCTTAGGTTTTTGAATTGAAGGGAAGAACTTCTATGAGCATCAGTGTTAGAGGGCTATGGCACCACAGGGGTACGCGTCGGTGGAGGCCGCAGTGGGGGCGGGTGTTGTGTAGGGAGAGGGTGAGGGCGACGCGATCCGGGCCGACGTGGAGGAGATGCTAGCCGAGGAGCTGCCGCTGGTGGACAAGGTGTCTGAGGCCGTCTGTCTTGTGGCACCGGCGTGCATATGATCTCTACCTTAACTGGTTAGTCCTCTGCCCCACGAATAATATTGAGATATCTGCCCCAGGTAGACTGCTGCGATCTCTCTGTTGGGGTGTTGAATTAGGGAATTTCAGGCCGAGATCTTATGTTGGTAAGGGATGCAATTGTGGAAGTGTTCGGTAGAATATTTGCATTCCCGTGAGTCCACGTGTAAGTATGATGTACATCTTTTTGGCACCTTGACGTTGTTTTCAGTCCAACAAAACCTAAATGCTCTTTTGCCAAAGTTGTGTCACGCTTGCCATGGTGTCACGTCACTTTTGTTTAACAGATTTTTTGCGTCCGTTGCAACACACGGGGAGAAAACTAGTGAACTACTAAAGTTACTCTTTCCTAAAATTTAATATGCTCGATTAAACTGCAAAGGAGTATGGCATAAATTGCTTACCAGTAGATCTCAATTTCTTACAGTTACAAGTCAATATAGATATCATCTGACAAGAAAATAACCATTTGAAATCAAACATATATAACAAATTATCAAGATTCAAACCTTACCGCTCCTGCTTAATCCTAGGCATTCATTTTTTTATATCGAACGACAGGCATAAGCTAGCTAATGTTGGTGAACAGCATGCTTATCGCTGATAAGTGTTCTACTTGATTAGAATATCATCTTAATGTCACCATCATGACTATTGTTTTTTAAAGTCTAATATTGTTATATTGATACTACTGTTGAGGCTACCATGGTCCATAAGCTGTGCAAAAAAATTCTTGCATTTTGCCATTGGCCAGTGGGAATCAAATAAAAATTGAGCTTTGGTTCTTCCAGAATCCAGAGTGTTTACAATGTTAGCCCTTGTCTTTTCCAACATCCTTTCCTGCTCAGGATAACCACGGGCAGATCAGATCCATGCGTTCATGCATGTCTCCAGAAACAGTTTCTTGAGCTGCTGATCCATCCACGGACGTTATGACGTGACATCTATGCATCTAACCCCGATCGTTACACACTTCAATCAGTGGGCTAGGCTAATGCAGGCTCAAAGGAGGGATAATTGACACTGATAGTTAGTAACTCCTTATATAATCTCTCTGATCATGTGTTTCTCACTTTCTCCAGTCAAAAGAGAGATAATAGTGGCATGAGAGACTGTGACTTGTGGATGATTAAAACTTACAAAATGTTAAACCTGCAGGTTAAACTAGCTGAACCCACAGAATCTGCTCCTGATTTCACATTAACTACCATGCACAGATTTGCCAAAGCAAAGACAACCAACAATAGGACTTAATCAATCAGAGAAAAACCATCGATCATGACTGCTCAAACAAATATCATCTATCATGTACGCATGTATGTCAGCAATCAGAGCATGTAAGCATGCATGCACATATAGGTGTTCCCTGCACGGCACTTGTACATGAGAATCAACAGTACAGTGGTCTGTCTTTACAGGCCTAGAATATGATATGTGCGTCACATGACTTCATCAGTTAGTATATATGTAGCCTACGATCGAGCACGCTTGCGTCCTGAGAGAAGCTAAGAGAGTTTGACTTGGATGCATCTATGTGTGCCTGTGTAAGACAACATTGTGATAAGATTAGAGAAACATATATATGAATATTGTGTTCGCAATTTTCAGCATTCAGATTCGTTTTTTGACCAAATCACCGCTGTGTTTCATGTTTGGAAACCTTACAAAATGAGACAACGAGGCAATGGTGCTCCGTTTTTAAAACAATGGAGGAGGGCCGGGGGAGATGCATGTGGATGTGGTTATGCAATATAATGCAGACTCTGTTTGTTGGGGACATCTGGATGAAGAAGAAAGGAACAGGCAGGCAGTAGATAATTATACTCTGAAGAAGTACAAGTGTGGATGGACATGGATATGTATGAACAATTTCCATTTGTTTCTCCAGTAGCATCCTTTGTTCGGGTCCATGCGAAGGACCCAGAGTTTGTTCATATGAGGCCCAGCCCATAAATGGATCAGCCACTGAAATTTCCATTTTGTAGTGGGAACTGCACGGCAAGCTTCAGTTGGAGTAGTATTTCTTTTTTTAAGGACTGCTAAAGATTGCCGAGATATATTAAGAGATGAAATAAGAACAAATAAACAGTCTAGCTAGTTTTTTATTCACTACAGGAGAGAAATCTAGAGCTTACCAGAAACAAGATTAAAAAAAGATATCCGCTTACAACTTTACAACCTCTTAGCTAAAAGAGAGAGAAAACACCTAACATCCTTAGACGGGTAAAGAAAGTCAGTTAGAGTATATGGTTGGAGTAGTATTTCCTTTCCTTTTTTTCCTTTTTGACCATCATCATCGATCGTGTAGTTTAGATAAGTAAGGAGGTAGCAGCAGCAGCAGCAGCACAAATGATCTTGCTTGCAGGCAGCACTAGCAGGTAGTCAAATGTCAAATTACTCTGCTAACATAAGTTGACTGCATGTTTAAATTCTTTACGACTTCAGTTAATTTGCTCCATCATTTTCCAACGGGAAGACGACAGTTGTGCCAATGCAACTGCTCCCGATTTGACCTAACTAATCCTTGTGTTAACAACTCCAAGAAGAAGGATGTGGATCCACCGCTGCTGCATTAATGGAGTTCCTTCGCTACACCACCCGCTACTCTAGATAATCGCCCATCTCTTTCGTATGTGATTTCGATGTTACTATAGCTGTGACTAAGGACATGTTGGTTAAAGTAGATTTTTCTATTTATTTTAAAAAACCCTCCCTATGAGTGAAAATTAGTGCTGGAAAAATGAACGGCTTGGCCTACACGATCCGATTTGACCTGTTAGCTAAACGAATTATATTGAGTATTTAACCTAGACACGATCCATACCTAGACACGATCCATATAAGACGGGACGTTTCATAAACACTTATGATACAGTAGGTCTGATAGGCTTTTTTCCATTAAACCTGTTAGCAAAGCCACACGGGTCCCACTCATGTGGGGCCCTCGGACCCCTAATCGCCGCCGAGCCGAGGCCGGCTGGAGTGGACCGAGTCCATGATGACCGCGGGTGGCCCACATGTTGGCCCCGCCGCATCCGGTGAGGCCCGGCCTGCCCAACGTTTTTTCTATAGGTCCCTGTAGTTTCTGTTATTTTCATGCTCCAATGGCCCCGGTCCACAAGGCCAACTTTTTCTTCCTGCCTAGGCTCCGCCGGGACTGGTAAACACGGCTGCATATTGGACCAACTTCAGATTCTTTGACAGACTTTATTTCAAATCAAAATTACTCACTCGGATTGTTCTGTGTTCTTAGCGAATTAGATCTATTTTTGCTTAACAGAGATGTTCACAATTTATTCTAAGTTTCAGTGCCTCGCAACTGTATACACTTTGGAGGCTTGCACTTAGATAACGACAACAAGCGGGTATTATTTACATATTCAAAGTATAAAGTGTTTAGCATGTTATAATTCAGGATGTTTATTATTTATGTATTATTTATGCTTAACTCGTGAGAGAGGGAAGCAAACATCAACCGAGGAGAGCACATAAGTGTGAAAGCAAATTATATAGGATACTATTTAGAAAAATCTCTATGAGACTCTATTTATATAATTCATCCCGTAATTCAATAGCTAGACTGAAAAGAAGAAATAAAAAAATAGACACATATCATCATAAAAGAGAGAATATTTCGTAGGACAAGTACTACAAAATTTACTTCTACAAAGGTACTCACTATAAACCATCCATAATATTAGTTATTTTGGCAAGGACGATAAGACGACATACAAGTGGTGACAAAAAAGATAGATGGCCCTTGACAAATGCTGCCACTCGCATGTATCAAATTGACTAGATACGACGACAATACGTAGAAAGCAAGCCAGCTAAAAGACAGGGGCAACCGTAGTCGTTTTATCAGCGGATGGACCATCGCAAATTGTCATATTATGATATCGCAAAACGACATATTCTCTTGCAACAAAGATGTATAATTAAGAACCTCTACTACTTAAAAAATATGTAGGTTTTCATAACAGACAGGACGTCCTACTATTCTTTTCCTGAGCTCTGACAGGTGGTCCCTCTTTCCTGCCCAACACCAATCTCGATCTCTCATCTTCCTCCCCGTCGCGTCCCCGTCACAGCGCCGCCCTCGCCATCGCGACATCGCCTCCGCCCCTCCGCTTTCCCATCCCACGTGAATAAAGCCGGAGGCGTGCGGCCCAAGCAAAGGCCCTGTACTTGCCTCCGACGTGCTGGATCATGACGCTTGCCTCGGTCGAAGCTAGGGTTAGGGTTTGGCTTGGCTCAGTCACCGCGCCAACCCCGACGCTGATGCACCACGCATGATGGCGGTGAATTGCCTCTACGTCGTGGTTGCCTCCACGGAGGCTAGCGCCACCGTGCTGCAGTGGTGGGCGGCGTCGCTCCTCAACAATGAGGCCCGGGCGGGTGGGGACGGGGAATGGCTCGCGGCCGTGCTGCGGTCGCGAGTGACCATCACGCTGTTGGTGAATCTGGTGGTGCATGTGTTCCTCATCCTCGTTCTCGCGCTCAAGGTGATTGCCTCGGTTTCTCTTCTCATTCCCCGTTTATGGGAGGCTACCTGCATGCTATCAATATTGTTGCGAGTTCGAATAGAGTGTTTACTTATTGAGCTCATGGAGGTGGGTTTCGGTCCTGAAGGGCTAATCGCTTTAGCTTGCTGTGTGCTATTCGTTGCTGTTCTGGTGGGCTGTAAGCTACTCTTTTTTGATGTGTTAATTTTGATTAGATAAAGGCTTTGTCGATTGTCTGCTTCTCCTTATGTTCTCATTGTTTAATAACTTTAATAAGGAGAGAGTTGGAAGTTGACCCGAAATGGAAGTATTTTAATAGAGGAACACATTGATTGAATTTGTGAACTCTGGATTTTCAGTTTAGGGTGTAATGTTGGAACAAGCAAAATGTACGTTCTTGTATGAGTGGAAGTGTTGGTGGTTGTTTGCACATTTAGCTATAAATCCTTGGCTTATGCAGTTCTGCAATCGTCAAGGGGGAAAAGGTCTAGAATGGAAGTTTTATGGTGTAGTTTGAAACTTTGAATGAGGAATGCTTGCCACTGTAATGCGATGCATATTATCATTTATCTGGATGAGAATTCCTCTAGGATAATTTCATGTTTTGATTGCTGGGGTGATAGCCATAAAATGGTAAACACTGGTATGAGTTGAAAGGGTGCTAATCATTGGATAGAAATGTTGGTATAAATGTTAAGATTAAGGCAATACTTTAATATCAAATGGTGTGTCGTAGTGGACTGGAATGTTATAAAGGATGTATAGCATGAATCTTAACCGTCATTCTGTTATGTTCTCTCAGAGGATGCTTTTGTACTTCCGTTTTTATGGGTGCATTATGTCAAGTGCTTGTGTGACAGAATAAGGATTAAACACCTGGTGCGATGAAGATCATGGAGCCTTGTTAATGACCTTTTTTCGCATATCAATTTTATATCAAAGTTGTATCTCTTGTTGTTGTCTCTATTTACACCCAATTTTAGAATTTTTTTAATAGTTTTGGAGATATTTGGGTTTGTATGTCAGTTGTTTGATTGCGACAATTTTCAGTGTTGTCTTTAGAGGACGTTTAGGTGACCTTAGAGACATGATAAAATTATGTTTTCACAATGTAGCTCTCATTTTTTAGTTCTTAAATATGCATTTATTTGCCATCATATCTTTAGTATAAAAAAAGATATGAAAAAGAGAAGCACTGCAATGTTGGGCAAGATCTCCTCATTTAGGTGTGCGTCCTCTGCATCGACATGTGCGGCTGGAGGACCGCGTGATGGACTGCATCGTTCGCCCACCTGCCGCTGTCGAGGATCATTGCACGCAGGTATGTTGTAAATTTTAGAAGCGTAGTTATTTTTTTTTTCTTTTGGCTTAAGGATGGTTGAATTCAGGTCCGATGCTATTTCAATTAGTGTAGTTATCTCACTATTACTTATCACTATTGTTGCTACTACATGTTATGTAAGTCTGTGACGAATAATGCCATTAGTGTTTGCAGTGCTTCAGTATTATTAACAATGTTATATTTTTAGTGTTGTAACTTTATATACTTGAATTTTGTTGGTAACTTCATATATAATCACATCAAGATACTTAGATGATAATTGTTGATTTTAGAGAAATAAATAATATTATTGTATACAAATTTTAATTTTTGTTATAACTTACATATATTCAACTAGTAATTTAAAAGTTCAATGTAAAAAAAATGCACTGAGGGCAGGTGGTGCCGTCGAGGTGGCAATATCTTTGATAGCGAGTCAGAGAGTCGCCGTTGCCAGAAAATACAGGGTGCAATCTATAGAAGGGAGAAGAAATTGTTATATTGAAATAATCCCCCCTCTCTCTCTTCCGGACTCCTCTCTCTCCAGCCGTGTTCTCGCTTCCAACTGAGATCGCTGCGCGTGCCTCCCGCGCCATGGCCTCGCCGCCGCCGCCACTGCCGTCGGCTACAAGACACTAGAAACGCTCCTTGAGGCAGCTGCGGCCGATCCGGGTGGGTACGTGCGTGCTATCGCTTCTTCCCCTTTTGCCCCCTCGATGCGATCTTCTGGTCCTAGATTGCATCTCTTCTTCTTTCGCCCGGAAAGAATGTTCTTTTCGTGCTCGCCGGTTGTGGTTTATGCTGAAAGGCGCGATTTTTACGCTCAGGATGGCGTATCTGTTGGAAAAGAGGGATTGTTTTCTTGTTTTTTTACTCATCTTGTGTTGTGGAATACAGGCTTGGATCTGCTGGGGAGAGGAAAGGGATAATAGAGTGAAGGAGGCGGGGGAGAAGATGGCATCGGAAATGGTGAAGGCGGCGACGAGCGAGAAGCTCAAGGAGATGGATTGGGGAAAGAACATCGAAATCTGCGAGCTCGTGGCGCGGGATCCTGGGTATGCTTACCATTCCCTTCTGTTCCCTCTCTTCCTCCAGATTTTTCATTCGAAATAATTGGTTGTGCAAGTAGCATTGCAACTTTGCTTGTTGAAGGTTCGGATAATGAGTTCGATAACACACTATTTTTTCATGATTTCTTTTGAGTGCACAACGAGTTGATCTGGAGGGGATATCAGTTTATCGTTGGAAAGTGTTTTTTGTTTCTTGAATTATCTGTTAATTTTTTTGTTCCTGTTACTGTCACCAGGAAAGCGAAGGATGTGATCAAGTCCATAAAGAAGTGTATAGGGGGCAGGAGCAAGAATACTCAACTCTATGCTGTTATGGTGAGTTATATGCACATAAGCAGCTCCCTTTTGTCTTGCCAATCAACTGCTGCGTTGTGTGTATCTAGATTAGCCACACGAACATATTCCTATCTAGATTAGTCACACGAACATTGCCAATCAATAGCTCATATCAGGGACCTGTAAGAAGAGAGGAAGTATTTGCGCCTTTTACCCACCCACAGAAGAAAACTGCATAAATCCGAAGAAATCTTGTTGTTGCTAATGGTTTGGTGCAAATCAGTCCGTCAACCATGCCTTTGATCTAAACGGGAGGATATAAATACTTAAGATGTTTTCTTGTCTGCGGGGTTAATTTAGTGCTTTATGCATTATGCCTGGATCTTTAAACTCTTAAATTTAGGGCTTGGTATAAAGTTCCTGCTAACACCATTCCTAAATGATCTGTCATTTTCCTTGGGGAAAATTTAATATTGGGTTTCTCACTGCGCTATTTGTTCCAGCTATTGGAGATGCTCATGAATAACTGCGGAGAGCCTGTCCACAGACAGGTAATTGATAACGGGCTTCTCCTGATACTTGTGAAGATAGTGAAGAAAAAGGTAACTTCTTTATTTTCTGCTGAATGTTGGAAGACAGTTGTGAAACTTTACTAATTGGTATTGACATCACACACTATCTTGGTTGCAGACAGAATTACCAGTTCGAGAAAAAATATTCCTTTTGCTAGATGCCACACAAACATCCCTGGGTGGCGCTAAAGCAAAGTTCCCTCAGTATTATGAGGCATACTATGACCTGGTGGTAGGTACAACCATTTACATTTAGATTCTTTTCGCTTGATTTCCTTCGGTCCTTCCTTTTCTTCCATGGTATCATGTTGAGAGTTTCAATAGCTCTAATTGAATATGTATGGTATATTGTTTTCCTGCACCTAGAGAAATGGATTTGCTCATCTTTTAGTTATTTTTTTTTAATAATATCTGAGTCATAAAATGGGGCACAAAATTTTCTGATGATGTTGTTCGTTTGGTAGCTGTAGGATTTGTGGCCAGACCACTTTTGTGACTCCAATATGAGCAACAAAATTTTCTTCTCATTAGTCATCCTTGTTAGCTTATAATAGAAAGTATTTACCTTTTTGGCGTTGCACATTTATTTTGATATATAGCTGAAGCTGTTGTTTTCTTTGCTTTTGTAGTCTGCTGGTGTACAATTTTCAAATCGTCCAAACATTGTTGTCACACGGGCAGACGTTCCAGTCCCAGAAACGAGAACAGAACCAAATAAGGACAGTTTATCTACCAGATTGAATGAAGGTCAGAGGGAAGCTCACACTCAGCCTGCTCCTGACACAAGGTACTTTCTTGCCATTGATGGCATGCTTCTCGTGCTATATGTTAAATTTTAACCTGTTCTTTCTCAAGATTCATTCTGAATTGGCCTTTGCTATATCTTTTGGTTTGAATCTTGTTTGTTATGCTGTAAATTATGCTAGCATGTCAACATTCGAGTCTAAAGTTCCATGAAGACACTCTTGTTTAGCTCTTTCCTGGTGCATAGTGTATAAATGCCCTCCATTCTCATTTCTTAAGCAACGGTATTGTAGATTTGTAGCGCCCATGCCTTGATGCTATATTCCTATGACAGTATAGTGCCGCAGTATGGAGTTGCACTATGTTGTAAAGTAACCGCACTAAGCATTTAAACTACGTTGTAAAGTAACCACATTAAGCATTTAAACTATGTTGTAAAGTAACCACATTAAGCATTTAAGTGTAACATCGAGGTCTAGAATCGGTATGACCCTCCAGAGTTAAGGGAATTGATGAGTTGTTCTCTGTGCCATTTTTGTTTGCTCTGAGCGATCCTTGTTGACCTACTGTGGTAGGAGCCACTGAGCCAGTTGTATGATGTTCATAGAGGAAGTGGGTGCTGCAATGAACACCATGGAGCAAAGTATATTTTTATATGTGACTTTACTCTGTATTAGTTATCATGCATTTCTTCCTTCATCTTTATTTCCTTCCAGTGGAGCTTAATGGCATACTAGTTTTTGCTCAGTGCATTCATCCTTATGATGCTTGATTAACGTCTATGGTACCCTACAGTGTTGGTTAGTATTTACAGACAAGATAACTGGATGAAACAAATATCGCTTTATCTGTATTGGCTGTCCAAATACATTAGACATATTGGATCTTCAAGCGTTCTAATGGTACAATTGGTGTATTTCAGTATAATCCGGAAAGCCTCAAGTGTGATGGAAGTTTTAAGGGATGTGCTTAATTCCATGGATCCTAGACACCCTGAGGTATGGATGACAGGATGAAACCACTGCTTTCATCATCAATTATGTTATTTATATCTGTGTCTTTTTTAATTTTGATTGTGGCTAGATTTCACTTATTTCATATCTTTTTATTCTGGGGAAGCCAGCTTGTTTCATATCTGTAAAGATAACCTACTTGAACTCTCATGTCCTAGTGCTGTGTTCTTGTAGGGAGCAACAGATGAATTTGTGTTGGATCTTGTAGAGCAATGTACATTTCAAAAGCAACGTATAATGCACCTGGTTATGACATCAAGGTACAGGTTAAGCTTTGATTACCATGTTTAAGATTTTTCCGCTGCTTTTGCATAGTGCTGCACTTGTCATGGTTTGCAATTTTTCTGGTTTATATTTGTCCATATTACTATACTAGAAGGGTGTGACGTGTGGGTTTGGATTCGTTCCTTAGTAATTGATTTCTCATAAGCTGCTATAATTTAAACTGATGTTACTATTTTGTTAGGGATGAACTGGTGGTATCACAAGCTATCGAGCTAAATGAAGAGCTACAGAAGGTCCTTGTCCAGCACGACACATTGCTTTCGGTTCACCCGACCACAACAGTAGCTTCTAATCTGAAGGAAGAGGAGGAAGAAGATGCTGAAAGTCTGTATCGGAGGTAGGTATCTATCATCCCTTCTCTTGTCAATGGTGGAAGGTTGGCTCTTACAGAATTCTTCCCCTTCTGAAACAACAGACTGCGGAAGGGGAAGGCTTTATCACAAGATTACCCGGACGACTCCATGCCATCGTTCCGATCCATACCCGAGGACAAGATGCGGCGCCCGCTCACCATCCAACCGCCTCAGCCCGACAAGAAACTGGGCGCGCTGAACATCCGTTCGCCAGATCGAGAGGCGAGATCCGAACCTGCTCCAGTGATCCCGCCGCCCCCTGCCAAGCACGCCGAGAGGGAGAGGTTCTTCAGGGAGAAGAGCATGGACGGCGTCACCAACCTGCCGAGCCACCTCAGGGGCCTGTCGCTGCACAGCCCGGATGGCAGCAGCTCGTGTAGCGGCAGCACGGATTACGGCGACTGAGGGGAAGCTTGGCGGCAGTTCATACAGGGTTTCCATCTTGGAGCTGATCCTCCCTCAGCTCACCGAGCAGTGACACATTGATCAATTGATGTGATGTCCAGAGAGGCCGCCTCAGCCTCAGCCTCAGCGGCGTCATCTTCTTGCTGACCTGTGTACACTTACACTTGGCTTGCTAATTCTTCTTCTTCTTCTTCTTTTTTTTTTTTTTGCTTCTTTGGCTGATGACATACATTGTCGGTGTGGTGTTGTTGGGTTTTCACTTTTCAGATCTATAGATGATTGTGATGCATCTGCATCTGCATGGGGTATACTTCTGCTTGAAGCATTCTTGTGCTTTCCCCTTTTGGCTTTCTGTTTGTTACGTGGTCGTGTCGGAGGCGTGCGTGCTATGCAGCTTTAGGAAAATGGTCGGTCATTATCTTTGGGAAAAGCTACCGTGCAATGCCCACTAGAGCTGCTGTGCTTCCTCTGACGTTTTGGACACAGCACTGTCGATTTCGATTTTGATTTCTCTTGCGACTGGACATTGGACATGTTCAAAACAAAAACATAAACGAAACCTCGATGATGGTATAAAACAGGCCTCTGTTCAACATCGATCTCACGCGTTAGCATGATTCGAGCAAATGAAGGGTGTGTTAGCACAAGTTTCTTTCTTAGCCGAATGTGAGGCTAAAATTGGAAATCTCTACTGTATAAAATACGAGTAGTTTTTGCGTAATCTTTTTTCTCACTCTCCTTTCATATGATAGAAATCTCTAAAATTCGAATAATTTATCTACTTCTGCTATCCATTTTTTCCATTTTATTACTGGCTACAGATATATGATCTGTTTTATTAATAAAAATAAATAAATTAATTAAAATGGAAATTAGTTTACAATCCTCTCCTCTTTTTTCAGATCTCATCTGAAATCAAACAGTAGTATCACTCTCGACGTATTCGATCGACGACGTTCTTATGACGCATCTATAACTTTACATTTAAGTTTATATTTAATACTATTATATCTAATATTTATATTTTTATTGCAACACACAACGACTTAGATGGTTAACAGATATCTTCAGTTTACCTGATTGTATTCCCGTGGCAGTCGGAGTTGCGCCTTGGATGATGAGGACTCTAAGGTCGCGGATGCGGATGCCAAAGACAACGCCTTTCGCACATGGTCACGTATTTCTTTAGTACGCTAGCACAGTTGAGTTACGCTCTCTTTGCGTGAGTCCCGCGAGTACGCCTTGTTCCCCTTTCTTCTCGTCTCCTTCCTTCCTTCCTTCCTTCCTTCGATCGATCGATCTCTCGAACGCGCGACATCGCGAGATGGCGGCGGGGGCGGAGGCGGACGACCCGTCGGCAGCGGCGGCGACGCTGGAGAAGTTCCGCCTCTACGAGACCCGCGCCGTGAGTACAGCGACTCATTCCATTCCCCCATCCCCGATTTGGGAGCTTGGTGGAATCGCTCGCTGAATGAATTCATTCATCCATCCGGATTGTTTGTTTGGTTGCCTGGCTGGTGGGATTGCAGAGGTTCTACGTGATCGGGAGCTCGCGCGAGAAGCGGTGGTTCCGGGTGCTCAAGATCGACCGCTCCGAGCCGTCGGAGCTCAACGTCAGCGAGGACCTCGTCTGGTACTCGCTGCAGGAGGTTAAGAGCCTCCTCCAGCGCATCGACGAGGGCAACCGCTCCACCGGGGGGCTCACCTTCGTCACCAAGGCGTACGGCATCGCAGGTCCCTGTTTCCAGTGACCAATTACCTGCCGCATTCATTCATTCACTCATCTCTATTGCGTTGGATTGGATTGTTAACCCTAGTTCCGTTCCACGGCAGCTTCTCTTCTAAATTAACTTCGATATAGTTCATCAGACCTGTTTTGTCGGGGTTGCTGAATTTTCTTTTGAGTTGATGATTGCTAGTGATTGACAGAGTTCATTTCGATTGTTTTAGAAGAATAGTACCATTACTGAATTCAGAATAGAAATAACTCTGTTACTCTGTGCTAGGAATTCCCCGGTGCTCATAGGTCGTGTGAGTACACCTCCCTAAAGGGTTCAGTACTCTCCTCTCTTAAAGACAAAGCCAGGGGGATATCTTATCCCCATGGTTGAGTTTTTTTTTTGTGCTAGGAATTCCCCTAAAATCTCTTGCTGACAATTCGCTTGTTGCTTACTGATCTGAGTTTCTGAATCAGACGTGGGGAGTAGTTCCAAACAGTGTAGATCATGAACAAAAGAATTTGGTGACTAGCTTCTTGAACAAAAGGTTCTTATCCTTTTGCGGTTATTTCTCAAGATGCTTGTTTTTGTTTTCTTTAACACGTAGGCTGCATCAAGTTCCTGGAGTCATATTACCTGATTTTAGTTACCAAGCGCCGCCAAATTGGTTGCATTTGTGGACAAGCTATATATTGTATAGATGAGAGCCAGATGATAACCATCCCACACTCATCGGTGCAGACGGATATCGCAACCTCTAAGAATGAGCTGAGGTATAAGAACAAGCATTCTCTGCACTGTTTCACAGTTTTGAATTTGCATGTACTAGTGTATATTTACTGAATTTGAGGAATATCATTGCCTCTGTAATAGGTACAAGAAGCTTTTGGCTAGTGTTGATCTCACCAAGGATTTCTTCTATAGCTACACGTATTCCATCATGCAGAGCTTGCAACAGAATGTCACTTCTGCTGGGATGAAGGCAATGCCTTATGAAAATTTATTTGTCTGGAATACTTTCCTGACAGAGCCAATTCGATCAAGGTGCCACAATACCCTCTGGACAGTAGCTCTTGTCCATGGGCACTTCAAGCAGGTTATGAATAAAAAACTGCCTGCCACATTTTTGTTTTGTTTTGTTAATGTTTCGATTTCAATTGTTGAGAGTTTGGAAATTAGGGTTTAATTCGTTGCTGATGAGTGCTGGTTGAACTATTTTTGAATCCTTGCATATAGCATAACTAATATAATGTGTTTCCCATTTATTTTCCAGGTGAAGCTGTCAATTTTTGGCAGGGAGATAAACGTTGTCCTCATCTCTAGAAGATCCCGACACTTTGCTGGGACACGGTAGGTTTTCATGTGCTTTAAGATTATGATGTATTGCTGGATGTCCTTTTGCCATTGTATAAGCTGGATTCATCATTGAGGATTATGCCCTCTTCCATTGAGCATGATATTTTAAATAAAAAAAGAAAAAGGAATTTGCTGTTGAGTGTTGAGTTATCACATGCATGTCTTGTACTCTTGTCTCAGAAAACTTATCATGAGCATATCTAAGTTCTTTTATTGGGTGAATCAGTGCTCATGTATTACTTTTTAAATCAACATTCGACGGTCATCTGCTATTATATTTCATCCACTTTGCCACTTGATATCATGTTTCATTGCCCTGCAGGTTATATGTTATTTTTTCAGTTGACAATTTACTACCTTCCACATGGTGCCTGTAGGTATTTAAAAAGAGGCGTGAATGACCATGGAAAAGTTGCTAATGATGTCGAAACCGAGCAGATAGTATTTGAAGAGGAAGCTGGTTCCTGTAAGGGAAGAATGAGTGCTGTAGTACAGATGCGAGGATCAATCCCTCTCTTTTGGTCACAAGAGGCTTCACGATTTAGTCCTAAGCCTGATATTTTTGGTTAGTAGATTTTGTGAAGAATTGCTTATAGTCTCAAACCAACAGAAATGGTTTGTTTGCAGGATATTCATATGGAACAAGTCCAACCCTCCCCCTCCCCCACATCCCTCATCTCTCAAAACTGGACAAATTACCCCCTGCACCGTTTGAAAGTAGTTTCTAAGGTGGTTTTAGCTGATGTGGCTTACATGCGGCAGTGGGCCCCACATGCCATAATCCACCTTCACCTCTAATAGGTCTTCTTATCCCTCTTTCTTCTTTCACACTGGCGGCACGATGGGCTGCTGCTTTGTCGACTCGGTCAGGGCCCACGACTAGGGACCAGGCCAAGGAGGTGCACAATAAGCCGGAGCAGTCCGGGCAGGTGATGGACATCAGTGTCATGCACGCGGTTGACTACCTGTGCTGCTGCTGCTCATGGCTCGGGATGGTCAACCAGGAGATGTGCGCTGCGCAGGAGGCGACCTCGCCATCGGCGTTGTGGAGGGCACACAGAGGGGGAGCAGGGCGCAGCGGGGTCGGAGGAGCAGGTCCTGGAGGTGGAGGTGCCGGAGTAGGGGGATGTGATGGAGGGGGTGACATGAAAACAATTGGGAGAGAAAGGAGACAAGGAAGAATATAAGGATGCTGACATGTGGGCTCGATCTGAATGACGTGGTACAAACTGGGTGATGTGGCGCAAAACCAGGCTCAAAAGAGAGGAGGGGGGTAATTTGTCCGGTTTTGAGAGTTGAGGGATGTAAGATTCCTTGTTTTCAAATTCGGGGGTGAAGATCAGACTCTGACTAGTTCCGGGGGGGGGGGGGGGGTGAATTGGATAGAGTATAGGACTTGCACATCTGAGAAAGGTCTTGGGTTTTGGCTATTTGATGCTTGCCCACCTCCTCAACCTTTAATCTGACCATGCTTCTAGAAACTTGAAATGCATATTTTTTTTCAGTACTTTCACCTTCAGATTTCACTGCAGTTCAGAGATACGATCCTACATATGAAGCAACCAAAATGCATTTTGATGACCTTGCCCAGCGATATGGACATCCTATCATAATACTCAATTTGATAAAGGTATGTATTTGCAACTTGATCTTGCAATCCCAAATTATCTTCATATGTTGATGTAGTCATGATTCTCCTGAATCATTAGCTTCGAGATGAAGCTAATGACTCCTGTGTGTGAGACAGAGGAAAGATAATTATCTCTTTTCCCTTAGGTATTTGAGGCTTAAATTCGAACTCATGCATTGCACTTAAGAATTGATTGCTGTAGTTACACCCTTCAGATGTATTGGCCTATTGAGAAATGCAATATTCTCTTTGTGTGCAAAGATCTTTCCAGGATAAGTCACACTATATGTACTATGCCACGTGGAGTCAAAACTGAACCGAGCAATTTGTATCTTTATCCCGATTAAGTTTTGCTTGAACATGTTGGTTTAATTTGTGGTGTAACGATGTAAGTAGTTGGCTATTCCACTTTTACTTGTTTGTTGACAGCGAATATATTACCTTTTGTCCTCAATATCTTACTCATCAAATTTTGTGTTCTCTGTGTAGACTGTTGAAAAAAGGCCACGCGAAATGATGCTCAGGCGTGAATATTTTAATGCGGTTGGATATCTTAATCAAAATGTCCCAGAAGAGAGGAAATTGAGATTCATTCACTGGGATTTTCATAAATTTGCTAAAAGGTTTTCAAGTGATTCTTGGCTTCTTGTTAACTTCAAATTTGTGCAAGTTAGTGCTTGCTCACGAATGTTTCCCACTCTGCTTTGTCAGCAAATCTGCAAATGTACTGGGTGTTTTAGGAGGTGTAGCTGGTGAAGCACTGGACCTTACTGGCTTTTACTACAGTGGAAAGCCAAAAGTCCAGAAAAGAAGGACAACTCAGCTTAGTCAAACTAGCACTGCAAGGTACTGATGAAGCACTGAAGTTTTGAATAAAGAATATGAATATGCAGCAAAATCAACTCTTTTCAAGAGAGCACAATATCACATATCCTAACTGTAAACTGACAATGTTTTTCCTCTTTCTGCACAGGGATGGTTCCCTTGAAATAAGAGCTAGTTCTGGAGATCTTTCAAGGCTCTCGAGTAATGCTGATGCACTTAGTTCTACAGCCTTTCAGGATATGAGGAATGAGGCTAACAAACAAGAGCCTCTTGGTGATACTCCTTGTTATCAAACTGGAGTTCTTCGTACAAATTGCATAGACTGCCTGGATCGCACAAATGTTGCACAGTATGCTTATGGCCTTGCTGCTTTGGGGAGGCAACTTCATGCAATGGGACTGACAGATGTTCCAAAAATCCACCCTGATAGCAGCATTGCTTCAGCTTTAATGGAAATGTACCAGAGCATGGGTGATGCACTTGCTCATCAGTATGGAGGATCTGCGGCACATAACACAGTCAGTATATTTTCTTTATTATGTGTATATGTTGGTTCAAGAGTCATTTGTAATGTTCATAGGGCCCTCATGGAAAACTCTTTTTTTTAGGGGTGGGGGTGATTCAGTACTTTCCACTGAACACAAATTGCATCCATTTGTTTCTTTTCAGGTTTTCACTGAGAGGCAAGGGAAGTGGAAGGCTACTACTCAGTCTCGGGAGTTCCTGAAATCAATTAAACGGTATTACAGTAATGCCTACACTGATGGTGAGAAACAAGATGCTATAAATCTGTAAGTCTATCATGTGGCTTTGTCATCTTGAATATATTAACCATACAAGGTAGTGGATGAGCTGTTGATTGCCAATTGAGTGCAATGTATTACCTTCGCTGATTCTTAGTTTGGTGATATTATCAGATTTCTGGGATATTTTCAACCTCAAGAAGGAAAACCAGCTCTTTGGGAGCTGGATACTGATTATTATCTTCATGTGACAACAGCTGGGGATGATCTTATGTTTGATAGCTACCATTTGAGGCAAGTTTTAGTGGCTATACCGTTCAGTTGTTATGTGACATACCGATTTTAGTCCCTTAACACGACAAGATGTAGCACTTGACATAAAGTTCTCCGCCATAAATTGGTGTCATTCATGTTTACTGACAGTTCCGCACCTGGAAATGTGTTTGCGGGATCTGGAGCTGCATTGAACCCTGGAACCACATTGAGCCCTGTTCCAGCATGTAAGGAGGATTTCTCAAGGATGAAACTTACTTCATTTGACAAACTTATAGAAAGGACATGTAGTTCAATAAGGAATGTAAGGCTTCACTGTGATGCTGATTTAAGGCCAATTTTAGGTGTTGGAACTTCTGGAATGGCTCCAGATGCAGCGTATGCAATTTTTTTTAATCACTCATGGTTCTTGATTGCATTTATTTTTTTGATGTTGTCCTTACAGTATGTGTTTATGATTCAGTGAGATACAGCTTAAAAGCCCAAACTGGTTGTTTGGTCAAAGAAAACACACGGCGACAATTCCAACTACAAGACTTGCCCCGGTTGAAAATTCGAACGAGGGAAACAAAGATGACTCGAGTGTCTCTCTTTGTGGGGAACTGACTTGGCTATCCTCCTCAGCTGACTCATGCGAGGAGGACATTTTCAGAAGGTGACTCCAGAAATTACTATAGCTCTGTACAAATGGTTCTCTCTCTCTCTCTTTTTTTGGTGGTTTTGATACCCATCATGCCCACAATCTATCGTGATAAGTCTGAAATTTTGTTAACTCTTAATTATGCAGGTATCTTGCCTTCACAACAGCGGATGTAGAGAACGGCTGGTATGGTGGAACACTGATATATGACCAAGATGAAAAAAGTGGGGCTTACAAACATTATTCTGAACTTTGCCAGGTAAGCAACTCAAATGATTCACATTGTCGCGGCATGCTAAAATCTCATCTTACTTTTGAATCTGTAAGTTCACATATTCATGTTCCTGATATTGTAGGGACCTGTCATGGATCCTTTCGAGCATGATCCGGAGAAAGAGCGGCATTATGCAGAGGCCCTTAGCGTGGATATTGACATTACAAATGATGCGCAGGTAGAGACAGAAATGCAAGCCGCACTGGATGACTACCAGATCATAGGGTCGGACCTCAGCATCATCCCTTCATGCGGAACACTTGCCGAGGATCCAAGCCAGCTGACGAGGTGGATCATTGGAGATGAGAAGCTGCGCGTTGGCACTGCACAGTAGCTCGGTTTTTGTGGAAGGGCTGTGCAGTACAGGTTGCTAGAAATCAACTTGTGATTCATTCACCGACTCAGCGTTTGTGTATATAATAAATAAAAGTGTTGTGTTCTCTAAACGAATTACCCGCTGTATTTAGCCATTTTTCTGGGAGCACATATCCAAATAATCATTGTTGGTGGTAAGCTAAGCCTCTGTCTGTGTTGTGTGTTCAGTTGGATTGGAATGAGAAGGGAATAGGGAAGCGAAGGATGATGTATAATGTGTGTCTACATGCAGTGCAATTTATTCATTCATTGTTGGTACATGTATCAAACAAGGATGGACTGCATGCGTGCAGTCCGTCATCTTAGGGGGCTCATTTGGCTGCTGCTGGAGACGCCCTCCGGCTTCGCAATCTTTTCCTGCCTCGAAAAAGAGAATGCAATCGAGGTTCACCATGGCGGTTGGAAGCCCTAAATATACAAACAAAATAATCGAAGCAGATCAGAATCTGGTAACTTGATTAGTTGTCAATTGCATGCATGGTTGTGCCAACAGCATCGGCCGATCGCCATTTTCACTGTGGTTTTAACTTCTTCTCCTACTGTGGTTTTAACTTTCCATGGAAAAACACTGATGCAGCTCTACTCTCGATGAGTGATCGATTCCAAGGAGTTGTGCATAACTCTGTCATGGATCTACAGCTTAACCAAAGCCTAGTGTCAGTTTGCTTATGTCTGCATTGCATTACTAATTTGTAGGAGAAGAAGTCGACCAAGACATGTGATGTGAAGCATCATAACGCACGCATCCTTATCCATATCGACTATGGATAACCAGAGTGTTTATTTATAAATATTTTGTCCTTGTCTCCACGAATAAATTAGACGGCATAATTGCCTGACATCGCTGTATTGCATTGTAATGGAACAAAACAACAACAACTACTACTACTGTGCTACATTGTCATATTATTAGAGCAGTTTTTGGAACAAAACAACAAGTTGGTGTACTATACTACTCCTATGTTAGAGAAGGAATATGATGACTACTTCTCTTTTTGGTGTTATATAAACAAGGAAAGGAGTCCAAATCAGAGATACCTGACTCAAAAAATTAATTTTTTTTAAGCTGGAGCTCTGTCATACTGGCGTAAACAAGGCAGAGCCAGTAGCAGAGAGTAACTTCAGTTCAGTTGACACCTCCCCTACTAGGTAGTTGAGCTGCTTGAGGCCATGGCCATGTCTGTCTCCTCCCGCGGCCTTCTCCGGCGGATCGGCGGGGCCCTCCGCCGCCGCTCCTTCTCCGCGTCGGCGTCGGCGGGAGCCGAGTCCGGGTCTGCCGTGGGGTACCACGTGGCGGGCGGGCCCAGCTACATGCGCGGCGCGGTCTTCTGGGAGCCCGGCCGCCCGCTCACGCTCGAGGAGTTCCGCATGCCGCGACCCAAGGCCGGCGAGATCCTCATCAAGACCAAAGGTTCCGCCTTCCCCCCCCCCCCCCCCCTCTCCCTGTCGCTACGTTTCAACTTTCAATTACAACTAGACCGAGAAGCGCGCGTTGCGCGCCTGGGAGGCAAAAAGCACCTAGACAGAACTACGATGAAACAAATGTAGCCGCCATCAATAGCCCAATAGACATAAAAACATCTCTTTCCAATTCAGAAAGCAACATAGTAGACAATAAGCATTCAATAATTGTCAAATAGGTTGGATACAAATTTCCCTAGAAATTTGCATAAATAATAACTAAAATATCTAGCATCTGAAGTCACATGTTACTGGTTTGTTTGCAATGTAGACAAATTCTAGCAAAAACGAAGATGAAGAGTCTAACTTAGCCTAAAAAATACACAGAAGGCACTAAGCACAAATGCTCACCGCAAGAGGCATAATTAGGAATGGAACCATCGATAAAGACCTGTAAAAACTGGGAAACAAAGCAAAAGTTCAGTATTCTTTTAAGGGGGAAACAACACGAAAAAGCCCTATTATAACAATTATATTAAATAAATAATAAAGAGAATGGCTATAAGGGGAGGAAACCCCCAAAAGTTCAGTATCATGCGTCTGTATTCAAAGCATCTCAAATTTTATTTACTGTGCCACACATAGCTAAAAACAAATATCGTGACAGTAACCAAAAAAAATGCAGCCATCATAGTACAAAGGGAAGGGTAGCTTGTAGTAGCACCTCTTCTTGAACCATTTGCTGGTCAAATACATTACCTATGCACAGGCAAGCTGCACCATGCTCAAATAAATGCGTGGAGCACTCAAATGACTCCACAAAAGTCTAGAGAGTCTAAATGTCTCTGGTCTTTTCAACACCACACAAGTGACAGAAAAATTATCAAGTATTAGGATGGCACATTGCAATGAAAAATATCCTAATTAACAAAAAAAAAAGAACATGTATGAGAACACACAAATTCGATCTCCTGGCTAGATTTAATGGCATAATGCTATGGTCTAACATCACTGTAAGCCTCTATAATATACCTGGTTAATCTGAACAGAATGAATCGTCTAAAATTTAGGCATGGTAAGAACATGTACAAATTGTAAGAGGCCAACAATATCTACCTGTTGTAAGCAAATATGACGGTTTCACATGACATCACCGCTCATGGGTCAATATCGTTCCAATGCATGAAGAACATCGATGTTGGGTCTAAACATTTGTTTTTCATATTAAGAAATGCTTAACAATATTTCACACAAAAAGCCTTGTTGGCACAAACCTCCTCCAATCCGTGTTGTATGAATATCAATCTCTATCCACCCTAAGCAACATTCTTGCACATGGCTGTAACCAACAAAGCCTAACTTTTACTGAATAATAAAGAATGCCCAAACAGAGCAGCTATGAATAAATCAAGGAAATATACGGTAACCACCATCCCAAAAAGGTTTAGACTGATATATAGATAGAGGAACCATATAATGGAGCAGTATAATACACGTACTATTTAAAATGGAAGCATCTCTATGAGGTTCTACATAGGAATACATGCAAAAGCCTAAAGCAAATTGATGCGCAATGGAGGTGCGGCATGGAGAGAATACTGTATATGTGTGCTGATGTGCTGGAAAAAAAATAGGCTGCATGATAACCAAAGGCTAAATATCCTTCAAAATAAACAAACAGATGATAGCTTACACAGACCGTAGGTTAGTATTTTCGCTATTGTAGATGCCATGAAGCAGCCTTGCCATGATCGAAGCTAAATCAATATAAGTAATGAAAAAAAACTTATGGTAAATTGTCTTAGGAAGCAACTAAAGCCAGACCAATTAGAACCATATGTATCTAGCCAACTCCAATTTTGGTACAGATATAATTAAAGCAAAGACACAAGGCACTGTATATTTGATCTTTTTTTTTGTCCAACCGATTTGATGCACCTTAATTTCTGTATCATCCCATAAGGTAACATAGGTATCTTCAGTGGGCTGCCACTACCACGACAAATATCACAGAGTGTTAGCAGCCCAAATGCAAGCTTGATGCTTAATGTTTCTCCCAAGTTACTTCAGGGTTTCCTACAATTTCAGGGAAAGAGGGCAGTATACCAAAGGTAGGATGCGTTGAATACCATATCAGTGCAACATGAAGGAACTAAAAACAGTTAGAATATTACCTCAAAGGAAATAAACATGCTAATGAGCTCCAGTCAGCATCACAGGGGCACCAGCACTTGCTTTCACGTGCTGACAGCGCTTTGATTATCCTAGTTGAAATTGCTTATGAAAATGATAAAGGATTCCGTGAAAGTGTCTCAATGGATAGCTCAGAAGACATTGTGCTCGAACATTGCCAGGATTTGCGCGTGAATCTCCTCTGTTCACTTCATGGCCGGCATCTTGAACTGTATGAGGTTGAAAGCAGTGAAAGAGAGAATAAGCATCATGTGGTGAGCTTAATAAAATACATTCAGTCTAAAAGGGGCAGCCTGATGTGGGAGAACGAAGGTCCTGCCCTTGTCCGGACTGAACTTCAGGAATTTCTATTCGACTGGAAGTTGCTAGAGTTGATGCATGTGAAGGACTACATATCTGAAAAAAGAATGAATTAATCAATAACAAAAACTGCAATGGTAAACATGTAGTTTGTAAGTTACACTGGTTCATCACAGTATGATGATCAAATAGTGTTAATAAATTTAACTACATTGGCAAGTAGTCGGCAAGAACACAGGGTAGCCGGCAAAGGTACCGAATAGCTAACAATAACACAGCATCACCTGCAAAACCATTAGGCGCCTAGCAGTAGCAGATGAACTTCAACAGTATGGCGACCGGAACACAAACGCGTACCTGGTGGAGTGGTTGACCAATGGAGACATGGCGAAACACAGAGGCAGCGACCAACAGTGGCTCTGGCAGGCCCGGCTCTACGGCAGCAGCAGGAGGACACACGGTGGAGCCAGAGCGCGGTCCGTCAAGGCGGCGAGGAGCACGGCCCACGACACGACGGCGCTGCTAGGCCACGGGTCCGGCGGAGGTGGTCGGCCCTCACTGCAGCAGCGACGGGAGGAAAGAGGTGAGCAGGTGTGTGAGGGGAAAATAGAGAAGGACAACGGGACGGAGTTCCTCCTTACCCTCAACAGCACTGGTACACCGGATCTGGGCGGGCGGTTGACAGACGCCGCCGGATTTGGCCAGAGGTGGTGGCCGGATCTCACTGGAGCGGCGACGGGGAAAAAAGGTAAGCAGTGGTGTGAGGGGAAAAGAGAGAATGAGAGGCCTAGGCACGCGGCAGCGCGGCAATGGCATGCGCACAGAACTGGCACCAGCCGACCGAGACGACGACACAGAGAGCAAGAGGAGAAGAGCGGTGTTGGACCTGGAGAACAAATCGATGGCGTGTTAAATCCGGCGGGGAGACAGGGAGGCCTGGCCGGAGAGAAGGAACGCGACCTTGCGGCTTATCGTTCACGGCTGTGGGTCGCCGTATCTGGGCTCGGACTCGGAAAACGCAGGCGGATTTGGCCGTCGACGCCGGTGCTCCGGTCTCACTGCAGCGGCAACGGAAGGGAAGAGATGACCGCGGGTGTGAGGGGAAAAGAGAGGAAGAGAGCGGAGGACACACGGCAGCGCGTCCATGGCACGCGCAGGCGGTGAGCACGAAACCGGCACCAGCCAGGGCGCGGCGACGGCACAGCGAAGGGCGACGGGGGTTGTAGAGAGACGACGTGGCCGAACACCCGGTCACCGCCCGCGACGGGATTTATCGGACGGTCGACAGAACGCCGTAAGGCCGGAACGGGGACACGCGCCGGCGGCACGAGCGCTCCCAGCGCGCGGGAGTGCCCCGGGAGGCCTCGCTTTCCTGGGGGGTTTAGATATTGAGATTAGAATTCTCATTCCTTGCAAAAAAAAAAAAGAATTCTCATGTAGATGTTGCTGGATGGGCATGTAGAATCTATGAATTAGAACTGATTCGGAGTCTCAATTCAATTGATAAAGGGTTGGATAATCAAATGCCAAAGTTGGTTGATTGCACAGTATCTGCTCTGATGCTTAACTTGAGAGCCTGCATTCTGCGAGGGCAATGTGGGGTGTGGCAGATTGGAGTTTGTGGGGTTACTTTCATGAATCAGTTTGATCCTCTAAGTTTTTTATCTGACATGGGCTTAAAAAATCTGTGCAGCTTGCGGAGTTTGCCACTCTGATCTTCATGTTATGAAAGGCGAACTCCCTTTCTCAAGCCCTTGTGTTGTGGGCCATGAGATCACCGGGGAGGTTGTCGACCATGGTGCGCACACTCCTGTTGAGATCACCAATAGGTATTTTTATCGATGCAATGCAACCGACTTGATATGCTCGAGAAAGAACTACTGCCTGTCTTGATAGATGTGTTATCAGCATGGTGTCATTGCAATCATTTAACAAGTGGCCGTTGATTCAGTTTTGTCAATTTTCTGACACAGTGTGTTGTTTTGGAATTGATTGGTTCTTTCCTGAAAATATTCCAGGTTCCCAGTTGGAAGTCATGTAGTTGGTGCGTTCATAATGCCCTGCGGGAACTGCTTTTACTGTGTTAAGGTACAATTTCTTTGGATCATGACATCCCTTTTCGCTAGTGCTTCAATGTGCATTAATTTGATACAGGGCCAAGAAGATCTGTGTGAGTCTTTCTTTGCGTATAATCGTGCTAAAGGTACTCTATACGATGGTGAAACTAGACTGTTTCTACGTGGCAATGGTAATCTGAGAGTATGTCTTTGCATCATTCATCAGTAATGCCGCAGTATAATCGTGTTTTGCTCAAAGTTTCAAGAATTTTTCTATCTACAGGGAAACCGGTGTACATGTACAGCATGGGTGGCCTTGCAGAGTACTGTGTCGTGCCAGCCAATGCACTAGCAGTTCTTCCTAACACATTGCCATACACAGAGTCAGCAATCCTAGGATGTGCCGTGTTTACCGCGTATGGTGCCCTGAGGCATGCTGCTGAAATGCGTGCTGGTGATTCAGTAGCTGTGATCGGAGTTGGCGGGGTTGGATCAAGGTTAGCTGATGCTTGATATAAGGATGTTTCCCATCCATGTTTCTCCATTTAATTTTGACTATGAAAAATATAAACATGACTATACTTCTTCTCTCTTACTAGTAGCTTAAAGGTAAATCTTTTGTCAACATGTCCTCATAAGTCAACATTGCAGCTGTTTACAGATAGCAAAAGCCTTTGGAGCTTCTGAAGTCATTGCAGTGGATGTTCTTGATGAGAAACTCCAGAATGCTAGAACACTTGGAGCAACCCACACTGTAAACGCAGCAAAAGAGGATGCTGTTGAAAGGATAAAGGTATGCACCGATGGTCAAGTTTTGTGGTTCATCAATGTAACCAATGACTTTCAGAAACTACTCCTATCCACTTTGTTATGAGTGTTGAGGTTGCCTATCTTGGTATTTCAGTTTCTTTTCTGTATGTGGGATGCATTCTGACGCGCATGTTGAACATGTCAGCTGGTGTTCCCATTCAAATGTCGATGTCTTACTTTTTGTAGGAAATTACTGATGGAAGGGGTGTGGATGTGGCTGTAGAGGCACTTGGTAAGGCATTGACGTTTGCCCAGTGCACCAAGAGTGTACGAGATGGAGGCAAAGCTGTTATGATTGGACTTGCTGCAACGAATGTAGTGGGGGAGGTTGATATAACCCGTCTCGTTCGACGACAGGTACACAATCGAGCTCCACTGAGTACCGTTGGTTTGTTTTTCTCAACAACAAAAAAAAAAAAGAACTTCCTTCCAATAAGCTGCTAGAAAAGAATGTTAGTCCAGACCTTGAGGTGTTGGTTGCTGTGCTCAAACAGTCAAACTTGTGTTCTTCGTAAAAATGCCTTTCCTGATTACTCATTTAGTCTAAGTGCAGCCATGTTCTTGATCTTATGCTTGTAAAGTAAATATCATAGTACCTTTAACTTAGGGATTAACTGCAACATACTGTTATGTTGATATCACAAATTAAGTTTATTATTATAGCCTCACTGACAGACCATACCATGATGTAATATGCCAGCAGGTGCTAATATTTGTCTGGCTTCTGTTGCTTCCCTTGAATTATATGCTTGGTTGCTTCTTAGTCCTTACATGTTTACTTGGAACCAGGTGAAAATCATTGGATCGTACGGTGCGAGGGCCAGGCAAGATCTTCCTCAGATAGTGAAGCTTGCTGAGAGTGGTGCCTTCAATCTCCAGAATACCGTATCGAGGAAATGCAAGTTCGAAGAGGCGAACAGCGCCTATGAGGATCTCAATCAGGGAAAGATCGTCGGTCGAGCTGTGGTTGAAATCATGTAGCGCTGATGAGAACGAGATGATCCTGTGGTTCCAAGTCTGTCTGGGTCGACCAATAAGTGCGTGTTCTCTTGTTCTTACAGCATAGCATTGCCCGGCATTGTCTTAATCCTCACTTGACTTGTTCTGGATGCCAGAAGCTGCTGATGAGAAGCAATATGGAGATGCCTTTCTCAGTTTAATCATCCTTCTTGATCCTGCGTAGCGTTCCTTTGTGTTTGTTACCGGAATTATCATTTTCCTTTCTTGTATTTTTAAAAGAATTTTGTTGTACAAAGCTGACATTTCCTCTAAATACCAGTTCCTGAGCCTTCTCGAGTAGAGTTTGAGCCTATTCAAGCCTATAGTAACATACTCAAATAGTCAAATACATGCGCTTACAGACATAAGCAGCTGTAGTTACAAACTTTTAAAAGAGAAAAAGGAATCCCCAAATCAGATCACCCATTGAGCCTTTTCACCTTCACTGATCTTGTTCCAAGGAAGCTACCCAAATCAGCATGACCCTACACCAATAAAACAGGGTATTCCACCAATCATATTTTCTTGCTTCAAATACTCGCATGTAAGCCGCGAGAAATTAAAGTCAGCATGGACAACAACCAATTTCCTTATCGATCATCATCCAGAAACAAAATAAAAAGCCTCCACAAACCAATCATCACCGCTGAAACCATAAATTGAGGGGAAAACAAGGTTGAAAAAAGCGAGCCTGTTACATCAGTATCTGAAGCATGTTACACACAATTTCCCTATCCCAAAAGTTCTCGGACAAGCTCAAGGTGCCAAGGCATCTAAGTTTGTCACAATGGAATGTGAAGCATCAGTATGTAACAGTACCATCCAATAAAACCATAGGTGGATATGATATGAATGTGCATGACCAGATCATCTGATCAAGAACACAAGCCAAAATCTCTGCAATGACTCTGCCAAAGCAACACAAATGGACTCTATGTTAGTATGTACACACTGCATCCTGGACCATCCAAAGCATGCTTGCTAGTCTCACTCAGCTGCTTCCACTGTGATTGTTATTCTGATTAGTTGGACATAATGACAGACATTTCCTAACCTTCCATCCTCTCATAGAAAAGAAGAAAAGCCTCGCACTTGAGAACTTCTTCTAGAGAGACTTCTTTGATGTTTAGATCGCTCGCACGAAACCAGGAGGAAGAGCCACTGCTCAACTGCTGGTGACTTCTAATCCTGCTTGCTCTCACATAAGCAACATAGTGCCCACAATCCAAGGTTCCGACGTGCTCAACGACACCAACTAGACTATAGGTGGAATTACCTTTGTCCTCAGACCTGAAGATTAGAGAAATAAAACCAAATGTAAGGCTATCTGGCATGCATTTCTTGATATTATATCGTCACAAGAACATTGTTGACAAGAAACCACTATCAGATGAACAGGTATGATGTATCTCTAGTGACCAATCAGCACATAACACACATTTTAACCAACAGAAGCCCTACAATTATTTCAAAATGCCATTAGAAAATGCTATGTTTGTTCATATCCATCAAAGATTGAAATACTATCACCAGAATTATAGAAAACAATTCATAACTTTACTATAAAAAGGTTGCCAGATTAGGCATTCAAAGGCACCTACAAACAGTGAAGTATTGGGTCCACTCCATTTCAAGAAAGAAATTGAATATTCATTCGGTTGTCAGTGATACACTGGTGCAGTGAGTGTGTAGCAGATGACCTGTGTGTTCCATAAATATTCAAATACGATGGGTATTTTTTCTATAAAAAAACACAAATCACAATTCATTGAAGCTGTTTTCAATCAAAGACCAGACTAAGACTGGTAGAAGATAGAAATGGTTCTGGTCCAAATCAGGCTGTCAAAAAACACTCAAAACTGACATTCAAATTACAACTAATTTCAGAATAAAAGTTGAATTGTATGCATTGTTACCTCGTCTTTTTTTAGGGGAAATCTCGTTTTATTTTTCCTGTGCACAAAAAAGAAAAAGATGTTGACACTTACTTTTTTTAGGGAAATGTTGACACTTTGATAAATATAGTTTTCTTAGAAATGTTACTTTCTACATATGGCATCTGTAGGACACACCTTCACCATTCAATTAGACTTCCAACTGCAACATTTTTAATGCAGATCCTACTGAGATCACGCTTGAGTCACCAGGAGTGACCAAAGCCCGGCAGAAAAAAAAAACAAGAAAAAGAAAAGAGAAGAATAAAAGAAACCTGTGAAGCTTTGAACTGTTAAAGCAGTTCAAGTAGCACAAGAAGTGAGAAATCAACAAGAACTCAAACAAAATTACTTCTACCACTACTCCAGGATAATTGATGGCCTTTGAAAACTCTTTTAGAGACATAAGAGTATATCTCTTATGAACATAATTGAAACATAGACAGTCTAAATAACTCCTTGAACTAAAATACCATGTCTTCTTCAAGCATTTTTGTTTAAAGCTACTATGGACAAAAGTAGCTAATGCAAACCAGAAACTTGGAACTGCATATAAGTATTAGATATTGCTGTGTAGAACTGTCCATACCTGGGGTCCACAAATGATCCTAGATCAAGATTTTCCTCAAAGCTCACATGTCCACTCTTTTTAAAATGCTTAAGATTGCTATCCCTGTCGAATCTCAGCAAATGAACAGTTAATACAGGTGGCAGCTTGCTAATAAGAGTTCTTTCAATTGCATGTCCACTCATGTATCTCTTCTCATTTTGGTTTTCTCCCACTTGGTGTGCACTATTACCCAACTTTATGTTTTTATCTGTACTTGCCACCATCTGCCCACCATCTTTACTTCTGGCGGTTCTTGGCTGCTCAGGAACCTTGTTGGAACATTTTCCACAGCGCCAGTCTACAACCTTTTCTTTAAAATAAAATGCCAGGCAGTCCTTAATTGATGCAAGAGAGTTTCTGTCCTCTACCTTCTTCTCATAAACAATATCACTACTCAAGGCTTTCTCCTTGTCTTCTGTAGTAACTTGTACAGCATTTTTGCTTTGCCTGATCTGTTCTGCTTTAGTAGAGTCTGCATGATCAAGCATATAGGACTTTAGATTTATCTGCATGAACAACATTATGCTACAATTTTTTTTCAGAATCTCAATCCTCCACATTGGAAGCTGCTTTTTTCTGTTAATCCCCATAAACTGTTAATTTAACAGACCGTTTGGAGTAAAATTATTTTATGAAGATAAGGACTCAATACCCTGAGCTATATCCCAATGGCAATTCGAACTACTACACTACAAGAAACAGCTTGCCATGTTAAGACTGCTCAAACATCCCGCTCAGTTTTATGTAGTCATCCTGAAGATTCTTTTTGTGAAATTTCTTCAATCCATGCATGTAACCAGTCCTTAAACAAAATTCAACATTTAGTTAGTGGTTGGAGCCAATAACAGTGGTCATATGAATGTTCCACAGCTTCTTGCATGCATTCCTCAACAGAGCTATGGTCTGGGACACCCCCGCGTATTTGCAGATCTGTTAACCAATTTTTTTTTTGTCAGGCTTTTGATTAGGTACAGGAGCATGTAAACTTACCCACTTCCAAAGGCTTAGGCGCCTTATCCATGGCCACAAATTCCAATTTTGTACCATAAATGTGAGAATCACCGCCACCAGCAATTGTTTGAACCTTCTCCGAGTTACACTGCTCAATTGCTGGAAACAGTCGTTTAACAGCAGGCCTTTTCCCCCGAGATCTGTGACCCCTTTGTGGTGATACAACACTTTTGGTTGGATGCTCCTTTGCTGGCAGTGTCGGTTGGAGCTCATAGAATAGAGTATGGGAAGCAAAATTATACGGGCAATATTTGCAGGTATATGTAATAGACAGCTGACCACCAAAAATAAAATCAACAACTGTAGGAACACCCCCTGGCATGTTAGGAGGCCTCTTCAGTTTCTCTTCCTCATTCAAACCTTGACGCAGATAGTTAAGAAATTCTTGGCTATCTTCCATATCACGGCCTTTGTACTTTGAATTCAATGCGCCTACACTTTCCAAGAGTTCCTCTAGATTCAGCATCGCTCCTGCATCATTCCCGGCCCTTGTCTGCATAAAGAGCTCCTTCAGTGCCATACCAATGGACCCGGTCGGGGCATCGGGTCCTAGCATCCACATCCGCAGCTTATCAAGCACAAGGAGGCACTGCACCAGTGCATTCGCGTAGCATGTGTTTCGCAGATTTGTCATCCCTCTGACAACATAGCCAAGCCCATCAGCTGACCCGGATGCACGACCACCTGCCTCATCATCAACAGCCTCTACGATCGCTTGGAGGCACAGGCTGCAGCCACACTCGAAGCAGTACGCAGCATTGGGTTGGTCGATCCACATAGCAACCTGGTGATCTGCCTGGTGGGCGTGCCGCCTGGCGTGGCCCCCCGGCTCATCTTCCTTGGTCCTCACATCGGAGCAGAAACACCGGCTGCATTCCGAGCACATCATGATATGAGCATTGGATTTCTCGAGCTTTTGCTTTAGGGGATCCTTCTTGCCGCCACCAGCTGCTCTCGCTCTCCTTCCGGCAGCCTTGTTCCAGCAATCATCGCACGCTGGGTCGTGCTTCAAGGACCTGATCTTTGCTAAAAGCGTACCCATCTCCTCTGTGTCATAGCAGAAGTGTTCGCACTCTTCGCTGCTGGTGACCACCTCCGGGGAAGGTGAGTCGCCGCGCCCAGAGTCCATCACGGCCAGCCTCGCTCCCTTCTCCTCCTTCTTCCCCATCGCGTCTGGAACCACAAGAAAGAATCGCCTGAATCCAACAAAACCCAAAGAACCTACCAAGCAAGAAACGCATGGACTAGCGATGAACCGAGAATGCTAAAGAGGCAGAGAAAATTCCTTCAAGATGACAAGAAATCGAACAACCCGGCAAGAAATGCCAGAAAGCGAGCGTTCTGTCGAGGACGACAAAGAAATGCCAAAGAAGCGGAGATGCAGCAGAGAATCCACCAAGAAGACAAGGGACCGCACGTCCTGGAGAGGACTGACGAACGGCGCGCAAGAACTGCACGGACTAGGGATGAGCCAAGAAATGCCAACGAAGCAGAGAACCAGCAGAGGAAATTCAGTCAAGAGGACAAGAAATCAGAACAACCTGGGCAAGGGTCATGAGCCCCCGCGCGAAACGACGAAGAACCAGAGAAGCAGGATAGCAAAACCCATCAAGAAACCGAACCTTCTGGCGAGGACGACCAAGAAAGCTAACGAAGCGGGGAGAAAGCCACAAACCAAGAAGACACAAACAAATCAGCGAGTTCTGGCGAGGAACAGAGCAAGAGCAGCACCGCGGGTTCGGGGATCGAGCGGCGAAGACCGCAGAATTGGGGGAAGGGGAATGCGCGAGGAAAACCTTACCGCGATTCGGGCGGGGCAGCGCACGAGCGAGAGGCGCGAATGGCGTTCGCGGCGGGTTGGGGACGGTGGAGAGGCGGTGGGCCGAGAGGTTGTTCGAGTCCTTCTTTATAGCCTTCACTGTGCCTGATTTCGGCCCGTTGGCGGCCCAACAGGCTTGATAGCTGTTTCAACAGGCATCAGAATTTCAGACAACCATTTCATTTGAGCTGCAAATCAATTCATAACATCTCTTCAATGCAGCATGAATTTCATGTTTTGTTTTTATTTTGCCATACATGATATAAGCTATTAAGCTTATAATTTTACCTACAACTGCATGCAAATTTAATATTGTTACATTAAACTGAATGTATATCATACTAACACCAGCATATCAAATAACAGACAAAGAATAAACCAACTCAATAGACCCTGTACATAAAGTTCAATCATCATAATACACAGTTCAAGAACTATAGCATCCTATATCAGCAGCTCTACCACCCGAATTCCAGGTGGAAGAAGAAAAATCATAACACCTGAATTCACGATTCTCCATCATCACAACATTGATGCAATGAAAATGATAGATATGGCCTGTAGGCGCATGATAAAGTTTGTCAATCTTGTTTGAGTTAGTAAAGGACCAAAGAAAGATGTGTTGCAGTACAGTGTAACGCCTTCATAAGCACGTCCCTCCTGTCTAATGATAAATGCACAACTATGTTTCACACTAGTCTTTACCAATAACCAGTAGGAACATGTACCTTCTCTTCAGTATCATCGAATATTTGTGTAAGCCTTGAAACTATCTCTTCATTCTCTGGTGGAGAATACGCCAAACGATATATTCTTCTCATTACAGGATCAAGCCGTCTCCCTACCACCCTTTCAACGAGGATTCCATCTGGAACCTACATTGGCATATAATGAGCTAAGGATACAGACTCCATTTCTGAAATCTAATCACAAAACTACAGTCATTATGGTTTTCCCATTTGATATGATGTATTTTAGCAGAGCTCCTGCCGTCCTTTCAAACAAAAAAATGTGCAGTCAATAAGTTGATCTTGCTGGGCACTTACATAGAATAAAAATATCAGGTTGGATTCCAAGAGTTTCCAGTGGCATTGCCCGCGAATATCTTCTTGGGTACCCATCCAATAGAGATTCCTGAGCAGCAAATTTGCAGTGTATGAGAGCCTACTACTTGACATAATCAGGGAAAAAAAGGTCTATGTTTGTTACACAAACGCTTACAGAGGTGTTAAGCTTTAACTGAACGCCCTCATTACACAGCATACACACAGCACATCAGTATGATATCAAGCATTATGACGAATACTGAAGTAATGTGCTAGGCTAAATCCCAATTCCCGAAACACTGCCACCACAGCCTGAATTTGTCATAGATTCGAATAATTGTGCAAGTCCAAAGCGTTAGGAAGATGGAATGGCTAGACGATCGAGATCTAGACCCTCATATCATGTTTGGAGAGATGCGTTGATGAGGAATTCTAGTCCAGACCAAAACTAGTAAACCTAATCTGAGGAAGAAAAATAAAAAAACAAAATGTTACTCTAATGCGGCAGTAAACCTAAACCAATACTGCAAACTGATACTCCAATGACGTTAACACGAAGATCCAAAATTGGGCAATATACACGGCGCCCCCCTCCGCAAAATCGTAATCAGTAACTGAACCAAACTGCATGGAGCAAGTCCGGGACGGAAAGGGCAGACCTTGGCCGCTCGAGGCAAGGAGCGCGGCTTCCTAGTCGCCGGCGCGGCGGAGCTGGGGAAGAGGACACGGGCGGCGGAGAGAGGGAAGGGGGCGGCGTTGATGAGTGAACTCAACTGGAGTATTTATGGAGATGATCCTGCTTAGCCTGCCTTGAAGCGTGTCACTGGAATTACTAGCATATTGCTTTTTTTCTTCCTATTTTATTTTTATCTTTTGGAAAAGAATTTTTTGAATAGCAGAAAAATTTTTTTTACTGAAGCAAGCTTATTTGTTTCCTCTAGATACCATTTCCTGAATCTTCAATCGCGAGTCAAGATGACTGAAGTATTTATGGAATCAGCATTTTGCCTTTCTCAGTTTAATCTTCCTTTACGATCCTGCCTTTCAGTGTGTTACTGGAATCAGCATTTTGCCTTTTTTTCTATTTTATTTTATCTTTTTTAGAATAATTTTTTAATGGGAAAAAATAAATTACTGAAGCAAGTTTATTTGTTTCCTCTACATACTATTTCCTGGGTCTTCAATCTCTAGGCGAGCTCGAGCCTATTCACGCTTAAGGGATTATTTGTTTCAGTTGAAGACTATAAAAAACAGTTTGTAGATTATAAAAAATTGGATTGTAAAAACTGAATTGCATCATTTGTATAAATTGGTGGAAGACAGATTGATAGATTATTACACTCTGAAAGCTAGATTGTTTAAAACTAGATTGCATAATCAGCATATTTATTTTAATTTACAGATTATGATCACAGTCTACGAGATCACCTGTAGAGCCCTTTATAACTGGTTTTGTTCCAAGGGCATATGCCAATAAAACAACATTATTCGCATTGTTTAACCAATCAGCACTGCGAAAATTTTGATCAATCAAAAAGGCACGTACGATTAATTCATCACCAATCATCATATAGAAAACAACGAAAAGCAAGCTTCCATAACCAAGCATCAACGCTGAGACCCATACAATGAAGAACATCTACTATATCATGTTGCAGGCTGTTCAAAACATGTCCTACTTAGTTCCTAAAAGGAGAAAATAAAACTGGATATGAATGTGCATGGCCAGATCAGCTGATCAACAACACCAGCAAAATATCCCCAACTGGGTACTGGGTACACTGCAATGACTCGGCCAAAGCAGCACAACCAAAGAACTCATCTGCTCCTTAGTGATTGTTGTTCTGATGAGTTGGACACGGTGCCTTCCATCCTCTCATAGAAAAGAATGTAAGCCTCGCACTTGAGAACTTCTTCTAGAGAAACTTCTCTGATCTTATCATCGTTTGCGCGAAACCATGAGGAAGAAGCACTGCTCAACTGCTGGTCACTTCCAATCCTGCTTGCTCTCACATAAGCAACATAGTGCCCAAAACGCACCTTGTCTCCGATGTGCACAATGACACCAACGAGACTATAGGTGGCATTATCTTTGTCCTCAGAGCTGAAGATTAGAGAAACAAAAACAATCAAACCAAATGTAAGGCTAGATTTATTCATATCCATCTAAGATTGAAATACTAACACCAGAATTATAGCACGATCCAAAATTTTGATATGAAAAAGTTCACGGGTTAGGCATTTCAAGGTGCCTACAAACAAGAAAGTATCGAGTCTGCTCCATTTCAAGAAGAAGCAATACCCTTTTTGGGGCTTATCAAGCCACAGAGCAACCCAGTGTTTCTTCTTGTGGGCGTGCAGCCCGGCGTGTCCCCATGGATTATCCTCCCTGGTCGCCACTCCCGCGCACAAACACTGGTCGCACTGCGAGCACACCATGATCAGTTGCTGCTGCTGCTGCTGCTGCTTGTGAGGGTCCTCCTTGCCGGCACCAGCAGCAGTCCTTCTCAAGGACTCGAGCACGCAGTACTGGCATGCAGGGGCAGCGCTGGACTTGAGGGACTCGATCTTTACGAGGAGCAACTCCATCTCCTCCCCGTTGACGAGGAAGTGGGAGCATCCTTCGCTGCTGGTGTCGCTGCTGACCGCTTCCTCCATCGAGTCGCCGCGTCCAGGATCCATGCGCGGGGCTTTCCGTGGGCTGTTGTCCGTCTCCACCGCCCTCGCTCCCTTCTCCTTCTTATCTCCCATCGCGTCTGGAACCACAATAAAGAATCGCATAAATCCATCAAAATTCAAGCAAGCAAGAAACGCACGGGGTGGGGATGGACCAAGAAAGGTAATGAAGCAGCGAAAATGGCATCAAGAGGGCAAGAAATCGAACAACCTGGCGAGGACTCGATCACGAACGGCGCGCAAGAAACGTCATAGAATTGAAGCGGAGACGCAGCATAGAAAAAAAATCAAGAAATGCTGCCATCAACAAGACAAGAAACCGAGCGTTCTGGCGAGGACGACCAAGAAATGCCAAGGAAGCGGAGATGCAGCAAAGAAATCCATCATCGCACGTCCTGGAGAGGAGTCGATCACGAACGGCGCGCAAGAACTGCACCGACTGGGGATGGACCAAGAAAGCCAAAGAAGCAGAGACCCAGCAGAGGAAATTCCGCAAGGAGGACAAAGAAATCGAACAACCTGGAGAGGATCATGAACCGCGACGAGAAATGACCAAGAGTCGGAGAAGCGGCATAGAGAAAACCCATCAAGAAACCGAGCGTTCTGGCGAGGACGACAAAGAAAGCCAACGAAGCGGGGAAGCAGCAGCAGCGAAACCCACCAAGCAAGAGGATACGAAGTCGCACGTTGTCGCGAGGAGCAGAGCAAGAGCAGCACCACGGGTTCGGGGACCAAGAAACCAAGAACATAGAATCGCAGGAGGGGAATGCGGAGGGAAATCTTACCGCGATTCGGAGCGAGCGGCGGGAATGGCGTTCGCGGCGAGGCCGAGAGGTTTGGGACTTCGTATCCTCTTGCTTGGTGGGCCGAATTGAGCCCTTTTATAGGCAGTCCCGGACCAACCCAACAGGAGCACTAGGAAATTTGATATGATTGGTGAAGCGGCGCAAGCAAGCGCAGGACTTTCACCACCGTTTTTCATGAAAGTTTTTGCCATTGCAGCGTGAGAAACTTGGAAACAAAGAAATGTAAAAATCTTTCAACAGGCAAACCCCTTCTTTCACCGGTGGCGGTGGCGGTGGCGGTGGCGCTCCAACTTTATGGATTATGTGCGCTTACAGCTGCACAAAATAAATAATTCTCTCCACGACTTGTTTTTTCAATGGCTTGATCTTTTTTTTCAGTTTCTAGCTCTCTCCATGCCTGCTCATGGCTCGCCTTCTTTTAGGCTTTTTAACCATGTACAGTCTTTTTCTGTGCTTTTAATAATAAAAATTTCTCAATCAGTAGGGATTCCCCTACTGGAATTTTTTTTAAAAAAAAACAGGAGCACTGGCTGAAGACAGGACAAAACCTGTTTCAACAAGCATCAGGAATGCAAACTTCAAGACAATCATTTCATTTGACCTGTAAATCATTTCATAACATCTGTTCAATGGAGATCTGTACGTATGATAAAAGGATATCTAAAGTTCATCCTATCAATGAATGATTCATCGCTTACATGGAAACATCTTACTGGCGTGTTCGCAAAAAAACCTTACCGGTGCACATTGTGTGAGTAATTTCATTGCCAACCATCATCCAGAAAACAACGAAAAGCTTCCATAACCAATTATCAACTCTGAAACCACAAGATGAAGGGGAGCAAAGAACATCTCTGTTCATCCAGAAAACAAGGTCAAAGCTCAACGTATTGAGGAACCAAATCATAAAGCTTCCAATACACAATTTTTGCTTGCCCATCACACTAAAATTTGGGGCATCCTTTCAGTGGATTGTGAAGCATCAGCATGTAAGAGTACCATCCAACAAAACCACGCCAAGACCTGTATGATCAATTTCCTTATTAGAGCAATGCAACATGTCCTACTCTGTTCATAACTGGTGACTAAATGTGCGTGACCAGATCAGCTGATCAAGAACACCAGAAAAAAAACTCCCCAACTTGTTACACATTGTAGCAAATTCGATGCCCTATAATGACTTTGCCAAAGCAACACAAATGGAGTCGAACCAAAGCATGTCTGCCAATCCCACTCATCTGCTCCTTTGTGATTAGTTGGACACATGTCTTAACCTTCCATCCTCTCATAGAAAAGAAGGAAAGCCTCGCGCTTGAGAACTTCTTCTGGAGACTTCTCTGATGTCTTCATCACTTCCACGAAACCATGGGAAGGAACCTCTGCTCAACTGCTGGTGACTTCCAATCCAAGGATTTTCCAACGTGCTCAATGACACCAACTAGACCATAGGTGGAGTTATCTTTGTTCTCAGAGCTAAAGATCGGGGCATTTAACTATTTGCCACTCTTATAGGTGAGTGACAACAAATTTGCCACCCTGGCCCATTGTCAGTGACTCAGTGACCCCACATATCAGTGAGAGCGTGAATTGACACCTAATAAGATTGGCAAATAGTTAAATATCTCATGAACCATTGTTACAACACAGAGGAATAATAATGAGTCATCAACTCTTACCGTGCGGCTTACAAAAGGTATATATAGGTAGTAAAAGATGACGCATCAAATACGGAAACAAATCCACTAATCAATACAATCCGTACCGCGGGAGGACTCCGCCTCCCGCACCACCCCGGGGGCGTCCCAACGAGGCTTAGAATTCGGACCATATTTAACAAACTCCACCTTGAAATGAATTCTCATCTTGTAGCAAATGAAGGATCATCAATGAACTCCCTTCTATAATAAAGAAATGTCGTGCACTGAAAGTCTCTAGGACTCAAACTGTAACACCAACTAAGCTTTAACATAGCTCCATCCTGACGGTCAAGTTCTTTATTCGTTGTGCTGCAAGAGGAGGTGCATAGTGTGTATTACTTTTTCGGGACGGCTCACCCCTAATCCTTCAGTACTCCATCCATAGTGTGTATAAGTTGATGATGTGCATTATAATCATATGGTTAGCTACTTGAGGAGGTGCATTCGTCCACCAGGTTGTTCAAATCACAGGAGCGCGCCTTCCTAGCATGCTGCCGACGGGGCCGAGTGGGCGAGCGAGCCGGGGAAAAAGGCGGTGGCCAAAGAGGGATCACTCTCTAAGTGGATGTGGATTTACAACTTAGTCTCACTGGTGTCAACTAACACCAACAACCCTCGATCAATGCTCATTTTTTAAGAAGGTGACCCACCCCATTGCTCCATGAATCAAATACTCCATTGATTTTGCTCTACCTTTTAACTGGCTGAGCAAAATCCAAGTGGCCATTCCTTCTTCATGTGATTTTTATGCAACAAAACTTGCCTTTCCAGATAAAGATTGTAATGTTAGGTAATTCATACGATGCACCATCTCTGCAGTTAGGTTTTGTCCCAAAGCGCACAAATGATATTCGATTTTTTATTAAATTTGAACAAAATTTGGCAAAAACTTCAAATTTTAACCAAGATTTGTCTAAACCATATAATAGTTGCTAGTAGTGACCACGCTTTCGGAGGTTGCCACCAGTAATATGAATACCGGTGACACCAACAGCTAATTTTTCTAGATCCGCCCTCCAGAATACCATGAGATGCAAGCATGACTGTCATGCTGTGTTGAAGAGATGATCATGTGGTCCTGATTTCTTTTGGATGCGATAAACTGTGCTCCCTTCATAATCATACGGTTAATCTAATGGATGCGTTGAAGAGATGATCATGTGATCCTTATTTGTTTTGGAAAGCATTTTGATACATTAATCTAGGTGTATAAGTTTTATACACTAAGCATACTTATAACCTGACTAATTGTTGGTAAAAATATACAAAGTTTGATAAAATATACATTTATTTTTGAACGGAGGGTGTATTACCCTATTGAGATGTAACTTTGTGGTCTTCGTTGCCACGGCAATGAAATACCACAATTTATCATTACCATACATTTCATGGTTTTAGGGGGGAAAATATATGTTTAACTATTGCAGTGCTCACTGTCGTTTTTCCTAAAATAAACATAGCTAATTCTCCCCTTTTTCTATAAGACTGCACATATCTCTAGATTCAAACTTGGTGATTGCCTAACCATTTATAGACATTGTAATACAAAATTGGTACAGTTGTATTCGTATCTGAGGCTAGGGGAGGGGACTCATGAAACAGTCGAATAGAACAGTAGGCAACACAAAGAAACAAAGCAGGGTGTGTTTTGCAAAAATACAGAACCTTTTTGGTATTTACTAAATTCCAAGGGGTTTCCGCAAAATTTCAGATTTTTTTCTGGAATTTTCTCTGAATTTTCAGAAGTACGGCCCAGCCTGTTTCCTTTTCTTTTTAATTTATCAATCGTTGGTGACTTACAATCCAAGGAGTTTTCGACATGCTCAATGACACCAACTAGACCATAGGTGGACTTATCTTTGTCCTCAAAGCTGAAGATTAGAGAAATAAAAACAATTAAACCAAATGTAAGGCCATCTGGCATGCATTCTTGATGTTATATCGTCACAACTGAATATTGTTAATAATAAACCACTGTTAGATGAACAGGTATCATGCATCTCAAGTGACTAATAAGCAAATAATCCAAATTTTAAAATATAAAGGACCTATAATTATTTTCCAATGATATTAGAAAATGATATGTTTATTCATATCCATCTAAGATTGAAATCCTACCACTATAACTATAGCAAATAATTAAAGATTTTAATACAAAAAGGTCTCCAAGTTAGGCTTTTCAAGGCACATACAAACAATAAAGTATCAACTCCACCCCACTTCGAGAAAAAAAATCGAATATCCACTAGGTAGTCAGTGATACACTGCTACGGCGAGTTTGTAGTAGTGACCTGTGTGTTCCATAGATATGCAAATATGATAGGTGATATTTCTATAAACAAACTCAAATCACAATGCACTGAAACAAGTTTTGAACAGAGAAAATTGCACTGTACGCCCCTCACCTAGCCCTAGAACTTGCAATTTACTTCATCA
This sequence comes from Phragmites australis, assembly GCF_958298935.1. NCBI lineage: Eukaryota > Viridiplantae > Streptophyta > Magnoliopsida > Poales > Poaceae > Phragmites > Phragmites australis. The sequence continues at coordinate 684,330 of NC_084936.1, forward strand.
GGCCCTCAAACTTGCATGATTGTCTCACCTAGCACCCTAAATTTGTACTTTACTTCATCAGTCCCTTGAACCAGCATGCTTGTCTCACCTAGCCCCTTGAAATTGCACAGTTGTCCCACCTAGCCATCCAAACGAAAGCAAGTTCAGGGGGTTAGGCGAGACAATCACTCAAGTTTAAGGCGCCGAGTAAGTAAACTACAAGTTTGGGGGGCTAAGTGAGACAACCACACAAGTTCAAGGGCAGAGAAAGTAAAATGCAAATTCGGGGGTCTAGGTGAGACAACTACACAAGTTTAGGGACCTACTATGCATTTGTCTCTTTTCAACCAATTAAAGGCCAGATTAGGATAGGTAGGGTTCCAAATTAGGTTGTAAAAAAAACATTCAATTTCAGTTTCTTCTCAGACCAACATTTAAATTCAGTTCATTCTCATATTCAAATCATAATTAATTATAGAGTAGGACTGCATGCATAGTCACTCATGTTTCATTTTTTCCTGTGCACAAAAGTAAAATAAAAGATCCTTAGCCGTTCAAAATTACTGAAAGGGCCACATAGGCATTGACAAATACACCTTTTCTTAGATTTGTTGCCTATGGCATATGTAAGAGACCTTCACAATTCAATTAGACTTCCAACTAGCATATAATGAAAGTACCAAATGCTAGTGGTCCATTCCCCTATTTACAAGATGCAGTCTGAGTCTCAAAAGATGTACACAAACTTTTATAAGAATCTTTGTTGTGTGGCATTTCTTGCATTCTCACACCTTCCAATATTGCGGCACTTTTTCATGCAGATTCTACTAAGATCACACTTGAGTCACCAGGAGTGACCAAAATCCAGAAGGAACAACCAAAAAATGAAATAAAAATAACAATAAAAAACCCATGAAGCTTTGAACTGTTACAACAGTTCAAGACTTCAAGTAGCACAAGATAAAGTGTGAAATAATCAAGAACTCAAACAAATTTAGTCGCAATGAGCGGATCAGTCTCACTGAGCGGAAGCGGATCTACAGCTTAGTCTCACTGGTGTCAACTGACACCAATGACCCTCGATCAATGCTCGTTCTCTAAACAAGGTGACCCCACCCCCATTGCTCCATGAATCGAATACTCCGTTGATATTACTGGCCGAGCAAAATTCAAGTGTCCATTCCTTCTTCCTGTGATTTTTATGCAAGAAAACTTACCTTTCCACATAAAGATTGTAATGTTAGATAATTCATGCGATGTACCATCTCTGCAGTTAGGTTTTGTCCCAAAGCGCACAAATAATATTTGATTTTTTTTTATTAAATTTGATCAAGATTTGGCAAAACTCCAAATTTTGACCAAGATTTGTCTAAACCATATACCAGTTGCAGGTAGTGACCACGCTTCCAGATGTTGCCACCGATAATATGAATATCGGTGACACCAAGAGCTGATTTTTCTAGATCCACTCCAGAATACCATGAGGTGCAAGCATGGTTGTCATGCCACGTTGAAGAGATGATCATGTGGTACTGATTTCTTTTGGATGCGAAAAATTGTGCTCCCTCTATAATCATACGATTAATCTAATGGATGCGTTGAAGAGATTATCATAACTATAATGAGACAATTCAACATCTTTTGTTCCATTGCAATTTTGCTAAGTTCATTAGAAGAACATTTCAGGTTACTTTTGGCCTTCATCCTCCTAGTAGTGTATCCAATATGTTTGGATCCTGGCTAAATGGGTTAGGGAAGAGGCTTAAGAGACAAATTTTTGTTGGAGCCGCTGCCATTTGTTGGACGCTGTGACTTAGCCAGAATGATATGATTTTTGATAAGACAAATATACACTTTTCTATGCAAGTTATCTACAGGACTACATATTGGATCAGGTTTTTGTCGTTGCTTCAAAAGGAGGAGAACCGTACCACAATGCAATCAGGATGTCGTCAGTTGGAGACTACAACAATGGACATCTTCACAAAATTTAGGTGGAGGTTTAGCAATAGATTAAGTGTTTAAAAAGGATATGTTCTTTGTGTTAAATTTCCTACCTTTTATTTGTGTTGGTGGCTCATGTGGTAGACTGAGTCTACAACATAGCTGAATTAGTTGTAATAATTGGCCAAATGCACATCATGGTGTAGAGGTCAGGATATTTTCATTTGCATGACGAAATAAAACTCTCTTTACCTAAAAAAAGATAATGTGATAAAAAATTGGTAAAGTTGTATTTGTATCTGAGGCCAGGGGACTCATGAACAATCAAACAGAACAGCAGCCAACGTAAAGAAATAGAGTAGGGTGTGTTTTGCAAAAATACAGAACCTTTTCTGTATTTACTAAACTTCAGGGGACTTTTTTTCTCGAGCGGAGTGGACTCGATATTTTATTGTTTGCAGGTGCCTTGGAATGCCTAACCTGGAGACCTTTTGTATTGAAATTTTTAATTATTTGCTATAGTTCTAGTGGTAGGATTTCAATCTTAGATGGATATAAATAAACCTATCATTTTCTAATATCATTGTGAAATTTTATTTTTTAAAATTTGGATTATTCGCTTATTAGTCACTTGAGATGCATGATACCTGTTCATCTGACAGTGGCTTATTGTTAATGATGTTCAGTTGTGACGATATAACATCAAGAATGCATGCCAGATGGCCTTACATTTGGTTTGATTGTTTTTATTTCTCTAATCTTCAGCTCTGAGGACAAAGATAAGTCAACCTATGGTTGAGTTGGTGTCATTGAGCATGTCAAAAACTCCTTGAATTGGAAGTCACCAGCGATTGAGCAGTTGCTCTTCCTCATGGTTTCGTCCAAGTGACATCAGAGAAGTCTCTCTAGAAGTTCTGAAGTACGAGGCTTTCCTTCTTTACTATGAGAGGATGGAAGGTTGAGACATGTGTCCAACTAATCACAAAGGAGCAGATGAGTGGGATTGGCAGACATACTTTGGTTCAAGTCTATTTGTGTTGCTTTGGCAGAGTCATTCCAGGGCATCGAATTTACTGCAATGTGTACCAAGTTGGGGAGAATTTTTTTTCTGGTGTTCTCTATCAACTGATCTGGTCATGCACGTTTAGTCGTGAGATATGAACAGAGTAGGACATGTTCCATTGGTCTAATAAGGAAATTGATCATACAGGCCTTGGTGTAGTTTTGTTGGATGGTACTTACATGATGATGCTTCACAATCCACTGAAAGGATATTCCTTGATACGTTGGACTTTGTCCCCAAATTATACTCCAAACGATCTGTTAAATTCACAATTTATGGAGATTCCCGAAAAAAGCTTCCAATGTGGAGGATTGAGATTTTGAATAAATGTTCTGCGTGACGATTGCTGGACGCATAATTTTATTCATGTAGATAAAACTAAAGTCCTATATGCTTGATTATGTAGATTCTATTGAAACATCACAGATCAGGCAAAGGAAAGATGTTGTACATGGTCCCTTGTATACTCAGGATGATGAGATCATTAAAGTGACACTAAATTTTGTTGTTTTCCTTCCTGGTAGTGTGTTTAATGTCAAAGTTGAGAAAATTAATAAAACGACAATAGATTTCCACAGTCCATACGGTACAGATCCGCCTCCCCTTGTTTCTCCAGTAAGGACAAAGAAAGCAAGTGTGGCATCAGGCAGTGATCTGGAGCGAAAACATAATGATGGTGTTGCTAATCAACCAAACTAGCCAGTTGTTGGTATAGAAGCCAAGGAGAACACCAGCACAGTATAAGTTACTAGAGAAGTTCGTAGAGAAGGTAAGGAGAACACTTGCGCGGTACAGATTACTACATAAGACAGGGGGAAAGCCTTGAGTTGCGATATTATTTATGATGAGAAGGTAAAGGACAACAACTTTCTTGCATCTGGTATTGTCTTCCGAAGACCCTGTCTACAATCAATCATATAGAAGATATCATGGATCAGAAGATCATGACAAATGAATACAAGAGGTATTTAGAACTATCAAGATCACTTATTTTGGATCACGCAGAGACCGAAATAGAATTTTTAGGCAGCATCACTACATACAATCCAGGCTATCACCAATGTCTCGCATTTTTTGAACTCCTAGAAGACTTGTGAATGCATATCACAACTACACTAAACAACATGAAGCTATCAATACAGGATTATTAGACATGGATCTTGAAGAAGAAAATATCTATGATGACCTTGTTGAAGAAGAGGCAAACGAAGTTATGGAGATTTCTGAAGATGAAACCATTGTAATCTCTGATGATGAAGATGTGCATGGGGACTCAATGTAGTCTTCCAATTTATCATAAGCTATCTAGTAGTATTAGTGGTGGTGGTGATTCATTTAGTTTTTAATTCCTGCAATGAATTAAGTGGATTGTGTAAGCTCTTAGAAGAGCAAACCATTATCATATTATTTGCTTGATGACTAAAATGAAGCATTTATATTCTCAATTCAAATAAATTTGTTCTATTTTAAAGCTTATTTTTCTATCTCTCATCTATGAATTGCTTTAATATAGAACATTGTAAAGTTTTTACCTGTAGTATATCTATTAATCTTGCATGAAATAAATATGAACTATATGTTGGACATTATAAATCATTATCTTGCCTATTAAACATAATCACTTGCAATGATATTATCCACTAAAGAGCCTCAATTAACCATATAGGTTATTTAAAAAAAATTGTGCACTACTACCAAGTAGATAGAAGGGAAATTAAATTTCCTAGCAGCACATGAACAAATGGAATATACTGGCTTTATGATTGATTTTAGAAGAATCAGTTTAGCCAAGAAAAGAAGTATAATTCTTAAAACAAGTTATGAATACTTAAGCCCTGGGACTTGTAGTTTATATAATTACACCTTGACCACATGGTTTTATACTGAATAGTACAAATAGATATGGGTTTCACGACAAATAAGATTGTTCAAGAAGTATGATTGAAGTTTAATGATTGGCATTAAAGTTTAATGATTGGCGTGAAAAGGGGGAGGAATTTAGGACATTAGAGGTATAAGAAAATGTAGATAAAGAACATCTAATAGTCATAGCCTTCCTAAACCTCTCTTGAGCGCACATATGAGGATTTGAAGTCTCAGTTGCGCCCCTTTCAGCTGAGTTTGTATCTCTGCACCACACTTCCCACATGCAAGCTTGTAGCTCTATGTGTTGCTGTTGCCATCCATGTTGGCTTAAACACCAACATTCCCTTCTCTCACATGGATGTTAGCTCAGAACTATTTGTCTGTTGCTACTCTCATTAATGTGTTGGCTTGTCGCCTCTGTGCCACTCCCATAATCCTCTATTGCTTGTTTTGCACTGCATGCATACGTAATGGATTAGTCTCGGGCCGAGCAGGCAAATATCAGGGGGAGCAGGCTGATCTGTAATTGGCCCAATAGTGAACCTTCCCAATTGAAAATGGGTTGGATCTTAGTAGCAATTAAAACAAAAGGCCTAGACTACCGAGAATTTGGGAGATTATATGACTTTATACAGTTGGCAGATAAACATTTATATTTGATAGTATTTGTGAGGGTTCATGATATATGCAGAAAGGCATTTAGGGAACTTAGAATTTATAGTAATTAAATATTCTAGTAGAAATTGCATGCAGATTAGATACTGCGTAATTATAAAACTATAGTTTCATGATACAAATTAATTTTAAGTATATGATATGAGTAATCGGATAAATTTTTGGGCAAAGAATAAAAGAAGCTAGATAATAGAATAATTTTGTGGACTTAAAGATGTGCAGAGATCAAGGGGAGAACATTCCTAACTAAGCAGGAATGCAAGAACATGCCTGACTGCACAATCCCAAAATACATGTAGTTTTCATGCCACTACATTAGTAAAATCTACCTCACTACATATAATGAATAATCCCCGAATTTGAATAAATGCGCCAATATTTGCCACATAATTTCACCATGATAGCATACATCTATAAGCCCCCACTTGAAGATAGCTCATAATAGGAGATTTTGAAGTATGCTAATAAAGAAGATCTAATATCAACATTAGGGGGAGAGAAAGCCCGTATTGTTTGAATACCTTATTATTTTTTATTGAAGCTAGAAGCTAGAAAATGATCTTCAATTAACATTCCTAGAATGCTTGAAGCAGGAATAGAATCACGCACTAAGTCAAGTTAAACAATAATTTAACTAATGCTCCTGCAGAGTAAATGATGCTAGATAATTTTGAAATAAAGTAAAGAGGAGTAACTTGAAGTTATAAACTAAAAGTTATATTTACTTGTAGTAAATTAAATACCAAGTGTGGTATATCCCAGGGACGCCTAAGGGTATATCACCTAGGTAGCATGATTTGTTAATCATTGATCTAAAATCTATGAGGACCCTTGTGTGTTCTAGATCAACGCATACTTGTCAAATCAATCATGAAGAAACTCCTCAAGTCTCATAAAGAGAAATACCTCATGAAGAAGGTTCAACACCTCGTGAAAGAGGATCATCATGAAAAAGAAAACCCAGCACATAAAGCGCGTGCAATCTTAGTGTTAGGGTGACAAAACAACCAAGTATCTTTTGTTAGGGAAATGATGAAATATTTAAGAATATGGGAGAAAAGAATAGTTATCGACAATGCTACCTCTATGATTGCTAATGTTTCTCTTACCAGAACCCATATTCGGAAACAAAGTCTATGGCAAAGTCACTTGTAGCGGGGTCAATGAAGAAAGCAATTGAGGATGAACTATAATTACTAAAGAAAGTCTGGAAAACTAGAATTATGAAAATAGTGATATGGTGAAAGGTTATGGCTCATAGGTCTCTGTAAAGACTTATACTCTTCTATTATGAATGAATTATGTTCTGTTACATCTCTGGCAAATTGCATGAATAAAGAATATGTAGTTAATCAGTAGATTTTAAAAATCCATATGAAGAGATCCTTGAAGGACTTACTAATTCCTGAAGATAATAAACCGCAACATATAGAAATTAAATCTCATACCAAGTATTAAGAAGTCTAATGTAGAATATATTCTTGAATGAATATTAAAAGTCTCAAGAAGAGCCTCTCATAGAAAAGAAATCCTCTCCTGAAGAATAGATATATCCTTGAATGAATAAGTCAAAGCTTAGCGTTATAGAGTGATATATCGACCGATAAAGGTTAAAATATATTATGAATATTTACCTATTTTACCATAATTTTGAGTAGTCATATTTGCTAATCAGCACACAAAGCATATTGATAAAGTATGAGACATATAGTAGCAAAGAAAATATTATCAATAAAAGTAGACAAATATGGTCTATTGTCCTTTTAAGCTCAACTTCACCAATATAACAATGCATCAGCTTAAAGTCTCACAAATAAGGTAGATAGCAAGCACTAAATAATCAAGTATCTAAGTTACAATCTATGTCCTGATTCAACACCTCCTGATTCAGAGGATGAACTCCCCTGAGTCCATGATGACTCCATCTCAATATATTCATTTCCATCTCAATATCTTCTTCCTCCTCGACTTGAATAAGTTTCTTTCTTCTCTTTGCTTGGCTGGAACAGGAAATTTTCCTTGTTGGACGTGTGTCACATGTGCAAATTCAGCCACTTGATCAGGTGCTAGCTCAGTTTTTGACAGCTAGGGTTTTTTATTGCACTTCACCTTTATATATATCACTATTGGGTTGAGCTCTATTGGGCCAAAATGGCCTAAATTCAGACTCAAACACAACTTGACATATATCAATGATATATCAGTCTGAGTACCAAGATGATATATCGCTATAATTAACGATAAATCGGCAAAAAGCGTGAATTGCGATATTCTTGCATTCTTTTGGCACCAGCCACTATTTTGACGCTATAGTTATCATATCGCCACTAAATCTCTGCTATTTGCAAGCTTGATTGCAATAAAGAAAGAAGTATCCACTAGATTTGTCTCTTGTTATTGTGTTCTATTTCAAGATTGGACTATGTTGGAGAGTCGGAGAAGGAGATGTTCTATCCACCGATAACGTTATTCAACGGGATCCAATTCCTATAGGAAAACTTTCCTATTGAGTTGCATTGGGCTAGTGAGTTGGACGGGACTCTCATACTGCCGAATTGCATACGCCATGTAGTTGTCTACAAGTTGATCTTAAAAGCTTAAGTGGATGAAAAAAAATGCAATTCACTTACATAAGACTTAGAAAACTGATGCTTAGGGAAAACATATCAATTTGCTTCAATATTTTGTTTCTTTTTCGAAAAAAAAAGAGGACAAATGCTAGGGGTTGTTTGGATACAAAGTATTTTAGAGTATTTGGACAACACCATGGTTATGGAAAAAAATACAATGGTATAGAAAAACTTTGATGCGTTTAGGTAGAGGAGTTTTGGAGGGTTCAATTCTTATAGGAAAATTTTCCTACGAGGTCTCCTGGAACAAAGGATTTCCACTCACAAATTTCTTTGAAATGCCTCCTATGGAGTAGGCGATTCCATACGAATTTTGGAGGGAAAAATCCCTCATGTTTTGTTTCCTTCGTGTCCTGGATTATTCCAGCGCTTTTCATGTGTAGCATCCAAAAGCCTCTTTTTAAAACTCTTCCACGCTTTAAATTCCTGTTGTATTCCAAGTGCCAGGACACTTCAATCCCACGTTTTTCGTATTCGTTCATTTCGAGAATCTGTGTTCCAAAGAGGCTCATAATTATGATGAGATTAAGGTTGCTTATTGGCTCCGTAGGTGTAATTAGGCTGCTCATACAGAGAACTTAAGACAAAAAAAATGAGAACACTAAGACAACAAATTCATTTGGGATGAAAAACAATGCAATTTCCATATTTTCAATGCGGATCTGTATGTTTACAGGATAGGAATATCACATGTACATCATCGTATGATAAAAGGATTTCTAATGTTCATCCTACCAATGATTCATTGACTTGTCACTTACAACAAGAAGTGGGGCACTTTGGACCAAAATTCCCCCATGCTTCAACCACAGACAGATGGAGAAATATATCATGTCAGACAGCTTACATGAACATGTCTACCAGCGCAGAGTCTTTTCCCGCTCACGCGCTGGCCACCATTTCTTCTTTCTTGTCCACACTAGAATTCAGTAGCTTGTCGATCTCGGCAAACACACCTTCCACTGTGGCATCTCCTTTTACCTAGATTACCGAGGCCATTGAAAAAGAAAGTTTGAAGGTTAGTACACCGATATGCAGGTATAGTAGTGGGAGATACAGGTAACTGAATACATCATCATCATTCAACGGTACAATTTAGCATGAGAAGCAGACAATGGACGAATTTCAGTTACTTTTGTCCTACATGGCTAGAAGCGATTAAGCTTATATTACCTATGAGGCTGTGACTGCATCGAAATTTGATAATGGCACATTAAACTAGATAGTGAATACCGTACTAACGCATATCAAATAAAAGGCAAAATGAATGTGTAGTTGAACTCAACAACACATAGGCTCAAGAATAACTAGAACAGTTCAACAAAAACACAGGAGTGGTGCAGAGTCTAAGTGACAAATATCAACAATGGTAAGTGGTACTCCATCAAACTATCTAAGTATCAGAATAATAGAGCTATTTGCAGCTTAGCTTTCCTTACTTCTTTGCTCTCTCAGCAGACAGGTTTGTTTTTCTTCTTCTTGTCAAAAAAAATATAACTATTTGCAATTGTTCATGTCGTCAGGTTAATCTGTGATAGGATAACTTCATGAAATATAGACAACATCATGCAGAATAGTATATCAGCCTTGAGACAACCAATGGGAAAGAGAATTTTCAATTTAAAAGAGATGGACTGCTTACTTTAACTATAACATCCTCATATATTGATAGCAAGGACTCAACATTTTGATAATGAGTCTGCAACCTCAGCTTAACCTGTAAAACAACAAAAGCAACACATGTGAGAAGTAGATTCTAACACCATGTTCATGATTTTCAGTCTACATAAATAGATAAACAGTTGATGAGAAATATGCAGTTGAAGAACTAGAACAGCATAAAGATCCATCATCACAGTATGCAGTTAAAGAACTAGCACCCCATATTAGCAACTACTGCTACCACATCGATTTAAAATTCTTTGTAATCACAAGAATCACAGCACACTGACAGCTAAAATTAGCCCTCGAGCAACATTTCAAGGCCTTGCCCACTACAAGTTTACAATATTTACATCGTCAATGTTGCATGTTTTGGCATTTCAAAGGAAAATGCCAAGTGTTTCAGTGGATTTCAACATAAATGCACAAAGCATGATAGATACAGCCCGTAGGCACATGATAAAGTATGTTAATCTTCTTTGAGTTATTAAAAGACCAAAGAAAGACATGCTCAAGTAACACTGTTAAGACCTTCCTAAGCACTTTCATATTGTCTAATAAAAAAATGCACAACTATGTTTGTCATTTCTCTTTACCAATAACCTGTAGAGACATGTACCTTTTCTTCTGTATCATCAAATCGTTGCGTAAGCCTTGCAGCAATTTCTTCATTCTCTGGTGGAGAATACTTTACATGATATATTCTCCCTGTTACAGGATCAAGCCGTCTCCCAACCACCCTTTCAACAAGAATTTCATCTGGAACCTAAATTGACAAAGAATGAACTAAAAATACACATGCTCCATTTCTGAGGCCTAATTGCTAAGTTACAGTACATTTCATTGCAACAGGAGAAGCATGACAAATACATTAAATGCAATTCTTTTTTCCCTTTTGAATAGGGTGAATTTCTAAATTTTGTTATGTTAACTTACTGTAGAAAAACTGTAGTATTGGTCACAGTTGGCAGCATTTTGTTTTCAACCTATTTATTAACCTTAGGATAGTCAACAGCACCGTTTCAAGGCATGGAAGGAGTGTTCCAAGAAGTCTAATCAATACTACTAGTGCTACAGAATAGTGGTGACAAATAGTCCTAAGGCAACATATGACTTTACTTACATCTTAATAGTTTGATCTAAATGGGCACTTACATCTAATAGAATGAAAATATCAGGTCGGATTCCAAGAGTTTCCAGTGCCATAGCCTGCGAATAGCTTCTTGGGTACCCATCCAATAACCAACCATTTTCCTGAGCATCTGGTTGCAGAAGGCGTTCCTTAACCATCTGGCAGAAACCCAAACTTTGTTTTCAGGAGCATTACCAAATAACTTTGAATCACATCAATGGAACCCCAAAAAATGGCACCCACATTAACAACGATATCATCGGGAACCAGCTGTCCCTTCTCCATGAATTCCTTGGCCCGCTTCCCATTCTCAGTCCCAGCAGCGATCTCCGCCCTTAGCAAATCTCCAGCAGAGATGTGCACCACACCATACTGCAATTTTACAGTTTATAAGTGTCAATTACTTGGTACAATTAAGAAAAACAGTCTATATCTATCACCCAAGCGTTACAACTGTTAAGCTCTACATCAGTGCCCTCATTACACAACATACGCATATCACATGAGTATGATACCAAGCGTTATAAAGAATACTGAAATAGTATCCAAGGATAATCTCAATTCACAAATCACATACTTTGGCCTTGATGAGCTCACACTGTGTGCCCTTACCGGACGCCGGAGCCCCTGCTATCATGACCTTTAGAGGATCAGCCATCGCTGCCACCACAACCTGAAATAAAGAACCAACAAATAAGAACATTTCGGTAAATTCGTATAGCTGTGCAAGTCCCAAGCGTTAGGAAGATGGAATGGCTAGGGTTATCGAGATCTATGATCTGATAGAGAACGGAGACTCGACTGATGCATTGATATTTAGACTAAAATTACTAAAGTGAACTAAACTAATAGAAATAGTTTGCCAACAAGGTAGTAAAACTAGACTAATACGATTTGATATTCCAACTTTTTTAACAGAAAGCTACCCAAGAAGAAGGAAGACTAACTTTGTAACTGTTGTGGCCAAATCACTAGTAATACAAGAAAATTAGCAACTCCTGCACCACAAAATGCAAACTGACCGAACTTTATACAGAGCAAAGGGCGGACCTTGGCCGCTCTACGCAAGTAGCGCGGTTTTCTATTGGCCGGCGAGCGGCCGCCGGCGGAGTGGAGCCGGAGAAAGCGGGAGCTGGCGGGCGCGCTGGGGAAATGGAGGCAGCCGCGGGCCGTTGGCCTCTCGGCCGTCACAGGCGGCGGGGAGAGGTAGGAGGCGGCGGCGGCCATGGAGGAAGCCATGGGCGGCGCCGGCGAAGCGAAGCAGCAAACGCAGGAGGGACAGTGGACAGGAAATAAAGGAAGACTTTTTATGTGTGTTTTCTGATTATTTGTTTAGATTTTTTGGAATATCAATTTAATTTAGATTTTTGGGGCCTCATGTTTTCTTCTCTCCTGTACTGGTGTTTGTTTTTCTGGTGAGCTTATGGTTTTCGTTGTTTCATTGATTTGGTTAGGCACAATGCAAGACAAAAAAGTTCCTATTAAGTAGGCATGTTTCACAAGCTTAAGGTGTGCTGATACTGATTTTTATTAGGCATGTTTCATAAATTTTATCTGTTTTGTTCAGTGAACAATATGTTTCTTAAAAAAATGTTTTTCCTCCTTTAATTGAATCCTGGACCTGTGACAGATCAGGCTGGGCCAAGCCAGCCCAGCCCATCTCTACCTAGCATTCCATTCAATTTCCAACTCCTCATGGTCAGCGTTTGCAGAAGACTGCAATCTGCAGTAGTCAGGTAGAAAAAGGGAATAAAAAAACTGAATCTGAATCCCAATTACCAACAGTCCATTCGCATGGCAACACAGAAAGTCCATCAGAAACAAATTTCTCACTTCATCTTGCCTGAAGTGAACATCTCTTCATCTTGGATTGGTCCCTTTGCTCTGCTTTCCTTTCCTTCATCAAACAGCACATGTTTCTTACCCGGAGAAACACAACACCACATGGTTCTTTGCTTCCTATCCAGCTTATTTTGACTGACCGAAGAAACCTGAAGCAAAACCGTATGCATTCTTGATTGTTTGTAATAACTGATTAACAATTGTATGTATCAGTTGCATAATGGTAATGGAAACATTGGTTTTCTTTCATCTGACTAGTGCCAGGACTCAGAGCATGGAACTGAAACCAACAAAATTTACCTACTGTTACTTTCTTTCTTTCATGGAGAGCCATCAGCAGAGCTGTTTTTTTGGAGCAGAAACAGGTTACAGAGAGCAGTAGCACAACTATTTTCTTTGTCTTTTTCGGCCTATAATTATTTGTTTGCGAGTAGTACAACTATAGTCTGTAACATATATTAAAGGGCCAAGAATTGACGGCCTCTCATGGCATCAAGTATTGTAGCTACTGTACACCAATCACAGCGCTACACGTGGCACGTATAGCCGGCGCTAAAAAAAAAAGAAACCGATGGAGAGGCCGGATCTCCCCGTGGTTGCCACTGGTTGAATCTTGCCAGATCCATCCCTCCTCCCTTCTGCCTCCTCCCTCCTGACGGATCTGCTCTGCTGCTCACCGCATTGAACGCGAATGCCGCACGACACCCGAGAAGAGGCGCACCGTGTGGTGGTCGTCACCACCGCCGACGAGAAGTCAACGTGACCCCATCCTTCATTTCGACGCAGGAGCCACCGCCGAGTTCCCCGACATCACCACAGCTGCCCCCCACCAAAGCCCGCAGGGGCCCGAGCCCATCAACCTCCCCACTGGTCCCTGCAAGTGCGCCGACGAGGGGCTCACCAACACATGCAGCTTTGAGGCGCGCAATGGGCGGCGCCAGTGGTGGTCCACGCAGCTCCGACAAGCCGCACAGCAGTGGATCTGGCCCCGAGGATTTGGGGCCATCACGTACCAATGAGACGAACAATCGCGACTGACAAGGAAATGGACGAGCCCCTCGCCACGGCCGCCTGGGAGATGTCAAGCATGGCAGCGTCGCCGGTCTACTCCGACGTCGATGTCAAGAGGGACGGTGTTGACGGTCTACTCTGGCGGCACCCGCCGACCTTCTTCACGTGCGGAGGCCAACCGAGGCCTCCGCCACCTTCTCCTTCGCCTCTAACTGATCTAGGGGCCCCACCAACGGACGACAAGACCCCCCTTGCTTCACGAGCACGTCCACGTGGGGGCTGCTGCAAGGCCCCACGCGCCTCCATCGCACGCCACCGCGTCACACAAGTCGCTGCCGACACCGATGAGGTTCCGAGTCAACGCCGCTTCTCTCTCTCTCTCTCTCTCTCTCTCTCTCTCTCTCTCTCTCTCTCTCTCTCTCTCTCTCTCTCTCTCTCTCTCTCGGCCGGCTACACTATGTCGCCGGAGTTCACTTAGGGTCGACTGTCGTTTCAACTTACGCTCTCAGCCGCCGCATTTTTACCGGAGGAGATAGGAAAATGAGAAGATATAGTTAGGGTTCCGGGGAGGGAGGCCTGGTTTTGATCTCGCGAAAACGACGGCGATCCGTGTTGGTCGGGCCGGAACGTTGGACTGGACCGCGCTCGTGAGACATGGACCGGGTGCGCTGTGCTGTTTCCCCGAGCTGACAAGCACGCGAGGGAAAGAAGTGGGCTGGCGTGCGTTTTTTGGGCCGAAAGACCGGATTTTTGAGCTTTTTCTTTTTAACCGAATTTCCAATTCATTTCTCAATGATTATGGTTCAAATAAATGATGTTTAATGCACCAATGGTCTGACCAGCAGTGTTTTGAGATTCAAATGAACCTCCACGGGCGCAGCGTAGCACGCCAATCCACCTAGTTACTACTATTGGGCCTGCCTAATGATCTGAACTGCAACATTTTCAGATCCTGATGTTTCAGTCATCATGAACCTTGTGTCAACCCTCGATGTATGATCTCTCTATGTTCTCGTTATTCTGTTTCAGTGATGAGCAATTGGTTGAGTGGCAGTAGATGTCTGTCTACAAGGCTGCCGCCTCCGAGTATTGCAGGTCGTTGTACATGCTGGAAGGTGCATGCATTGGACAGGAGCAGTTGAAACTTGCAAAGCTATTGACTTTTAGGAAAAGAGAAAAAAAGGGAACTGGAAAGGCTGGAAGATCTTGGTTAGATTTTCAGTTTTTCGGTTGTTCAATGATCAGTTCGTGATTCAGTTACTGTCACTTTACCACTAACTTTTCTCAATATTTATAAGGAGTTAGTTAGCAAAATGGATCTTATCAAGATCAAATCTCCACCCATGAAGCTTATCGCAAAAAAAAAAGATAAAAATGAGCATGGCATGTGTCAGTAATTTATTTGATTTAAATTGGTTGCATACTCGCACCTGCATGAGACTATTACCTAGACAAATTATTCTTGAAATGGTGGATCAAGTGAAGGCTCAAATTAATCTAAATATTAAGGTAGCTGTATTTATCTAGGGAAAAAATATGCAGAACAGGATAGAAACAAACATGGTTGAGGTTGACATTCGAAAAGTCGCGTCTACCACTCAACCAGTTCATAGAAATTGTGCAGCAACAATGCTGTAGCACCAGTGGAATTGAAAGAGCAAAACCGCTCAATCCTTTTCGTAGATTTCGGTAGATACGATCGACGACACAGCAAGTTGCACCACCAGTGGTAGTCACTCAACCTGAATTATAAGAGCAGGTTTCAGAGTTGGATTGGACCCTTCATGTCATGTGTTAGGGGGGAAGAAAGAAAGAAAGAAAGAAAGAAAGAAAGAAGCTTACATTGCATGGCTCACATGAATTAAACGGACTTTCAGGTGAGAAATGGAGCTCAAATATTGGATGGATGCTTGGTGCTCACAAACCATCTTTCAAGGGCAGTGGCGAACCTGACCAAATTCAGACGAACTGAAGAGTGATCAGAGTTTCAGACAACGACCCTGCGCCATCACCATTTCACTTTTTTACTGCTCCCTAGACCGGATTTATTTGAGTATGGAATTTTTCAGGATGGCTTGAAACTTTGCTCCCAAACTCTGTGAATTGTTTTAGATCTTTTTGTGGTGAATTGGATCGTGGGGAGACGATTTTTGGCCATGGTCGGAGTGTGAAATAACGACCAGGAACCGTGAACATTTGTCTGTTACTTCTTCCTCTGAGAGATTCGTCTGCGACTGAAATTTTTTGGGGTGTCGCGTCACCATAACCCCCATCTCCACCAATCTATACATGTGTGAGGTATCTCTTGTCAATTAGTGCCTGAAACTTCTCATGTTCTCTCCAATAATTGGTTGCCTCTGTTGTATTACAGTTATAAAAATATGAGAAATCAAATCAGGAGCAGGAGCAATTAAAGGAGCCTGACTCATCATGTATCATGCTGACCTTGAATCTTAGGCAGTGTTTAACACAAGTCAACAAAAGCTTCTGATAAATTCCACTTTGTGTCCTGAAAATGGCATATATAGCATGTAGAGAGCAGACAGGACATATTGCTGCAACACTTACCAAACTGCCTACTCCTTAAGCACTAAGTAAGAAATCTTTGCTAAAGTGTTGTTATTCCAGTGACTATTCTATCATGATTTTCTGATGGGACAAGATACTCTTGGGTAAACAAGGGATCATGATACGCTCGCTTTCGCATGCAATTAGGGAGGCCAATCATGATGGAATGGAACTTACATAGGGCTAGCTACCCTTATAGGCTTGCACTTTGCATTGATGCATTGATTAGATCTCTGCATCCTTGATATATAGAGATTAAGAGATGTTCTACAGCTAAAGCAGATGCATGCAATTGGTAAAGCTGATTGGTGAAAATAAAAAAACTCGACCCAGGGGAGAGACATCCCGAAGGTGTTCTCAGCTATAGGTCGAGCAAAAGGCCCGAAGGCCGGTCACCCAAGGGCATCTCTGGAAGCGGCTTCACAGCCCTCCAGGATCATATTGAAAGCAACACACAACAAAAGGCTTTTTTTGCAAGAACTGAGGTTCGATCTCTGGTCGGTCGCCTCACAACTGAGTGACTTATCAGCATGTTATGAGCATGCTGATTGGTGAAAATATGACTATCTTTCTAGTAAAGCTTTTCTAGTATTTCATGTAAATAATAGATACTGGACATTATGTTAACATGGTATGTGAGGAGCTGTCATTGTATAGAGAGGATCAAGAACAATGTGATTTTTTTTAGGTAAAGAATATAGGGTCTCCCACCAGGATGGCTCGCGACGGTCAGCCTTGGCAGTACACACTTTCGTTCTTTGACCCATGACCCCCGCGCGACCAGCCGACGCCAACACGACCACGACCAGGGTCTCCACAGGGTTCCCTGCGACCAGTAAGTGCTCGTCTAGGCCCGTCAAACCTCATTTAATACCACTACTCACGCCGTTTTCCTTTCCTAGGTAGTCCACTCCGGCTGAGATGGCATGGTCGGCGCAAAGTTACCTTATCCCGTCCCGCATATATTGATTGTTACGGGACGGGCGCACAGGCGTGACAGGGGATGCAGCAGGCGCACGTGCGAAGCCTGCAACAGGACAGGGTAGGCCAGACACTTTGGGCGTGAAAAACGGGGGTGCAACCGATGGACAGGACGGCCGTCACAGAGACCCAGGGCAGGCACAACGAATATAGGCTTGTAATGATTGTTTATATCGTTTCTTAAGATAGGTATGGATCTGCCGGTTGGGTCCACTTGTAAGACTTCTCCCTCCTGCAATATAAAGGGAATGTCTTCTATAAAAAAGGAGGATGAAGAAGAATACATAGAATGTAGACCTATTACCTCACGAGAGGCTGAACTTGGATAACTCTGATGTTCTTGAGTAGCAAACACACATATTCTATAGGCACATCTGGGACGTCGATCACGCACCCACTGTCCAGCATACTCTAGAATCATTGTCAGGGATTTACCCTCAACAGCCGCCTAGGACCACATTGAAAGTGACACACAACAAAAGGCTTTTTTTTTTTTTGCAAGAACTGAGGTTTGATCCCCGGTTGATCGCCTCACAACTGGAGGACTTACCACCGTGTTATGAGCATCTAATTGGTGAAAAGATGACCGTCTTTTTAGTAAAGCTTTTTTGGTATTGCATGTAAAGAATAGATGCTGGACATTATCTTCACATGGTATGTGAGGAGCTGTCATTGTATAGAGAGGATCAAGAACAATGTGATTTTTTTTCTAGGTTACGTAGAAGATAGTCCGACTCGATTGATTATTAGGAGTCCCTTTTTTCAAGTGTGGATTTTGAGGCATATGTAGGCATCATGGAATCATATGACTTGCTTCTTCGTTTATCTAAAGCAAATTGAGTAACAATAGATAATCCAAATTGTTGGGTTTGATAAAAAGGTAAATATTTGGTTAGAAAATCAAAATGTATTTTTTACATGCAGAAAAAATCAAGATGTATTTGTTAGCTTATTTATAAGGTACCAAATGACCCTCTTAGTTATCTTAGAAAGGTCTCATGTATGTAGAAAGGTCTTTGGTTTAGTGAGAGTTGTAGGCCGTGTACAACTCAAGAATCATGCAAAAATTCTTTACCTAAAGTTTAGTTATTCAATTTCACTACTTTGTAAATGGCTTTTACTTTATTCCTATAGTTGAGTAAAAGGTGTAGTGAGAAATGTGCTTTTCATTGTGGCTCACAACAAGCACTAACATTTCGATGGTTGGGAAAATTTACGGTTTCTTTGGTCTCTGTAAGAATTGCCTGGTTGACTAATATGCTGATACATTAGGAACTAGTGCATAGTTCATTTGTTGTCGGATAACCACGTATGTGCAGTAACATCACATCTATGCATGTCAACACCTCCCATTCTATGCATGTCAACACCTCCCATTGTGGAAAGAATTACCATCTAATTTTGGAGTTTTTGTTTTCAAGAAGATGACATTCACTATGGTGGAAATACAAGTTGTTAGATTTTAGCGGAAACATCACTAGAATCGATAAGCTATGTATAAGATCAACACACTAAGGTGTGATATTTTTTTAACGAGTTTCGGTCATCTTGCCTATATTCTCGGAACATGACTACAAGTGTTCCTCCCTATATTCTGTTTTCATCGATCAACGGTTATAATGGTGATGCCTAATTTTTATCTGCTCGGAAATAGGAGTCCGACTACAACTCTATTCCTAATCCTATCCAATTACAACTTAAGTATATCCGTAACCGACCATGTACATATATTCGACACATATCCCAATAAACTCCACCTTAGACGAATATGCACGTCAACTTGAAGTTGTCATGTGCAAACCTCCGTGTGCTCATCAATCCAACTCTACTGCTCACCTCAAACAGCCCGACAAGGATGCCTCACTGCTAGGAATAAATTCCACAGAATTTGCAGCTCCCACCTCCATGAGTCTGTCCTTCAGCTTATACCGATGAGCACTCGTCTTTTCACATATCATCACAATCTTACCATCCTACATCACCTTCATGGTCTTCTTATCTAGCACTGCCTGATACAACCAATATTCTGTATGCAGAATTTCAAGCGAAATCAGATTCCTATAATACGATAACTCATGTCATCTCACAAGTGAGCAATACCAAAGTCACCTTCAGAGTATGCTCCTTTTTAAATGTTGCATGATATGAACTTGCAGAATCTAACAATCATACTTCACCATAAGACTTTTCACTTTCGGGGTATGACTACGAATGCTCCTCCCCATATTCTGTTTCTATCAATCCGTGATTACAATGGTGGTATCCAATATTTATAGACATGAAAATAAGAGTCTGACTATAACTCTATTCCTACTCCACCCAATTACAACTAAAGTATATCCGTAACTGACTCTGTACACATATTCAACACATATCCTAACACAAACAGTAATATCTCTACAGATGGAATAAAAACTATGGAATTAAAGATTCTTCACAATAGCCACTCCGTGGATTGTTTTCTGGACTGGAAACCCAGAACATATAATTCAGGATCACTAGCTCTCTCTTAAAGTTCATATAATGCAATGGAGCAAAAGAAATAAAGCATCTTATGACACATGTTTATGCTCGGTGTTACAGTGATCCAAAAGTGCCTGTCAAATTTTCTGCAGCACAAGGGAAAAGCAGAGCTCCAAACATCACTTTCAGGAAAAAAGACTGAAGTTTCAGCTGGAGCTCCAATAGCCACTCCGTCCCCCCCACAAGGTCAGACAAAACCACACAAGCAACTCTTGCAAACGATAAGGAGATCGATGTCCATCCACACGAACCACTTGCAGATTGATCAGTTTCATGCACTCAAACTCTCACTGAAAGTATATGAGCTGCTCTGGACACGTGTCGCCCTTTGCCCTCCTCACGCTCCAACATTTCTCCTTGCGTTTCAACTTACCTGAAATTTGCGGCCTTTTGTGGTTGTCTGTGGTTAATTTACTAATACGCTGGTAGCTACGTTACACTAGCATCCCAAAATATGTTGATACATAAGGAAGTAGTGCATAGTTCATTTGTAATTAGATAACTATGCGCAGTAACATCACCATCTATGTCAGTATTTTGCACTGCATAAAGAACTAACATCTAATTTCAAAGTTTTCTTTCAAGATCGAACAAGACATCCACTACGCTGGGAGTACACAAGCAGCAAATAATATTATTTTAGGCTCAATAGCTCTCTATAAAAGCTTATATATATATTAATTCAATGGAGCAAAAGAAAGCATCTTGAGACATATGTTCATGTTCAGTGTTAAAGTTATGTAAAAGTGCCTGCCAAATTTTCTGGTGGCCCTTATCCAGGATGACATTGACCGCTGGTGTGATGTCGGGGCAAAGAATCTATCCATCCTCAAGGAGCGGCTGCGTAGTTTCGTGTCAGTTATCTAGTTTAGAGCTGGCTTTGGGACCGTCCTGTTGCATTATTCTCGTGTAATCATCTTGTGTTCAGTGGTCGAAACCGTAACCCGATAGGATCGTCATGTACCGCACACCCTTCTTCTTCTTAATATAAAAATACGCGGCTAGAAAAAAAAATTCTGAGTTTCATGCACTCAACTCCCACTGACAGTATATGAACTGTTGTGGACACGTGTTTCCATTTGTCCCTTCACGTTTAAACTTACCCGAAATATGCCGTATTTCTCTTCTTCTATCAACAAACACCACAATTTATGATCCATGCAGGTTCAGATCACAATTGGTGCTAGGAGTTGTGTGATTAACCTCAGAGGATTAACTTTTAGTTGTGTATGGCTATCATTGCTCGTCCTTTTAGTTAGTCCCCCACTAGCTCACTTTAGCAGTACTTACCACAAAGCCACCTGCCTTTCTCATCATCTGCCTCCCCTTTAATTATTCCATTACAGTCACCCCAACAGCATAAAGACCCACAAGCTCCTCTCTCCTAAACACTCACCCCTTAGTGGTATGTGCTAGAGCTGCAGCTTGGCAGAGCCATGAAGCATAGCGCATCGGTTGCGCCAAGCCTGAAACTGAAACAGGAGCAGGCAGATGATGGTAGGCTGCAGGGAAGTGGTCTGAACGGTCTCGAGCTCAGGCTCGGCATCTCTTCAGACAATGGCACTAGTTCATGGCTTGGTGTTGGAGTGGACTCTTGGAGCCTTGCTGCCAGGCAAGAGAAGGCAGCCTTGGAGCAAGCTCACCAGAGGCCTGATGAGTGTGCTCTCCCAAGGTTCGGTTATCGGTTACTGTTTACTACCAACTTATAACTTTCTGTTCGCAGTTGTGCCATCAGAACATGATTGTTCGCAGTTTTCTACTCGGAGCTTATTTTGGAATAGCATAGAAGCAGAGTCAACAGATTAAATGGAATAAAACACTGCACCATATGTTCAGAGACAGAACTTGCATGTAAAAACAACATGCTGAACAGGACCTTGTAACATGCTGAGTTGCTGTCATGAACTGAAATTTTGTAGTCTCAGAAAAAGGAAAAGAAAACTGAATTTTTGGCTCACCAAGTTGAAGTCTTGCCAACAATGTGCAGAGACAGCCGCGCCGCCGCACCACCTCAACCGGTCGGATGGCCGCCGGTGCGCGCGTTCCGCAAGAACCTGTCCACCGCGAAGTCTGCAGACTTGGCAGAGTTGAAACCAGGCTCCGAAGACCATTGCGGCGGCAAGAGGCCGGCGGCGACCATGTTCGTGAAGGTGAACCTGGAGGGCTGCGCCGTCGGGAGGAAGGTCGACCTGCAGGCGCACCGCGGGTACGGGTCGCTGTCCCGCGCGCTCCAGAGCATGTTCCATGGCTTCCTCTCAGGTCAGGATCGAACTTCGAGCTCCAATACTCCATGATCTTGTTCATCATACTCGATACGTGTGAGCTGAAACTGACCGTGTGATCGTGTTTTCTTCTTCAGATTTCCACTGGAGGATCACAGCTAAAAATGACGACGACGACGACCGGCAGCAGCAGCAGCAGCAGCCGGAGACGAGGAAGGGCCCCAAGGCGTACATCCTCCTGTACGAGGACAACGAGGGCGACCGGATGCTCGTCGGCGACGTGCCGTGGGAGTAAGTCCTTCCTTGTAGATCTCTCTGCTAACTGGACATTGGTAACATGGGAGAGCTGCTTGCAGGTTGTTCATCGCCTCGGTGAAGAGGCTCTACATTGCACAGGACCCTCGGGCGCAGAACAAGAGCAACTAGCTTTATACACTGCTGCTGGTGCTAGTGCCAGTGCCAGTGCAGTTAGCATAGGAAGTTTTGCTTGTGTAACCCAGGCTTGGTGAATTATTAATTAGCTAATGCTGATGGATATATATTAACACCAAGGGCTTTAAATAAGTATTTAACGTGCTAGCCAACCCAACCTCGCCAAATCAGCTTGCGACCGGAAAATAACCACTCAAAGACTAGAAGTCTGATGACCGAAAAATCCCCATCTAGTGATCGGAAAATACCAATTAAGAAACTGGAAACCTCTATTCCTTATCAGAAAAACCAATTCCGTAATGAAAAATATATGTTGTCGCAACTAGAATATATATATATTGTTGTGACTGAAAAACGTATGTCGGAGTGACCGAAAAATATATGTTTACATGATTAGAAAAATACATGTTGTCGCAACCGAAAAGTATATGTTGCATGATCGAAAAATATATGTTGGTGTGACAAGAAGCAACCTCTATTTAAAAATATCTTTTCTTTTCTTTTTTTTAAGAATATTCAGGCAGTCGACAAAAGTCACAGAAAAGCTGACAAAGTCAACAGCCCACTAAGGGCCCATCCGCAGCGAGGCCAGGAGCCCATGAGGCCCAGAAACCCATTGATCAGGGCCCATCAAGGCCCACTACTAATGTACAAGGCGGTCGCTGGTGGCTCCGTCCGTCTCCGAGCTTGGGCTCTCTCTCTCTCTCTCTCTCTCTCTCTCTCTGTCTCTCCCCCCGTCTTCGTCTCCGCCTCCGTCCGCCGAGGCCTCGTTCCCTTCCCCGACCGCCGCGCCCGCCCACCGCGCTCCGCTGCTGCTGGACCGGCGCCGAGGGGAGATCCATCGGGACACGGGATTGAATTCCTCTGGTGGTAAGGAACCCTAGCTTGCTTCGCATCGATGGATTTTTCCACGAGCCAATTCGTTTCGCTCCGGGGATTCTATAGCTTCTGCGCGCAATTTGAACCGAAGTGTTCCCGTTTCTCCCCCATCGATTTGCAGCGGATTCCTTCGCTTCGTCGATCGATCTCGGCTGCTGCTGGTAGGTTAGGACAGGAGGATGAAGCGCAAGCGTGTCCGCAAACCAGGCAAGAAGACTGCTCCGGTGATCGCCGTGGCGGAGGCCTCCTCGTCGGAGTCACCGTCCAGTCCAAGCACCGAAGCAGCAAACAGCCCGGCACAGCAGGCAGAGGATGATGCGCCTGTTACCTCTGCAGTAGTAGCAGTGCCTGAACCACCACCGCCGCCTCCTCCGGATCCACCTCAGAAGCCCAGCGCTGCCGCACCAGTTAATCCTGCCGATATACCATACGCCAAGCCTAAAGTGGGAGCTGTGTACGGCCGTGTGAAATTGAAGTTTAAATCTTCGAAAGTGGTAGAGCCACCACTGCAGCAGAGTTCTTCGGAAGTGCAACCACCTGCTGCCGATGCTGGCAAATCTGGAAGCGCTGCTGTCCCTGAAGTAATCAAAGAAGAATTTGCTGCGGAGAAGACTACTGTATTAACGGATGGGCAGCAAACAGACGGGAAAGCATCGGAGTTGAGTGGTTCTGATAAGGAAAAGGGGGCGAGGAAAGTAGGAGGCATCAAAATCAAGTCTGCGGGATTATCTTCTGTAGAAAATAAGACCCCAGATAGGAAAGCTGATTCCATAGATGAGCCTCCTCCGAGCAAGCAGGAAACTATCTCGGAAAACAAAGAAATTGAGGACACATTGGAGCCAAGGAGCTCTCAGGAGTTGGAGGAAAAGCAATCTACTCCAGAACGTCAGCGTGATGAGAAAGATCTGGCTGCTGCACTTGAAGTGAGTGGAATTTGGCTTAACTTCATATGACTATATGTGGTCTTCTGACCCTCTAAATTTCACCTAAAAGAGATCTGAATCTACTTTAAGGCTGTGCTAAAAGTTGTGTGTACTTGTCTTTTGCTCTCAGGCTATCAAGAAAGTCATGAAGATGGACGCTGCTGAACCGTTCAACACCCCGGTGGACCCTGTTGCATTAGGAATACCTGTGAGTATTTCTGCGACACATGGTGGTTTCTCTCATTTGAAATGATCAGAACCTTTCGGCAAGCTTCACCAAGGACTATATTCCTTCCTAATGACTGAATAATAATCCTTTACACTTGTCTCATCCCCTCACAACTTCTGATGTATTATTTATCACTTACACTGATGGATTCAGATACAATATCCATAAACCGTATTCAATTAATTACTTTTCTTGGGTAACTATGTCTATCAGTGGTTGCCTGCCTTACATGTATCACTAATTCTATATTCGAACATCTAAATATTCGGCTAATACATTTTTTCCATTCTTAGTAATTAAATTTTTATCAATAAATATGACAGGGCTTCTTTGTAGCTAAAATGAAAATCTACCTGATTCTATGACTCTTGGGGCTAAACACCGTCAGGTGGATTACCTTGCTTGTAACAATAGTTCTGCATCCCAGTGCACTTTTTCACATCTTGAACATAGATAAGAGGGTAGGAAACAACTATCGTAGTTTGCAAATGTAGATCACTTCAGCTGCCGTTCGTCATGTTCATTTCTGTAACAGTCTTCATGGTCTTTGTCTTAACCCAAGAACCTAACTCTATGCTCCTAGATGTACTGTTGTTGGAGAAGATATTTCTTACCTTTTCTTTCACTTTGTCTGTGTCCCAACTTACACCTGCTTGCCCCTGACACTTAGCAAACTTTGTAGGATTATTTTGATATCATCAACACTCCTATGGATTTTGGCACAATATGTCAAGATTTAGAACGTGGTAACAAGTATATGAACTCAGAGGATGTCTATAAGGACGTTCAATTTATATGGGATAACTGTACCAAGTACAACAGTAAAGGTGATTACATAATCGAGCTTATGAAACGGGTGAAGAAGGCCTTCATGAAAAATTGGTTGGCAGCAAGTTTGTATACTGATGCACCAGAGAGTGGTAAGTGTGGAACAGCTGACTGCTATCATTTGTCCTTGATTCATGCGTTTGTTTAATATTTGAATTGAATCCGACTTTTTTCAACAGCTACCGTTTCAAGTAGTAAGCTCTGTAAACTGAAAAAAGGCAACAAAGGAGAATTTTTAGTATACTTGATTCAATTATAGCACATTTATGATTTATCTTAAAATGATTGGATGTGCAGTGAGATATACAAAGAAAAATTGGCGTATTGTTTCATAAGACACATTTATTATATATGTAGCCAGGAAAATTTGGAACCTAAAAGCTATAATGAATTACTAATGCTGTTACGCCACTGTCCTTCCAAATTTGATTGCTACGGAAAACAATCCTGTACACATTGCTGGCACTCAATTTGAGTCATTTATAGTTTTTCTTTACCTCCACATGTACATGTGTTTAAGTATTTGATAACTCAAATATTATGTAGGTGGCAATGACAACACTGGCGATGAGGATGCCAAAGGACACTCAAAAAGCAAGTCTAAGAACAAACGGCGACGCCCAGGGTATGTTATCAATCTTGCCTTACTGCTGCATTCAAATTGTGTTGATATTTTCTGGAGGCTAAACTATTGTGTGATCAAGAATCTGACATGCCATGCAACTTCAGCGATCATATCAAGTGGAACATTTGTGAAATAATCCTATGCTGATAGGAAGAGATTGGAATGAAGAATTCTATATGGAAAAGATATGATCCAGCCCACTAGAGCATATACTAGAAATTCTGCAACATTAACAATTTGACATTTTACAACTTATACTGTTAGTCTTATGTCAAGTGTTGATATCGGATTTTGGTTTTGGTTTTGGTTTTGGGATGCTTATGCATGTTATTTTTTATTTTTTATTTTTTTTTAAAGGAGAGAGCTATAATATTCGAAGGTCGTAAGAGAACTATGCATATCTTTTCTTTGGAATTGGTGCAGCTCTTCAGGGGCTATCAATTCTATCCCTTTTACATGTCAGATATTGGGTCAATTAATTGTTACTTAGCCAACATTACCTTTCTTGCAATGTGTGAGCTGGGGCATTGAGCTAGTATTTGCTAAAATGAATATGCTTATTTGGTTGGCCAAGTGGTGGACCATCACCAATCAACATTAGTAGCATACATTTACAATTTACCTTAGTTGTTCCTCTTAGAAACACAGGAACTCTTTTGAATATTGTTCCTATTGTGGCGAAAGTGCAATAACACTGTAAGCCTTGCAGTTGCCTCTGTGATTCTCTGTGTTACTACAAGAGATGTTGTTCTGTGGTCTTACATGATGTGTTTGAAATGCAGGAATGATCGCCACAAAAATGACTGTGTATGTGCTGTTTGTCAAGTTACACGACGTAAGAAGGAAAGGGATGAAATATTGGCTGTCGTAGATAATGAAACTGCTATCATGAATAGTAACACTTCTGACCAGAACAACATGGAGGTTAGCATGGCCATCTAAATCCTTGGTCCGCATGCTATTGCACTCTGCTTGCCTTCTCTTTTGTTGTTTTTTGGGCCAGGGGTGTTGCCTAATGCGCAATAGTTTTATTTCTCCATCTTTCTACTGCCCTTGATCCCTTTCCATAGACTCATATGACACTGTGTTCAATGGAGCTACCCTTCCTGTGTTATCTGCATTTTTGTGTCTGTTCACATCAAAGTAGTTCTTACTATATCGAGATGATGCTTGGTGTGTATTACATCTTTTATAAGTGTTCCAAGTGTCGCAGCCGAAGCTTTTCTCACCATTGATTTATCATGGAATAGATGTGTTTTTAATCTAGATATTAGGGGTGTTCTTATTCTCAGAATGTAAAACTGTTTTCCAGAATGCAGACCATCTTCGCCTTGAACTAATGTATGCTTTGAATGTCAGGGAAACTCTGGCGCTAATAATCCTGGTAGTCATGATACATCCTCTAGTCAGGAGCAACCACCAAAAACTGGTGTGTACAAAGAGACAGCAGAAGCAAATGATTCAGATATTCAGATGGAATATCTTGGAAAATTTTCCAGTGGCCAGCTGTCTAGTTTGCCACATCCTGACTATGAAGACGAGGGCTCCAGACAATACTTTGAGGAAAAAGAACGGGTTGAGTATAGAGATATGAACAATCAGGAAGAACATACTCCCACTCAGCCTAATGATTACTCTGAAGTCGAAGTCGAGCGTCACCACCACAAGGTAACTGTAACCAGACTGCTAGGGCAGTTTCAGCGTTTTGTTTCCATGTATATGATGCCATTATTTGACTATATGGCTAGGATTAACAGAGGCAGGAAGGTTCTTTATAAGTTATATCGTGTAGTGGTTGGGATCAATTGATTCACATTCTGACTTAATTTCATCATCTAGTCCTATGACTGCTCCTGTGCCACCAGGGCAATTTGGTTTGGGTCCCACTCACATGCCCTGTCGGTACACCTGTCAGTGGCTTACTGCACTTTGTGCAGTTTCTCTTTGTTATTGCCCGCACCACATCTTAATAACTACTACCAGCAGGCATCTTAGTGGGCAGCAAATTCACTGTTGCATGCCTATGAATTTGTGAAAAAGGCTAAGATCAGGTTTTGTGTCATTTCATCACAGGCACAGATAGATAGCAGCCAAGAGGTTGAAATGGAGGACTATCCCATTCAGCAGGAGAACCCCTCATTCTTGCAACTGTGTGCGCGCCTTTTCCCCAGAGACCAGAGTTCCATTTTCAGGGGGCGCCATTCTTTGTTCCGTCGACGACGCCAAGTTTTATTCAAGGAAAGCCCCCTACATGCCGCGATGACAGCGATAATGAAACGGTAGGAATTTTGCAGTTTGGCTACTTGGCAGTGGTTTCGTGCAAGAGAAGCTCCAGGCAGCGTTCTGACTTTAGCAAAGCTGTACGCTGAAGACATGGAAGCTGGTTGGAACAAAGCTGATTAGTGTAGAAAATTTTCTTTGAGCTCAGGATCTGGTATAATGTAGGTGTGTGACATTAGTTGAGGGATGCCTATCTACGCGACATGGATTTCAGAATTCTCTTGGTGTACACTTCATTTTTGTATCAGGCCTCTTGTGACAACCACATGTTGTTTCCTTGCTTGCCGCCCTGGCATAGGGTTGGCCTGAACTGAAACCCCTATAATAATTGGATGATCTGAAGAAGGATTTGTTTAGTGTCCCGGGCAAATTCTTGTCCCCAACTGCTACCTGACCTGAGAACTCAAAACAAAAGTTCGATCCGAATTCATAATTCGGAATTGAATATTGGCAGTGAATATTTAACACATTCTCCAATCAGTTACTCGGTCCTAAAACTGTCACCTACTCCCCTGAGGTGCCTTACGATTATTATTTGTGATAAGAATGATGTCTGGGCAAGTGGCACATCCTGTATTGTTTCTCTGATCTATTGGTGATAAAACCTCTGCTTTATTTTTTTTCGCTTTACGCTTCGCACTTTATACATATTTGGTGAAATTGTGCTAGTTTTGTTTCTAATGAAGAGCAAAGTTATATCTAGGTGAAATTGAATGTCTTTTTGTGAGCGCTTGGTTTTTTCCTTATTGAATTAGTAAACCTCTAGGTAATACTTAGAGATAGCAATGGGTCAAGTCGGAGCTGGGTGGAGTAAAATCATGCCTGACTTAAACCAGACATTCTCAACCTAACCAAAGCTCAAAATGACAAACAGACGGAATTTAGGATCTAAACTTGCACCCGTCGGGTGCCTGTCAGATCGGGAAGCCTCGCTCACCAGAGCTTGTCCTGCTGCTCGGCCTCCCTGCCCTGCTGCTGATGGTGGTGACAGACAAGCTCTACTTCACGTCACTGAGCAAGTTCATGGGTGAGCGGGACTCCAAGGTCCGCATCGAGCTCGACAACGTCAAGGAGCAGGCAGACGCTGTCATGAAGGTGGCGCGCGCTGAGATTGCGGCGGCGCTCAACAACATAAAGAAGGAGACCACCGCGGAGCTGGAAGCCAAGCTACACGAGGAGGCCGCGGAGGGGCGGCAACGGGGAGGCCGGGCATGTGCGTTTGATGGGCTGAGTTGGGCTAAGCCTACTCCGCGACCTGTAGGCACTCACGGGTGAAACTGAAAACCGAAGCCTAACCCAACTCGCTAAACCTATGGATGAAAATCTAAACCTAAATCTAAACTTATCGGATGCAGAACCTATGGGTACTTGGACTCGCATGTCCAATTACCATCCCTGGTAATACTTGAGCTTAGTGCGGCTGAGTAAGTTCCAACATTTTCCATTTGTAAGAATTATTCTTGTTAACGCAGGTTTGTTTTTTTCCTGTGGAAGAAAAACTTTAGTGACTGTCATAGTAAATTTAAACCAAGTGTATGGCGAGTTGGTACATAGTACAACTAAATTCAACATTATGTACACGTGTAGTAAATCTAAATTCAACATTATGTACACTTAAGCTAAATCCGAGTTGATTTGGAATTGTTTCCATACTTTATATGAAAGGTTTGAAATTGCAACAAAAAAAAAGAACGAATAGTTGAAAATTGAGTACCACCACTGAAAATCGAGTAAGCCAAAAATTCACACCATCACCACTCTCTTCCATCCTTTTTATAGTTAAGCTAGCTTCTCCAATTGACACTTGAATTTCAACGGACCTAGTCAAGTCTAGGAAACCAAGTCCAGAACACAAGAGAACAACCTCAACCTCAACTCATCATGAACAATTTTAAATTATTATAAAATCCAAGCAAACGCGTTAGAAACAGAAGGAAAGAGAGCAGCAACCAAAGCGACCGCCTCTCCACCCACTCCTTCCTTCTCCCTCCTCCCGACCGATTCTCTCCCCCTCGCGTCCCGCTACCGCCGTCCATCGTTTGGGAGGCAAGAAACGGGTGCCTCGCGCGCCCATGTCGTCTTCTCCCTCCGGACGCCAATGTCTCGCCATGCCCATGACAGCCACCGCCCTGTCCTCCTCGTTGTGACAAGAACGATCCTTCTCCTCCTCCTCGTCAGCGTCCTCGACGTGTGCTCGGCGTCGCCGCAGTTCTCCACGGTGGCCATCTCCCACGCGCCCAACGCTACCCTCGTCTGCGCGCTCGTTCGCACCGGCGATGAGGCGGACTCCGGTTCCAATTCCAAGCTGCACTGCACCAAGCTGCCCGGCGGCGAGCAATTCGTATACCCCTCCGCCGACATCCCCTACAACGCCATCGCCGCCGGCACCGACTTCCTCTGCGGACTCATGGCCCCCGCCGGCGGCCACGCCGCCATGCGCTGGTGGTCCTTCTCTGAGGAGGCCGCCGCCAACCGGTCCAGCCCCGTCGGCCGCCGCCTCTATTGGGGCCCCTCCCTCCGCGCGCTCTCCGCCGGCGGCCCCCACGTCTGCGGCCTCTCCGACGACCATGACCCCGCCTGCTGGGAGTGGCCGAACCTCAAGCTCCCCAAAGGCCTCGACTTTTCCCGCATCGCGCTCGGCCATGACTTCCTCTGCGGCATCGTCTCCGGCGACGACACCGGCATGAGCTGCTACGGCGGCATGAAGGCGCCGTCGCCGCTTCCTACACCGGCTTCCTTCAAGACCGTTGCCGCCGGCCACCGGCACGCGTGCGCGGTGGACGAGAAGGGCGGCTTTGTCTGCTGGGGCGACGGCGTCCCAGCGGTGCCGGCCGCCGAGCTGCCAGACAATATGTTGGCCATGGCGCTCGGTCACAACACGACGTGCATCCTAGCTGGCGACGGCACGGTGCGGTGCTGGGGCGCCGTGCGGGTGCCGGAGCAGTACGCGCGCACGAACTTCGTGGCCGTCGAGGCCGATGGCGATGCGGTCTGCGGCATCATGAAGAGCAACTACTCCGTCGTGTGCTGGGGGAAGAGCGACCGATTCGACGGCGGCCATCTCGTTTACAACGACACCATGCCCGGCGCCTGCGCGCCCAAGGGGAGCTGCCCCTGCGACATTATTCCGGGATCAGGTGCTCTCTGCGGCAACGGCGGCGGCGTGGGTAGCGACG
Organism: Phragmites australis; assembly: GCF_958298935.1. Lineage (NCBI taxonomy): Eukaryota > Viridiplantae > Streptophyta > Magnoliopsida > Poales > Poaceae > Phragmites > Phragmites australis. The sequence continues at coordinate 715,800 of NC_084936.1, forward strand.
AGCTCGCGGTGTGCCAGCCCTGCTCGCTGCCGTTGAACGCGTCGAGGATCGTCATCGCCAACGGGATGACCAAGAACTCGGCGCCGCCAGCCAACGACGATAGCGGGAAGAAGAAGGCCCTGGCGGTCGCGCTCAGTGCGGCCGGCATCGGCGCTGCGGTGCTCGCGGCGGTGGGGACGGCGTTCTACCTCGTGGTGTTCAGGAAGTGGGACAGGAAGGTGCACGTCACCGTCCGGCTCGGGGAGTCCTCGTCGCGGCGTCTGTGCCGCGACGCGGGGGACATGATCATGCCGGCGCCGCTGGTCTCGCCGCTGCGGCCGGCGCGGCCGCTCGGGTGCGAGGAGTTCACGCTCAAGGATCTGTCGCGCCTGACGAACGGCTTCGCGGAGGAGAGGAAGATCGGGAGCGGCAGCTTCGGGTCGGTGTACCGCGCGAAGCTCCCCGACGGGCGCGAGGTCGCCATAAAGAGGGCCGAGCGCGGCGGGCGGCGGCGGCGGCGCTTCGACGCGGAGTGCGCGTTCCGGGCGGAGCTGCGACTGCTGTCGCGCGTCAACCACCGCAACCTGGTACAGCTCCTCGGCTTCTGCGAGGAGCGCGGCGAGCGCATCCTCGTGTTCGAGTTCATGCCCCACGGCGCGCTCCACGACCACCTCCATGGCAGCCGCGACGGCGCCGGCTACTCCCCGCTCTTCGCGTCGTGGGAGGCGCGGCTCCGCGTGGCGCTGGACGCGGCGCGCGGCATTGAGTACCTGCATTGCTACGCTGTGCCGCCCATCATCCACCGCGACGTCAAGCCGTCCAACATCCTCCTCGACGACGAATGGACGGCCAAGGTCTCCGACTTCGGCCTCTCGCTCGCCAGCGGAGGCGCGGCGTGCTCGACGTCGGCCACGGCCGGCACGGTCGGGTACATGGACCCGGAGTACTACCGGCTGCAGGAGCTCACCGAGCGGAGCGACGTGTACAGCTTCGGCGTCGTGCTGCTGGAGCTCGTCACCGGCAGGAAGGCCATCCACCGGACGAACCAGGATGGCAGCGGATCGCCCCGGAACGTCATCGAGTTCGCTGTGCCAGCCGTAGACACAGGCAACATCACCAAGATCCTCGACGGCCGCGTGCCCCCGCCGCGCGGCCACGAGGTCGAGGCGGTGGCGCGCGTCGCCAAGATTGCCTCTGAGTGCGTCCGGCGGCGGGGGCGCGCCCGGCCTATTATGTCCGAGGTCGTCGCCGAGCTGGAGTGGGCCGTCACACTCTGCGAGGAGTCCGTCGCCGCTGCCGCCGGCGCGCAGCACAGCTCCCGGCACGGCGGCTCCGACTTGTCGCGCTCCGAGTCCGACGACCCGAGCCCGTTCCACACGCGCGAGCTCGGCTTCGGCTTCAGCTCGAGCCGAGCCGTCACGCATGGCAGGTCCCACTCAACAATGTAAATCTTTTTTTCTCCATTTTTCTTCGTGGTTGGTATATGATTAATTAGTTGCTGACTTGCTGTCCATAAACATTTTTAAAAGGAAAAAACAGAGAGAGAAAATCTTCTTTATCCAACGGCGTTTCATATTAATTGTTATACAATTTAAAGTTTTGATTTGTAAAGATAGAAAAAGAAACCTCAGTGTTTGACAAGATCTGACATATGTAGAGCTTGACAAAGAGTAAGATCTGAGTAGTGGAAGGTCTGTAAGTAGAGGAGCTAATTCTTAATTTTTTGTTTACATTTTCTTGGGGTTGGTAGGTTAGAGAAGCTAAGCTGTGACTTGTGGGCTGTGGAGATGTACCAACTGTACTTGATCCAACCAACTGATGTTATACAAATACATGTACAATGATTTTGTTTGATTCTCACAACTGTCTTGTATGGCAATACTCCTTCTCCTTGCTTGCTGTTGTTTCTCATTTCCAGCAACTAGTTGAATCGTGCATATGGATATAATTATGTCTTTTCCTTGTCTCCTCCAACTAATATCCAGAACATTTTGAATAGTCATAAAATTAAAAAAGAATGGCAGGAAAATACCCTTTTCCCCTTTTGTTTCTGTCATACTAGTTTTAGTAGGAGTCCACTCTATTCGAGATGGTTGATTTTGCAAGTGTAATAGTCTACCAATCTGCCTATAAAAGTCCACACAGCAAATTAGGAGATACCACTAGAAGGTAGCAATTTGTTTACTCATGGAATTGAATACCAAGGCTCCATGATACCAATTATTCTTGGTAACAAATATCAAGAGCCATTTGGTGAAGGCTCTAACTGCTTACCAAACGCTCTAGAGAGAGAGAGAGAGAGAGAGAGGATCAAAGCAGACATAATTCAGCAGGCCGCCAAACAGACGCATGCATGATGCATAGGAAGCGGTCTTGCCCGTATTTTCCGACATTTTTAGTCCAACTGGTATGGCACCCGTCGCTTCAGCGCATGAAAACAGGATTAGGATCGAGGCGCCGGATTCCATCGACACTTGACCAATTCCAAACAAATACAAGGAAACAAAAAAGATGATGGAAAGAACAGGTTGTTGTTGATAATTCTTGTTGGCAAGGTCAGCTCCTCAGATTCAGGGCTCTTTGAGCAAGTCAACTCTAGCTGTAATCGGAGAATTGAACTGTTCCTTCGTTTTCTGCTCCACGCGGTTCCCAGTCATATATATGCAATCTCTCTCTCTCTCTCTCTCTCTCTCTCTCTCTCTCTCTCTCTCTGGATACATGGCCCATACATACTGACGAAGACCAAGATAAGAACAACCACAAGAGAACAAAACGAGGAAAGAGAGAGAAAACGAGTGTTGCTTTAATTTGTGTTCTTTGGCAAGATAGATGCCAAGCTAGCTGGTAGTGTGAGTGTTGCCACGTATTGGGAATTTTGTCGTATCAAGCAACTTACAAGGTTCTTTTAGCTTCTTCCTAGTAGCCACTCCCTTTTATGTGCTTTCGGAATTTGGAACCTTCTGGTCCTACTCTTCTTCTCCTTTCTTTCTTCTCCTTTCTTTCTTTCTTTCTTTCACATGGCTTTTACAACAAGCGTCTGTTTCAGTTTCACATCTGCAGATTCTGGTTTTAAACTCTCAACTACAATCCTTTTTCATCTATGGTGGATGCTATATATCGAGTTATTTTAGTGCCATTTCTCGGATATATGCACCTGGCTCTAGTGGGGGTTTATGCTTTACACAGTTTTAGTGATTTTATATCCGACGATGACAAAAGTTTAATCTTGTTATGTGTAGAAGTGATCCTATATGGCACATGCAATTCGGAGTGCTTTTGCGCAAGTTGCATAGCTGAAGTAACATTTATTTCTAGGCATGATAATTTACATTGAATGAAAGCGGTAGAACCGATGCCGACCAGCGTAGGATTTATAACTGAAGTTCTCAAAAGCATGAGATCAATTTGGCTGAACCGTGATCAAATAAGCAAGACACTACTGCTTGATCAGTATTCCATCCGATTGCAAGTGTAGTCATTTTAGTATTAGATCTTAACTCTTATCTAATTAAACGTAAGTCGTCCTATAACTTTTATGCACATTTTTTCTCTTTTTTTTCTGCTCTTGCTTAGTAAACGCTACTCCTCTTACAAATAAAGAGTCATTTTTCTCAACATGATATAAAAAAACGCAATAAGGTAATTTGATCTACTTCTTTAATTCTAATGTACAAATCTAAAACACTACACATTTACAATCAGCAGAAGTAATGTTATTCGTGGCCTGTAGGTAGGCTATCCATCCTATTCTCCATTACATGAATACGACTTGATCGATGCGTCTGCCTGCTGTTATCGCGTCATTTGTCAAGCCCGTGAGGCTGGTTGGTGGGCCAGACTATAGGATAGCGGTACATGCATGCACGGTATCATCCTCGATCCGTGATCAGCTATATAGCTAGGTTCTCGTCCGGTTAATCCAGTTAATGCTGCTACTAATCATTGACTTAACAATAGTTCGTTGCACGAAGGGTTCCATCCGTGGATGGCGGTCGATCGCCTCGTTAATTGGGTCACCAACTACTGCAATGTCAGTATGACAGTATCTACAAAGAGGGAGATCAAACCTCAAACGGAGGAGCTCCGTGTATCTCCGGACCGATCGCTCGCTCTCGTGACCCTAACCTCCTCTCCGCTAGGGTTTCCGCCGTGCTGTTACTTGGGATCTCACTCCTTTCTCCCCTTTGACGATCTCATCAACAGTGAGAAGAAGCGGGGAATCAGAAGAAAATTTTATAAGACTATTTGGTGAAAACTCCTCGTAGGATTTTGATCCACGTCATTTTTCTCCTGGTCCAATGACTGTGCGTGCGAGGGAGAGAAGCAGAGAACACGTGTCACGCTGAGCATATGGATCTTTTAAAAAGATAGGTCTTGTAAAATTTCCTTCTTGAATCTACTTTCAAGTTTTATTACCTATTAGCCTCTAAATCAAGTTCTCAAAGTGAATTGTTGCCCCTTTGTGGTGGTTGCCCTTCCTCCATGGCGTGGCTCCGGTCCCGACCATCCTCACCCCGCCGGCCGTCGTCCATCACCCTCGACCTCCTCTTTGCTCTACTCATAGGCAGTTCTAGCTGTGGAACCAACCGCCGCCAGCAAGGTTTGGCAGGCCGTTAGAGTTCATGTCCCTGTGGCCTAGCAGGAGCGGCTCCAAAGGATATATGATGCTCCTCGATCGTCGGCCGGGGCCCTGGGAACAGGAGACGACCCCTCTAGGACAACGATGGAGACGGACCTCATTGGTTCTCCGATCCCATTGGTGTGTGGCTTGCGGTTTCCACTGCCAAATCTGATGTCGCCACTGCTCGAAAGGACGTCGCCCTTGCAGGATTGGAAGCCATCGCCGTCAGAGGCATCTCGGTAAGCCTCTCACACCGCGGCGCCCCTGCACAGCAGCCCAAGTGATTTGTCCGAGTGCTTTGAGCCATTTGTTCTCGAGTTGTATGTGGGACGCACGTACGTGAAGAAGAAAAGGAGAAATTTAACTACCGTTAGGTTGGCACTCGGCAGCAATCGGTAGATAAGCCGATCGAACATTGACATCCATCGATGACAGACAAGTGAATGAAATCTTTTTAATTACAACAACGTACGAGCAATTGTGTGGTGCATGCAAATAGTACAAGCGTACACTTATCCACTGAACGTACTGCTCACACATCAGTAATTGAGTTGTATCTGTCTGCACAGTCTGAATTGAGTTTCTATTTATTTGATTAAATATAAAGTTACATGAGCGGAAGCAAAAATTGAGATTGTAATTGATTACTCCTATGAAGATGATTTTGTGACACTGATAAGTGAATCTACTCCTATGAAGATGATTTTGTGACACTGATAAGTGAATCCATCTGTATGAGCGGATGCAGAGCTTGCATCTGTCGGACCAGACTACGGGGCTAAAATGAGACTGTATTTTTGCACCTGCTAGATCAGACTGTAACAACAAATATAGATAACTAAACAAATTATTTTTCCAAGATTTTACACGTATCGACTGAACCATAATGAAAGAGATAGGAAACCAAACACACCCGTATATACATATGGGTGAGACCAGACCGTGTCGGCCGTACATAGTGTAGACTGATGAATAAGCATGTACATATGTATGTCAAAATTTGCTGCTGCTTATAATACTGTTTGACACTGCAGTCTTGATTACAACGTTTACCTGCTGCCATCAGTGCCATGCCTATGCATGCCTTTGATCTCATCATCATTCTCCCCAGGCCTGCTCTCTCTCTTCTCTGCAGGTTCACATGTAGTGCATAGAATTGGTTGATCCAAGGAAATATCTAATTTAGACATGGATGGAAGTAGGTATTAGTAGATTTATATATAGGTAGGTATATTGACTCATCAGTAACAAAGTTAATTTACAGGTTTATGCTGTTATGCTTGAGATTTTTTTTGGAAGGAGTATAGTAGGGGACTGTGGCGAATCCACTGGGGGGCTGGGGCTCAACCCCTACCTCCGGTGCACTTGGGAACCCACCAAGCCCTCATTCTCACCCCTCTCATTTTTTTTGGCATGAAAGAGAAAAGAAGAGAAGAAGAGAAGGAAAAGAAGTAAGAAGAAGAGAAAGGATGGAAAAGGAGGAGGAGGAAGAAGAAAGCCTCTCTAGTTTTTGCCTCTAGATCCACCACTGGTGAGGGAAGCCTCTACTATTGTATATAATTAATAAACAACTAAAGGCAAGAACTAAGCACTGTACAAAACCCAACACGTCGGGCACTCAAGAAGGAAGAAGTAGAACCCTAAAAAAACTAAGGAGCCAAAGACAGGGGGAACACTATACAACGGAAGAGAGCCAAGAAGAAATCATAGAAGAAAGAGTGGAGTTGACTATGACTAGTAGGTAACTATCATATCTGGATATCCCAGAGTTTTCAGTTATTCTCGGGGCATATATCTATCTCCGAGAAGGGGATCCCTAGATGAATGTAAACTGCTCGTAGGCACCCAGAATATCTCGTAAACAGAGAAGTTTATCTTCAAGAACGGGAAGGAAGACTCCAGAGAACGCACGACGCCCCTTATATATACGGAGCCTAAGGACCCTACGAAAGAGAGGTCATTAGAAGTCAAGACACAAGCCATCACACGTAGGGGTGACAACAGGGCGGGTCGGACCGAGTAGAGTAAGAATGCACCTAACTCGAAACCCAACCCGAACCTGAAGATTAAACTGGGTGCAAATCCACCCCTGGCCCCGGCGAGGGACCTGAAACCTGATGATTTTTATTCACACAGTGCTTAGACTCCACACTGGAGGCGGCGATGTCGACGAGTAGCCCGACCACCTGCAGCTTGAACCCTGACTACGTTCTTGAAGCCATAGGCGTGCACTGCACGCACAACGAGGAAGGTGGACGCGCGGCGACTGGTGAGGAAGGCACACGCATGGGGAGGAAGGTGGATGCAGAGGTGTAGGCCTCCACGGCGAGTGACGGCCGCCGTTTCCATGCCCCCTCCAAATATGTCCCCATCAATGAGCGACGGCTGCCGTTTCCACGCCGTGGCTGCTGTGGTCGTGTCGTGGCGCTGTGCCGATGTGCCGCGCCTCCTACAGATCCACCACCATGGCCACGCCATGGCTGTCCAAATCCGTTGTCATGGACGTGTCGTGGCCATCCAGATCCACCATCGTGGCCACGCTAACGCACCATGGCCGCACTGCGCCTCCTGCAGATCCGCCGCCATGGACGCGTTGCGCCTCCTATAGATCCGTCGCCATGGCCATGCTGTCGCCGTCCAAATTTGCCGCCGAGGCCACGCCACGCCTCCTGCAGATTTGTCGCCATGGCCACTGTGGCCACCATGGTCGCATCTCCAGATCAGCGATAGGGGAAGATGTGGCTGGTGAGCACCATGGAGATGGAGTGGTCAACATAGTAGCTGAAGGCAATGTGTAAATGTGTTTCCAGGTGCTCGACGCACAGCTTCGTGTGTCATGTGGGCACCCGTGGGATAAATGGGTAACGAGTCTTGGGATTTTGGGGCCTATTAGGCACCCACAGGTGCAAAATCATACCCAGACCCAAACCTGACTCGGGTCGGACCCCCGACCCGATAGCCTCACGAGGCAGTTTCTACATCCGAACCCGCCCCGCCCCGTTGCCACCCTTAATCACACACTTGTGGAAGCTCTGCATCCATCAGCTATATCTTCTTCGACTACAGGTAAGGAAGCCGCCCGACTAGGTTAGATCTATCTAAGCTAGCCACACACCCTTTTGTAACAGTCACTGAGATCAATACAAGACAAACAAGATGCATCCCCCATTTGTTCTACAAGTTTGTAAGATTGGCGGTTCACCAATCGTTGATAGCTGGCACCGGCCGTAGGGATCATGACAATAGACGTTGAAGATTCTGCACACGACATGCCGTTGACTTCGCCCAAGCCTGCATTGAGGACCAGTTTCTCAGATGAAGGGTTCTATGACAACTTCACCCCTTCCCCTGATGAACCGGTGATCGATCGGGTAAACTTTGACGAAGAATTGTCTGGCGACGATTCTAGCGATGAGGTAAGCTGCTTCATGGATCAATGCGCCAATGACTACGGCATCAAGTTCAAACCACTCGACTACCAAGACAACCGCGAATGCGCTATTCATCACAAGTCAGGATCCACCCCCACAGCTTCTGACAATATGGATTGTTGAGATGGCTACCTTGAGCAATCCGATGAAAAATCCATGATGGATTTGGACTCTACCTCTAGTGGAGGTTACCCTTGAGAAGTCTTCATCATTGGAGATGGGGTGACGATCTGGTCAATCATGGTGAAGATCCTAAAAACTCTCATATCCCTCCCGCTCTGGGTCCGGGTGACGAACAGCTTCCATTGGCCACACCTCCTCAGGACCAAAACCCTAATAGAGCATAGGGTTTATCATCTCCTAACCATTAGTAAGAGGCTCGGCGTTATAGATCTGCAACGGCGTATATTCTCCTCCTTCTACAAGAGGCTCTTATGCGTCCTTCGACTATAGATCTAACAACCCTCGCCGGTAAGGGCTGAATGAACTCGATGACCGGCATGACGAAGGAGGTTCTCATTCAGGTCAAGAACTCTCATCTGGCCACCGCTAGGAATAGTGCTAATCGGTGGAAGTCTCACACCATCCCTTCTAGAGATGAATCAGACTCAGATAGACGTAATCCACGAAACAAGATGAACTGGGAAGGCAACCGAGTAACTAACCGCCGCAGAACCTCGCCGGTCAAAGGTCATCTAATCAACAACTTGCGCGAGTTCATCAATGAGCGGAGACGCTCGAAGAACCCTGAGGAGGTATCAACCACCCCTCGATGATCTGATCGGAGGACGTCCCGACACAACTTTAGCCGGGGCCGATCTCCGACTCCCGTGGACAATACACACGAGATCGTCCGGACCAAGCAAGGTACCATTAACGGGTGCCAAGCCTTCTCCCCAGATCTATGGAGCGTGAACTGTCCTGTAAGGTTCTGTCCTGGGTCGATCGAGAAGTTAAGTTCCTCAAGATCTATACCATGACAATCCAAGTGGCCAGTGGGGACGAGAAGGTAATGGCGAATTACCACCCCACAACCCTTGAAGGGACAACAAGGACATGGCTTACCAACTTATCGTCAGACAATCTACTCGTGGGAACAACTTTGTGGTGTATTCAAAGCGAACTTCCAGGGTACGGATGTTCACCCTGGCACGAAAAATGATCTCTACCATTGCGAGAAGACAAAGAAAGAAACACTACGCAAGTTTGTTTGTCGCTTCAGCAACACCCGAAACACTATCCCCAAGATCAATGACTACGACGTCATCCAAGCGTTCACTCAAGGGGTCAGGAACCGATAATGTGTTGAAGAAGTTGCTAGGAAGGAGCCTGAGATGGTCAAAGAGTTCATGAAGATTGTCGATATGTCCGCTAAGATCGAAGAGACGCTCCTCTTCGTGAAGGAGAAGGCACAAAGCATCAAGCACCCTCAACCTGGGCTCGCCAGCGACACAGCTAAGATCAAGTGCAAGAAGAACACTAAGGGAGGTAAGGGCAAGAAAACCAAAACTGACGAAGTTTTTGTAGATTTTCTCGACACCCATCCCAACAAGCGCTACGGTTCATCCCAGGGCAGGAGCTTTATAACAGGCTCCGACGAATGTGACGGTAAGTCTTGGTGCGATCTCCACCAGACCGACAACTATAGCCTCCACGAGTGCCATCTCTAAAAGAAGATAGTCAAAGCGGAGATCGAGAAAATGGCCAAGAGAAAGAAGACCCATGTCGTAGCCCAGAGCAGGGACTCCACCTCCAGCAGCAGTGAGGATGACTCGGATCCGATGTTCTTCCAGTCGAATGAGAGGACCATGGACCATATGTTTGGTGGTTCCACACCCTACGAATCCAAGCGGCAATACAAAACGATGGCCCGGGAAGTCTTAGATGCCGTCCCTAAGGGTCACCATGCCATGAAATGGTCAAATGTTGAGATTTCTTTCGGCCAAGACGATTGCCTAGAGAACTTTGTACGGCCAGGTCGCTCCCCGATAGTGGTCGAGCCTACGATAAACAACTGCAAGATTTTTCGAGTGCTCATCGACGGAGGGAGTTCCTTGAATATCCTCTTTGCGAGCGCATTTGAAGTGATGCAAATATCCCGATTTACCATCAAGCTGGTTGCGCAAGTCTTCCATGGTATAGTACCTAGATCCTTAGCCACTCCCATCGACCAGATATCGCTCTTTGTTACCTTTAGGAAGCATGACAACTTTCGAACATAAAAGATTATGTTCGACGTGGTCGACTTCAAGATGGCGTACAATGCAATCTTAGGACGACTGACTTTGGCCATGCTCATGGCCATCGCGTACTACGCTTACCAATGCGTGAAGATCCCATGACCCGATGGAGTTATTATTGTCCGGGGCTACCCAAAAGTAGGTCTACGCTGCGGCAAGCGAAGTCTAGACATGACTACACAGCATCAACCCGACAAGGAAATGAAAAACTCGAGGCCTAAGGCGGTCGTAAAGTCCCATGGCGAAGTCAAAGCAGTTCCTCGGACCCGGCGGAGCCCTCTAAGACCGTTCGGATAGGCTCCAACCTGAGTCCTAAATAGGAACTCATGCTCGCCACATTCCTCCAATCAAATGCCGATGTGTTCGCATGACAACCGTCTGACATGTCCAGTATCCTCAGGGAGGTGATTGAGCACAAACTAGCTATCTGGCCCAATGCAAAGCCAATCAAGCAGAAACTCCGGCAGTTCACGCCTGGCCAAAAGAAAGCCATCAAATAGGAAATCGAAAGGCTCACCAAGGTAGGATTCATCTGAGAGGTGGATCACCCCGAGTGGCTCGCCAACCTTGTCATGGTAAAAAAAAATCAAATGACAAGTGGAGAATGTGTGTGGACTTCATTGATATCAACAAAGCTTGCCCTAAGGACGCTTTCCCTCTGCCACAAATAGATCAGATAGTACCCTAAGGTAACTACCATATCTGGATATCCCAGTGTTTTCAGTTATTCTCGGGACATATCTCTATCTCCGGGAAGGAGATCCCTGGATGAATCGAAACTGCTCGTATGGAAACAGTATATCTCGTAAACAGATAAGTTTATCTCCAAGAATGGAAAGGAAGACTCCAGAGGACGTATGATGCTCCCTTATATATACAGAGCTTGGGGATCCTATGGAAGAGAGGTCATTAGAAGTCAAGACACAAGCTATCGCATGCCTGCAGAAGCTCTGCATCCATCAAGCCTTTCGCAGCTAGATCTTCTTCGACTACATTAGAAGTCGCTCGACTAGGTTAGATCTATCTAAGCTAACCACGTGTCCCCTTTAACAGTCCCAGATATCAATACAAGATAAATAGGACTTAGAGCTAGTATCCTAAGGGAGACCCACACCTGTATAAAAATCATTTTGTGTGTTCCTTTGATTCGTCTACTCAAAGCACCATCCATCTTTTCTGCAAGTTCATAAGATCGACGGTTCATCAATCGTTGATAGGAGTTCATTCTATGAAGTTGTAGGTTGACTATTTCCATAAAGTTTATTTTTCAATTGTTGAAGCTCGACGTCAAATGCTTGAAGAGTTTCATATTCCTTTGCCTTCAGATTTCCCATGACACAATCATGAAGATTTCCAAAAAGAAAGAATACTGTTAGGTGTTCTTAGCTTCATGTAGCATGCTGAAGAAATCTCTCGAATGATCACAAGAAAAGCCTATAGAAGACCAATACCGTGTATTGAAGGAGCATCTGAAAAATAAGTGAAACATAGTTTCTTCCTCGTCTTGGTTGCAGAGAACACAATTGTAATCATTGCCTTCAATTCTCATATTTTTCCTTCTTAAAAGGTTTTTGGAATTGAGTTTGTCTTTGAAACACAGCCACATGAAGACTTTTAATTTCTTAGAGCATTTAGACTTTCAGATCCAGAGAATCGGGGCCGCAGGTGAAATAGATTTGTATGGCAGAGCATAGAACTTTTGTGAATGATAATTAGAGTTTCCCCAGCAATAAACCCAAGCGTCCCGGTGATTGCTGTTTTGAATAGAGGCTATTTTCTCCTGTAAGACGTGAAGCTCCTCAAATGCCCGAATGGATAACGGTGTATGAAAGTGTAACTGTGCTGTGTTTGTCTTCCCTGATTTGAGCAATGGAGATGTTTCTGTGCTTGGCATAGGAATACAGTCTGGAAAGTTACACTTTTAGATAATTTCCATTCCAAATATCATGCTAGATAAGGATGGTGGATTGAGACAGGTATCAATGTACCCCGGTTAATTTTTTCAAGAAACAAATTGAGCTAAATATTTTTTCCAACAAAAAAATAATTGAGGTAGCTAGCTGCTCTCCGAGTCTCTTAGTATGAATACGCAGCAGTGCTAGTGGGCGTCAGTTTCAGGAAAAGCTATGTATGCAGTAGCATTCTATCTAGAGCCTTGCTGCCAGCCAGACAGCTAAAAGGCAAGCAAGCTTCCTAGTGACCTACCTGTCTTCATTCTGCAACCGATTGAAATTAAACTTGGCGTCCCGGAAAACGCGCGGGAGATCTGCCATCCATAATCCATATGCGATAAGTCAGCCAGTTCCCACGTGGCCTGAGCTGAGATTTATCTGAACGAAATGAAGCCGTACGTCGTGGTACGCGTTGACGATGTCGATCACGCTGCTGCCTTGCCGCGTCCGCGTACGCATGCATGCTGTTCATATGGTATGGATGGAGTCAGTCCAAGGAAGATGAACAAATAACTAACTCAATTCATTATTACTTGACCATGCATATGCATTGGCATTGCGCCACAAGTCTGAACTCTGACATCAGAGCTGCCAGTACGTACTTGTTCAACTGATGTCGTCAGAGCTAGCCTACTCTGATCGAGCAAGCTGCAAGCATGCGTGTACATTACTTGATGTACTGGCCAGATAAAAAATTCTCATGTCTTGAAATTAACTTGCACCTCCGGTTAGTTCATTATGCCTGATTCATTCAGTAGTGGCGAATTAATGAACACTGAGAAAAATAATTAAGAATATAATTAACAGGGTCAACACTTCCATAGTAACCGTGACTGAGTCCTGACCTGCACCTAGCTTGTTGCCAACTGCATGCAAGTTGCATGGTTCAGAGCTGAGATAAGTAAGAACATGCAACAAATTCTAGGCTGCAGATTGCACCGGGAAAGAACCGTGAAACGATCCAAGCATCCGCGCGACAAGGACAGAAGGAAGACGACTGCGCCGACTGGATCCATCGAGGTGGCGTAGAGTTCAGACATCGATCCTAATCAATAGATGCTTTGCAATTTGCATGGTAAAGTCATTCCAATCAATATCCAACAACAGGTATAAGAAGAAGCTCAGAAGCAGCAGATGCTGCAGCAGCTTTCGCATCGAATTCTGCAATCCATTTGTGCTGAAAAGGTATATGACACGAGTTCAATTAGTTACAGCACATAAAACACTGAAACTGACATTTCAAGATGCTGTATCATAGATAGGTGGGCGCTTTGCCCTCCGTTGATTTGTCGGGACAAAAAAGATGCTGTATCATGCCTGTGGTACCATACTGAATTGTCAACAAGCTAAGGTGTACTTCGATTTCTCCTAAATCTCATCTCTCTGAATTGCAGCACAAAAGTATTGTTTCCTCAGGAAAAATGAAAAGTTTTTTCCATTTATTCAGCACCGAGATCCCATGCATGTTTGTCCGAATATTTCTTAAACAGAAAGAAATCACCATAATAACAACACAACTTCCTCATGGGAAACAAGACTTTGTTGCTTCAGATATATTATGGGGTGAGGTGATAAATAAATCTCTCTCTCTAGTTTTTTTTCTTTTTCTCGAGAGGAACATCTCTCTCTAGTTAGGTGACCGCCAAGTCCCTGGTTTTTGTCCCGGCAGCTTGTTTGCGAAGCCTCCACGACAATCAGTGGTACGTAGCTGCAAATGTCATATGAATTCTGACCGTGAGCTCATGCAACAGTTAACGGCGATCGGCTAACCACACAGCAAACTTACCAAAGCTAATGTAAGCTTCTGAAAAGCAGCTCTGAACCTCTGACAGATCATGCCTTTCTACACAGGTGAAGTTACTGAAAGCTCTCCGTGATTTGCATTTCTTCTCAGAAAGGAATTCTTTAACCTGCTGTCGGATGCCTCCCTTTCTGATGTGAATGAAGATCATGACAAGATTTGACGGCTGGGGGAAAGAAAGTTAAGCAATGTGTCGATCAAGTTTTCGTCGTGTCAACTCTGCAAACACACACACACGATCTCTACCAAACCAGTAGAATGATCATGAATGATAAAGAAGGCTGTCGAGAACATGCGATGCTTTGTTTCGCTTATCATCCAAGGGAAAACAAAGGGAACTACAGCTCTAGAAAATGTGCAGTACAACAACATTAAAAGAGAAAATGTGTAGTACAACAACATTATAAGATGGCGACGTTAAAAGAAAATGTGCAGTACAACAATATTAGAAGAGAAACTAACAGCAACATTACAATCTGAATGAAACTAAACTGTCGCGACCAATCTGGAGAAGATAGCGAAAATTCAGTTACCGAGTGACCTGCGAAAAGGGGCGTCGGTGGCGTAAGACGATAGAGAAATTAAAGAGAAGGTTTCAACATGATTTTCCAGGTTATTAAGAGGGCCACATCTCAAGGGTAGGTAATAGCCTTGCCTCAAAAGAAAAAAGGGCTAAGGTTTCGTAGTAGCCGGCTTGTGGAAGCATTGTACTAATTCTAGATTTCTTGCAGCGTTTGCAAGCAGAGACATTAAGTTTGATAGCTAGTGGCTAGAAATATAAGCCAAACCAAGGGAAATGCTGACAATGGTTAGTTCTTAGCTCATTGCACCTTTGACCACTTCATGTTCCAACTTCTACTAATCCTTACGTACTTATGTATCTATGACAAGGAATCGAAGTTTATTGTCAACCTACTTAGCTATTGGTATCAAGTCAATTGCAGGGTTTTTTTGTCAACTGAATGTGAGTTGAGGTATGAGAGTACTGAAAATAAAAAGAAGGATCTTTCAGAAACGTGTGTGAGTGTGCAGTTTTGCAGGTCGTGCTGGTGCAAAGCTTTCCTCTTTTCACGGGCTCTGGAATTGACCATCCAACTCCTCAACCTTTCACGGGGATCATGTGACAAATTTAGACAAGAACAACACTTTTTTCTTCGATTCGCAGCGTCATCAATTTTATGGAAGAGCTGGCTTGGCTGCATCACGGCGACGCGTTGCACGTGTGACAATTAACTTTTAGATGTTGCCTGCTAGTGATCAAGCTCAGGAATGGCAAGATTTGGCTACTACGAGTAAACTGCAAGTTGTTTGTTTGACAATAGTGTAGATTGGCTACAGGTTATTGTCTTCTAGATGTCAGAGAAACACACTGAAGACTTGAGAGCAAGTGGCCAAGAAGAAACAAAGGGGAAGGTAATTATCCTACAAGTAAACAGGATGACAAACACTGGTGGATTCGATTCTCCATTTCCAAAATTGTGGGGTTGACAAAGTGGCAACGACGGCATCATCAGCTCCGCTCAGAAACAGAAGCAATTCAGGAGAAGCAGCAGGAGCAGAAACGCTCCAGGGATGACGGCATTTCTAGAAAATTTGGGCATCGAGATGCACAAATTTCATACATGTTTATGTGGCAATTTGTTTGAATCAGTGAGAGTTGCAAGAACACAACCGTGTCAGCAGCTGGTGCTTTTTCCAGAATTCGGTGCCTTCATGTTCAAGTGACATCCCAAGTCCAGTATGATGAATGTTCAGACTTCAAGATTCAGGTCAAGAATTTCAACTGCAACAAGTCTCTAGTTCAGTATACACGGCCACGGCACTGTGTGTCGTCCCTTTCCTGACTTCAATTTCTTTCAACTAATTACAGTTAAAAATAAAAATAAATAAGCATTCAAAGGATGGGAATTCAGACAGTGGAAGATGGCTTGGAAAAGTGGAGCATGCACATTGTACAACACAAGCGGAGGAAACCAGTAGGCAGTTAGCATACAGAACGTCACAAACATGAGGGGGAAATAATGTTGATATATCTGTGTGATTTCTAGTTTCGACAAGCATAGAGAGTACGTCTGGCGATAAGCACCAGACACGGCAATGTGTGATAAGCTCACGAGCTAACAAAGTAACACACTTATTTATTCCTCGTCATCCAATGTGTCTGCAGAGCCACCCTTGGGATGCAAATGCTTCTCCCTCCTCTGGAAATCGGTCAGGCCTTTGCCGCTCCCAGTGACACCCACCTTACCTCGGTGATCATCTGGTGACTTGAAGATGCTCTCCTTTTTGCGACCGGAAAAGAACCCAACCTGAAAGGGAAATCCAAAATTCAGCCCATTCTGTCAAATGAAAAGGGAGTACAGTTCTGGATTAGTGGTATGGTGCTCTGCTGCACCATGCTGAGAATATGCTGGTACCTTGGGATTCAGACTCGTAACTTAATTGATGAGTGCCTAGCCAAGTTAAGAGAAGGTGGGGGCAGGGATGGTACCTTTTTAGTTTTCCCTTTGGTTGTTTGAAACTGCTGCCATGCATTCTGCCGCTTGTTTTGTGCAAATTCAAGTTGCTCAAAGCGGGCTTTTGATTTGAAAGCATGTATTTTCTTACGTTTCGCAGCTTTCTGCAAAGTGCAAACACAGAGATTAGTCAGAACACATTACCCAACAAGATGTAGATTAAAACAGAAGTGCAAAGCACATTGTTTGTATAAATTGCATGATCAGAAGAACGCTGAATGGTTGACTGCAATTGTAAATATGCTCAGAGAAAAAAGTGAATTCACTTACAACATCCTCAGGATCATTTGGATCAATACGAAGTTTGGTAGGCAAGCTACGCGTCTGAAAATCAGATGTTGCTGCTTGTTCAATTTTCCTTTTTAATGCCATTTTCGTAGCTTCAGCTTCCTTTTCAGCTTGTAGCAAAGTATCAGCCGCTTCCTCCTCAAGCAGCCTAACATTATCTGGGTCCACCTATTATAAGGCAGCGGAATCAACAGTTTGAACCAACAATATACTACCAGAAGTCAAGAAAAATACATGAATTCTGAAAGGGTAGCAATTTTATAAAACAAAAGATAAGACAGGGTGAAGATAAAACTAGAATGCCATAAGAAACGCCTTTAGCTAGAATGACGCATGTTCACAGGACAACTACAATCACTCATATATTTTAGAGACAAACTTCGGGGTGACTATATATATTGGCCATTTGAAAAATATGAGAAATCACTCCATCTCATGAGTAATATGAGAAACCATTAAGTTTTCTGCTAGTGAAAAAGTAGCATACCTCTTCCTTATTTCCCCACTCGTCATAGGCTACATAATATCCATTTGGTGTCAAAGCTTCAACTGTTGCAGTATACCTGGCAATTCAGCTAATCAAACATGTTGCAATGGAGCAATGTACAAAACATAAACAAAAGATCATATTTTGCAAACGAGAGATAGGTATATCAAAGAAACTTACCACTCTCCATCTTCACTCCACACAGCTTGCACTCTAGTCCCAACCTCAAACTTATGGGAAAGCGAAAGGTCGTCCAGTCCCTACCACAAGACTGAATATGTTAGTGAAACACTTAGAAAGATAACAAGTCCGATTATTTCAAAACGAGTAATTCATCAGCATGTTCTGCTCATGTGCGGAATAATTGACATGTATTTGTCTTATGCAGCTAACAACAGTAAAGTTCAGCATTGCTGCCTGCAACAAGAAACTAGAGCCTTGTAATGAAGAATAAAACTACCTCTGACTGCAGTCCAGCCGAATAATTTGGTAGTGATAGACCTGCATCATTCTGGGCACTCTCACTTTGCTTTGCAGTTGTCAAAAGCTCTTCAGTTAACGTAATAACCTGCAGTGGTCACAGAAAATTAAATTCAGCATCATAAACATAATCAACCTCCCAGTATTATTACATATGCCCATATTTTGAGATCCAACTTAGAACAGCAGCATCGACACCCAAAATCGGGAGGAGGTACCCTAGCATGAGACACAAACCTGCAATCAATCAAGATAAAGGGTAATGGACAACTTTGAAGCCATGAAACTTTGTACATAGTGTTCACTACTATTAATATGGTTGCTCAGACCCTACCATTGTTATAATCAACCTTCTCACCTTTCAACATTACAACAAAATCTAAATTCCCCAAAAATAAATCCTCTGTTGCAAGCTGCCTTTTCATGCTACCTTGCTGGGCATGGCTCCTTGTAACAAAGAAGAGAAAGGGAATCGATAGCAACAGGCACCAAAATCAGAGAAATCAAGCATCCTTTTCTAATAATCATTAACTTGACAGCATCGAAGCAACAGAAGCAGTATCTGACAGTTAGCTGATACAGCATGAGCACATCACAGCATAAGATAAAACCAGCAACTTAACTCACCTCTTGGAGCTCTTTTTCCATATCAAGATATTCAGAAATTCCAGGGTCATCCTTTTTCTCCTTGATAAGTTTCCTAACCTGCAATGCATGGACATAAGACACATCCCAAAGTACATAGAGTCATGAATTGAATTGCTATAATATGAATAACAAGAAATGGTCCACAGTAAAATTAATTTGGTAAAGAAAAAGAGGTAAGTAGCTTGAAACTGCAGTGAGAAATAGGGATGCTGATCTGCACTAGCGCAAACTTCATCACTGATCGGATATCAACAATTCCATTCGCAAAGTGTGATGCTGCCATAGCGTATCCTTGGTAGTTTCCAGAGTATTTTTTGCACAATTTGACCCTTCTAAAAAACTTTTTCTGAAAATGGATCCTTGCCAAAACTAGTTCTAGTTTTGACCCCTCGGGTCTGTGCCAACTGAGGGTGAACATCTCCAGGCTAGAGGTTCCACCGATTTTGGTGAGAATCATGCCGATGCAGCTAAGTCCTAGCTCCGTGTCAACACCACTGGGGTGAGGTCCATTGGTGCTGAGATGTTCACCCTCATGGCCCACAAGGCTGGCATTCATTTTCAGAAATAGTTTAGAAAGGGTCAAATTGTGCAAAAAAAATATACGTTTCAGGAGAACAAAATGGTGCAATGCAGTTGCTTGACAAATATCTGATCATTTCTTAAGCTAAATCAACTGAAAATATAAGTAGTAGTCGTTCTTGATAGTCAGTAGAGTAGGCAGCTATTTTGTTCGGTCTCAGTTTCCTCTAGATGTTTGCTAGTTTACCTCAGTAGGAAGATTTTGTAGTGAATGTTTATCAGTTTTAATATGAAAGCTGGGAGGGGGGTTTCCTCTCCTGTCTCAAAAAGAAAAAATTCAACAAAGTCAAAAATAAGAATGAGATGGCAGACAAAGGATTCAAAAAAGAGCAAGCATGTTTTATGTTCTAATGTTAAATACTGAGCGCAACAACAAAGACTCAAGTTTAAAATGCATATCACGAAGTCTCTAACTAGACCACGATACACATTCCGCGTGCCATTAACCATATTAACACATGCTTTGATTGGTGAAACATATAGGCATAAACACGATGCCTTCTTCACCAAATAAAGCACATGTAAATTGTAATGCATCAAAGGTCCAGTGAATCTTTCAGTCACCTAACTAGTATTGATACTTCACAAGAACTATTATATAATCCATGCCATCACGGCAATCAAACTGCATCACGTGTATACTGAATGACCTCCAGTTGCAACCACATTTTTCTAGTGTGGAGCTGCGCAAGATATACAGCAGTGATGCAGTCGAATTAATCCCCTAACCTGTATGGACAGATGGGAAGCAAAAAATTGAACGTATATGCTGCTAACTCTAAAGGTAGGCTAAGCATGATCTTACAAAACCATAAAAGATACAAAATAACTCTAACGTTATCAACCTTGACAATGAATTAAACCCGTTAATTAATTAATTATCCATTAAACCCTAGAATCAGAATCCGGGCAACGTCCAACCCTAATCAGTAGCAAAACATCATCCGAAATCCAGGAAACGGCACACAACCGCACCCGAATCCTCACTCGCGAGGACGCACCAAATCTGAGAGAGAGAGAAAATTCACCAAGCACGAGGGAAGGGAAATTGGAGGAGAGAAGGAGCCAGGCGAGATCGAGGTGAGAGAGGGGGGGAGGGGAGAGACGAGACCTCACGGAGCTGTTCCTTGTAGGTGGAGAGATTGGAGGCGAGCTCCTCCACGCTGAGGTCCTCCATGCCTCCTCCTCCGCCGCCCTCTCTCCCTCTCTCCTCGACTCGATTCCCTTCCAGCAATTCGACTCCTCTCTCCTCCTCCTCCACCTCCTCTTCGATGGGATTTCATTTTATGGGCCGAGTTGAGTCGTCTTCCACATGGGCCGGGCCGGCTCTCAGCCCATTGGAGATCTTGGGACTACGGGAGCGATTGAGATTTGAGCCTTATGATTCATCCATCTCACGCATCAAACTCACAAACTAGTTAAAGTGACCGTGTATTACGACCAAAACAAAATTTTAAATATAATAATAAATAACGAATTTAAAATATAAAAATATGGATACTTTATGGGAGTGACGCCGAACAAATATGTCGGATGCGATGTCACAGTTCGATTTCAAATGAGATCCGAAAATAGATAAGAAGATTATCTGTTAATTTTTCTTCTAATTTTTATTTTTATTTTTATTAGTAAAACCGATCAGATATCTGTAGCCGATCACATATCCGTTAATTCGAGCCTTTGTTGGATGCCGGTTATTTGCATGAAATCTCCAAACTTTAGTTCAGATTTGAACTAAATCCTAAAATTTCTTGTCCAAATCCCCTTGTCAGGAGGGGTAAAGCTGCGCATTGCTCATTCTATGGAGACTAGAACAGCACAGAATGCTTGCATAATTGCTCATTGGACAAGTAGCTCGGCAGCCATGCACATCACAGACTGTAAGATTTGTTCTGACTTCATATTTGATTCACAAGGTAAAAGGCAACTATCTGACAATATCTCATTCTCTATACTTGATCACAGAAGAAATGAACATTTCACCTTCCTAAATTATTATCTGACAGCTGATTTCAATTAAACCCGGCATCGCCTTTTGCAACCTATGTGCTACTCATTTCATATACATGCAGTCATGATTTCGCGACGGCAGTTTCCTCTGCGCCTGCTTTGCCTGGGAACAGTGTCACCGGAGCCTGGATCTGTGCGATCTCGAGCAAGATCTTGTTGAGGGATTGCGGCTTCGAGAAGAAGGGGCAGTGGTCGCCGCCCTTTATCTTGAAGATGCCATCAGGTGGGTTCTCGCGGACCAGCTTCTCTTGGGCATCAGGCGAGAGCATATGGTCGTCAAGCGTCTGGATGAAGTAGCGGCGGACAGTGCCGTAGTTTTCAGGGGTAAGGGAGAGCTTCTCCATGATTGGGGCTAGAGGGATGGGCCGCATCGATACAGCGGCTAATGCCATATCCTACAATTTAGCGTGTGCAAACTTGTTAGCAAGTCCACCGAAAATAGAAACTGGAATGGAAGTGAATACAGCACCCTTTCAACTGGCTACACAATATTAATTTTTGGGGTAAATTATACAATAGTAGAACACAACGTACCTTGGAAGGAGTTTGGTTGAAATAGAGCCCCTTGATCTGCTGTTTATCAAACATGAGACCAGTAGGAGGCTTGTCCTTTCCATTTCCATAATGTAAAAACTGCGATTCTTGCAAGAAAACATCTGCTGAACGAAGCTGTCAAATGCAGGTTAACGTGAGTTTACATTCGATATGCACATGGGAGTGCAAACATATAAAGAGAGAACACATACTTCCTCTGAGAACACGTCAAAGGGCCGCTGGCCATCCTTTACCATGGTAGCAGTAAGAAATACAGCCTTTGATATCTTTTTGGGGCAGCGTTCTAATGCATATGACACGCTTGCACCTCCACAACTATGGCCGACCAGAATAACCTGCATTAGTGTATGAACACAGGGCTCAGAGACATGATTTTTTTTTTTTTTGGTCCAAAAAATTATATACATAAAAACAGCAGATGTAATAGTCACCTTCTCATTCTCAGGAAGTTTTTCAAGGTAATCGATTAATGGCTTGGAGTAATCTGCTAATGTAGCTATGCTGTTTGTATCAGTATGGTCTATGCCAGAACCTGTGAGGTCTAAGGCAACAGGATCAAGACCAGCTTCCTCCAAGTGAGAGATGGTCTTGTACCAACACCAAGCACCAAATCCTTCTCCATGAACAAGGACAATTTTCTTTGTTTCCAAGTTCTCCAGAACAATTTGGGCCTGAAAGCATATACCGGCAGTACCATTAAAAAGACTCTTTTTTGGGTAACCACAAAACATATGTGTGTATGAGAATGTGGGACCTTTTCTTAATTTGAATGCTGACAAAGTGACAAGACTAAGGACAAAGAAATAAAGTATGGTTCCCTCCTTGTTGCTATTTAAAGGTTGGTACCAACAGAAACCAAAAAAGTTGGCCAATGACAAATAGTTCAAGTCTAATGCTACTAAAACAAGAAAATAGTAAGCACTGTCATAGATGAGAGAAGAATATTCGAAAGGGGGATATGGTGTCGAACTAATGACGCTGCTGTTGAGGTGCTAGCATTGTCTTGTAGTCCTGATGGTATATAGGCTTCCACATGAAAATGTATCCCTGTCTTGTACTTATGTATGAATCAACAGTTGTAGACAAAGATAACTTTCGACATATAGTGGTATAGAACCATAGACAATAATCTATAGGATACAAAATAATTCACAACGTTTAGATGATTAACAAGTGCATGAATGTTAGAATCTTTTTATTTATGCTTTAGAAGTTTAGATGAAAAGCATGTGAAGTAAAAGACAAAACTAAGACATGTCTAGCATATCAAGATAGCCGGAGTTGAAAGGAAACTGAAACTATCTAAAGTGAAAACTACCACAGAAAGAAACAGCATGACATTGCTAAGGCTAACAATTTTTTCATTATAGCTCTCTTTCAGAATAACATTATAACAGGGTGACACCCAGCCCCATTTTATTAAAAAAATGAGACAAAGTTCCATGTTGTAGCACAGAGTAGTATTAAGTCTATCGCTTACAATCCATAGCCTGACATCACAAAACATAAACAAATACATCCCCTCATATTCATTTCATTTTTGAAGTAAGTATGTAAAGAAAACATGAAACATTAACTAGAACCATATATTATTAGTCACTGAGAAGCAGCAAGCGAGCACGCAGACCTCAGTTTCCGTTTAGTGAGGTATAGTTTCACCAACAGAACTACTGCTGAGTTCTAACATAACTAAGAATCTGGAAGCCAATATTCAACTATTAACAGGAACTATTAACAGGAACTCCAAATGATTATAAACTAAAACTTTACCTAACCAATGAAGCTACGAAGAAAAAATTCAAAAGGTTAGGACAGTTTCCATGTACAAAAGAAGACAAACTCTTCAACAAACGAAAACGTACAGCATAGGCAAATAGTTGAACTCACCCAATCACAAGCAATCCAACTAACAACCAAATTTAAGTCAATAGTTCAACATAGAGCAGTTAGATATGAATCAATACGTCCAGGCCAGTCGTGTCACGGTCCAAATGCCACTGACCATGCAAGAAACCTTAGCGATCCAGCGGTAACAGCAATATGCTATATTAAGAACAGAATGCTACCGACCAAACACCTCAATCAAGAAAAACCTATGACAAGATGCTACCGTAACAATCACTAGGAATTATCCAGCAAGAATTCTTACCAATCAAAAACTAAGGCACTACACCTAAGCGCACATTGCAAATGACCATACTATGAGTTACAGAAGTTTCGCAGCACAAAAATGTACAATTGTAATGGTAGCATTAACAATGAAAACTTTTTGATTCTAAGATCGGATTTGCTATGCAAGAACACAACGCAAGGTTGAATCAAACAAGGAAGCATGTGAACATTGGAGCTGAAAGAGGGGGGGGGGGGGTAGGTAGGAGCCTTACGGTCTTGGCATTCGTGACAGAATCCGGCAGGTCGCCGCGGCGGCGGGAGCTGGTGGAGCCAGGCCCCATGCGGCGGGACAGGGAGGCTCCGGCGTCGATGCGGCGCGACATGGAGCCGCCGGCGTCGAGGTGCTGGTGGATGGCCATGGCCAGCGCCTGGCGGTGCAGCAGCTCTTCCTCCGCCGGCGTCAGCTTCGGCGCGCCGCGCGCCGACCGCGCGCTCCCCATCCGCTTGCTGCGCGACACCGCGGCCGCGCCCCGGTGCTCCTTGTGCGGCATGCACGCGAACACGTTGCCCATTGCGAGAAGAAATCACCAAGCAAAACAGCACCCCGTGGAGTGGAAAGAGGAAAAGGTGGAATTTTTATAGGCTCTCACTCTCAGGAACAAATCGGGAAAGATGAGCAAGAGCCGACCTGGAAGATACGAGGAAATCGAGACAGGAAACGAGTATGGAAAGCTGTGAGCTGTCGCGAGATTTAAGTAAGAACGGAGATGTGATTGTGCTGCCCAGAAACCAAGGAAAATGAGGATTTTTAAGCACGAACTCGATTTCTGCTTTGAACACTACGGGATTCAGGAACAAGCTCACCGCTAGAAGTGGACTCGCACAAGGAGAAATCAACACGACTCAAACACAAAATCCTGAAGAAAAAAGAATCAACTTTTGTAAGGAACAAACTTTCTGCGCGAGAAATGGAAACTCTGAACAAATCAAGAAACTCTGAGCGGCGAGATTGGGCTCTGGCGACGACCCATGCCTAGACCAGAGATTTCTCCCAAGAACCGAAGCTCACAACCTCCTACTCGAAGCAGGGAGAGCGCCCTGTCCTGGGCCGAGAGAATTTCTTCCCGTTGCAAAGCGAAGCACAGCACGGAACAGATCTGGAAGAACAGGCAGAATTTATGACTGGTCCTGACACCTAACTCATCTCCACAAGAATCTCGCCAAGGGAATTTATTTCTCTCTGCTCCTTCTGAATGATGAAAAGAAAAGAAAAGAAAATCTTTGGGAGCCAATAATAATAATAATCACAAGGCCAAAGCCGAAGCAGGAAGCTTTTGGGCGGTTTCTAGGGAATTGTGTCTGATCCTTATGCTAGCGTGTATTGTGTAGACTAGTTGTACACCTCTCTGGCTCTCTCTACTCTTGTTGTCTTCTGTTCAGTAGAGAAACAAAAAGGAAAGAAATAGAGTTTCTTTTTTGTTATTTACTTCGTCTATTTTATATGTACTCCTTCACTGATTGTCTTGTTTAGTCTGCCCTTTGACCACCACCCTGTCCTTGTCTTCTCCATCCTGTAGATAAAGATGAAAGTGGCAGCTTCTTTTCGGTCCCTGAAACAATACTTATTTTGTCTTCTTTTCCTCTGGTTTTTCTTTCATTCCTGGTCTGCCTTTTTCAGATCCAGGCCCTGCCTTTCTCATTTTTATTATAAGCAGGTATAATTCGCACAATTGTTATTAGCTGCAAAAGTCGGTAGGTGTTTGTCTGACTTTTGAGCTCCAGAATTTCCTCTAGCCTGATTTGACTGTGATTGCACCTATGATTTGCGAAAAAAATAGCGCCACCTGTTGAACGGATCAGGAAGCGCTGTTGAAGTTAATTCGTTTTGTTTGCCCTTGTCGTCCTTTGCAATTCTTTATCTCGTCGTTCCGTTCAACATCCCCATAAATTCGTTTTTTTTAGGGAATCCCCCATAAATTCGTTGAAATGGCGATGAAATAGTATGGTGCTGCAGGATATGAAATGCAGGTGTGCGAGGACTGCAGTTACTCTACATGTGTGATTTTGTCCTGTCTTTGTACAAGCTTGAATACTAGAGATGACTCGACTTTGATAGTCATCAGGTCCTTCTTCTTCTTCTTCTTTTAAAAAAAATCACCTGCTGTGTTCAATTTTCCTGCCTTTTTGGGGTGCGATCAGGTGTTGTCAACTCCTAAGTTTCTACTAGGTTGGAAGTAGCACATGCCATGTCAAGCCATGACTCCCTAAACATTTGCCGTGTTAATTAAGAAAAATATAAGGTGTTGATTATTAGAGGAACAAATAGAAACACAGCTACATGTGCAATAGCACGGCTTATTCTTCTTTTATCAAACAAATAGGAGGTAGCCACCCAGGTTTAAGCCCAGATAAGAATGATGCTCGATGGCACCTTCTACCAACCGAGTAAGCGCTGGATCCCCTCGGCTTGCCAGAGAGGACTCTTCGGTTTGAGCAATGGACGTCCCAAATTTGTAGAGTGTGGCTTAATTAGTAGCTAATGAGAAAGCAACACGACATCAAGAGAAACTGGTATTATACTACTACTCCTGCTTCTTCTGCTACCAAACATAATCGAATCATCAAAGTATAGCTAACCTAACCCATCATAAGTTGAGCGCGGATGTAACGGCACGTCTGGTAAGAAATACAAGTACTTTTTTGTGTGTTAAAAATCTCTATGCATTCTCAATAGACATAGCCATCATGTGTTGTCTTAACTATTACTGAAGCCTCAGCAGCAATTAGCAGTAGTAATAAATAATAAATCTTCTGATGGCGATGTTGGTGATGGCAACATCTATGAACATGATCGATCCCTGTTGTCACCAAACCTCTTACGATGCTAACGGAGATTTCACTCAATTCGAGTTCGAGGCATGACATAATTTTAATGAAATACTTAGAGGATGTCCTTCCCTTGGTGTTCAATTTGTTTTATCGATCCCTTTTGTCAGCGGAGACTTGAACTGACGACAGCAGCCGCTTCAACTACTAACAACCTGCGCACCGTTCTTTGGAGCCACCAGAAAAACACCATGGCAGAATGATGATTAGTATAGTAATTAGGTGCTCAATAGTTGGCAACCAGATTGCCATTATAGTAATTAGTATAGTAATTAGGTTTCTCGATAGTTGGCAAACAGAATATGTTGTCATTTCTTCACTGTTTGGATGAGGGAATTTCACATAAATAGAAAAGTACATTTCATGCGAGAACTCTAAATATTCTTGTTATATAGCGCGCGGGAGAAGAAATTACAGGAATCGATGGCTGTAAGATCAATATATACAGCAAACGATCATGCAATTTTTTCCTTCTTCCTGAAAAAATCACTAGCAGCATAGCAGTTGTTGCGAATCCTGGACGAACTGCAAAACAGTCTGATCAGTTGTGACCCCGACAGAAAGGGCGAACCTGACCGACAAGAAGGCAGCCATGCAGTGCATAAGATATTCTCGATGGGCCTCCTGCTTTGGCGACACACGAATACACGATCCCTTGTAAAGGGATTCGCATCTCCAAGAGAAGATCAGAGCCATTCTGCAGCTGCAACGCGTTTCCACGTCGTAATCCAATCTGGTTTATTTAATTTAATTCTAACTTTCCTGATGAAAACAAATGCATGCATGATTGTTATAATATCCCCTTCAGCTTTGCTGTAGCTTCCTGCTCGTTTCTTGCTCTGAATTCTCAAGATACTAGACACATCGAGGCAGTGCTGTGTACATCTTTAACTGTCAATGCATCCAGCTCCTTTTCTCTCTTTTCTATTCTTTTCCCCCTTTTTGCTTATATTTGCCGGCATATATGTTGCTTTCGTCTGCTTATCTTTCAACTTGGATGAACTTTTATAATGATCAAATGGGCTGAGATTCACTTGACTATTTGTCTAATCAAGGCTCCTCCTTCCAGTAATCAATCATCCTGGTACCAACTGCCGTATTCTGATACTCCTGTATTCCCTTGGAAGATGCTGATTTAGAAACTCGATCGATTCAGGTCTGCATCTCCCGGACTCACCATCTTATAATTCTTAGCACTCTCAGCCGCTGCGACGCCGGAGGGGAGTCGATCGGAGTCCGTGGGGAGTCAAGCAGCTAGAAGGGGCGTCGCCGGATGGGATCCTATGCGATGGCCACAATGGGCGCAAGGCGGCGTCCAAATCTGTGCTCAGCGGCTCGAGGCGGCAAGACAAGTTGTGGTATGGTGTGGCGTGGTGGCGAACGGCGGTGAGTGGTATTGCAAAGGCATGGTGGCGGTGCCGGCCAACGGCGACGGGCTCGGTTGAGGAGTGGTGGTGCTGCAGGGCATGGTGGCTCGAAGGCGGCTGGTCTCGCATGACGGCGTCCGGTTTCGGTGAAGGGCAGCTGTGTTGGCGTGTGTTGCCATGGATCGCCGTGGCGGAGGGCCGTGAGGGCGGCAACATAGTGTCCTGTCACTTTGAGGCGTATGTGGTTCGGTTGCGTGGGGTTCGCTCCTCGTGGCTCGTGTGGTGTAGGGTGCTGAGTGAAAGTCTTGCGCGGCTTGTTGCCGGTGCCAACGACGGTGCCGTCTTAGGGCGACACTCCTCTTGTTGGAGGCGTTGTCGTAGTTCTCCTTGCCCTTGCTGCTCTGGGGGATTCTTAGGTGAAAACTCAGGTTGGTCTTCCGGACGGGCGATGGCGACATTCCTGACGTCGTGGTCTCCTTGGAGGCGTCACCTTGGCGATCCTTCCCCGCGTCTTGGTGGCTTTCGGCTTTGTGCATGGCGTTGCTCAATCGGCGCAGGTCTTGCCCTCATAGACCTAGTTTAGCTAGTTGGTGGGTTGTTGCTATGTTCCATCGTATCCCGACGTTACTTTTTGAGCTTAGTTTTAGCTAGGTGGTCTTGGTAATTGTGGTGAAGTCAGAGCTACTACATTGCTTTAACAACGAGCTTGGCAACGATGACATGCAGTGGGCTATATTAGTGCCTTGGTGCCTGATGCGGTGGTGTGGTTTTACGGTCTTACGGTCTGTGTTGTTTCCCAACCGACCGTTTTAGATGCCGTTGTTTAGCTTCCTTTTCTTTTCCTTAGTCCATCCGACGAGTTTTTTCTCGTTTGTGATGTTGTAAGAACCATTGCTTCTTCTTCTAATATAACCGTCCACTTTGCGGCTTTCAAAAAAAAATTCTTAACACTCTAAAAAATTGCAGCATTTTATTTTGTTTCCGTATAATTTATTTTACTGGGAAAAAACTGCATCATGGTTTTTCAGTATAATTTTTTTGGGGTATCATTCCACCTCAGGATACCTAGGTTCTGTTCTCCCGTCATTTCAATATACCATCCTGTTAACCAGTATATTAGTACAAACCAAAGCCAGACAAGGTAACTGTTCAACACCGCTTCTATGGGGGATTTGAAAAACATTTACATTCTTAGTCTTAACATATTTACTTTGTAAGATTTCTGTCCACATGTCTCCCCCATCATTGTTCTGAAATTTAAAGCCCCATTTTTCTAGTAAAGCAAAATTAAAAGCTTCCAAGTCTTTTACCTCTAAACCACCATATTCAACTGGAGTTGTAACTGATTCCCAATTCACAATATGATATCTTTTTTTGTTGTGGAGTATTATCCCGTAAAAAACGTAGCACACTTTTTTTCAATTTTGTTTAACCACTCTTTACTAGCCTTGTAAAAACCCATCATGTATAAAGGCAAACTGCATAGGAGTATAGGACTCTTTGTCAATAAGTTCAATCATGTGAAGAGGACAACTCGATTACAAGAATCTGGATCTGAATTGCCATTTTGCAGCTTTCCCTCTGAGCTGAAAAGCTGTTGATAAGTGATAATCACAGTGCATGTCATTGTCTGCTTTTCTCTGCAAGAACAACTCTTCTCACCAGGACAAAAAAGCACGTAGAGACAAAGGAATTATGCTATGCATATACAGCAGGAGAGAGAGAGAGAGATGTGCGTGTTTGTGAGGAATTTATATATTCTAACTGTACAAGAAAAGAAAAAAGGTGTTTGTTTTAAAAGAATAAATACAGGAAAAAAGGTGAAGAGATTCTTAACCACTTTGCATGCGTTTGTTTCTAGTAGTAAAATGGCATGATGATCCGCATGTTGGATCAAGCAAACTTGAAGATTACGGGATCTAGTCGTACACATTTCACATGCGCGCATGCACCCGACCTCTTTTCCACCTCCTGCATGCACCAAATCAAGCAGCCAGCCAACTAACAATTGCCCTGTTGCCCACTAATCCAACAAGTTGAGAGTAGCCAATCGAATTGTCGATCCATTTTAAGTATATTGTTAGAAAAATATGCTTACAAAACAAGATCTATAAATGCTATGTTTGGGCGAAGTTTTAGAATATTTTGATCAGAATTTTTGTAATTAAGATCGTGTCGCTATGAGTTACAGTCTATTACGACCAGATGAGTTTTAATGAAGATTCAGGAAACTATAATTATGTCATATGATCATATCTGCTATGAAGAAGTAGTTCACCTCTGCTCACCCCTGTCCAATTATGATCACAAGTATGTAACAACGATCAAAGAAATAATGAATTACGATCTATGTTTAGAAGTACATGATTACAATCCGACAATGAGTAAATCACAATCCTCAACCCAATAATTAAGATCATACTTATGTCCTTTGGTGTAAAATCATTGGGCAAAGACGTATTTATAGTGCTAGTTATGAACTGGTCATTCGTAATGAAATAATGGCAATAGAAAGTGTGAATTAACGACAAATCGCAACTCCTTGTTTGGGACATCGTAACTCACCAGTTTTAGGATCAAAATTAGGGGTGTGCGCTCTTGTGAAATTCATGATATCATGAGTTGTAACTCGAAGTGTTTGATCAAATACAATTGTAACTCACTTAGTGGTGTGCGCTCTTGTGAAATTCATGATATTATGAGTTGTAACTCGAATTGTTTGATCAAATACTATGATTTGATGCCACTATGAACAGCGCACTTGCTACAATACTCGCTACAGTATCCAACTGCAAAATACTGTTTATCCTCTCGCAGATTACTGTTTCCCTCTAACTTCACCAATCTGTATTCTGGTGCGAGGGTGCTCAGGGTTTGAGTTTTTCACTAGTTGGTTGGATGGTGCGAGGGTGCTCAAGGTGACCTGTGGGCAGTGCGCATGTTGCCTACGTGTAACCGCAGAATAACAATGTTAAAATTTGAGCAGACTATCCATTAATCCATACACTCTTGTCTTGGACGAATTGGAACATGACAGTTCATGCTGTCTTTGATGATTAAGCAACGCTAGCTAAAGTAGTAGTATACTATGCAGATCAATGGAGTAGAGACAACCCATATTTCAATGGCGTCATACATCTCTCTAAAGCAATACAATACACTCGCATTCCGTCTCTCCTGGTGCGTTCGGTCAGGAATATCCTTGCAGTCTTGCAGAGGAATGGAGTGCATAAATTTCACAACTCCGAGAAATATTGAAATTTGCCAGTATCCTTTCCTGCTATAAAAATGTATATCCGAATTCTAAACAGAGAAATTGGTTCCTAGCTAAACCCTCCAGACACAAAAGAACTACATATGGTCAGATATGGGCGCGGTCTCCAAAGTACAATCTTAGTATCTGACTCTGACCACGGATATATCTACCGCCCTAGGAACTACATATGAAGTTACCTGACATCAAATTCAAAATAGTTTGGCTACATGAATAAATGCTAAAACATATCTTATTTGTGGGTGCATGCAGTATATCCTAACAAATGGAGTAGTTACTCGGACAAAGCACCAAGATCATACGGAAAAGGAGTGTATATAGTATAGGCTTTGTTTTTTGAGATCCAGTATAGGCTTTCGATGACATGTAGGGCGAAAAGGGGAGAAAAAGAGGACAGGCTCGAGTTTGCTGTGCTTCGGCTGGAATGGAGGCCTAGCTCTCTCCTACTATTTCAGCCCAACCCATTCTGATGGAGGTCGACTCCCTTTTCTTTACTTTTGCTTTCGCTTTCTGATCACTCCTCCACTCTTCGACTCTTCCAGTTACATGAAAAAGAAGAAAAGAAAAGAAAAGTGATCAGAAAACATCTCTTCCAGTTACATGCTAATATCTCTTTCCAGTTTACATCTAGCTGTTGCTGGTGTTCGTGGTGGTATGCAGTAGATAGAGTTTAGCGTATGGGATGCGATTTATGGTGCCCTACGGCTCCTGCCGATCAGGGTGTCGTCGAAGGAGCCGCACGCCGGCGTCGTTTTCCAGCCGTCGGTCGCCTCTTGCAGCCTTGGCCGTCCACTGACGACATGAGCAGCAGAGCAGGGTTCACTCTTCACTGCATGGCCGTCGTCAGACCGATGCCACTACGTTCTGCAGCTCCGGAAGCGCGGCGCTTGGATGAGTTCTTGAAGAAAGCATTAGTGCTAGTTGGTTAATTGTTCCAGGATTTTTTGAGGTGGTAATTACACGCTAATGCTGCAGGTTCAGGTTCTACTCCACACGGTTGAGCCCAACGACACCATGTCCGGGAAATGCTGTTCATATCAATCGTATCAGGATCTCATGGAAAAGCAAGACGATCATGTCAAGATTGTAGGCACACGAGGACTACTCATCACTTTCCAAGCTTCACCAATCATGGTGGTGCGACAACTACAAAGAGACGAATGCAATCGCAGCTGGTACAATGGATTTGAAACCCCTGCAGTACTGTAGTTTTCGAGCCTCGCCAAAGAACACTGAGCCTGCAGATACTGCAATTTGCCATGCACTACTGATAGAGCGGAGGATATCATCACATGATCAAACTCCTTCCAATATTGAGCTCCATATGGATGCTATTACAAGCGAACACCGCAGTAGTGAAGGCAAACCAATCTATTCTTTCTCCCAATGGATAATCTAAGAAGGGAACCCGCCATTCAGATAAAATGCAGACAAAAGAGCTGCTTGTGATGCAGCATGAAGGCAGTCTGATGCATTTAATTGAACTCTCCACAACTGCGGAGCACAATGCTATCTTCATTCCTGGAAGCTAACAATCTAGAAAAAAACACTGTGAGAAATAACAAATTCACGAGCATTCTTGCAGAAATCTTCTTCATACAAAGCTGTCTCATCCAACAACAAGCATTCTTTTGGTATAAACATATATAAGGCGTGAAAATATCCATTGTATCAGAAGTTCAGAACCACAACTTTGCAAAAGCTCGACTAAATTTTCCATGAGAGCAGAAATCTACAGAAAAGCCGCAAAGGGCAACATGAAGACATGTTTTTGAGGCATATACTGCAGCAAGGTATATCATCTGCACAAATAGTACCAAAGGAATCATAAATTACACAAGATTTGTAAACTTTAATACACCAGGATCACGTGGGCACAAAATTTATGAAAAACCCTACCAATTTCTCATGTACAAGAGGTGAAGCATATGTACATGCCCATGACATCAAGCCTCCATTTTCATTGTCTGACAGTGAACATATTGTTGTCTAGTAATTTAGCTTCCACCATAATTTTCACCGGGTCCATCTCTCCATTCGCCATCTACTTAGCTTATATTTACCTTTCTCAAAAGGAAGATATCAAACCTCACCACATCCAAAGCCTTCTCAGTTCCTCAAAAGCTATACAACTCATGCAAAGATCTCATGCCATCACCCAGAAACACACTGGAAACCCTTGCAGATGGCCAGCCAAGCAGCAAACAGCACCAGGCAGATGACGACATCGACAATGATGATGATCTTCACATGGCGCATCCACAAGGACCGAGATGGCTGCTGCCGTCGCAGTCTGGATTGGCTTGAACTCCGCTCCAACGACATGCCGCCGACCTCCTCTGTTGGCATATCTATTCTCACCCCCCTAGTCCCATGATGCTCATCATCGCCATCCCCAGCTGGCATCGCTTTATCCTTCGCCTTTCTCTTCTCCTTCCTGCTCCCACTCTTCCCCAGCAAAGGCACCTTCGACGACGTGCAGGTGGAACTGTCATTTGATCCTCCCCTGTCTGCACTTTCCTCGAGGACGAACGCGGCACGGGGCATCTTCTCCAGCGAAGCCACCAGCCTCTGGACTGCTGGTACCAGCGAGTCATGGAAGCCATTCCTATTCGCATTCCTGAATACATCTCGCATGCGCTCCAGGAATTGCAAGGCACCCACATTCCCGACACTCGGGTCAATGATCGCGAAGAACGTGTGCCCGTCAGCCATCAAGTAGCCGAAGCTCCTTGACCCCGAGGTGTGGATGTAATGCCGGTGGTGCGAGGGCGCGTTCTCCAGGCAGAGCGCGGCCGTGGACTCCATCTGCGGATCGCCATCCTTGCTGTTGTAGCAGTAGATGACCTTCCTCCCCTTGGCAATGCAGCAGTAGACTGTGTTGTCGGCCGACGAGCTCATCCGCGGGTCCTCCTCGGCGATATCCACCTCAAGGGGCTTGTTGGCGCGCGCCGACACGAGCTTGACTGACTTGGATCGGCGAGGATTCATCAAAGTCTCCGGATCAACCCACCCGCCTTTGTTGCCGACACCAACAAGGCAACAGCAACTTGCCCCAATTCAACAGCATAGGAATCAGGGCCCTTGTCTGTCACACAATCCAGAGCTGGCGCAACGACAAATCGCGGCTGAATCCGGCGGCAATCAAGGCCAGTTCTCTTCTCGCCGGCGACTGACACCTCGGCGGACAACGGCGGAATCACGGATCAAGAACTGCAAATCAGCAGGCCACAGTCAGCATCCACCCAGTTCCACCCCACCCTAACCCGATACAACATCCGCCCCCATCGCCAAACCTGAATCCGGCGTCAAGAAACAAGAAAAGGACACTCCTTTCTTCATCAATCACTCGCGGCACAGGCTGAAGAATGCGCCAAGGAAAAGAAAAGAAAAGAAAAGAAGAAACACCGGGACAATACCTGGAGAGAAGGAAAAAAATGGCGCGGAGGACGGACTGGAAAGCTGCGGCGAAGGAAGCAATCGTGCCTCGGATGGGGAGGTGGAGCAGTGGGGAGGGGGATGCGAAGCGAGGAGGAGGCGAGGGCGTGTCGTTAAGCAATTGGGGAGAGAGGGGGATTGACGACCGGGCAACAAAACGGAGGAGAAGAAAGCAATTAAGCAAGCAAAGCCAGGAATGGATCAATGTAATGGAATAATCTAATAGGGGAAATGGATTAAGAATGCCACGCGGTTTGAGCACACGTTTCTAAAAGCCACTTGTGCCGTGATGTTCTACTCTACTCGATCCAAATTAATTGTTTTATGCTACTTTTAAGCTTTCTACGGAACAGAACGATGATTATATTTAAGTAATGACAGTGATTACAACCTTGATCTGAAAAAGATCCTAGAAATTAACTAGATTACATAAATATAGGTACTAATTCTCGTCTCTGTGTACGGCATGGACATCAAATGGATTTTATTGTCTCACTGCTCTTCAGGATGCCCGCGAGCTGGTGAAACGGTGTTAGTCGTGTCAGTACCACGGCCAAAATACCAACCTGCCTGTCCAGGTACTGCAAACCATACCACTCTTTTGGCCGTTCGCTGTCTAGGAGCTCGATATCGTGGGATCGTTCTCTAAAACTTCATGTGGTTTTGAGTTCCTGTTCGTAGCAATCGACAAGTTCACTGAGTGGATTAAGGCTGAACCCGTTAGAAAGATCACCGCCATAGCGGCGATTAAGTTCATATGGGAGCTGGTAGTGCGGTTTGGTAGTCCGAACCGTATAACCACGAACAACAGAACTCAATTCACCAGTAGTGCTTTCCAAGACTACTACAATAAAATCGGGACCAAGGTTTGCTAAGCGTCTGTGGCTCACCCCTAAAGCAATGGACAAGTCGAGAGGGCAAACAGGATGATACTGTAAGGTCTCAAAACCCGGGTGTTCGACCGGCTTATGAGCTATTTGAGACGTTGGGTAGACGAGCTCCCCGCAGTACTCCGGTTGCTACGAACAACCCCTAGCCGGGCCACAGCCGAAACCCCTTTCTTCTTGGTCTTTGGCGTGAAAGCCATGCTCCCCTCTAAAATCGCCCTCCAGTCAACCCAAGTCAGCAACTACTCGGACGTCGACCAGGTGGCACGACGAGAGGACGACATAAACCTGATCGAAGAGTTCCACGACCGAGCTCTAATTCGAACTGCCCGATATCAGCAGAGCCTCAGACGCTACCACGACCGGAAGGTGCGACAACGAACACTGGCCGTAGGCGACCTCGTCCTCAAGCAAATTCAGAATAAGGCCGGTCAGAGTAAACTCTCCCCCAAATGGAAGGGACTCTACAAAGTGGTCGATATCACCCAACTTGGAGCGGTCAGGTTAGCCATGGAGAACGGCCTTGAACTACACAACTCCTGAAATATCACCCTGTTGCGTAGGTTATGGGTATATGGTCGCTCGAAAACGGGCTTGTTTCTCTATTTTGTAGGACCTTCTAGATGAGCGTGGAATATGACCTGTAAGTTCTCAAAATAAAAATGAATAAGACTCCCTATTTTGCAGGACCTCCCTATTCGTAATAGGGCCCTTGTAGATTGGCCCCCCAACAGCGATACGCGACCGTGCTTAAAACGACCACTACCGAACCTAGCGACCAGGGGTGCCACAAAACAAGGCGGCCTGAAACGCGGTGATAGGACCACCAGCCCTTGCTCAGGCTGAGCACTGGTCGCCACCCACAACCTGTCAGGCTACGACCCACTCTACATGCACAGAACTTGACTGACGAGTGAGATGAGGCAAGCAGGGGCAACTCATCACTTCAAACACAGGAGGGAAGCCTCCAAACAATGGCCTGAGCCAATCAGCCCAAGAAGCCGCGGGACTCCCTTAGGATCCTTCGGCCATCGGCAAGGGCCTAGGAGGGGGCCAGAACAAAGATGAACACCGTATGACCCCAATAACTTTCATTCATGAGGAGGATAGGTTACAAGCCGACTAGTTACACCCGATCGGGCTAACTATCCCAATACTTACCTACCCTATCCTCTCTAACTCTAGTAATTAATGCGATGTTGGCATATAAAGACCATCGTAGCGCCCTGAAGACCCCCCTTCCGCTTCTCCCACTCTTCCTCTTCATTGATCTCCTTCTCCAGAAGGTCCAAATTGATCCCCTCCTCATCATCAGAAATATCGATGACATCAGTCGGGGGAACCGCCCGGGCAGGAGAGCGGGACGGCCCTGCAGAGGATGGCTTTCTGTAGAACGGCGTAAGCTTGTCGCGGGCGCCAATTGGGCAAGTATTAGCTTCGATCTTGCGATTGTGACCATGACAAAAGCCTCGTCCGGAAGCACCGCGGCAGGAGGATCCTGGGTGGAAGGTAAATCTCCCTCCGCCGGTTCATCCAAAATCATCAACCTCCCCAGCTATGAAGGAGGGGAATGTGCCATGGCCTCAGGGTCTGCCTACACGATGAAGTCGAATACAGGACGAGATGAGGACCTGGGTTCTTGGCGCAAAAAGCTTGAGGATAAGAAGGAAGACAAGGGGATGACTCGAAGAACCCTCTAACATCCATCCTTTAAAGGACCGCACAGCACCACAACCCACAAAATTCAAATTGCTCGAAACCCGAGGGGGTACGCAGAGGGAACCAAGAGTCCTTCAGGACCAACGACAGCCAACGACACTCTCTCTCTCTCTCTCTCTCTCTCTCTCTCTTCCCCTTGGACATTTAAAACCCTCCCCACGTGATGCAGAGCTCAAAGCTAAACTTTGTGAACAGACGACGTCAATGACCACTCCCTGGGCAAACTATGTTTTGCCTGAGGCCCAAATGGTGAGATCAGGCCAGGCCGCAGTCACGGGAAAGTTTGGGGGCTACTGTCAGCGTATTAAGTAAAGAAGTACCTTAACTAAACGGATCCCACAAAGGGTGTAAGCAACAGGGGAACACACTTTTGGAAAACTGGTCATTCGGGCGACTAAGATAGGATTAATGTGGCTAGGACAAGACCTCCCGTGACTAGCCCCACTAGTCACAGGGCCAGATTTGATACACCCATCCGAGGCGCCGTTGCTGGAATGCGCTCAAATGCATTTCGTCACCAGGCGCCGGCTCCAATGGATAAAGTCATGGGTGGTACAAGGGAGGTAGTATTGTCCCATCCCGTAGAGATAAAAGGCTACGAGGTGAGGCTTCGCATGCTGGCGCAATGCCGGGTGGTAGGTAGGACGTTATTGGGAACGGTGTGGATATGCAAGTGGACAATAACGGTGCAGAAGGGTATCGATCCATCTCGTCGCATTAAATGCTACGAATGAGGACTCTTCAGGTCTGGTCACGACAGCGCACGACGGTATGGCATACTATGCCAACCGGGCAGGTGGGCATGCCTGATCCTCCATAATGATGATTTGAGTTAGATATTAGAACAAGCAGAGGCCATGTTGTAGGGCCCACATGTAAGTCCTCATCTGTAACTAATTGAGATCTACTATATAAAGGGATGAGGACCCCATTCAAGGAGGAGAGGGCTACGAACAACCAGCTAGAACATCATCTGTAACTAATTGAGATCTACAATAACACAAACATAAGACGTAGGGCTGTTATTCTCCGGGAAACCCAAACCTGTATAACCCCTTGTGTCTCCGAACCCATTGCCTACATATAGACACGCCCAGTTTCTGAAATATGGTTCACGCACCCACTGTCCAGCATACCCCGGAATCACTGTCAGATATTTACCCTCGACAAAGCTGGTGGTACTGAAGGTGATGATAATTGTGAGGAACCATCTAAACATTATTCTAATTAATCATTAAGTCGATGTGTGTGTGAGAGCTAATGAGAGAGTGAGAGAGAGAGAGGGAGGCGATTGACCACTTAACCAAAGCCTTTATATGCTGGCAGTCAGACCACGGATAGCTACGGTCGGACCGCGGGGAAATCCATGTGGCAACCCCATGGCAGCACAACTGACGGTTAGACCGTGGGTGACCCCGGTCAGACCACGAGGAAGTTATTTTGCTAAAATTTTCCTAAGTCTCCCCTCACCATCCTCCTTA
Organism: Phragmites australis; assembly: GCF_958298935.1. Lineage (NCBI taxonomy): Eukaryota > Viridiplantae > Streptophyta > Magnoliopsida > Poales > Poaceae > Phragmites > Phragmites australis. Next base: position 754,551 of record NC_084936.1, read on the forward strand.
TATTCTCTTCCTTCTCCAAAGTGTTTAGGGAGTCTCCAAGGTTCTCTAAACCATCTTCAAGGTATTTAGAACATGTTTAACTAGTTTTCGATAGATGAATACGCATAAATACATGCGATAAGGATTACGCATGCTTAATTATGTAATTAACATTTTTGGGACGTGATAATAATTTACTTTCTGTAACTACTTTATCTATATATCATTGTATTGTACTAATTTTTTTTTCCATTTTATAGGTTGCATGTGGCGTGGATACTATGCAAACTACATTTTAAGCATCGATTATTACTTCCTTAAATAGTGATTGATGGTATGTGACTGTGTTTCTAGTTTTTGTATGGACAGTTCGATAAATTTATTAATTTGATGTACTACTTATGTAATATGTGCATATATTCGATGAAACAATTGTATGGTCATACTCGTATTGCTATTAATATCTATTTATTTTTTAAAAAATATCCAAAATATAGCAAAGGTCATGCCAAATTTTTTCCTTATTTTTTACAAAATTTTCCCCTATGTATGATATATGCAAGGAGTAGATAGTATGATTAAAAAAAACATAGCTAATATCATGTCATATTTATTTATATTTTTCCTGAATTTTTTGTTATTTTTTATGTTTTTTATTTTCCTTGAACTTCATAAAAATTCAAATAATGCGTTCGGTAACCGCCAAAATTCGATCGGTTATCGTCAAAAAACACTCGAATTTCAACTAGTTCGGTTATCATCAAAATGATCGACAAATCGTAGAAACCACTCGGTTCCAGTCCAATTCGACCAAATTTTAGCACCGATTTGCAAATTTGACCAATTAAATTTGTACGAATTTTTACTAAATTTCGAGCAGTTATCACGATAACCACGTTTTTTTGGGTAACTATCATGTCTCGATTTTTATGCGCCAAACGAATTTGTAAAGCCTGCCTTGCCTCTGCCTTGCCTTTGAAGCGTTCAAAATACTTCGCAGCCCTGGTCGCTGTCAGTTCGCCACCAAATGAATCCATCGTGATCGATGTGGATGGTTGATTCTTTTTTTCTTTCCTTGGGTTCGTTTTTCCAATCATGCTGCTTAATCTGACTTGGTCATGACTCAGGATTTGTAGATGTTAATCCCACGAGATCAGAGTGAAGAAATTGTTCTACAGTAGTCCCTGTTTGTATTTTGGAGATTTGTCTTGCCGTCAACTCGTAATCTTTTCGAATTCGTGCTGGATTTGAACTGTATCTTGTAGACTCATGCATTCTAAAGATGCCCTCGGTATTGTAAGAGTCATCCTCTAGAACTGAGATAGAGGAAACAAGAAGAGGCAGCAAACCACCTTTCTGTCCAATCTTTCTCACCAACCTCTGGATAAGCATGCATCCAGCACACATTAGCAAGAACTGAGATAAACGAAAGGAAGAAGTTTGGAAGAGGAAAATGATGCATCCTCCAATCTTTCTGCAGGAGGTGATAATGATATCATATGCCAGTGGAAGTGCACCTTTGGGAGGAAGCCGTGTTCATCGGTGCAACTGGAACACCTTTGAATTGTGATTTGCAGGGCTAAAAAGCAGGGTTTGGTGCAGCTACACTCACATGAAAAAAAAATTTGGAAAAGAAATGCATGGCTGTACCAGACCCCGATCCTTCGCATTGGAGGATTCTTGTTTTTTTTTTTTTCAGAGGAGGGAGCCAAGCAACAGCAAAGCAACTGATGACGGTAACAACAGTAATGTAACTAATTCACACCAGTGTTACCTAGATACTTGTATCTATTTTTTCTTTTACCGAATTGGATATTTAAATCCGAGTCAAATTTTAACACATGTGTCGGATTCGAAGTTATATTTCACATTTTTAATTTTTCTTTACCGAATCGACACTGAATATAATTCGGATTCCAACACCCGTGTGTGTCAGGTAACACTGATTCGGCCTGAAGAATCACTGAAACCAGCCAGTGTTCGATTTACTGACGGCTGGGCATAGGAAGCTTCGGCCTTGGACCGATGGATAGCAGGTTGGGCTCAAATGGTGGTCCGTATGGGCCTTCACATGGGGCCAGACGTTACACCAGAGGCAGGATGCAGGGTTTCTTCTTCACGAGTTGTTGTGTCTTCTCCTTTGCCTCCTCCTCCTACTTCACCGATCACTGCAAATGCAAATGGATTATGGACGTGGATCTAACCTAGAACACATACTAATCCTACTACTCCTTTTTGAAATTTGTGGCAAATGGACTGCACCCCAATCTTATCGGGTGTTTGGTTTGAGGGATAAAGCCATTCTAGATGGGATGATCCATCGTAGGTTCATCCCATGAATTTTGATGTGATGATATCATCCAATCATGTTTACACTAATCATGTGTTTGTAGAAAATGAAGTGATGATGGATCAATCCATTCCATTCCTTAAACCAAATCGTATGGGCAGAGAATGATACAGTGATGGATCACCTCGTTCCTCGAACCAAACACCATGTTACTGAATATCTCCTGTCATCTAGTAACAACCATACATACAACTGATACAAGTAAGCATAGTTGACACGTTCTCTCACTTTCCAATGGATGATAGAGTGATATCAGAAGAAAGAATCTACGCATCCCAAGCTGGAAGCTACTGAAGCATCACTTGTTCAGGAAGCTCCATCACACTACTAGGATAAGGCACGTGTTGCCAGGGATTCTTCTGCCTACTCGAACTGGTCCAACTGAAAGACCTGGCCATGCTCACCCTATCACTTGTCTCTCTTTTATATAGAAATAAAGATATTATATTCTCCTTTTGCAAAATCATTCGGGAACAACCAAGTTGAGTGATTCTTTTTTTTCTCTTTTCAAATTTCAGAAGACATCACTTTCACCCCATCTTATTTATAGCCCAAAATGTGCTAGGTCACCGAACAAACTCATGATACACAGCAACAGAATAGTCAGGGCACAAGATCCAGAACAAAGCCACTTTCGACCAATCTCAAAGACACCCCTCTTCACAAATAAAAAAAAAAACCCAGCAATACCATTATTCTCACGACAAAAAAACACACCAGCAGTACTAAGACACAAAAAAAATAGCACACCAGAATTTCCTCCCGAAATATCTAACTGCAAACATACTAAAAACACACACACAAGCTACAGCAAATAAACTATTGCCTGGATCAGAATATGAATAGATTAGATACACAGTACAGATGTCTACTATAATACCATGTTTCATGGACCTGTGCTCATGGATTATACTACTAAACACCAAGGCATGACAAGGCCGTGGACTACACCAGCCTAAACCATGTCCCCCCACCCCATGTTCACCATCCAATCTTAGAATATTTAGCTATCAAATGAAGGCCAATCAAACATGTTCCTGTTTTTTTAATGCGAATAAACACAGGCCATGTTTGAACAGACTAAGAATATGCAACAAAATGGCATACCCGTGTGTGCCTTTCCGAAAGGAGCCTACTTTTTTTTCCCTCTCTGCAAAGACAGCCAGTCTACAAAATTTATGCAAGAATATAGCATATTCTGCTGCTTGCATCCATATACTTCAATATCTAGCTTTTCTGTACCTAAGCATCATCGACCCAACAACCAATGACAAGCTGTTACTTCAAGATTTAGAGACTGGAGGTTAAGTACACAGGGACATGCCGACATCTGGCAATGCCAGACTTGAAGTAAAGCAATGATTGATTCATAGGTTATATTCACATAAATTAGTATCTGACCAAGTCATTACAGTAGAGGGGGGGGGGGGGGAGATCTACCACATAACTATGATATATTAAAAAGAATGGGACGTGAAAGAAATGTCCTCTCCTTTCGTAGTGCCATCTGTCGATTTACTCGGGGATCAGCTTCAGGATAAGTGAAGCAATTTTCGCTGTCCCACACAGCATCATCTGCGAGAGACGTATCGATCAAAAGACACCTCTGATCCATCTATAGTGAGACACATGTTGCCGACTCCAATCTAATATTGTACCTAAATTTCTTGGCCGGTATGCCAATGAAGCATGGTGAACAGCTCAGAAGTCCAACACAGTTGAAGTGAGGTTCATCAACGGTCCCAAGGCACTTGGAGCGAACTTCCTAGCGAAGAGGTAGCAGACAGAAGTGGATTTTGAGTTGTAAGTGCATAGCGTACCATTATTCCTGATGGCCTGGATGAACCCTTCTGAGATGCTTGAAGCACCATATCTAGCTGGATGCGGGCCTCCTCTTGACCAATCAACCCATGTGATAGTCCTGTTGGCGTTGAGGGACCCATGGAACAAATGAAGATAAGTTGGTATGTAATGCTCATCCGGATAACAAGATGGCCTACAATGCTTTCTGAAGATTGAGTAGTATTTGTGGTCTGCTACTATCTGCACAGCCAATTCACGGTTAAGCTCAAACCACTCCGATCCTTTTCTCCATTTATCCGGGAGGATGTGAGGAGCCATGCGACGGTTGTACCGGCCAGCACTTTGAGGGGTGTCAATGTTATAGGACTCAACAAAACTGTGTGCGGAGTTTATGAGGTACTCATAGATAGTTGGGAAGTTGAACAAAGGAATGCAGCTCTCTGAGAGCAGCACAAATCGCTCATTTGAGAAATCCAACAAGGCATTGGCCAGCAGCCGCTTCTCAGCATCCACAAGGGTTATCGATCCCCAAGACACTTCCTGCATTGGCAAGAAATAAATATTAGAATATGGAACAACGCTGTCCATCCATCAAGGGCTAAACTGCAAGCGCACAAAGGAGAAATGCACGCATTGCATTGAAATTTGAAGGTGGTACTTTAGCACAAAAAGAAAAGGGAGAGTGATATATCACACCAAAAAACCTACTTTATAGAACATATAGTCGTGACGGTAGGACAACCCAAATTTCTTGACCAATCATTTACTAAATAATTTAACCGGAATATTTGTCAAGCAAGAATCTCATCATCAGTCATCTGATATTCGTGAACACCACTAGTAGCTGAACAAATCAAGTAGTTTACCAACCTAGCATGGGGGCAAGCAAGCATATCCCCCCTAGACCAAATCCTCCCCCATTTTGACACCCACACCACACACACACACATCCCAATCAACATGAGCACATGGCAGCCACCAACTAGCACGACAACCGGCCACCAAGGCACCAGCTATCCAATCAATCAGAATTTTTCTTCACCAAGACAATAATGTGATGCTAATTCTCAAGGTAATAAGCTGTTCGATTGCAATGGACTAGGGAAGATTCATTCTAATGAGAATGAATGGGTTAACAAGCGGCTGATTGAATGAACGAGCTGAAATGCCTAGAAGAGAAGAAAGCGAAGCTGACCTCGCTGGGGATCTGTCGGCCGTAGAATGCGGAGTTCTTGGAGACGTTGAGCTTGTAGTCCGGCAGCGTGTGGACGTAGACGGAGTAGAGCCCCTGGTGTCCGCGGAAGAACTTGTCCCAGAGCGGCGCGAACGGGAGCGGGCCGCGGGTCATGAAGAGGAAGGCGACCTTGGGCACGCGCTGGAAGGGGAACTCGTCGGTTTTAGGCACGAGGGAGGCCCGCCAGAAGAGCTCCTCGTCGGACATGGAGTGCGCGAGGTGCTGCGGGTGGACGAAAGCCTTGAAGGCGAGGCCCAGGCCGCAGTCGCGGTCGCGGTCGCAGCCGTAGGTGGTGGCCGGGAAGAAGAGCTCGGCGTGGGAGTTGTAGTAGTAGCGCGCGACGCTGCCGCTGACGGAGAGGCCGATGACGACGCCGGCCATGAAGATGACCGTGGCGGTGACGAGCTTGAGGAGGCCCGTGGACCAGTCCTTGCGCGGCGTGGGAGGGAAGTAGTCGGACTCGTCGTCCCCGACCCCGGCGGCGCCCCCGCCGCGGGACTTGAGCATCGGCTTGGACTCCCCCCACATCTCCGCGGACTGTCCTCGTCGCCCCAACTCTCAGCTCGCGGCTCGAACCAAGAGACGGACGCGGCGCCGCGGCGAGATTGGGAAAGATCGGGTTTTGAATCCGAAGAGGCCTCCGCCCGATCTCCAACCCGCGGAGAGATCGGAGACGAGACCTGTGGTGTTGGTGCCCCCCAGGCAAAAAAGGATAGGCCTTTCCTTTATATCGCCGCCGCAGACGCAGCTCAGCACGCGGAGGAGGAGGAGGAAGGGGGAGAGAAAGCTTCGCTGCTAAGGACGGAGGCAGAGGAGGGAAGCACGTGGAGGGAGGAGGAGGAGGAGGAGGAGGTCGCTGTCGATTGGTGGACGCAGCTGTGCTGTGCTGAAGGGAGTAGTGAGGGACGCGGGTCGTGTATTTATGGCATCCCCACAGCCGCAAGATTTGTCGATGAGGTCGCCGCGGACGGCGAGAGAGACGACGGAGAGGGTGGGGGGAAGGCAACGTGGGCGTGAGAAAAAGTCTGCCGGTGGACCAGGCATTCGTCAGGGTCATGCATTGCCGCCGCGTATCAATCTTCAATCGTCTGGAATGGTCGGCTCGCGACATTTCTTCTTCCCATGTCAATTATCAATTATGTGGTTTCCTCCACGAGAAAAGACAGCTTCCGTTGCCGGCTGCCTGCGGCCGCATCTTCGGCGTTGGCACTCGGTGCCGCCGTCGTCGGAGCTGCAGGCTGTTGTTCTAGTGTGTGCTGCACTTTAATTTCTCTGCCACCCTGTAGCCGCCGCCGTCTCGCCGCTGATATACAATATCAATCCGCCATCACCTCCTCCAGCTCAGCTCAGATTTGGTTTAATAATCATGATTCTTCATAATTATTAAAATTATATAAATTTATCAAAAAATTTATATGATCAAATTAAACAGTGACTTTACGAATATATGTTCCCTCGAGATTCTATCATAAACTAAATATTTGATAAATATAGAAAATATATTGTAATGTTTCATAATCCACTAACTTAAATCAAGAGAACTAGAATAAGGTATTCATCAAACTAGTCTTAACATAAGTATTAATTAAGTCAAAGCAATTACGAATATGTTGATAAAAAATATAGCATTTCATAGTCTACATGATTCATAAAATTACCAAATTTTATCTGTAGTAAAACTAGCTTACTTTAAATATTTCATATCAAAGCATCAAGATGAGCCTAAGATTAAAAGTTTGCTCCACACAACTACTCAACTTAATCCAAATTTAAATCTAACAAGAGAAAATACTAAAGACGTACAAATCAAAGCTCAATTACTATGATTATCTTACAAAATAAGATACAAAACAGATACAATAAAAGTACGATAGAGTATATACATAGGCAACTTCCCATCATATAATATCATAGGGATGTTACACTCTATGCTCTATTCTCAAATACGCAAATCTGGTTGCATCAAGATACTCGGTGAAGATTATAGCACTGGTGTTTTCACACAAAAGTGACACACTCTTGAAATCCAATCCAAAATCCCTCAAGGTAATAACAATCCATAAAATCTGATAACAACAGCCAGCAGCAGCAACGTATTTAGCTTCAACAGTTAACTGCGCAACACTAGACTATTTGCAAGAAGACCAACAAACAAAAGAGGTACCCAAGAAATAACAAGTACCTACTCCTCCTATCAATTCTACAACCAGCAAAATTCACATCCGAAAAATATCGAAGAGAGAGAAGAAGATGCAGAAAACTAAATACTATACTCAAAAGTGTCCTTGGTGATGCTTGGAAGTGGGCACATAAACAGACGATGAAGTGGATATCAGGTCTTGTCGCCGTCAGGTACAGGAGGGAGCCAATCATGCTCCTGTACTCTCGTTGATCTACCTACTCACCATCTTCATCCAGATAAAGCATGGTCGAGATAGCCATCGGTGTTTCCAAGGGCTTTGCGTCACTCATGTCGAATTTCTTCAGCAAGTTCTCAGTGTACTTTGTCTAGTGGACGAATGTAACTTGTTTGCATTGCTTGATTTGAAGTTCAAGGAAGAAGTTGAGGTCGTCCATCATCGACATCTCAAACTCTATGCTCATAGTTTCCGTAAACTTAACCACAAGTGCATAAGAAGAGCTAAAAACTGATATCATCCACGTATATCTGAATAAATAGAAAATCTTTGCTATATCTAAATATGAACAAGGTTTTATCCGTCGACCCCATCTTATACTCATGCTTTAGCAAAAATGACTTAAGTTTATCATACCAAATCCTAAGTGCCTGCTTAAACCCATACAAAATTTTCTAAAGCTTGAACACTTTATGTGTGTATTTGGGGTGCTCAAAGCCAGGAGTTGTTTAACATAAACCTCTTCTTCTATAAAGCTATTTATGAAAGCACTTTTGACACCAATTTGATATAACTTGAACCCTTGGGATGTCGCAAATATAAGAAGATGTTAAATCCTGTCAAACTCATTCCGACTCAGACTTATGAACAAAATATTTATGATCTTATTATTGACCTCACACTGTTCGATTTGAACCTGAGTCGTGCGAGCAGCAGAGATCTTATAGTTGGAATCAACTATTTTCTAAATTGCACTTCTTTAACTTAGAAAATAAGCCTCCATACGCACTTTCCAGTACTAAAACTCTCGACCATCAAACCACGAAATATTTTTATTTCTCTCCATGATCGCCTACGGATCACAAAACTGGTTAAGCGAGTGATAAAATCAACTCTGATGTAAGATCAAGAATACCGACTAGAGAGAAGGTAAATAAATGCCTTACCAAATTCTTTCGAATCAGGTAGTCTTCTCATTTATTTCACCTAACGCATTTTTAAACTTAAACGGAAGCAAACTCTAAAAAAAACAAGTAACAATAAAAATATAAATAAAATCATAGTTTTCATTGTTGTATATGAACTATGTTCCAGGCTGCAGGCAGGGAAAAACATTTTCTGCTGCGGTCGTAGCCATTTGGCCATTTGTAAGCAGTGCGCCGACCTGTGATGAGAAACAACAGCATTTTCTGTTGCGGCCGACTGCCGATTCCAACCAGCTTCATTCTCGGGAGGCTAGGTAGCTGGTGCTGACGGAGCAGATGCGATGCAGCTGCGCTTTCCTCTGCCTGCCATGCACGCCACCCTGTAGCCGCCCGCCGCCGCCGCCGCCGTCTTCTTCTTGTCGCGCGCGCGCTGATCCGGTGCTTCATGCTTTTGCTTGCACCATTGAGAAATGATACTCGTGCTCTGTCCAGCTGAGCTCTGATTTGGTTTCAGGCTTTGTTCCATCCCCGGACGTATCTGCATGCGCCTGTCAGCCCGAAAGGGCTCGAGCGACCTGGCGTCGCATCCTCGTCATCGTAAAACAATCAACTATATTATACATTCATCCTCCGCGATCATAATCGTTAATTTTTTAAGATTGCGATCGAGCCTACTGTGGACACGAACGATAGCTGCATGCGTCGACTGCGATTCTACTCCAGCCATCAGTCAATTTGCTTGAACATTGACTGACTGATCGGTGTCAGTCGCTCTGCTCTGCTCCGGTCCACCATCTCTATTCTTTTCTCTTCTCCTCCCTTCTCTACTCTACCATTGCTGTGCCCTGTGCTTGGTCTGCGTCGTTGACCGACCCGCAATTTCAGCGACCTGCCTGCGACCAGAAACGTTCAGCGCCCGTCGACTGCCTGGGCTCATCATTGCTGTGCCCTGTGCAGTCGCAAAATTTGTTTGGTTGCATGCTAGATCATGCGCGGCCTTTTTTGGCTAGCCCAGTACAAGTGTTAAGGTACAAATAAGGACGTATACGACCCACATACATTACACTTACGTCCCACACATAAGTGCTACTTTGACCAACCAGAACATTGAAACCCCTCCTCAAGTTTGTAGGCATGAGGAGGAGCAGCTAAAGCTGTGGTAGCAACCATGTCAAACGGAAGTAGTTCAGAATGAAGAAAGCATCGAGCCACGATCAAAGAGAGTGAAGCATCAAAGAGGCACTAGAAATAGCGACCGTTTGGCTAAGTGTGCAAATGATGCCGCATCATCCCTCTCATAGCGTATCTAACATTAGCAAAATTATTCTAGTTGGAGGAGAGGGAACTACGCTAAGGTGCCGTACGTCCAATCTTTGTGACTTTGGTTCAAATAGACATATGGGTCCGTTTAGTTGCATGTATGATCTAGCATGGCATGTGTCCGCGAGCCAGGCTCATCTCAGTCAGATGATTACATGCAGTAGCACTCCTTAATATTCTTTGAAATACATAAATATCACTTAATACCTACTAATCACATACAAATTTCAAACATTAGTAGAGTACTAAAACAGAATATAGTTTTGATAGATACTATAAATCATGATGCCCTAATCATTACTAAGATGATCATATATGGAGTCCTCGGTTCACTAATCAAGATTTTTTCGGCTCTTTGTGTTTCTTGGGTAAGGAACATCAATGGCCTAATCAAGATCTGGCCACACATCTTTCAATCAACGTTACCAAACATGCTTAGTGGCCGCTATTGCCGCCAAGGGCTAACAGCTATAGCAACTAAACGAGCTATATATAGCGACTGCATGCACGGGCTAACAGCTAACAGCTGTAGCCAGTGCATGCAGTCGCTGGTACTAACATGGACGCTTTTCCAAAGGGAGCTGAAGTCATATGGAGTCTCCATAATGGAGAGCAAGGAGAGGCAGGAAGGAGAAGAATAGAGAGAGGAAGAAGGAGATGAGCCCCTACTACTTTTTCCGCCACTACCGAAAGCTATAGCACAATCTGCAAGGCGATACAACGAGTGGAGGCAAGATGAAGACGACAATGGTTAGGGAAGTGTCTGCAGCCGGGAATAGCCTGGCGAAGAGGTGCAACGCGTAGACGATGTCCATGGCACAAAGTCCTACGGAGGGAAACACATCTGCTCGTGAGCATGTGGACAAGAAACATGATGTGTGATGCCAATCTTTTGAAAGAAAGAATGTAGGCGCTATATTCACCACCCCAATATGTTTGCATGGTGATAATTTTCTTGCCAAATTTTGTTTCAACAAGATTATGAAAATTAAGAAAGACTTGAAATACATCTGACTTTTTCTTGATAAGATAGATCCATGTATACTTGCTAAAGTTATTAATAAAACTTACATAGTATGTATGTCTACCAACTGAAATAGGAGATACCCCACACATATGAAAAAGATTAGCTCAAGAGGAGTGGTAGATACACTAACAGACTTAGGATAGGAAAGTTGATGACTTTTGGCTTATTGACATGAATCACACACTGACCCCTGAGACTCACTAGAACAAGAAAGTCTATTATTCTTAATGACATGCTCAACAGTAAAAAAAGAAGGATACCCTAAACAACTATATATGCCGCCAAGGATACCCTAAACAACCGCATGTCCCCCGTTCTGAGACCGGGTGAATTTTTTTCTTACCCCACCCCGTCCCATGGAGCCCCGACTTTAACCCGACCGCACCGTCCTATCTAAAATCGTCAAAAGCTCTAGATCAAGTTTAATTAGGAGATAACAACTATCACAACATACAAATCAATAAAAAGCCGCATCTAAGGTTCACGGGATCTAAAATAACATGATAATAGTTACATACACACATTACTTTACTAAATGTTTCATTATAAAAGGATAATAAATTTCTTAATAAACCCACTAAATGTGCGTGTAACATATATACCGAGACGGGGTGGGACAGACCTTGATCCACGCCACCAGATCTTGCCCCGACAACAATTAAAATAATAATAAACCTGCCCTAACCGGAATGGGATGGATGGAGACTCGGCGGGTCAGGTGGAGACTTAGATCTCTAACTTTGAAGCAGAAGGCTGAACGACACCAAAAGCTTGCTTATGAGACCTTGAATTTGACGACTATGACACTAGAGGATACAATCCTCTTTCACACTTCTAAGGATTGTTTTTTTCGTTGCCTAATTTTTGATAAAAAGAAACTTGAGTGAAACTCAAGAAAAGCCTTGTCATCATGTAACACCCGGTGTTTCCACTTCTGTTACAATAGCAAAATTCACTAAAATTTTAAACTTTTTAACTGTAGTCCGCTTAGTTTAATCTAAGTCGTGTGTGTCGATTCAAAACTGAATGTAAACCTTCTCAAATCAGACTCGAAAGTTAGTCAAAATCCAATTGTTGCAGATCCCAATTTTTTCAAAGCTCAAGTCTTCATCTCGATGATCTTCAAATCCAACTCTAGTCAATAATTCAATTTAATTTGAATTATTCTAACACAATTCCCATCTCTCAAATCAAACTTGACTTTATCACAACCTCAAATCTTAGGCCCCGTTTGGTTGAGTGAATCGCTTCTGATTCTCGGCCATTTCACCGAATCCGACAGCCAAACGCAACGCGGTGAAACGTTTCACCTCAGGTGATTCGCGAATTGGTAGTTAGAAACATGAAATGGCCTTCGCCTGGTTTCTCCGAGAATCAGAAACAGCTACTTTGCGAAAAGTTTCTCCAAGAATCAGAAACGGAACCAAACGGGGCCTTAGAACCAGTTTATATATATCGAGTCCTTTCCTTCCCATGAGTTGGGCAGCCCAAGCCCAGCCCACAAGCATCTCTCTAGTCTCTCCTTGACGTACAGGCCGCATGCATGCAAGCAAGCTGTGTGTTCTCATTGCATTGCGACACCCGGGCCGGCCGGGCAAAAACAGAGGCTCCCTGCTTTCCGTTTTCTCTCCCCAAAACAAAGGCATCCATCAACGTCTTGATGCCTCCACCAACTCCATGCACGCATCTCTCTTCCCTTGCTCACGTTCAGAGTCTGAACCGCATCAGACAGAGCAGCAGCTAGCGTACTCCGATCCACCTCAAAAGAATCAGAACAGCAAGTCAGAAAAATCGGTCAAAAAAACTGCACGCCATTCCTTTCTCCCGAAGCACCTCACCTTTCCGAAAGCAGCAGCAGCAGCAGCAACTTGCTCCCCATCTCCCATGGCCGAAGCTAATCTCATCTCTCTCACCGGAGCTAGCAATCCACAAAACGGGCCGGCCCTAAGTCAGTGGACCATCCTTCCCGTTAGCCCATTTCAAGAATTGACCATTTCAAGATATGCGTGAGCAGTGCCACTGGAAACTGTCGGAATCCGGCCTTATATTCTGATTCTGTTAGATGTAGTGCCCAGCAAGATCAAATTCTTGACTGCACATTTTTTTGTTCGTAGGACGGCAGGAGCTCTGCCAAAATATATTATATTAAGTGGGAAAATCCTAATAATTGCGGTTTAGTGATTAGATTTCAGAAATGGAGTTTGTAGTTTTAGCTCAATATTTGCCGATGTAGGTTCCAGATGAAATACTCATTTGAAAGGGTGGTAGGGACATGGCTTCATCCTATAACGGGAAGAATATAACACTTGAAGTATTCTCTAACAGAGAATGAAGAAATTGTTGCAAGGCTTACACAAAGATTGGATGATACTGAAGAAAAGGTATGTGTTTCTGCCGGGTATTGGTAAAGAGTAAAGACTAAAGAGTAGTGTTACTTGTGCATCTATTAAGATAACTTATGACATCTACCACCCTCCATCAGCAGCATAGGACCGGCTGCAACTTGAGAGATCTACCATCATCCACCGGAATGACACCGTGCGCATGGCTCCACAACAGTCAGCTTAGCTGTAGGCGGAACTTCATCCTCAATGAAAGTTCTTACAGCCACGACCGTTCTAAGGGCTTCCTCGAACACAGTATTGCTAATGGGCCAGCAAGTTTTATTGTTTTCCCCGGAACACCTAGGATGAACAGGAAGGGTGTCCAACACAAGACGCTCAAGTGAGACTGCGCTCTTGACAATGCAACATGTTAGCTCAACCAAGCTCTTCGCAGAGCTGAACCCTGTGATCTCCACCCTCTTGAGGCAGTCATGGCGGCGTTCAGGCAACTGCCGCAAATGTGAGGAACATCCAAAAACTGATTCACGTTCCATGCGTTCCTGAGATATCTGAAGATAAAAAGGAAATTGAATCAATGGACCCAACAGAGTGACCACATATCTTTGCAGGATATATAGGATGAACAGCGCCTTACATCCAAGAACAAAGTCTCCAAGGAAGGAGACGCATCAAAGAAAGATACCAGAGAAACATAATCATAGGATGACGGAAAGACCACTCCTGATGTCATAGAAATGGTCAGGTGCTTGAGGCAGAGGAATTTGGTAGGCAGCATTGGTGTATTAACCATCTGCACAACAAATATGTCATGTTCAGATTAATTATACACAAGGTATGACTACTGTCATATGCATGTATCTCTACTCTGCAGCACAGAGAGTCTTAGAGCATACCTCATCATCTGAATATAATGTAAGAGTCTCAAGATTTGGCATAATGGACGGAAGCTCAGCACGAGCATAACAGACGCTGTTCGTACGGCACAGGGAGAAGTCCTTCATTTGCGATAATTCTCCAAGTGAGAGTTTGATCTCACCTGCATTAAGGTCAAGACGGGAGAGATTTGGAGCTTTGCTCTCTATCACTTGCAGCCCCCGCCATGTCGTAATGCTCAGGGAGCTAAGCTGCTGCAGCACGCAAGGTATCTTCAGGAAAATTATCTCCTTGCAATCAAAGAGGTCCAACTGCTCCAAAGCAAGGGAGTTGGAAAGAAGGCACTCTAATTCATCCACCGTAATAAGCACAGAATTCAGAAACAGACTTGTTAAGCTTCTCAAGGGGCCAAGTTCAACCGTGGGACGGAAGGCACAAGAGTAAAGTTGAAGACACCGAATTGAGTTTCTAACCCCATCAGATAAAAGCGAGCATGGGACGTTGTACTTTTCATCTAGCGCAAGGGTGAGCTCTTCGATCCCTGGTGTAACAGCAACCTGGAGCCAACTGTCGACATAAGGAAGGGTACTGTCATCATCATATAAATTAAGCTTCAATGTCTTCAAGCCAATGCCTGAGTGGTTTCTCAGAATTCTGTCAATTTTGCAGATGAAATTTCCTCCACGTGCATAGCGAAGCGTTTTCCGATCCAAGGTGAGGTTGGGATGACATCTCCAGGAATGTAGAAAGGCGTGAGAAAGGCAAGCAGCACGAGCAGCATCACGCATTGGCATTAGGGAATGTATATAACGCCAGATGTCCTGCGTGCACAAACATGGGATAAAATTTCAACATTAAAACCAAATGGAATTTCAATCAGAGAGCGAAAAACAGTAGAAGCACATGGAGAATCGTCTACCCAAGGTAGCTCTCTACGTGATTGCACAAGGTGCGCTGTATTACATAGGTAGATGGTGCAATTGGATGTAACAGTGGTAGGTAAACTGAGCAGAGCATTGCATAGAGAAGTTTTTCCCTAACAGTGCTACTAGTGGCTTTCTGGAGAAAAAAAAAAAGACAGTTACTAATGGCTAGCACCGATTAACTATTATGATATCTATTCTTACTTGCATTAGAGCACAGAGTAATCAATGATATAGGTTTCTGTGCATTTGGGTCAACCAAAATGCACAGGTTGATGTTTTATTGTGCAATAGCATGTTATAAATAGGTCAGAATAGCAAACAAACAGAAACAAAAATGTAACTTGTGCATAGGGTACAAATAGTACACCTGAATACCTAAACAAACGGAAGCCATGAAACATAATCAAGAAGTTTTGACAGTAACAGTGTAAGATAGACGTAAACCTTCCAAAATACGATAAAAGATAGGGTCCGACTATAAATCAATCAATCGACTGAAATCTGCCGTCCGATCGAGAACGGACGCCATCCCTTCATCTTCTTCCTCGCGATTTCTCTCTCGCCATCTCACGTGTGTGCCCCCGCCTCCCGCCCTCCTCCGACCGTCCCCGGCGGCGTCGCCTCTGCCACCCTCACCGCACTAACCCCTCGACACGTGACGCCCCCGCCCTATCCCCGCCCACCGGAGGTCCGTCGCTCACCCGCCCCCGTCTCCTCCCCCTGGCCAGCCTGCCTCCCCCAAACCCATTTATAAGCCCGCTGACCATGAATCCCCGCCGGAAACCCCTCCTCCCCTAACCCCGGCAGCCCTAACCTCATCGATTGAAATCTCTCTCAATTTCAATCGATTGAGAAGGAGTAAATACGTAAAAGATATAGCATATTGAAAAGACCATATATGTATACACACACACGGAGTATGAGAACATACTTGTTTTTATACGCTAATATGACGGTATTATCTCAATATGCTAAAAACTACGGGTTCATACGCAATTTTTTCATGTAATTCACAATGGGGTGTCTCAGAATGAGTATGTGATCATACCCAAAGTGATAAAGGAGTATGTACTCATACTTAAGCAAAATAGCAAAATCAATGTTCTAGCATGAATAGTGAAGCCAGTAGAGAGCAGGATCATTTTTTTCTAGACTGAATATGCCAATCAATGCTCGCAGGAACTTAGTTACAGCACAACACCTCAGCATCGCAACACTAAAGCATCATACTTATGTTAAGTAATCAAGACTGACCATTTTTCATATTCTTCTCAAATGAATATGCATGCTTGATTTAGGCCTGCTCAAACTGACGCTCTAATCATACGTACTTGGGATGGCTCCCAATCGCTTGTATCAGGGATCACATGTTACATTTGTTGGACTTAAGAGAAAAATGGAATTTAATGATGCATGCCATAGTGCCATGCCTTATGGCCATTGGCCAACATAAAAAGCAACCATCTTATTAGGCTGTACCTTCTAAGGAAGCTAGAGGCAGTCTTAAATTTTATGGTAAGTGCATCAATACAGAGGCAGCTGACAATAATTTGATATACTATATGCTTAAAGATATGTTTAATATGTATTTACGGGGAGAAGACGAATGCAATCTCAATATGTTTAAGAACAAGCGCTATATGACTGCTTCCAGAAAGACTCTGATGGAGCTCTTACTATAACTATTCGCGCTGCAAAGGCTGGTAATATCACGGTCGAATCTCTCCATAACCCACAAAGTGGACAGCTCACAACTGAGAGATCCTAGGATGTTATTATTATATTGTATATTTTATCAGAAACAGCACGTAACTGTATCAACTATCAAACAGCATCAACAGTCACATGACTCATTATCGGTAGATATGCTCAGGCTCTGGATGGCAGAACAAGTGAGAAAAGAATGGAATGTGTATTGATCCGAGAAGTTCAGAAAATTTGAGGTAATGTACCCTTCATAGATAATAAAATGGAATGCGTATAGATAATATAGACGGGATAGTGATATTACCAGCCATTGCACAGAGAAGTTAGAACAAAGCAAAGCTACTAATTCACTAGGGGTGTAGGACCGTGACCAATTCCAGCACTAAAAGATCTTCTCTGTTTATAGATAGTATTCAGCAAGCATAGTACTATGAATTAGTATGGTTAGAGCAGTCACGGTGAAATTAAGCTTGCAATCTAAGCCTCCGTCAGAATTTTATGCTGCCGTACCTCAGGAAGGTATGGGAGTGAACACCTCAATGCTTCGCCATGTTGGGAATCATCATCTCCAACTCGTTGAAAGAGCGAATCCTTTCTTTTATTCACTGTAGCAATCGATCCATCTGCAACCCAACAAGCATGGTTATGATAGCCTATCTGACATAAATAGATCAGAGAGAACGAGCAGAAAAGGCAGCAATCTCTTGGAATCTCCTCCCAAAACCGAAATTTTATACGAATCAACGGAGGGGGCTAACCTACCAAAGCGACAGTTCAATCTCAAACAAATTTTAATTTGGTATGTCTGACATTAGTCTAAATGAATCGGTTAGCGAAAACAAATAAAAAAGATACTTTTTTTCTGAACTGAAGAAAACAGCAACCGAGTCAAACGAATCATAGAGGGGGAAGGGAGTTGAGGCTTACAACAGGCTAGGATTTGCTGTTGACGCCGCTGGCGCTCGCGCTGCAGCGCCAGCAGCCCCATGGCAGGAGTGGACGACGATACCTCTCTCCCTCGCATCTAGCAGTGAAATCACTTCCGTTTCCCCCTCCCTTGGATCTCTACTCCTCCCTTATCTATCGATCTATATATCTCTGTTTTTGCTTTGGTTTTGCACTCGATTTCGATTCGAATCCGAAAGGCGCGAACGAAATCGCGAAATCTGAGGCGAGACGACGAATCGGCGAGGGCGGGCTGGCGGCGTCGACGCGTCGTGGGCTCGTGGGGGGCTCGGGCGCGCGGGGCAGGACGGATCGGCGCGGGGCAGACGGGCGACGGCGACTCGACGAGGGCGGGTGGACAAATCAGCGCGGGAAGACGGGCGACGGCGGGTGGACGGGGTGGCGGCGGCGGGTGGACGGGCCTGTTTGATTGCAACTATATGGTTCTGTTCGGTAAAGCTGAAATTTATAGGTTTTTACTGAAAAATGTTTTTTTAAACCTGTTTATAACTTATGTAAAAAATTACTTATCAATTTTTTAAAAGCCAATAATAAGTTAATCTGTTTATTTCAGTTTATAGTTTTTGAGAGGTAAAAACCAGCAATAAGCTGTATCAAATAGAATCTATATTTGTCACACCTAAGTTTAGTCAGATTTAGTTTTGTAAGACAATATTTGGTTGCTGTTATCATTCTAGTTTGATTAATTTTTTAGTCTTATGATTCACTTGTTATAGATATAATATTTTATCAAAATTTATCTAAGGTTAATTAGTTAATTTTCTTATTAAAAAACATGACAAAACTAACCTTAAACAGCAATACGTGATAAAATTAGTGATGAACCAAACGGTCCCGACGTTTCCTCTCCAAACGCCGCCTTTGCATTGATGCATGCATGTTTTCGGTGTTGTATGTGGGCACAGTAGTACATTACAGTTGTACGGCGTTTTGGTAGAGAGGGTATGTAGCCAACGACAGGCAGCAAAAGAAACACGTACTGTATTATACCACGCGATCGAGCTACCAATCGATCGCACCTAATCAGAAAAGGCACAGTATTATTAATAGATCATCATGATCACATACACGGGTAAGTATTGGTTAAGTATATTTATCTTTTTTTATCTATTACAGTAGTATTTAATTAAGTTGATTTTGATAATGAAATTTGGTGGAGATATAGAACATGTCCGCTCCGCACTAAGCAGGCCACACAGCTTTGGATTGCCGCGGGTCTCGCCCCAGCTGCAGTTACCGCTCTTCAACTGTGGCCTCTCTGCTCAACTACTTGGCCCATGCGCAAGACCAGGGTGATCAATTCCTTCCTTACAGCAGCCCCGTGGAGTATCTGGTAGGCTTGTAATGCGAAGCTTTTGATAGGAAATTTGAAGTTTCATAATTAAATATAGATCTATCTTGATTTTTTAAAGATTCGATTCTATTTTTTAAAAGGTTTTTAACACTATATGTACATGATATAATATCTCATTATAAATACAAATGAATAAAGAAAAGAAAGTTTTTTCCCTTATATTGTGTCTCCTTTGTCTAATTGTTCTCTCGAGAGATCGTTAGATTACTCATGGTAGCAGTGGTTTCTCAACACGTTATCAGCACGAATCTCTGTCAGAGACCAAGCTAGCGGAACGAATCTGCACTGCATCAACATCATCGTCAAGCGGGCAGGTCATGCCACCTATATACCCTACGCATCACGAATCTATTCGCAAGAATTGAAAGGTATGATCGATTCGATATGTATTCTCGCTACTACTATTTTTGCGTCAAAATAGATCTTGAATCGCATGAACAATAACGAATCGCACGAACAGTAGCATCGTATGCATGAACAACACATCGTAGAGAACGACATTGCATCGTCGGCATGAACACGGCTAGTCGGGCCTACTGCCACCACCACGCACCGACCAGCAAACTGGCGACCATCCCCCTACACAAGAATGTGGTGGCTCGAAGGCCACTGCCACAGATCGAAACTGAAAAAAGGGTATACCGCCACCATGAAGCTGGTGGTGTTCTAGCATCCGTGTCGCCCGAAGTAGCGCCACCACCGCTGTGCTGACCGACTGCAGCCCGTCGCTCGCTGTGCGCCCGAAGCGGCCCCACCGTGCATTGTGCAGGCCACCAACTGAGACGCACCTCCCGGTTGATGGAGCCGCTATGCACGCCGCCTCCTCCCTTGCCTGGCCGCGCCCGGTCACCGTCGCTTGAAGCCAGCTGCCCGCCGCCACCTGCGGCACGCCAGCAAACTCACCCGCCACCCGAAGCACGCGCCACCGCGCTGCTATAGCTCCTGCAGGCCCGACTCGCAGCCTGTAAGCGACCAGGTAGCGGCCAGTCGCGCGCCGCTGCCTCCTCCCCGGCCAGCACGCCGTCACACCGTCACTTCTAGTCGTCATGGCCCCCTCGCACCGACCGACGATGCCGCTCCGCACCGGCCATGC
Source organism: Phragmites australis (assembly GCF_958298935.1). Taxonomy (NCBI): domain Eukaryota; kingdom Viridiplantae; phylum Streptophyta; class Magnoliopsida; order Poales; family Poaceae; genus Phragmites; species Phragmites australis. The sequence goes on from NC_084936.1 coordinate 774,811, forward strand.
AGATGCCGCACCGCATCGACTGCCGACGCTGCCCCATTGCCAGCTGCTGGCGCCACCTCGCACTGGCCACGCAGGCACCGCTCGCCGCCTCCGCGGCTCCCCTTGCACTGTATGCCACAAACCTGAAGTTGGTTGCTGTTGGGTCGGAGTGACGGCTAGGGTTTGGAAACCCTAGCTGCCTCGTTTTATGTGAAGTGCGCGGGCCAGAGTGGGCCGGGCCGACCCAATGCCGACGAGCCGGCCCAAGTAAGGAAGAAGGCCTGTGGGAATAAAGAAATAAAAAGAGAAAATCCCTTGGTTGTTCAGAAAATTATTCAGAGGCCCTATTTTGCATATTAGACTCTGTGGTTTCTGGAAATTACGTAAATCTTGGAAATTTTGTGTATAAACCCTAGTATTTTACAGAAAATTCCGAAGATACATTTTCTTGCAGAAAAATACCTCTAGAATTTGAATTTTGCATCTGTTTTAGCAATTATGCAATATTTATTTCTATGCTATTGTTACTGTTTAAATTTCTTGTTATGCGTTTAAATTCAGTAATATTCATACAATAAAATAGAAAATATCGAAAATTTGCAGTAATCCTAATTAGCAACACGATGCAACTTTACTAGTAGTAATACTTGCATCATTTAAATATGAAGATGGCTAGCATCGTGAATAAGGAGTTCGCTGAGTTGAATGCAGGTGGCTGCAACTATCTCACTTAGGCGTCGGATGCCTGAATTGTACTTGGAGCGGAAAAGCTCCACGCTGCCATTGACCTAGGAACAAGTAGTGCAATGGTTCCCACGGAGGATGAGAATGATCAGGCACTTCATTTTCTCTGCCACCATCTCTTCCCTACTTTTAAGGATGAGTATATGGTAATGACCAGCACTAAAGCACTATGGGACACACTGCATGAGTGTTTTGAGCGCTTTAAGTACACCATCAAGCCTCTTGCAGAGCAAGAATGAGTTTGGCTCCATTTCTGTGACTACAAGCATGTTAGAGAGTACAACTTCACGTTGCACCGTATTTGCACACTTTTGTATCTCTGTGGAAAAGAGATCATAGAAGAGGACAACATTGATAAGTCTCTCTCCACTTTTCCACCCGAATGCGACAGAATACGCGAGCAATCACCGTCAATCAAAATACAAGAAGTATTCTGAACTGTTGCTGTGTTGCAGCTCCATAAAGTTCATGACAAAGTTATAAACAAGAACTTCTTATCCCAGCCGCAAGGGAAGAGGAGTGGCCTAGAAGTCAATCACGGCTCTTTCAAAGCACGCAAGAATCACAATAAGAAGCGAAGGAAGGGAGGAAGGAAAGTGGTGGTAGACAAGGTCAAGCCTTATGATGGTAATGGTAAGATAATGAAAGAAGTCAAGCCGTATGATGAGCAGAAACAGAATCTGCAAAGCACCAAAGCATGTTGTGGAAGCATACCAAAAGAAGCATGAGCAGCCAGAAGCACACCTCACCATTGCAGTGGGGAGATGGAGGTGGAAAAAGTAGCCACAATTGAAAGGGTAGCATCTCACATTGAAGTTGATGATGCTCCCACACTGATAGTAAAAGACCTCCTAATGAATAATGCAGAGGCCTCTACTTTGTCCTCCAACACTACCATAGAAGATACCATGAAAAATTCATTGAAGAAGAAGTGACCGAATATTTCACAGATTCTATCTAGAATTAGAGTAATTAGCCATTTATGTAGTTGCTGAATTTAGAATGATTAGATGAATGAATGAAAGCTCTAGAAGAGCAAGCCTAGCTGCAAACAATATTTTGCGGTATTGAATAAAATATGTGTGGCACCCATATGGAGGAAGTGTATTGTGGATAGTGGAATCACAAACACCATTTTAAGAGAAAAAAAAATGTATTTTCAGTCTATCAGAAATAGTTCTGGAAAAGTGATGACTATCACTGGTAGTGATAAATGCATAGTAAATTCTGGAAGAGCCACAGTCATACTACATATGAGAACTACTTTGCACATCGTAGAAGCATTGTTGCACCCTGAATTTATAAGACATCTCTTAAGTTTTAAAGATATTCGCACTAACGGTTTCCATGTAGAAACCGATGAGGAAGATGGTAGGGAGCAACTACTCATCACTAAGCGTGATAGTGAAGTGAGAATATTAGGAAAACTCTCTTCCATGAGCAGTAGCTTGTACTACACTTGTATTAAAGCACCTGTAGTGTTCACTCGTAGTGCAAAATTGTTCTCCCTATGGCATGATAGATTAGGTCATCCTGATCTTAGAATAATGAGAAACAAGGTTATGGCATAAATGTGAAGAATTTTTCGAATCATGAAGATTTTGTATGCCCCGCATGTGCTACAGGGTAAATAATTATAAAATCGTCTACCTTGAAGGTACAAGAAGAAATCTTTGCATTCCTGGACCGAACCTAGGGGATATGTGGTCCTATTCAGCTGCTATCTGGCATGTTTCGGTACTTTATGGTATTAATAGACACATCCTCGAAGTGGTTGCATGTATGTCTATTATCTACCCGTAACCACGCCTTTGCAAAGGTGATCTCGTAGATCGTACAGACCAGCAATAATTTTCCAGATCATCGTGTGAAATCCATCAGAAAACAACGCTGGAGAATTTACTTCTAAAGCGTTCGATGATTATTGCACTGGTATGAGAATTAAAGTTGAATATTCTATACCGCACGTCCACACTCAAAATGGATTAGCCGAAGCACTGATAGAAGGAATAAAATTCATTGCTAGACCTTTGTTATAGCACTGTAATTTGCCTGCTACATATTGGGGACACACAGTCTTACATGCGGCAGCTCTCATTAATTATAGACCATCCTACTATAATATCCATTCACCTATGCAACTAGTGCAAAGGGTAATTCCGAAGATTTCCTATTTATGCAAATTTGGATGTATAGTTTATGTGCCAATACCGTCGCCACAGCGAACCGCTATGGGACCTTTGCGGAAAGTTGGAATATATGTCGGTTATGAGACTGCATCCATAATCCGATATTTAGAACCAACAACTGAAACTCTGCATACAGCCCGCTTCGCTGACTGCATTTTTGATGAAAATAATTTTTCATCATTAGGGGAGGAAATATACCCTTGGATGAAGAATGTCGGAAATTATTTGGCAGCCTGAAGGAATTGCGGCACATGATCCTCGCACTAGTGAAGCAAATGATGAAGTACAGAAAATTATCGTTTTGCAGAAATTAGCAAATGATCTTCCTGATCAATTTTGTGATTTGAAGAGCGTGACTAAGTCACATGTGACTGCATAATGCACCAGAGAGGGTGGAAGTACCAAAAGAAGGTACCCCTCATCTTGTCCTAGGAGCTCCAAAAAATAAATAAAAGATAAGAAATTCGGTTTCTCAAATCCCAAATAGTCGAAGACGTCTGACAAAGGTGGGAAATGAGAGCTTACCATAGCTGATCATAAAAATACCCCAAAGGAAGAAGATGAGGAGCCAGTTGAGACCTGGTGATGGTATGAAACCTCAGGAAGTAAGCATACTAGATTTGAACCTTCCCACGCAAGAAGAAACCAGCGAAAATACGCGTGCTGAAATAGAAATTGACGCTGGTAAACTAAAGGGCATTACTTCAACAGTAAGAAATTATGAAGAGCAAGATGAAGAAGCACCTAAAAGTGCAGCACATGATTAAATAGCAATAAAACTATGAAAATTCAGGGGAATCCTGGAACAGAGCAATCACAATAGTTGATATATACTTCGCAAATAGAATTGCCACAGTTATAAATCATGACCCTGAGCCTGCATTGCTCACTGAATGTAGAATGAGGTCAGATTGGGAAGACTGGTAGGAGGCAATAACATCTGAACTATTGTCTTTGAACAAAAGAGAGGTTTCTAGGCCATTATGCCGCACACCTCCCCACATCAAACTAGTAGGATATAAGTACCTTTTTTGTTCGTAAGAGGAATGAAATTATGAGTTACAAAACATGACTAGTGGCACAATATTTCACTCAACGACCAAGCGTTGATAATGAAGAAACCTATTCCCCTGGTGATAGGTGCCTTTAGATATTTGGTCTCAATGGCAATTAACCTGGAGTTGAAAACAAAATGGATGGATGTTGTGACCACATGGGAGCCTAGATTCGGACCTTTATATGAAGGTACCTGAAGTAATACCATTGCCGAATCAGGATAGAGGAAATAGACACATTTATAGTGTACAATTGAAGAAGTCATTATATGGGTTAAAACAGTCAGGTAGAATATGGTACAATTATTTGAGTGAATTTCTTGAAAACGAGGCTACACTAATAGTATGGATTATCCTTGTGTATTCATAAGAAGGTCCCATAATTAATTTTGCATAATATCCATGTATGTAGATGATTTGGATATCATCGGTACAGAAGAAGAAATAGAAGAAGCAAGCTTGTACTTGAAGTATGAATTTGAAATGAAAGATTTGGATAAAATCAAGTTTTGCTTAGGCCTGCAGCTAGAGTATGTGACAGATGGAATTTTAGTACATCAGTTAAACTACACTCAGAAGGTGTTAGAGCGGTTTGGTTTTTGAAAAATCATTTCCCGTTAAAACCCCCATGGTCGGAAGATCATTGCAAGCAGATCAAAGATTCATATAGACCTAGAGAAGAGGGGAAGTAAGTATTGGGACCGGAATTCCCAATACAACGTAGAGCCCACTAGAAGGCATTGGAAGGAAGTGAATGATATTCTGCGTTACTTGCAAAGTAGCAAAGATCTGGGTCTGTTATACAAAAAGAATCAGGACCTGAGTCTGTTTGGATACGCAGATGCTGGTGTAGTGAAAATAGTCTTATTAGGCTATGATTGTAATTTTGGTGATTAATGACAACATAGTCAATGGGACTAACATGTTTATCAATAATATATGTTAGTATGTCTCATAGATGCAATACATGAAGAGACCACTGAACCCGGGATAAAGTTTGGTTGAATTGGAAAAAGTCTTAGGAGAAATGAACTCATTGGATGGTCTGGTGTTCACATAGTTGAACACACCGGAGCATTGTGTCCAGAGGCATTTGATCTCACCGAAAGGTCCGTTGTTTGAGCAGAGTGCTCACTGGAGCAATTCTTACAAAGAAGGTGTTATGCTGAAGAATGAAGGCAGTTAGCCTCATCGGATAGTCTAGTGATCAATGGGAGTTGCACCGGAGCATTTCCAGAGAAAAGAAGAGAAGGCTCAACCCACCGGATGGTCCGGTGTTAATACGGATGAGAGCACCAGAGTATTATTTCCAGAGAAGGTTGCAGTCGTGGAAGATCGAAGTTCAAGGCATCGGATGGTCCGATGTGAACAATACACCAGACAATGAATAGTGTAAAGTGGCAGAAAGAGTTCAAGACACAGGATGGTCCGGTGATGGATAAAGTGGACTAGGTATGGTATTCATGCCATCGATACCATGGGATAAACATCATTATACCGAGTTTGCTCTCTCTATCTTATTTACGTTTACGCATTAACATTCTTGCAATTTACCTTCTTAGATAGGTTGCAAGTGCATTGATCGGTAGAGTAGATACATTAGATAAAGCTAGAGCACATCTAGATAGAATTTGATTTAGGTTTATCTTGTGTTATTTTTTGAGCCGAAATAGATTCTAAGTGTGCTAATTCACTCCCCCCCCCTCTTAGGACGTCACCGATCCTTACAGCTAGTATCTATCAGACCCACATACAACGAAAGCTGATTGGCTATGTTTTCCTATGTGGTGAAACTGCAATATCCCAAAAATCGTCAAAGTAAAGACTTGTATCTACTTCGACGAACCACTCGAAAATAATAGCTTTATATGAAGTCGCACGGAAATACGTATGTATTAGAAGAGTGATATAATAATAGCTATTATATCCAGCAATCATGTGGTTTAAACACTAATAACACCCCCACCATTATCCATGAAGATAATGGTGCATGTGCACAAGTACAATTGGGATATGTGAAAAGCAACTTAATGAAGCATATGAACTCTAAGTTCTTTTATGCTCATGAATTGCATAAGATGAACAAAATAAAGGTAATGCATACCAAGTCATGTGAAAATCTTGCAGATTTATTCACTAAGTCTCTCCCTGCATCTACTTTTGAAAGATGTGTTTGTGGCATTGGGATAATGAGGCTTATATAGTTGCACATTTCAGAGAGAGAATTTTCACATAATACCGTTATGAAGAATTAAATTTTAGTCAACAAGATCAAGTACCTAAAATTAATCATAAAGATTATATGAAGCATTTTGGATTAATTGTACTCTTTTTCTCTTAGATGAGTTTTTCTAAAGTTTCTCACGTTAAGGTTTTTAATGAGACAATTCGTGTGACCATATTGTGAGGTATGTACTCTTTCCTCCAATTTTTTCCACTGGGTTTCTTGGGAGTTTTGATGAAGCATATGAATTTCATGAGAAGTGCCTAAGGGGGGATTGTTAGAAAACTTGAAGTTTCACAAACGAGTGTGAGCCCATCTCGATCTCTTGAAAGATTCGATTCTATCTCTTAGGAGTTTTTGGCACTATATATACGGGGTAGAAACTCTCATTGTAAACATAGATGAATAAATAAGAAAAAACCTTTTTTCCTTCATTGTGTGTTCTTTGTGCAATTGTTCTCTCGAGAGATCGCTGAACTACACCCGATAGCAGTGATTTCTCAACATCCTTAATAGTTTTTTTCAGAACTCTAACTCCTCCCTTCAGGGATGTTGCGCAGATGACCTCTTCCCTGTTTTGTAACTGGTTTATGCATCAATATAAGTTGCCATGAAAAAAACATGTAATAAAGTTTTCAAAACTTGTAGATCCTATAAAAGTAGAATTTGCATACTTATAACATTTAGTCGTGAATTGTGTGAGAAACATGGAGGTCCAATCACAGGCCACCGCCACGGGATCAAGGGCACTGCCTTTCAAGCACTTCTCCCCAGAAACATCCGGAGCTTGGAGTCCAACGAGAGAAAATGATCATAAACGTACAGTAGCATTTCTGCAAGGAAAACTGCAAATTCCACGCTCATACGGTCATTTTAGTTTGGGACCGCGGCACTGTCTAATAATAGTGTTTACTAAGATGGTGGCATGTTACTAAGTTTGCAACCTGTGATACGCCTAACTATGGCTGCTTCTGGTAAGTTTTTTCTTTTCTTCTCCGAATCAAGTAGTACTAAATATAATGGATTAATAGCCATGCCACTTAAGTTTCAGTTTTCTTCCCACCATTGTACCGTGATAGTGTGCTTTAGTGTCATGTATTTTAATTTAATTCCACCTTTTTTTTATGGATCATTGAGGTGAAACCTATTTATTAATTAGCTCATTTTTGCTAAAAGATATTCGAGTCTAAAACAATCATAATGCCAGCATAAAAAATGCCATATTGTTTGGTAATTAGTGGTACCTCTACCTTCTCTTTTATTTTGGAGAGCTACCTACAATACTAGATTGAAGCTTCTAGCTTCAAGGAACATGCTAGTGCAAAAGTGCAACACTTGGCTAGATCCTAATGAATTTAGATATCCTTTAGGATATTAAAGTACTGGCAACGCATTATAGGTGATCTAGATTATTGAAACATGTATGCATCCATGCAACTCTATGTATTAGGTAGGGAAGCTAATGATTTTTTATTGGATCTCCAGATAAAGCCGTTCACTACATGAAAAACAGACAAAGAAGATATGAAATTAGTGACGGGTTATCAGAACCTGTCACTAAAGAACCTTTAGTGACAAATCCTTCTACGACCCGTCACTTATGTAGCCTCGGGTTGGGACTAAATCATGACCTATCACTAATGACAGGTCATCGGTGATGGGTTATAAAATTACCCATCACTGATGACATTAGTGACGGGTCGTAACTACACCCATCACTATAGCACATTAGTGACGGATCTCACTAGACTAGTCATCAGGAACGGGTCATGTTACGATCCGTCACTTATAACCTAGTATTAGTGATGGGTCTCCTTGAGCCACTCATAAGTGACGGGTGGTGATCATAGGTGATGGGCACCACCCGTCACCTATGACCTGCATGTATAGGCTGAGTTCCACTCTCCACGTGTCATTTTGCCTAAGTTCTAGCCTTAACTGGCGGCAGCGCCTCCAGCCTCCTCATCCCTGAGCCGCCTCCGAGCACCAAGCCGCCGACCTCCGCCATCTCCGTCCCCCCACGCTGCTGCCCTCTGCCCTCCACCGCGCGCCTCCACCGCATCGATCCACTGCGCTCCAGCCACACCAAGGAGGAAGACAATTGTCGCCGCTGCCGGCCTCTTCTTCCTCCGTGGCGCCGCTGAGCATCAGGCTAATGGCCTCTGCCCGCCCCCATGCCACCGCCACCCTCCACCCGCAACCGCGTCGAGCCGCACCTCCTCCATCAAACTTCTTGTTTGAGCTGCGCAGATCTGATTCTTGTGAGCTATTCATTGTTTTTAGATCATGCTATTTATTTGACATGAATCATTTGTTGATCACTGGTGTGGCTGCTTATTAATTGTCAGATTGAACACATTTATGTACTGCAATGTAGCATGCCTCTGGTTCTCGATTGATCTAATAGTTACTGGATACCACTTTTCGCAACAAGACAGTGTGCTGCTTTCTGAAACCTTTGCTTAGTTTAACCCAATAAATTGGCTGATCATTGGCTGCACCACCAAATTACATGTTGTCTCATTCATGTCTTGTTTACATTACCATTTTTTTTGAAACAAACACCACTCTAGTTCAAAATTTGTTTCATTCAAAATTACATGTTGTCCCATTCAAAATTTGTAGACTACCTGGGACTTTTGAGCTGATTTTGGTACAATTCGATGTGTTACTGTTACATGTCCGCTAGATCAGTTTCTCCTAATTTTTCAGATGTGTAATTCCGATTCATTCACCTTAGATGTTCCAGATCCTTTGCCATTCACTTTACTCTTCATATCTAATAGTTTGGTCAGTAGGTGTGAGACTGTATATGGTGGGATTTGTCTGATAATGATTACTTATTTGAATCTTTTGTTTCTGCATGCGTAATTGTGCCCACTGCCGTATGTTTTATATATAAAGATCTTGTTCTTTTAGTAATCGTGATTTGACTATTCTGCTTGTTAATTATGGTTATCTTGTTTTGGTATTGTATTACCTGGGGCATTGAGTTTGCTGGTGTTTGATGATTAGAATACATTGCTCAGTTTGTTTCCAAGTCATAATAATAATGTTATATGAAAATTTTTACCTGTTCTCTGTGGTCTTTTTCGACTAGTGGCATGTTATTGTTCCACATATCTAATGATAATTTGTCTGTGCTACCTGCTGTTTTGCTCTATTTTACCATCCTTTACAGTATTCTAACTTTCTTGTAAACTTTCTCATGAACTAATGATTTATTTCTGTATGTATCTAATTCTCTATGAAATCGTGTAGTTCACTGTCTAATTCTTTCGACGACGGTGCATTTCCGGGGATTTGATAACAGATCGTCGAGTTCATAATGTCTGAAGTCATCAGCTCACACGGTGAGTTTCATTTTAGAAACCCTAGATTGTGAGGTCTTATGTAATACGAAATGATTATAACTTTATAACTTGTGATTCTGTGATGAATTGATTGGAACACTATAATGAAAGTGCATCTAGGCCTCCTAAGTGGGTTTTGGCTTATTGATGACAAAACGATTAAGAAACTAACATGCTTTTCTAAGTTATGAACAGGTTTAAGCATTAGTTGTAAAGATAAGTGACGTTTGACGCCCGCCGAAACAAATGGAGAATCAACGAAGAGTACTCAATAGGATTTAAATTCTTTTATTTTTGAAATTGAGTCTAGGATAGCTGCTCTATTAAGAGGGTTGCATTTGATTGCTTGGTTAGTGTCTCAATGCTCAAGATATCTCTTAGAACCAACTAGTTGAGAGACACAATCACTCACGGACACCGAGTTCATTCTGAAAAAATCCACTGAGTCCAGATACTCCGGTACTCAGTATTTAGCCCGGAGTCTCCGAGGTAGACTCCAGCAGAGAGTCTCGGTTACGGTTTATTTTTATTTTTATTTAGAAAAAGACCAGAGTCTCCGGTGTTCACCGGATACTCCGGTAATTTAAGGGTTAATAGACCGGAGTCTCCGAGGGAGACTCCGCCAGAGAGTCTTGGTTAAGTGTTTACTTTTAAAAGGGGACCGGAATCTCCGGTGTTCACCGGACACTCCGGTAAATGTTTTAGTGTTAACCGGAGTCTCCGAGGGAGACTCTGGCAGAATCTCTCGGTTAGCGTTTAATCTTTTTGATAAAAGAAAAGAGAGACTGGAGTCTCCGGTGTACACCGGATACTCCGGTACCTGGAGAGGCCGGAGGGTCTGGCTAGTCTCCGGACTTAACGTTTTTGGAAGGACTGTCAGGACCGGAGACTCCGGTAATTTAACAGAACTGTAACGGCTAGTTCTGACACGTTCTGTGACCATTCTGACGCCGTTTTTGATTTAGGGCCGGATACTCCGGTAAGTTCTGACAAAACAGTAACGGCTAGTTTGTGAGAGAGCTATAAATGCCCCCACACCCCATGGCATTTAGAGTTTGCTGTGGCTGGTAAACTTTAGACCTCTTGAGCACTTTAAGAGCATTCGAAGACCCTCCAACCACCTCTAGTGCAAAGTTTGCAAATTTTTAGAGAGTTTGTGTTTGGAGAGAGTTCAAGCCACTTGAGCATTGAGTTCTTCATCGAGCATTCGCTGCAATCTTTTCTCTTGAAGCTTTGTGCTTCTAGACAGAAAGGCGTCGCCCATAGAGCACCCAAAACTTGTGGAGTGCCACGGGAAGTTTGTAAACATCTTCGAATTGAGTAAGAATTTCTAGCTTGATCTTGGTGGTCGCTAGAAGAGGATAGGGTTGGAAAAGACTCGGCTCTTTGTGAGCTCCTCAATGGAGATGTAGGCACTTCTTTGTGAGGTGGCCGAACTCCGGGATAATCTCTCGTGTTCGTATTTGTGCCATTTGCTTTATTGTGTGAATTTTGTGATTTGTCATATAAATTACTCTAGTGATCATCTTGCTAATGTTAAGTGTTATTCTAGCTCTGTGATATCCAGTAGACCTAGCTTAAACCTTAGAATCTAGCTATTAGCTTTAATTCGCAGTTGTTCTAAAGTTCCTGTATAGACCGGAGACTCCGGACTAGACCGGATACTCCGGACCATACCGGAGTATCCGACCTTTACCGGAGTATCCGGCAGATTTAATCCGCTCTTTTAGTTTTAATTTTCAGAAAAGCCTATTCACCCCCCTCTAGGCACTTTCATATAACCTTTACGATTATGTGATGAAGTGAATTCTTATATAAGTGTGTTTATCGATATGGATATGGATGCATTGATGTTGTTTACAAGGAGAAGACGACTGCTAAATCCTGGCTATGCTCCAGGATGCAACCAGGAAATAGGATAAACCTGCAGGGGGTGAGGTCAATAGTGACGGGTGAAGACCATTACCCGTCACTTATGACCTACACATAAGTGACGGGTAACCTCGTCACCCATCACTGATATGTTTCTCCCCAGCGTATGAGAGATGCATATTAATGACGGGTGAAGACCATTAAGTGTCACTTATGATCTACATATAAGTGACGGGTAACTTCGTCACCTGTCAGTGATGTGTTCACATAAATGACAGGTAACCTCATTACCCATCACTAATGTGTTTTTCCTTAGCACATGGGGGACGCACGTCAGTGATGGGTTACTATTATGACCCATCACTAATGTGGTCATTAGTGACACGTTCGGGATTACCACTCGTCACTAATAAGCTTTTTCACGTAGTGGTTGTAAAACCGTAGACGGGGCGGCAAACCTGAGTGAGGAGACAAACATAGGAGCCTCGGCGCCGGTGAGCTCACCGTGCTGTCTCCGAAGAGTATGCGTGGCTCACAGGGATCGGACAGCTCGCACCGACCGACAAGTACGCGGTCCGCCATGCAGCACTCGAGACCCGAAGGAGGCAAATCAAGATTGCATTGTTTGCATGAGAGGAAGTGAAGAAATAAAGCAGCAAAGCTACTTATTGTGGGCCGGTCAAAGGCCAAGCCCATACATGTAAAGGAGGGCCCTGGATTTTAGGGGTCTGGGGCAGCCACCCCGCTTGCCCCCCTCCAGGGCCGGCCATGGCCTGGTCGAAGAAGGAGCCACCTACGTCAAGGGTGCGGACAGAAACTTTGGTGGCGAAGATGTCGATGACGTTCAACACTCTCATCGTGGGGGAAGGCCACCACAGCAGGAAGAAGGGCCTCGTGCAGCACGTCGAGGATGCCCAATGCCCAGATCTGGCCCTCCACGCGCTCGTCATTCACCAAGCCCTACTAAATGTACATAATTACTAGCATGCCATGCCTTTTATTTGCAATAGTGCCCTTCTACTATTTTTATACTAGTATCGAATACTACTCATACAACTGGTTGGAGGATCACTAAGTATATAATCAATCTAAACCATTGGATCAGAATAATTGGATGATCCATAGCTTTGGAGGTATCGTAAAAGTCCTCTTTTTTTTTATGAAAGCCACAAAGTAGACGATCATCTTAGAAGAAGAGAAAAACACCAAAAGACATCGAAAATACAAGGCGAAGCAAATGAAAAGAAAAGAAAACACTACACTACTACGACAACATTTCAATTGTGGTTGGCTGGCCACAATAACAACACACACCGCAAGAAACAAACCATCATCACCCAACAATAACGGAGCCCATCGCATATCGTTGTTGTCAAGCTCACCGCACTAGTGACAAAGCTGCTTCGACTTCACCACAGTGGACATCAGCCTTTGCCACGAAATTACTTCACCCCACATGCGCAATCCCAACCGAACTAGCTCACTCGTGTAGTCGTTGCCAAGCTCAGTCGCACACCCACGACGCAGCAGCTCCGATTTCACCTTAGCACGGCCGTCCGTCGAGAACCATCATAGAGCACTGCATCCAAGAGACAAAAAACTCGTCGATGCATCCCCTTTCAGACTGCTGCCAAGCGGACACTAGGTCCAAAACAACAAGGGGAGAAACACGCCTTAGCTACAGCACCGGCAGACATCCAACACGAGGCAATAAACTCCAAGGCAATGCCTCCAAGAAGGATATGACATCTAAAATGTCACCGTTGCCTGATCCGACAAGCCAGATCTGTGTTTTCACCCGGAGAACCTGCCAATGGCCGGGGAATATGGGCACCTCGGCAACGCCTCCAGGGGGAATGACGCCTAAGGGCGTCATTGTTGCCGGCACCAACTTTTCATAACATCAAGCTGGCCTTTTGCCTGAAGCCCCCGCATCCCTCCACCGCATGAGTCACCGTGCACGCCCAAACCGCCCGTGCCCGCGCACGCGCCTTGCACGTCCAGACCAACGCACCCAGTCCGCCGCACCTGCAAACGCCACGTGCGCCGCCGCACGTGCCCGAGCCACCCGTGTCGACGCGTGCCCAGGCCGCTGCGCCTCCCGCACTCGTGCCCGCGTGCACCCACATCAGCCAGTGCCGCCCGCACACTCCCACTGTTGTCACACTGCACGAACTTGAGCCACCACACCATGCTAGCCCGTGCTGCAGACGAGCAGATCCGGTCGTCACCGCGCGGATCCGTCCGAATCCTGTGTGGATTCGGTCAAATCCCGTAGAAAAACGTCCACCACCACAACGTACTGTGCACCACCATGACAAACAACTCTGGGAGAAGAAATGAGGAGGAGGAGATGCACACGGACACCTCTTGGTGGCAGCGGCGGCCACGCAGATGAGGTTAGCGGTGTGGGCTGGTGGGTTTTGTGTCGCCCTTGAGCGAGACAGAGCAAATGCAAAATTGTGCGGGGCTGCCAACAAAAATCCTGTTTCGCAGGTGTCTGCGCGAGCCCAAGTCACGGATGATGGGCTGTCGAGGGCGCACGGACACCCGAGCAGAGGGCAGGGGAGTGGGAGGCCCAGATGGGGAGCGACCCACGGACTCGGCCAGGCCTCACGCTGATTGGGCCGCACACGGTTGAAAATTTTGTGCTGAAAATTTTGTAAAAAAAATTGTGCTGAAAATTTGGTTAAAAACGTTTGTGCTGAAATTTTATTTTAAACTTTGGAGCCAAACTTTTCTTGTTAACTTTTTTCTCAAAACTTTTTAGACAAATTTTTTTAAAAAAACTTTTGAGCTAAACTTTTCTTGGTTACTTTTGGGCTGAACTTTTGCTCAAAATATTTTTCTCAAAACTTTTGCTCCAAAATTTTTTCTTAAAACTTTCTTCTAAAAACTTTTAAGTCAAACTTCCGAAAAGAAGCTTTTCCAAAAGGCTTGCCCAACAACGCTCGCATCCCAGCTACACCGAGCTGTCCGCGCGCACATAGGCCTCGGCCTCGCGCCCGCGGCCTGCTCCCGAAGCAAAGCCGCGCTTCCATCTGGGCCACGTGCCAGCCGGGCGCGCTCGCGCTCCCGCCCATCATGCGCGTCGTTTTGCTGTCGGAGATCGTTCGCGAGCGGGCCTGCGCACGCGCACCCGCTAATTAGCGCTGTCCGGCGGATCTCTCGGCAACTAGATTTAGAAGTCCCTTATTTGAAGCTAGATACTACCCCATTTAGCAATGCCAGTGACAATGGCGATGCCGAGGTTGAAGAACAAGTCCGTTGAGTCAGTCAGAAAAGGTAGTTATAGAAACTAAAACTATAGAGGTGTCAGGCATGCTGAACGTGCAAACTGCAGTTGTTTTACTTCTTCCTTGTCCTTTATTGCCCCTTAATACAAGACTGATGAAGCTTAAAAATGTGTTCGAGGGTATATTTTGCACTCATGTATGTTATTACCCCCCCCCCCCCCCTCAGCAACAGCAATTTTACTATTTTTTATAAAATGATCTCAACTTTGGAATCTGACCATAAACCAAGTTTCGAGAATTGATATTGCAAGTTCTTCCAATTCCTCCAACCCATGTGGGACCATCTGTCATGATGGACACTTCTTCCAGAAGTGAGGTGAGCTTAATGCTACTACAGTTATTATGCATGCAATGGTTGTTGCTTAAAAGGATTATTACGCATGCACCCTTCATAACTCTCTATTATTCTTCTTGGCCTTTTATTTATGCAAGATGATTTGACTCATAAATTAGCGATGATAATTTGGCATAATGAGAACTTGAGTGACTAGTTAAAGAGGTCGTTTTTCATGTTATTCAAATGGATATCAGGACAAATTATGATCGTTTTTTGTTGAAATTCTCAGGCTACACAGCGTTCTGGAAGGCCTATTAAATCAATTTGCAGCAGGCTGAAAGCAAGGAAGGATGGATTAGAGGAAACTTGGTGGGCAAGCGTGTTGATTTCTCAGCCCGAACTTTTATTACACCAGATCCAAATATTAACATTGATGAACTGGGAGTGCCATGGAGTATTGCATTGGACCTAACATATCCTGAAACTGCCACTCCATATAATATTGAGAGGTAAACGAATTTGCTGTTATTGAGGCATGTTTTGTAACTGCTGTGCTACTACCGATTACTTGCGTCTAAATCCAATGTTCTCAGGTTGAAAGAACTTGTAGAATATGGACCTCACCCTCCCCCAGGGAACAACTATGCTTTTAGTACTGAAGTTAATTTTGGCAATAGCTTCTCTCATAACGAATTGAGAATATTAGATCAACTCCTATAAAAAATTGAGCAAACAAAGAAGTATGTTCGTACGAAAAGGAATAAGTTCATTAGAAATGACATTTCATACATTTACCTGCATACTATATATTCAATAACACATAGCTCAAAAACAAAACGGGACATTGTTCAAGTAACAGCTCTGAAGCAAAATTTTGCACATCCAAACAAAGATTTTCCAACAGAATCTCTAAACAAACGAGTTAGCCACCATTAGATCAACCGAGAACCAAAGGCAAACTCAATGCCCTGGGTAATACAATACCAAAACAAGATAACCATAATTAACCTGAAACAGAATAGTCAAATCACGATTACTAACAGAACAAGATCTTTATATATAAAACAGACGACAGTGGGCACAATTACGCATGCAGAAACAAAAGATTCAAATAAGTAATCATTATCAGACAGATCGCACCATATACAATCTCACACCCTACTGACCAAACTATTAGATATGAAGAGTAAAGTGAATGGCAAAGGATCTGGAACATCTAAGGTGAATGAATCAGAATTACACATCTGAAAAATTAGGAGAAACTGATCTAGCAGACATGTAACAGTAACACATCGAACTGTACCAAAATCAGCTCAAAAGTCCCAGGCATGTCTACAAATGTTGAATGGGACAACATGTAATTTTGAATGAGACAAATTTTGAACTAGAGTGGTGTTTGTTTCAAAAAATGGTAATGTAAACAAGACATGAATGAGACAACATGTAATTTAGTGGTGCAGCTAATGATTAGCCAATTTGTTGGGTTAAACTAAGCAAAGGTTTCAGAAAGCAGCACAATGTCTTGTTGTGAAAAGCGGTATCTGATAACTATTAGATCAACCGAGAACCAGAGGCATGCTACATTGTGGGACATAAATGTGATCAATCTGACAATTAATAACCAGCCACTCCAGTGATCAACAAATGATTCATGTCAAATAAACAGCATGATCTAATGGCCTTTAAAAAACAATGAATATCTCACAATAACCAGATCCGTGCAGCTCAAACAAGAAGTTCGATGGAGGAGGCGCGGTTCGACGCGGTGGAGGGCGGCAGTGGCGTGGGGGAGGGCGGAGGCCGTCAGCCTGATGCTCGGAGGTGGCTCGAGGATGAAGAGGCTGGAGACGGCGGCGCCATGGAGGAAGAAGAGGCCGACGGCGGTGGCAGTCGTCTTCCTCCTTGGTGTGGCAGTAGCGCGGTGGCGCCATGCGGTGGAGGCGTGCGATGGAGGGCAGAGGGCAGCGGTGTGGGGGGGATGGCGGAGGCCAACGGCCTGGTGCTCGGAGGTGGCTCGGGGATGAGGAGGCTGGAGGCGGTGCCGCCAGTTAAGGCTAGAACTTAGGCAAAATGACATGGGGAGGGTGGAACTCAACCTATATATGCAGGTCATAGGTGACGGGTGATGCCCATCACATATGATCACCACCCGTCACTTATAACTTGTCATCAATGATGGGTTCTAATATGACCTGTGACTTATGAGTGGCCTAGAGAGACCCATCACTAATGCTAGGTTATAAGTGATGAGTCGTAACATGATCCATCCCTGATGACTGGCCTACGGAGATCCGTCACTAATGTGCTATAGTGACGGGTGTAGTTACGATTCGTCGCTAATATCATCAGTGATGAGTAATTTTATAACTCATCACTGATGACCTGTCATTAGTGACGAGTCATGGTTCGGTCCCAACCCGAGGCTACATAAGTGACGGGTCGTAGGACCCATCACTAAAGGTTCTTTAGTGACAGGTTCTGACGATACGTCACTAATTTTATATCTTCTTTGTCTATTTTTCACGTAGTGAACGGCTTTATCTGGAGATCCAGTAACAAATCATTAGTGTCCCTACCTAATACATACAGTTGCATGGATGCATACTTATTTCAACAATCTAGATCATCTATAATGCATTGCCAGTACTTTAATATCCTAAAGGATATCTAAATTCATTGGGATCTAGCCAGGTGTTGCATTTTTGCACTAGCATATTCCTTGAAGCTAGAAGTTTCAATCTAGTATTGTTAGGTAGCTCTCCAAAATAAAAGAGAAGGTAGAGGTACCACTAATTACCAAATAATATGTCATTTTTTATGCTGGCATTATGATTGTTTTAGACTCGAATATCTTTTAGCAAAAATGAGCTAATTAATAAATAGAAAAAAAATATTAGCTTCATCAGAGAACTGAATCAACAAGTGAAAAGAAACACGATGATTCTCGTAGAAAAAAGAGAACTGAATCAACAAGTGAAAAGAAACATGATGATTCAAGTAGAAAAAATGAACAGCGGGATGATCTTTTTTTTCTTTGGCTAATTGTGATATTTCTGGAAGGGATAATTATATACTCTCCTTAGTCATTGCTACTCAAAAACTAGACCAGCTACTCCATTTTGCAATATAATTATAGAAAACATTGAAGTAGTGTGTTATTTGATATTTGAACTATAAGTGTTTATCAAAAATAATTTTTTAATGTACCAAATATTAACTTATAATTTATAATTTAGTGGTTCCATTTTTAGCTTCGTCTTGAGCCATAAAATCTCAAGACTAGCTTTGGAACAGGCCTAGGCCCTTAGCTACCACCTCGAGTCCTTTGCCTGCGACATCCGCACTGAGCCCGTTCCCGAGTGGTACGACCTCAAGACTCGCGTCGACATGCTGATGGACGAGGTGAAGAATCTGCTCGAAGGCTCGTTCACGATGGCCCAGAGCAACTGAGTCACCGGAGTCCCTCTACTCTTCCATGTCCACCAAGCCGGAGGACCATCCAGTGGTTCAGTAATATATCCAGTCCTCTGTAGATGGTGATGTAAATGAGGTCTCTGTCTAGCAGTTGAGTAGTATGTGAAGTCAAAGTCGGTACATGGTACTATACGAAAGCAACAATAGTAGTAATTCCAAATATGTCCAGCATTGTAATGGAAATCTGGAGTAAAGAATGTGGAGTCCAAAGAATGCCCTGAAGTACTAACTACCAGTTTTTTGTGATGCAAGTTGTATACTGTGATGTGCAGGTTCTGAACTTTTGCCTTGTGATCTTCAATGCAAGTTGTTTCCTAGTGCATTTTTGGCTGATCAACTTTTTTATGCTGATCCATCCAAAGCTTTGCTTCGTTTTGCTTTATTTTTCATGCGCCAAACCCTGCTTTATTCTCCAACAATTCAAAGCTGTTCAGTTGCATGAAATTCACAAGTGACAAGTATTATGGAACACAGATAGTACAGTACAGAGGCTGCGTGCACACATATATATATATATATATATATTCTATTCTCTGCCGTTGCTCTTCTATCCCGGTCTTCCTTGCTTTTTTTTTTCTTTTTCTTTCTTGCCTGGTCTGCGTCATTGACCGTCAATTTCAGCGGTGGCGAGCTGCATTGCGTGATGCGACGACGGCAGAAGCGTTCAAACGCGCGTGGACTTGGCAGGCAGGCCTTATACGGGCCGGCCCAGTAAAATCCTTGGACCATGGAAGCTTTCAAACAAAGTTGGAACGAGTTTTTTTTTTCTTTTTTAGAAAAATGGAAAGTTGAAACGAGTTTGGATGTGTTTTTTTTTGGAGCAAAGAGAGAGCTTTATTAGTTACTCAAATGATCATTACAATCGTGAGCAACTTAGTTGCTCACGATCGACACAGCTAGGAAAGCGATCACAATACCGCAGTATGGTTTAGACGCCTGCTAACTGTGCTAGCTCGTTTGCTACTACATTCTGCTGCTCTCATTACATGTTTGAACTCTATCATGGGGTAACTTTCCTGCAAATTCCAGGGCTTCATTTATTTATAACCAAGGCATGAGGCTGCAAATTCCCGCAAAGAGTTACTATCTACATATTACATTCCCTAGCAGAAAGACCAAATATACCCAACGTTTTTTGTTTAACCTAGTCGAGCAAGCGTTATGTATCCCAGAAGGGCAAGTCTCAGTGAAAATAACTAACCCTCAACCAAAACCCCGGTATCAAGAAAGGCATATCAAGGGTTTGAATATGCCAACTTGTCTAACTAAAAAAATAACAATTACGTTTGACAAATATCACACATATTCGCATAAAGTTTAAAATAATAGTTAATCAAGAAGAAAATCTGATGGAAGATAGTTTTTCCCTGATCCCTTCTTCAAATCTTCCGAATCTCAGGGATAAGATTCCCTTTAAATGGGGTAGATTTGTAACCCCTGTGTTTTAACATTTAGAAAATAGTTAAAATCCACTCCTTTTTAAAAATCTAATTATTAAACCAATATAAAATCAAGGATATGTATATATATATATATATATATTCAAATATATTATTTTATCTAAGTATTTCAAAGAACACCAAATCAAATTCTAAATTAATCCTTGCAATAAATTAAGCATATGCATTTTGGTTTAATTATTTTATGGTTTTTTAATGGAGATTTGAATCTAATTCTTATATTCATTTCAACTGAATTTCAATTAAATTTAAATCTTTTGAATCCTAGGAGGAATCTCAAAATCAGACTGACTTTTGTGGGAAGGGCTGCAACAAAACAACTTGTGGGGAGAATTTTAAAATAAGACTGACTTTTGAGGGGGTTTTGCATCTTTCCCTAAAAACTAGGGCCACTTTGTCAATTAAACAAAAACGAATGGAGTAGATCAAAATAGTTTGAAATCTTGAACCGTATGATGCATGCAATCGAAATCCGGTCAACGGAACAAAGGGAGGCAGGCCTGGTCAGATCTGAGGTCTCCCTGCAACTAGGATTGGACCGCACCAAACCACTCCCGACCCGACCGGCCGAACCGAACCGCTCCAGTCCCGGTCCAGCCTTTTCCTCCTTTCTTCCTTCTTCCCCACATCATCGGCTCGGCTCCGCTCCCGCAAGAAGAGGTGCCTCCGCCTCCGATCTCCTCCCTCCCTGCCGCCTCCGCCGCCACGAGGTCAGTCTCTATCCTTCCCTTTCTCTCGCTCGATCCGCCCTCGTCCCCAATCTCCCTCCCTCTCTCCCTTCGCACGGCTTCCCCCTTAATCCAACCTACCTACCTACCTTCGCCTACGCGGACCCATCGCTCACCGCCTGCGTCTTCCCCCCCCCCCCCCCCGGCCCTAGGCGCTAGCTTGCTTGCCTCGTCGCTTGCTTGCTTGCTTCCTTCCGCTCGTAGCTACCTAGGGTTCGCCCGGCTTCGGTCTCCCTCACCTGGATCTCCCCCATTTCTAGGCTCCCTCGCCTCGACATGCCGCGCGATCCCGCTGTGCTTGCCACCACCTTCACCCGGTGTCCAGCATTCGCGGCCCTTCTTAGTCGCCTACCATGCTGGATGCTGCTGCCATCGCGGAAATGGCATGTTACTTTGTGATTTGTTTAAAAAGCTTCTCCTTTTAGGCTGCCTAGTGATGATGGACGGCTTAGGTCAACATTAATCTGCTACTGCAACTGTACCTAGCATGGCAGCATCAGTGTTACCTATTGCTGCGTTAGGGTAGGATTCTTGCGCCTGCGATAGGGCTGTCGCATGCTTATACCACATTTTCCGTGAGTCGTTCAAGTTTGCGCTAGCTGTCTTGCTCAGGTTCATTCAGTTCTTAATTCTTACTAGGCAAATATTCCACGTTCCCGCGCAATTCAGCGGTTAATTCCCAACTTCCAACCTAGTTTTTATGGCGTTACGGTACTGCAATAAATCATAAATCACACGGTGTCCAGCACGTTATTTGTTTGGACGTTTGCGTCATGTCAGCAGCAGACCATGCCACCGTAACAGTATTGAACCTCACCAGGATGGTACTAAAGGGGAAGGAGGTAAGCAGTCTGGACTAGAACGGAAAGCTGAGAAAATCTTATTATTCTTCACACCACTTGCTAATTGACTGGTGATCCTGAGTATTGACTGGACTGTGCAATTATTTGTACCTACAAAATCTACTCGGGAGAGTAACACTCGAGTAGGTTATGAATTCATGTAGTCTTACTCCGCACATATGGATTTTTTAAACAGGGTTGATGGAAAATTTCTCCCCGACGACTCTGCTCAATAGTATCTCCCACCTCGGTGTCTTAACATCTGATGGCTTGGCCACAAGATCCAAGCCTATCCAGAAGTATTGCCAAAATGTATATGATATCTCAAGCATTGTCAAACCCCTTGTAGAAGATCTGTGCAAGTCCCCTGAAGAGCAACTCAATGAGGTCTTAAGGGAGCTTGACACTGCTATCAATGAAGCTTCAGGGCTTATTGGAAACTGGCACCAGACAACCAGCAAAATTTATTTCGTAAGTACACATGAGTGAATTTAATATACTCAGCATTTCACTTATTCACTCTACTTTGAATATATTATGATTCAGAATGAAGTTACTCTTCATATATTTCTTCATCCATTGCATAGTATGACTATTTAGCCACTTGATGAGTGTCATAAAAGTTGCATAGCTAATGTCATTTGTCAAATCTTCCCTTGCTGATTCAGTAATGTTCTTATTACCTTCAATAGGGTTGGCAAGTTGAGTCAGTAATCTCAGATATTCATGGATGTTCACTTCAGTTGTGCCAGCTGGTTAATTCTCTATTACCTTCTTTGACTGGCCGTGCCTGCACTTGTATTGAGGTAAATGGAAAGTAATTAATTTTCTTGTTATTGCTTTTTGTGGCCCTAATTTGTCTTCTGCGTCCAACTCATCTGCGATTTTCTACTTCCTGCAGAAACTCCACGTCGTAAATTATGAGCTAATGTTCGATTTTGTAAAGGAGATTGCCATGGAGCTTACTAATACAAGCGCAGCAAGTCCTGAGAACCTGTTGAAACTATCGAGTACATTGAGTCTGTCAACAAACCTGGAATTGTACATGGAAGCTGTTTCCCTTGAGAATATCAGAACAAGGGCACTACGAAGTGAGAATCGTAAAGAACTGGATCTTGCTGAGCAGATGATTCCACTGGTCAACTATATGCATGAGCGCCTTCTCAGGGATACACAATTGCTTAGCATCAACGGGGTGCCTATTCCTGCTGATTTTTGCTGTCCGCTTTCCTCGGAGCTGATGTCTGATCCAGTTATTGTAGCGTCTGGTCAGACCTATGAGCGGGTTTATATCAAGTTGTGGCTTGATGAGGGTTTTACTATCTGCCCAAAGACACGCCAAAGACTTGGTCACTCCAATTTAATTCCTAATTATACTGTGAAAGCTTTGATAGCTAACTGGTGTGAATCGCACGACATTAGGCTACCTGATCCTATGAAATCCTTGAAGTTGAATTTCCCCTCAGCTGCCACCTCTTTTCAGGATTTGAGCGCTGCAGGCAGCAGTCCTCTACATTCTAGTGCCGTCTCTAGGGCTAATATTCCTGGATCCCCAGAAACTGATGGGTATTTGAGAAACTTTAATGGAGCATCTCCTCCCCATAGTGTGGTCCATCAGAACTCTCATGTGCATGTCAACCGTTCTGGTCATGAGGTCTCGACAAGTCAATCTTCAGAAAATGCAAATGGTTCCGCACCAGATGTATCAAGGTTATCCCTATCAAGTTCTGAAGCAAGAGAGTCTAATTTGGAAGGAAGACGTGCTGGTTCGATTGGACAAACTTCAGAACAGTCTACAGAGGAAGCATTTCAATCTTCTAATTTGGACAGGGATCTGCAGGACAACGTGGCCAGTTCTTCAAGGAATGGTAGTCTTCCAAATAGTGGTCAACTTGATGGGGAATGTGACAATGGGGTGACAAGAGTTCCAAGCGATAGGATGAATTACAGTAGTGATGCATCTGGAGAGGTTACAGATGGTGGTGCGCCTGTAGCCTCTTCTGTTCCTCAAAGGGAACCTTCAATCCCTTCAAGACTGGGTGATGTCCGCACTAGAGGCCAATTTGCCAGGAGGCAAGCATCGGATAGGGGTTTCCCCAGAATAATATCTTCCTCGTCGATGGATGCACGGAGTGATCTTTCTGCCATCGAGAATCAGGTCCGGAAGCTGATTGAGGATTTGAAAAGTGATTCTGTAGATGTTCAGAGGTCAGCAGCATCAGAGATTCGCCTTTTAGCTAAGCATAACATGGAGAACAGGATTGTCATTGCAAACTGTGGGGCTGTAAACTTGCTGGTTGGTCTTCTTCATTCACCAGATGCCGAAACCCAAGAACATGCTGTGACAGCTCTTCTGAATTTGTCAATCAATGACAACAATAAAATTGCAATTGCAAGTGCTGATGCTGTTGATCCTCTCATTCACGTCCTTGAGACAGGGAACCCTGAAGCTAAAGAGAATTCAGCAGCTACTCTATTCAGTCTCTCAGTTATTGAAGAAAACAAAGTAAGGATCGGACGATCCGGTGCCATCAAGCCTCTTGTAGACTTACTAGGAAATGGTACTCCTCGAGGAAAGAAAGATGCAGCTACTGCGTTGTTTAACTTGTCCATACTTCATGAGAACAAGGCTCGCATTGTCCAAGCTGATGCTGTGAGGCACCTAGTTGAGCTTATGGATCCTGCTGCTGGAATGGTCGACAAAGCTGTGGCTGTGTTGGCAAATCTTGCTACGATACCAGAAGGGAGGACTGCGATTGGGCAGGCACGTGGTATTCCAGCCCTTGTTGAAGTTGTTGAATTGGGTTCTGCTAGGGGGAAGGAGAATGCTGCTGCTGCGTTGCTTCAGCTCTGTACAAACAGCAACAGATTTTGCAGTATAGTTCTTCAAGAGGGTGCTGTGCCCCCTTTAGTTGCCCTTTCACAGTCGGGAACACCGCGAGCAAGAGAAAAGGTTCGCTGCTTCCCTTCATATTTCCTATAGAATTACAAAAATGCAGTAGGCACTTCTAAATCATTATGCTAAGGTTGATATAGCATCACCGCACATTTTGATTTTGCTCTGTGTTTTGCAGGCACAAGCTCTTCTCAGCTACTTCCGCAGCCAAAGACATGGGAATTCAGCAAGGAGATGACCTTCCCAGAAATTTTTTGTAGTGTACATTAATGTCTCCTTTGATCTCTCGTCGCAACTGGGCTCCTGTTGTTCATTGGCAGTGCTGGAGGCCCTAGAATTATGTACTGCCCTGTGCCCAACTGTTTATAGATTGAGATTGTTC
This sequence comes from Phragmites australis, assembly GCF_958298935.1. Lineage (NCBI taxonomy): Eukaryota > Viridiplantae > Streptophyta > Magnoliopsida > Poales > Poaceae > Phragmites > Phragmites australis. The sequence continues at coordinate 799,582 of NC_084936.1, forward strand.
TGCATCTCATGCCATGATGCAAGTGTTGTGGGCGGCGGGTGTTGTCTGTTGAGATGGTGTGTTTTGTTTTTTTTCGGAGGATTTTTCTTTTGTATAGCTTGTCCATTGTAGCAGCTTACCTATTATTCACCGAGATTTTGTGTTGTATATGCTATTAGCTGTGGCATACTGATTGTTCGATGCTTGCAAAAGTTAATATTGTTATGTACCAAATAAGCCTTGCTCGCATTGTTGGATGCTTTGTTCTCTTTCATAAAGTTCCGTGGTTCCGAGTCTCCTTTCTACCGTGTAATTTAACGTTGCCTGATGTGCCTGAATGACAGTCTGTTGTAAGTCTATGGCATGCTAGATTCGAACACATTTGGATTACTGTATATGGATAGCCACAAAGTGATGCAGGATATGATAGTTATCTGATGTGCGGCGAAGCAAGGTTTACAGCAGTCGCTAGTAAAAAAAGAGTAAAAGTTTTGTGTAGCAGAAGCAGAATCTAGTGAGCAATTGCTTAGGCGAGCAAGAGATCCAAGCAGATAAACAAGCGTCTACAGAAGCTAGCGCAAGGTGATGTAGTTACTGTCTCCAGCAGCATCAGATCCTAACCAGACTATGAAAACTGAATGCGGACACCGGCTCAGATCTGCCACTTCGCCATCGCCTTAAGCTGCTGCAAAAGCAAAATGCAAGCAACAGCTTTGGCATTCGCTTCTCCTTGGTACTGGTACAAGCAACGCACGTGAGAAAGAACTCCAGCAGCCATTGTTTGAAACTGCTCTCTCTTTCTCTTGATTTGTATATGTACAACTACAACATTATATTCCTGACACAAGAACCTAAAGTTATACACATAAAGCGGACGGATTCTATGCACAAGATTAAATTCGAGATAGGGGGCAGTTACAGTACACAACAACTGGCCGGACTCTATCTACAACATTCGCCGAAGTGCCCTGACTCTGATGTCGAGTGTGAACCATGCACCATTACATGGAATTGTTCCTCCCTGTCTATGTCCAACTTCTGCTCGGTGAGGATCATGAGACCGCAACACAGTTGCAACAAAACAATGACACCTGCAGAAAGAAAACATAATTTTAGTCTTCATCCCAAAGAAGCAAGAGATTTCAGCTTCAAGCAACGTGCAGTACCATAGGCCAATTGTGTTACTTTAGGCTACATTTCATTATCAGTACTATCAACAGCTAAAAAGCAAACCCAAATACATTCCACAGACATGCATGTGCAAACACATAGAACAGTAATATTCCAATTCGGACAAAATAAATGAGCAAAACAAGAAGAATGAAAGGCACTTATTGACAATTGACGCAATGCTAGATGTACTTCTAGAGAACAGGAAATCTACAAGATCCAGATCGTTTTAAAATCAGAGTCATACAATCAGAAGTAAATACTGAATGATGGCAAATCAATACAAAAAAAGCAAAACATCTGGGGTTCAAGGAGCTATGGATGGTTCTAAAAATCTCTGGATGATCTTTATCTTTTATGTTACAGTTTACACAGACACACACACAAACACATTGTTCCATCGCGTCAACTGAAAAATGAAGGGGAATGGTAAGTTGCCAGATCCCTTGTTTTGCTTTTTGAAATCAGCTATTTGCTGATCAAGTTGGATCTTAGAGTTCAGGCAAACTCCTGTCGACAAGGAACCTACAGGGACTACCCGAAAACAATTGCTCATTACACAGTTTGGAACTGTCTATAAGCCTACAATCCTACATTACACAGTTTTTATTTGGATTCAACGAATCGGAAGCATCATCAGGATTTTCCACCTAGTATTGAGCTACTAGGAGTAATGGCAAACATTTGTCTGTACTACCACTTCTCACTAACCAATCTATATATGTAACAAGATTGAGAAGAAATGAGAAGGTAAACACTAGGTCAACGTACCATCACGAGGCTTCGCGGTTCGCATCATTCTCCTTTGTTCTTGAATAAATTCTCACCTTTCTGGAGAACTCCTTAACTAAAGAATTATTTGAAAATGTCAAGGGAGTGTCTTCAGCAATTGGATCCCTCACATAAAATAGCCTAATAGGCCTCCTTTCAGTTTCATCAGCTGGAGGTTCTTCAGGTATATCACGATACAGATGTTTGAGAATGAAGAGAGCAGTATCATGATCTCGCCAGTAATTGCTACAAGGATAAATCCACAGGCCAATTAAAATCTGAAAATCCATTTTTAAAAATAATAACCAAACCAACAGGAAAGATTATTGAACTCACGTATGAGATCCCAGGGCAGATAAATATGGGTGTTGAAATGTTTTCTCCTGCAATAAGATTATTAAGACTGCACGATAAAAAATATCTGTACTAAATGTAAAAGCATACAAGAAAAACCAAACCAAAAATAAAAGAGAGGGGAAGATGGATCATGTCAGAACAGCGCACAGTACTTTATTGTAACTGACCAGCACATTAACATGCACAGCAGAGCACGTTCATTTTAAATGCCTGTCCTTTGTAGCAGTACACCAATACAGAGAGTAGAAATAGAGTTTTCTTTAATTGCAAAATTTTAATCACCTGAAGCATATGATCAATTCGGCCATCTGGTGAACCTGTCAGCCTTTCCATCATCATGGAACCATATGATCTGTCTTTCTCATTAGTACTCTCACTATCCTCTAAATGGACAAAAAAAATCAGAATATTGCTTGTTTGCAAAATGAAATGTGCAAAAGATAAAAAGATTTGAATACCTTCAGTGTCATTTCTGCTCAATGCTAGCAAAGCAGCTACTGCTTTAACCTAAACAGGAACAGAAATTGAAGGGGTGAAAGTGCAAACTCATTAAGTACAAGCTATGTTAGCAACTTTGTTTCTAAATCATTCACTAGTGTAAAAGGTACTGCTTAATGTATAAAAAACCACCAAGATTCACATCATTGTTCGTTAAAAGTGTGGAATATCCACACAACAATTGCAGAAGAGCAGACCATACCTTCAATGAGTTCAATTGACGGGCAATGGCTTGAGAACGTGCAACAATATCTTCTGTGAACTCCTGCATGATGTATCAACCCCAATAAGGTAAATAAGAGGCAAAACTCTGTCAAGTAAAAACAGAGACATGCTCCAACCCACCTGCACTCCTACATGTATCCTCTTTCCGCCTCTATGGTAGGGAACAATGACAGGGCGCTTGTTTATATAATCTTCACATACAAGTGGTTCAACTCTGTATAAAAGCCCACCTAGATTCATGTGACATGTTCCTCACTTTGCAACAAATAAGTGCACTGTCTTCCAGTGCAATAAAGAAACATAATTAAAGGTGACGAATGTACAACATATTCCCATACCAAATTAGCTTTTTTTAGTTCCACTGTGAATTGTATGTTTCATGAACTCTCCTAACATGAAGTAAGAAAATGTTACATGTGAGAACGCTACAAACCTGTATGCTACAGGATCAAAAGGATGGAAAATGTTGAACATCTGCCGGCAGCATGGCATCTCTTCAATTATGTTCTCATCTTGCCAATAATCCTGCCCCCTGCCTTTAGAAGAAGGTACAAAATTCAGATATAAAGCAACAGATCATGGAATGACTGCCACTCATGGAAACACTAGCCGGTCAAAAGGAGCAATAGTCAGTAGCTACATAGAGAAAGAAATGCTAATAGTGATTTGTAAACATGTGTCACTAAAGGAATCCTTTATCTGACCCTAAAGCACTGATCTTCAAAATTCTGTACATGATGCAGCACTGGCGCATTCTGCTCAAGGTCGAGGACAGGGGTCTGCTGGACTATATCAGGCGGCAAATACTGGAACAACTGAAGAAGGTGCAGTGGCAGGAACCACAAGCATGAAGAAACAAGCAATGAAAAGAAACAAAGCTGCAGTTAGTTGGTCTTAGGCCTGTTCTGCTCAGGTTATTTGGCTCTGTTGAGTTGTTGCTGTAGCCGGCTTGTATTTCACTTGGGTTGGTTAGCAGGTTGGGGGTTAAAAATTTCTCTCTCTTGGCTTTGGGTTGGTAAGCTGGTGTCCCTAGCTTTTTCTGTTTTTCTTTCAGTATGATGTAACAGAACGTTTCCATTAGTTTTCAATATAAGCCGGGAGAGATCCTTTCATCTAAAAAATGGATCCCTTATAATATTGTAGGAGCCACATCTCAATCTATCCATTTTAAAGAACTTCAGATTTTTATTCGTCCAAAAGAAACATGTAATAATACTTCAGAAGGTGTTGCAGGACTGAGAAAACGTTTCAAGGATTGACAAGAAAAACCGATTATTCTTGCAATTAGTCTTTCAGCAATTTTCACTGGTCATTGTTCATGCTATCCTGAAAGGCTGAAACAAAGCTTAAATGATCTTCTTCCAGCAGCTAGTAGATGAATCTAGTCAAGCAGGTAGTTAAAATGGTGACAAAATGCTAAAATACTCAATATAATTTTATATCTAAACATAAGATTATCTAAACCAAAAATAGATAAAAAGCATCAACACTGGTGAAAAGCAAGCAGACAGCATACAAAAGGTTGATTGTTTTTCCAATGATAACCAGTTTATAAACAGAACTATTATCAGTGAAAGATACCATACCAATACCAATACGAACATTCCGGAGGGACAGAAAGACTCCTAAGGGAGATCCAACAGCAAAGAATGTGTCAACCTGAATATCCAAAAATGACACAATGATAGCGTATAAAAAGAATCAAAAGTAAACACTAATGACTAAACATATTACTGGGGCCTGTTTGATAAAGCTCTCCCTGATCCAAATTCTCTGTGGGGAGTGATTCTCTGGAAGAAGTTATTCTGTGACTGAAAGTGATTCTCTAAAATAAAATATATGGAGGAAATGATTCTGTGCGGAAAGTGAATCAGGGGAAGCTGTTTTTTTCAGCTCCCCAGCTTTTAGTTCATTTCAGAGAATCACTCCCACGGATTCCAATCAGGGAGCTGAAAGCTGCTGTTTGGCAGAGCTCCCCCTGATTCCAGCCGGGAAGCTGCTCTGGGAGCTTTGCCAAACAGGCCCTGAAAAATAACTCAGGACAGATTACTTTAAAGATTTGAGGGGAGATTACCTTAAAATTTAGTTTAGTGTATCTGATTTGTGGTGTGTAGGACTGAATTGTGCTGCCTTGCCCCATGGAAATGCCTAATGACAGGCTTCGTGTATGATTGGCATCTTTACCTACCACAAATACACATAAAAATCTGAATAAACATTAACAAAGGTAAACATGACAAGTCTTCCAAGAGATGACACGGACAAAATACCAGTTACCTTCATGGCACTCAAAACCACGGATGTTTTCAGTCACTAAATCATTCTGTTGTTCAAGTTGTGCCAATCTAGCCTTAAGACGTTTCACCTGCATGAAAGAGAGACATAGGTGTCAGTTTGACAAGTCAGTCTTAACTTGTACTACGTGGGATTTGAAACTAGATATTGAATATATTCTCATTATCATTTCACACAAGGCATTAAAAAAAGATGAGTTTTCTTATAAAGTTAGATGAATCCTAGATTATAAGCGTGTTAAAAAATAGCTGAATTCCATATATTCACACCTCTTCTTCTAATGAAGAGATCAATTTGTCTTTGTCAAGGACCTCTTCGTGGATTTCCTCAGCAGATCTTGAAATGCTAGACCCATCAGCATCTTCTGTGCTTACAGCTGATGTAGCCCCTTCTTCAGTATATGTCATTTGATGATTCTCAATCTTATTTTTGACTTCATTTTGTTCTTCATCCACTGCAATAGGTGATGCAAGTGCGCCATCATTGTCTGGCGTATTCTCAAGCACACATGGTGGGTGGATGCTGTCTGTACGTGAAGGATCAGTTTTGGTTCTGTCTTCATCAACAACACCATTTACATTATCAGCACAAGAGCACCCTATAGTTGAAGAAATATTGTGCTCTTTTGCACCCGACTCATGTACAACAGCTGTGTTGGGTGATTTTACTATTTGACCTTCCTCAGATGTAACTTCCATGTTCATATACTCTGTTGGAAATAGGGCTGTAAGGGACTCTTGATGACAAAGTATATCGTAAGATAGAACACTTCCTAATGAGTGGCCATACAATGAAACCTGCAAAAAAGAAGGCAAAATTATCAGCACAAGTGCAATCATAAAAAAAACAAAGTGAAAGAGTCAAGGTCTGCAAACCTTTCCACTATAACCAGGATTTCTCTTCAAAAACTTCATGTACAACTTGTTTAACTGGTTTGAGACCTGTTATACATTAAGGAAAACTGGAGTCAAGGTCTCAAGCTGATGATAAATCTGAGGATGTTCTGGATATGCTCCTATTCAGTTCAGGTCGTATTGACAAAAAGTAATGGATATGGCAAGAGCACTTAAAGCAATTTTAATTTGAACTCAGTGTGCACATATCAATTGATTAAGGGAGACGTGTGAAAAAGAGAATAAATCGATAAGAAATCTGATAGTTGTCCAGCAAAGGAAGGAATCATGGTGTCACAGCCCTGCTGCAATGATCTGATTGGGTAGCTATGGGAGGTGGCCGGCTTCTTGCCTATGATGGAGGAGGATGAGCGCCTGGAGGCGTCGGGTTGCAATGATAACCGAACAGCAGGGAGGTGAGGAGTAGAGAATCTGGGATGAGAAAAAGGATCGCTTTATTGCTTGATTTCCTAAAGGCCCTACTGCTCTTTATATATAGAGCCTGGCCAATTACATCTCCTACGCAGCTCACAGCCGGTTACAACTCCCAACCGACTCAAACTCCTAACCGAATTGGACTGCAATCCAAACCTTCCAATCTTATCTCTACCTGCCGACCTGAATACGGTCTCCTAATCTTAACCGACTAAATCCTATCCAAACCTTCCTAACTTACAGAATCCAACTAAGGCAACTTCAACCGCCACTTTGATTTACTGCTACCTTCGGCCGGTGCCTACTATATGTCTTGCCAACCATAACACATGGTTGCTAAACTATTTAACTAACTTCTGTCTTTTCAAGAAATTCAGGTTCTATTCAATATGAGACAGGTTAAAAGAATCAGCATTGTATTTGAATCCTCCTGGAAAAAAACTATCAGTGGTCTATTAGTCTTATGATTCCACCGTGTTTTGCATTCTACTCCACCACTTGTGTGCGGTATGCCCAAGCAATATGTGAATTTTGGATGGACACATGCTCTAATGCAGCAACTCTTGAGCTACAATGTTAGGATGGAAATATATTCGAATAATCAATGCTTGAACTAGGACTACTAAAAAATGTAATACCACAAAAGAATCTAATACCACCAAACAAACTAGGACTACCAAAAAAAATCTAAAGCCATAAAATAAAATCAAGGAATAGGTAAAAATGACTGAAAATAGTGTGACAAAATACCGAGTCAATTATATGCTGACAGTAGATAGGGCTCATGTAATACAGAACATCATGAACTGTGGCACCTAACGCTACACGAAGACCTTTAACTCCATCCAAAGTGATTTTCTCAACAGTACATTCACCACTGAGTTTCAAGCTCTTCCTCCACTGCAATAATAAGATCACTATTAAAAATAAAGACGCCAACAAAAAATCAACATGTTAATCTGTAATCGCACTATACATAGCAACATAAAATAAGCTATAATTAAATATTTTATTTGTGAAAAGCCGGAGATGACAATGTATGACTACGAATACATATAGCTTGAAAAATGTCTGTGAGTGTTTGACACCAACCTGTCATATGTATCTTACCTTTTTTTATAGTTAATTTAAAGAAATGGATAATATTCAAAAGTAATGTTGTAAACATGAAGTACTGCACGTTTTTAAAAAAAAAAAAAGAGTTATGAGCACAGAAGAAGGAATTTTAAATAATAGGAAAGATCAACCATTCTTTATATGTTAACTCAGCATGACTGAATCCATAATTCAGACTTGCTTTATCATGCTAAGCCAGGCCATATAGAGATTTCAGTAGGAGGTATCACACACAGGTAACTTTCGATTCTTACCTGACATGGAATAAATAGAACCCTCTGGGTACTTCTTTGATAAGGAGTTAAGTATCTTTCAGCTAGGTTAGCAGTTACTCGGCGGAAATCGACAACATCATCAACAAGATTGGCTTTCTCCAATCTCTGTCCGATGCCATGAACCATAAATACCAGATGACCAACTGGAACCTATTAAAAAGCAGTTGTGGAATACATTATCACTCAAAAGTTTTTATAGCACCAGAAATCTTGTAAATATTATGGGGAATTTTCTTGAACAAACATGAACTTCTGATTATATTCCGTTGATGTGGCGATCATTTGTAAGATGAATAGATAGGGCTATGCAATCCAGATGATGGAATAAAGTGCTCCATTCAAGCATAGTTTTGTACATGTGCACATTTGTCATCATGCCTTTTGAGTATGATAGGACACATGATAAGTCACAACATGTCACCTAATCGCATATTTAACAAAAAAAAATTGACAACAGGAAGGATACAAATAAAGGCAGTATCAAATTCAGATAAACTAGAGAATATAGTGGAACAAAGTATACTGAAGTACTTTTTCTGTAACAACTATGTGTATCTGAATTCTTTGCCTGGTAGATAATAATATAAATTCATGGTGTGCTTCAGTCTTACTTCCATATTTCGACTACTGATATGGAGAAAGAGAAGGCTCACACAACTCATCCTGGGAGAGATTGCAAATACCTGAGAACAGTAATCATCCATTTCCTCTTCTTTCTGCTGCCGCAACTCATCCTGACAAAGAATCAGATAGCAATTATACACTAAACAAGAATTGACTGTAGGAAAGCAATAACAAGATAGTGAAGGGCATACAGAGAGAGAACCCCTAAAAAAGGTGAGACAATCTCATTCCAAATTCATACTTGCAGGCTCTGATATCAAATCAAAGTTGACAAACCAAAAATAGGACTGCACTTCAAATTTTGAAGCAAAAAGGAATAGAAAACTAAGTTCCTCCTTACCAGTCAGTTTGTTTCACTAATGCTCCTTGTGCAAGTTTCAAAACCCAAATAGTATGGAACTCGCATTTGGTTAAAAAATGCAGCAACATGCTAGGTTACTGAATGATGAGATGGTGACTTTCATTTATGCAGTAAGAAAAAATTGGTCTGTGCTACTTGTATATAGTTCGTCTCAGAGGCACTAAATCAAATTACATATTCAGTAGGACATAACTGTAATTAGTTTATCAGTCTTTCATGATGCTGTTAACACTGAACTTGTGCCTATACCTAATTTTCTATCCATACAGATGTCAGTATTTTGTGCTTCCAAAATAAAGAACAAATGAGCAATAAACATCAACAGGATTGAATATCAAGAGTTCAAGTATCTAAGTTTTTCAATCCATAAAAAACTTCAACTCGTACACTATCCAAGCAATCATACTTGCGAGATTGAAAACACTTGATAAACATACAAGGCATTAAGAAGCATCAGCACGGTAGTTTACCTGTGAAGGCTTTGCAGATTCAGAAGAAGAAAACCCACGCCTTAATTTGATTGGTTTGCTACCTAGCTTAGGACCTGTATCAAAGACAAGCCAAGCTTCCCAAGTATCATCCACTCCAGTAAAAAGAGCATGCAAATCCTGCACAAGATATATTTTAGCCCTGACCTCAAATTATCTTTCTTCCTTTTCCGAGGGAACCTTATCAGAATATTACATACCGGTGTACTTCCTTGGAGATCAACCCGTGCTGCAAATAGGCCTGAAGGTTGAAATTTGCGACGATGCCAGACCTAGTTTTGACAACAACAGGGTGTTCAGCTGTTTTTTGAGCTAAGGGAAATAGAGAAGGGAGTATGTGTATAGCCAAAACTAACAGTGGAACATGACAAGAGTGAAAAGTTTATCCACACTGTAGGTCGCAACATGGCATATGTAGCTATATCATTTGCCATCGCAATCATGACGCCCATGGTTCAGAGTTGAGTTCCCAGCCCATTGAATTAATTTAGACTATCTGGTAAGTGAGTTTGATTTTATTATCCTTTGTAGAGCAAATCAAGTATCCAAATACTCCTTACTAAACATGGTTCAAATTTGAGCTCCCAGCCTGTTGAATTAATTTACAATATCTGGATCTGGTGAAGCAAGTTTGGTTATCATTCCTAAAGTAAATCAAACTGTTCAAAAAATCCTTATAGCAGTTATGGCAAACTGGCAATCCTGAAATGGGTTATTAATAGTCTTCGCAAGATGTTACTAAAGAATACCCCACAAAGCGTTTGTACCTGACAATTATAGGCTAACTCAAGTTGTTCGGAAACATCCTCGCGCAAGGGAATCCAATCAAGGCCACCTTTAAGCGCAAACCAGTGGCCTCTCAAGACACGCCTGTTCTCCCCATTCCAGTAAACAGGGAAGCAATGGCGTCTCATCAAATCAACCTGCAATAGCGTAGGCTGTTATGACAAAAACAAGTTCACAAGCTAACATCTTGATAGTAAAAAATAAAAACGCCATACTCCAGAGGTATAAGTAAAATTCTCTTAGTTTTCAAGCATATTAATCTTATTTCTTCTGCTTGGTCAATAACAATGAGTAGAATGCAAATATGTATGAATAGCATAGTCTACATCCAAATGATCCATACATGATTGTTAGCATGAGTAGTGATAAAACATACTAGAGAAGGGATTACAAACCTCATAAAGTCCACCTTTCACAGGAACCCCAACCCGCTCCTCCTCCACCTTATACAGATCTCCTGAGTCTGAATCATCACTTTTTACCAAGGATCCTTTAGGTCCTTCACTGCATTCAGCATACTCCCTCCACCAGTATGCAAGCAGATATTCCTCCCTCTACGATACAGTAACCCAATAACATGAAGTTCGAGGGAAATGAGAAAATAAAATACGGAGGATATCCCCTTCAATTGTGTAGGAGATGTAAATTGAAAGAACGAACCAAGTTTAAATAGCAAATGTGCAAAACATACACTACTGTAGATAAAATAGCACAGCTCAAACCTAGGAATCGCCATTGGAGATCAATTATCTAATGATGTTATCAATTTTCAAATGGATTGTATCAGAAAAGCTATAGCATGATTACTACAACCAGTGTTGAGGTACCAACTACAGGAAAATTTCAAAAGCTATAGCAACCTCCAAGAAAGACGCCTCCAATGCCAGAGAGTCCCTCATGCTGAACCGGAAATAGTCTCCTTTCCCCACTATCTCTGTCCGCGGTACTGAAGAAGAGAGCACTGCATCAACAGCGATCCACACGAAACCATCAAGAGACAGATCAGTGATAGTTTTACCTCGAATGTTGATAATTTGATGGTTGAAAAGACCAATCAACTATAGAAATAGCATGTGTGATGAACTACGCAGACATGCTAACTACTGTTCAATTATTATGAGTCTAAAGTGGGGGGAATTTTAGAATTTGCCACCGAGTGGCATGAAATGCCATTTTTCTTGAGTCACTGACACCATGCCAGCGAAGGGGAGGGGAGGTGGTGGGACGGCGGAGGCGCACCTTTGTCGACGAGGGGGAGCTTGCAGAAGTACCAGCGGACGTCCTCGCCGTCGGAGGGGCTCTTGGTGCGGGCGAGGTACTTGCGGCGCGCCGCGCAGTGCTCGATCGCGTCCTCCAGCCGTGCGATGTTGGACGGTGTGTTCCGCAGCGAGTCCGGCGGCGCGCCCTTCGCAGCCCCATCCTCGGGTGACGCGTAGCTGGTCGACGCCCCGGGCGCGTCCCCCTGGCCGCCCCGCGCCCAGCTCTCGCCCGGACTGGCCATGCGCGCTCTCAATTGGGGATCGCCGCCGACGAGGGAAAGGGAGAAGTTTGAGTCGGAGACGGGGAAGAGAGCAGAGGGGCGGTGGGGTCGGTGAGGTGGGTCCCAAGGAAGGGCAGGGGCACGGCACGGTGCGGAGGCGAATCCAGGTCGGACCCCAGCCGACCCGGCGAGAACCCGGGTCGACCTTGGATGGCAACCGGGTGCGATGGATATATATACTTGTCAGTTTTAATCTGTTCGTAGGTATGTCCATAAATGTTTATGGGCGAAAAATATGCACTAAATCCGTCGTCTGTGGTATGACTTAATCTTCTACAATAGATCTAATCTGGGCAGTGATATCAGTGGACCTAGGTATTAGTGTCGATCGTGTTGGGCCTCGACAGAGAGGGACTTACGACGGTGGGGAAGAGATGGGCAGGGCTGGGACCTAGGAGGAGGCAGCGGCACGTGCTAGGAGCCTAGGAGTAGGGAGTGGCAGTGGGAATATGAGTACTAAGAAGGACTGGCTAGGAATCGATTAGGAATTTAGGGTTTGGAGGATTAGATTGGATCCACCTATCATACTGGTTATACAGGTTTCACGGATATGGGTATGTCTTACCTATATATGTACATGTCTACTCGTCGGGTAGTATTTTTCATCCACGAACGTACCTGCAGGTACCAAATACGACACATACCCGATCTTATTAGAGTATTTATCTGTAAGAAAACGGTAATCAAGTTAAATTAGCATCCCTATGTCGGACTAAGGGTGGCAGTAGTCCAGGTCAAGTCAGGCTCCACAGGTTTTAAGACCTTACGGGGATGGGACGGGTGCAGAAATTGCCCCATGGGGCCATTGGTTCGAAGCCCCGAATCAGGTTATGTGTAGGGCTAGAACTAGAGCTATAATTTTTTTTTTTTTGCACCTATGGGTGCCCACGGGCCTCGATTCGGATCGGATTCCGAGAGGCCACTCCTCCCCACTCCCTTGTGCTGCTCTTATGTGGCACTTCCCCCTCCCTAGCTCCCCCTCGCCCACGGGCTGCAGCCTATACCATTATTGGGTTTGGGTCCTCGCTGAGTCATCAGGGTCAAGAGTGGTTTTACACTCGGTAAAAATTTTAAGGTCGGATCGGATTTGCTATCTTAGATTTTAGGTTAGGGACGTTCTCACTTCACACGAGCCTGACCTGGCCCATTGCCTGTGACCATTTGCCTTTCGAAATTTGAATTTTCACGGTATCCAAATTGACTAAATTTTGGACTCAATAATGAAAAAGTGTTGCTACTAATGTCTAAATTATGTGCTTCCATGAATCCGGATAGTGAGAAATGTTTGATTTTCGAGAAGCAAGATTGTACATAGATAGCTTTATAAAGGGTGGCGGTGACTTTTGTTGCGAAGATGACATCCTATTTACAATGATATCGTCTTGTTTGTGGGTTCATTTGTTTCAATGCATCCTTAGAGAAAAAATGATAGATCGAGCCAGTCCAGTTTCATGTGCTGGTGAGAAGTCCGACGCTAGAAGTTTACTTCGATGTGATTTTGCTCTTCAAGTGTTTTAGCCTTGGTTTCTAAGTAATAATTTTTTTTTTGACTGTACACAGTTTTCTTATCAATACTATACTGTTTACTAACGTGGCGGAATCGGTGAGCTCTTTCTGCTACTGTAGCCACTGTACCAGTAGGTCCTATTTATTAATGATATATATCGAAATGAATATTAGTTACATTAATAAATCGGCTGAAAAAATAAAATGCAAAGAAAATATCTAAAACTCAAAAAAATATGAAACAATTTTTTAGTTAGTATTACTTTCACCTACATGTTAAAACTATGTGCATACATAAAAGTACTATTATTTTCTCTATAATTATTTGAATATATTTAACATTAATAATTTCATAAATAAATATTGAAATGTACAAAATTTGTGAACCTAATTTTTTAGTCTTCTTTTATCGTGCTCTACATAGCAAAATAAAAACAGGCGCGACAATAAGACTAGTTTGAACCTAAACACATGTGAGCTTCTTTGGTGCAATTGCGCGATAGATGTTGAAAACTCATGGTTTCTTCGATGGAATTGCAACACCAAGTTAGGTCTCATTTGGGTGAAAGTCACACGTGTGACCAGAACCCGGCGTGGATCCAAATTTCACGGGAGAAGAAACCCACTATGCCATTTGGGAAGATAATGAAGAATTCGGCGTTCATAAATGAAACTGAGGGAAAAAAATCGAGAAACCGAAACAACCTATAACAGAATAAGTGATCAGGCCATTGAGCCACACGTTGCTACACTCGGCTTGGACAGGGATTGCTTGGGATTTAGCACAGCTTGAGGCTATTATTCGGTTTGAACACGAAAAGGCAACGAAAGAGGATTATGCCATACAAATTTCCTTGTATGATTTATCAATTCAAACACATCATATCATGTTGAAGGCAGTGATGACGAGTGTGAATGGTGAAAACAACTCACCATTGCGGTGGCGCTACTGCTGCATGTTGTCACCAGATTCGGACATGGCGTGTAGAGAGATGGGGAGCACATCTTGTCGGGTGGCACATGGCGAGGGCTACGGCCGTGCATAGAGATGAAGGTTGCGCCATTGAATGAGCCGCCGGATCAGGGAGGTAGCCCGTCGGATGTGCTGTCGATTTAGGGAGGGGGCCGCCAGACCAGAGAGGGAGCTTGCACGGAGAAGGAGTTGGATCAGGGAGGGAGCTTGTCATCGGAGGAGCTAGGTCAAGGAGGAAGCTTGCTAGAGGAGCTTGAAATGTATGTGATGTCGTTTAGAGATGGTGAATAAACGTTTCTTGAAATTTAAAACTTCGCAACGGATTAATGAATCCGGATACTTCGGATCAATCCGGAGACTTCGAGTTATACAGAACCCGGATACTCCGAACTTACCCGGATAATTTGGATGATACAGGAAATCGGAACTTATGAACTTTTGAACAAATATAAATGAGTGTATAAGTTACCACAAGTTCTAAGAGATGCCTAAATACCTTATCACCAACAACCTATAGTCACATGCACACAAACAAGTAGATAAAAAAATCCCCAAAAATCAACTAGAATAAGTAAATATGCAATAAAGTAAAGTAGATAAGGATTTATTCCCGACGTTCGACCACCTTACAAAGAAGTGCCTACGTCTCAAGCTCGCAAAAAGCCAGATCTTTCTCAATTATTTTCTCACCCAAGCGACCACAAAGATAAAGTTAAGGTTCTTACTCAAATCAAAGGGTAATACAAACTTTCCTGGACATTCTACAAGTTTAGGTGCTCTCTGGGTGACGTCTTGCCATCTAGAAACTCAAAGCTCCAAGAATAAAGAGCGTGAATCGAAAGCTTGGCGATGACCTGCTCAAGAATGGATTTTAGCTCTCTAGCACTCAATCTCACTTTCCAACCCCTAATCTTCAAATTGCAAAAATCAAAACTCTAGAAGAGTTAGGATGGCTATTGAATGGCTTTAAATGAGTTTGTCCATGAGTGGTTCAAAAGCTATTAAAGGAGGGGTGAGGGGTATTTATAGCTCACTTCAAAAAACTAGCCATTACTGTATATTTTGTACTAATCCGGAGTATCTGGGTTCATCCGGAGACTTCGGGTAACACATGGACACACATGCAAAATCACTATCCAGAGCCTCCTTGGAGGGTCCAAAAATACTAGAACCGGAGTATCCAGGCCAACCCGGAAACTCCGAGTTAAGCACTTAAAGCCTACCCGAGACTCTAGCGCGAAGTCTCACTCGGAGACTCCGGCCACAAACCAGATTCTGGAGTATCCAGGCTAATCCGGAGACTCCAGGTTGAGCTCTTAAGCTCAAACCGAGACTCTCTGCCAGAGTCTCACCCATAGACTCCGACCTACTGATCAGAGTCCGGAGTATCCAGGCTAACCCGGAGACTCTGGGCTCAGACAACAAAAGCTTTTTTCCCCGGTATCCATGGGTGATTGTGTATCTCAACTTTTGGTTCTAAAAGGATACTTTGAGCACTGAGACACCTTCAAGACTATCAACATGCATTCCTCTTGATAGTATGGCTATCATGAACTCAAATTCAAAATAAAATGAATTAAAACTTATTAAGTAACTACATGTCGCTTATTTTTTCTTTCTTTTTGAGGGACGCTAACGTCTCTTAACTTATCTAATAAAACTTAAAACATGTTCATAACTTTAGTAACCCTATTAGTCCCTTAATCATTTGTCATCAATTAGCCAAAATCCATATAGGGGCATAGATGCACTTTCAGAGTTGCTGATTCAAGGAGGGGTCTGTTGTATTGGAGGGAGAGCTTGATAGAGGAGCCGCTGGATCAGGGATGGATCCCACTGGAGGTGCTGTCGGACCGACGAGGGAGCTCGCCGGAGGAGGCGCTAGACCAGCGAGGTGAGCGAGATAAGACCACGAGAGCGAGAAACACGAGTGCTTTTTCATTCCAGCTTGGAGAGGGTATTTTCCCTTTTCCCTTGGAACAATAGGGTTTGGGTCAGGGTCACTCCGTTCCGCACTTTAGCCAAACACACTTTTCTATCACGAATGAGTTTTTACCCCGGATCTCCTTCCCTGGATGGCTAGAATTGGGGTGCAATCCCAGGGTTGCCAAATGAAGCCTTAAGTGGACTGGCTTGTCAATCTAAAAAGACATCTTTGGTGTGAATGACATTGTAAATAACACTATTTGTTTAGTATAACATAATTTTAGTATATTTAGTAGGTTGGCCGTTCCTGTTCCTGTTTGCATGGCATCTAGTGGCTCAAATAAGCAACTCAACAAACCAACCTTTAAATGCCGAGGGATTTCAAAGCGTGATTCATCCGCTTGTAATTAAAATTGTTCTAGAAGAATTGGAACCACATGGAAGCCTATAAATTTCAAGTTGACACGCAAAGGATATCTCATCCAATAATTCAATACATTACGCAAACACTCCGTAAAAATGGCTCCGCCATGACCGGCTATAAGAAAAAGGAGAGACACTACCGGTACCAAATTTGAGATGGTTTGTGTTTATTTCCTTCTATATCAATTCAAACTTGAAATGTGCATAAATATGTGCAGTCAAGCCTTAGGTACTCAGTGCAAAATGCGCTTTCGCCCTCAGCCTGTGTTTCCAAAGAAAGACGCCTCTCTCCATATGGTGTGTGTTTATTTCCTTCTATATCAGTTCAAACTTGAAATATGCAGAAATACGTGTAGTCAAGTCTTAGGTACTCAGTTTGCAGAAATACGTCTCTCTCCATTTGCAGAGTACCCTAAATACGCTTTCGCCCTCAGCCTGCGTTCCAATTAAAGACGCCTCTCTCCATATGATACGTACTGTTTCTAACAAGACACGCCTCAGTGTCCCTATATAAGCAGGAGGGGCCTCCTCTCATCACCAGAAGCGCCTCCACGCCCACCCGTGTTTTTTTTTAAAAAAAAATTGGGGGCGGCGAAAACCCTCAAACCCTAATCCCTTCGCCCCCCATGGCGGACTCCGACGTAGCGCCGCCGCCGCCGGAAGTAGCCCCCCAGGAGCAGTCCCTGGCCGTAGAATCCGCCCCTGCCGAGCAGGAGGCGGCCCCCGAGGGCGAGGGCGATCACAAGAGGAAGCTCGAGGAGGTCGATGCCGGCGCGGAGGAGAACGGCGCCGGCGGGGACGCCAAGCGTCCGCGCGCGGACGGCGAGCCCGATGCCGCAGGTGGATCTCTCGCCTTCCTGTCTATCTGTCTCTGAACAATATCTATTGAAGCATTCGGTTGAACTGATTAACTTGCTCGTTTTCTCTTTTGGGATCAGGGGTTGAGCAGGACAATGAGCCATCTGTGAAGGTGGAGGAGCCAGCGGCTGCGGATGACAGCAAGGTTGCTCCAGCGGAGGGGGCGGCGGATGCTGAGAATGGTGAGGCCGCTCCTGGTACGGATTCGCTGGTGGGTTCTGATGAGAAGCCGATTGAGTCCACACCAGAAGCAGCGGCTGAAGCTCCTCAGCAAGAAGGTGATGCATCAAGTGCCGCGCAGGAGACTTCTCGTAAAATCGAAGTGCCCAATAGCAAGGTATAACTACTCGTGCCATGGATATCTGGTGTGCTGTTGGATTCTGCTTCGTTTAGAATTTTGAGATTTGGTATGGAACTGATAGTATGTACTACCTGCAAGGCCTATGAAAAAGGGATAAAATAACAAATATTAAAAAAAGTTCACAAGCACTATTATTTTTGACACGCAATTCAGTGCATTCTGATCATGGGGGTTCATGCAGGTCGGTGTTCTAATAGGAAAAGCTGGTGAAACAATCAGGAACTTGCAAACGAGCTCAGGTGCAAAGATCCAAATAACCAAGGATGTCGATGTTGACTCAAATGCTCTGACTCGGTCGGTTGAATTAGTTGGAACCCTTGAAAGCATTGATAAAGCTGAGCAGCTTATTAAAAGTGTCATAGCTGAGGTACACTAAATATGTGTTGATTCCTTCATTGTAGCTGTTCTTTTGAGTCTTATATCCATCCATGCAAGTTTCAACTAACTTTTCTCGAATGCTCTACTCCAGGCTGAGGCTGGTGGATCCCCTGCTTTAATAGCTAGAGGTTTTGGAAGTGGACAGTCAGGATCAGAGCAGTTTGAGATGACAGTTCCTGATAACAAGGTTAGTTCTTAGCTTCAACGATGAAGTATATTGCATACCATTTTATTCATTTAACCATTCTCTTGATTCTATAGGTTGGTCTGATTATTGGAAAAGGCGGTGAGACAATTAAAAGTCTGCAAACAAGATCCGGTGCTCGTATTCAGGTGGATATGTTACTTGTTATGTTGGCATGGTATACTGTTACAGCTCATATCAACTGAGGCCTAAGGTCGTGAGAAATTTGAAAATTTCTTGTAGTTGATTCCCCAACATCCTCCGGAGGGTGTTACATTGACTGAAAGAACTGTACGTGTTACTGGGAGTAAGAAGCAGATCGAAGTTGCAAAAGACATGATCAAGGAAGCTATGAATCAGGTGATGTGATTCTGCTCTGTGCTTTTTATAATCCATTCGTGCTTTCATTATTCTGTGTTGCTAGAAGATTGTATGCAGCTGCTTTATGCTTTGTATTGTTCATTGTTGCTGTGATTAATTCAATTACGCTGGCTGTTGATGCGATCCTCCTTCATGATTGTTGTATCTTCATTCATGATATGGTTAAATCAGTGAAGCTAGATAATGAATTTAATATTTCCATGGCATGAATACTGAGAACATCGCCTTTACATTCGGTCTACCTCGATCTTGTTGATTGGTTCTTTTTTAATTTTGTTGAGCAACACTTGAGATTTCCTGTCATTGGATTAATTCGTCTTGCCTTATCTGATAATTCAATTAATTCGACTTTAACTTGCATTGATGTCCCAATTGTACTGATATTTATTGTTAAGAAAAAACATTGTTTGACATCTTTATTTTGTTAGTAATATTGTAAATAGATTGCTATTTTCATGTGTTGGGTAGTGTTGGGCCTTTGCCTGCTTATTAAATCTGAAGCGTGGTTATAAACTAACCAGTCTCTTCTACAATGGGCCTTGTATGAAGTATCAATCTTGATATATAGCAGTGCCTAGTTGGACTGGAAGGTAAGTTCTTAATCAGTGATCCGTTTCTGTGTTATCTCTACCACTTTTTGATGAAAGATGAGACAATGGATGCCATCACTTTGGCAGGACTGAGTCTGTGACCTATAACTTTTAAGCGATTAATTTGATTCTTTAGCTTCATGAGTTATAAATTTATTATCTCCTCCTGTGCACATTGTTACTGAGGAATATTTGTTTCTTAAGTTTGTATGCTTCATCAAATTTACTGTTAAACGTTGAATATTTTCAACTTCCTTTTCTCATCAAAACCCCTGTACTTGATACTAGGCACTATTATTTTTTATGGGCTTTGCTTTCTCGTTTTACAGCACCATGCACTGCTTCCAGACATGTCCATCGGATTAATGTTCTTGGTTTATGTATTTACTATATTAATTATGAAAGAGTAAGGCATGCATGATCAATTGTTCAGGAATGGAATGAACTGATTCATAACAAGTGGTTCATTTGGAGATTTGGATACAATTCACATTATTCTTGAGACTGGTTCCATTAGCCTGACTATTCGTCATAGTACATATGTAGATAGAACTTTTCTCATCCGTTGGATTTCACTGTAGATTTGGGCATGCTTAGTTGAAGTAAAATGGAGCACAAGTACATTTTGTTCGATGCTTTCACCTGATCCATGACTTCAGCTTTGCAAGTGCCGTGTTACTATCCTAGTGGTTTGCCCAGTTAGCCTTTTGCAAATTATCAGATGAGATCTGTTTCTGTTACCTACATAAGAAGTCAGAACTGACTCGTCAGGTTCATTCGCTTCCAGTTTCCATGAATTATTTTTGTTGAAGGTGCCAATTTGGAGTTGGTTGGGTATCCTAATGCAGACACAGCTGGGCTTTCCGCATGGGGTCATCGTTCTTCATCCTATACATGCACAAAAGAGGGATACTGATCATTATCCCTTACCCTTGCATGGCTACGTAGTTGGTAACTGGTAAGGCTGCCTATTGCTGAAAATGAAACAATATGGCATTGGAAGACAGCAACAAGTGTATCATTGCCATGACAAGGCTACCTCATCACCATGTCTAGGTTTGCTGAACTGAATCGTTTGTGACTGTATGTTGTCTGCAAAACACCACTTCTATATACTATAGCTGAACAGCAGCGAATTTGCTTGCTATTGTGAGTTATTTGATATGCTAGCATTCTGACTAGAGTGTTGAAGTAGTCCTATCAGCAAATTCAGGTTAAGTAGCATTACTATCATGACCAATATTGTCACAGTTGCTATTGGATATGTGTGCTGCAGTGCATTTAATCTCTCAATATTATTGTGTTTCCGATTGAAACTGTGTTGCACTAGGATCTTTACAAGCTTCTTACACGTTTATGAGTCGCACCAACATGTTGGTTTCCAAACCCTGTCCCTAATTTCCACGCTTGTTGCAATTTTGATGATGGTGAACCAAGGGTCATGTTGATGTTTGCATTCTAGTAATGGTGTCACATTAGATTGACATTTCGAATCTTTTTATGGTTAGGATCATGTTGTCTACAAGGTTGTGGAATTTTTATTAGTGTTAATGGGATCCATTTCTTGAACATATTTCTTGCATGATTTAGCTATCAATGGTGGACTGTATTTAAGTATGATAGCTGAGCTAATATGCAGGCCTGTTTTCTTAGTGTTATTCAACTGCAACGGGATCACCATCTGAATTTCTCTTTGATAACGTCTTGTAAATGCCTTCTGCTTTATGTGTCAGTTTGGAACTGTAGTATTTGGTACTATGTCTGTTATCTTGACTTCCTTTTTGGTTCCTAATATGCTTTTTTTATACAGACATTTTCGAGGCATGCAACCCAATCTGGTGGATTTGGTCAGCAGAATTACCGCCCTCAGGGTCATGGTGCAGCTTCTCAGTGGGCACCTCGTTCTCAATCTCAGCCTGGCTATGGATACCCACCAAGAGGTATGCCTCCACCTCAGAACTACAACCAACCCTACGGTGGCTACCCGCAGCAGCCACCACCAAGAGGTGGCATGGGCTGGGACCAGAGGCAGGGCCCTCCACCCCATTCTTCCCATCAGGGTGGCGGTTATGACTACTACAAGCAGGGATCTCAACCATATGATAGCCAGCCACCAAGCTACCCTCCTGGACCAGGGAACTACAACAGTTATGGGCCATCGCAGGCTCCTAGTTATGGACAACCTCAGTATCCACAACCTGCACCTCAACAGAACTATGGCCATGGATATGGTGATCCTAGATACAATGCTCCGGTGCCAAACCAGCAGTACTATGGGCAGCCACCAATGGGACCCCAGCAAGGCTATCCTCAACAGCCAGATCCTTATGCTAGGCCTGCATACAGTGGACCTGGACAATGGCCGCCCAGAGGTGCACCAGTCGCAGATGGCACGTACCAGGCACCGCCTCCTACATCTTACGGGCCACCATCTCAGCAGCCTCCTGCTTATAATCAGACATATGGCGCAACGACTGGACCTGATGGGTATGCTCAACAGGGTTACCCACAGCAGGTTGGGCAAGCGCCCGCTCCATATGGTCAGAGTGCACCAGCAGCACCAGGTTATCCTCAGCAAGGCGCACAACAAGGTGGCTATGCTCAGTACCCGCCAACCCAACCAGCATATGGTGATCAAGCAGCCCAAACCAATGCGAACTACGGGTACCAGGGAGCTCCTGCTGATCCCAACTATGGAAGTGCCTACCCACAGTCAGGATATGGTCCTACTCCGGCAGCTGGTCAGGCTGGTTATGCTTCTGCACCAGCAGCCGGCCAGCCTGCTTATGGTCAGGCAGGATACACCCAGCCACCTACAAATCCGCCCAGTTATGATCAATCTGCAGCACCACCGGCTCAGAGTGGGTATGCTGCAGCCCCCGCAAATCCATAGCCTGCTGCTGCAAAGGGGGTGTCGCCACCGCAGCCTGCTGCTGGATATGGCGGGCAGTGGACTGCATGATATTATCAAACTTCACTGACATCAAGATCTTGTTGGGTAGTGTGTTCCGCCGTCCTCTGTTTGGATCATTTGGATGTTTCCTATGGACGCAATGGGTAGTGCCTGACTTTTGTTATCTAAAAGGGTTAGTAACCCATCGAGTTGTTATACCGCGTCTCTGTAGTACCTAGTAGTTGGTTAAGATGACTTAAAACATCCTATTCAGTTTAGAGGAGAACCTTGTTTTATTATTTCGCAGCTTGTTGAGTAATGTATGGATCCCTTAATCTATTAGTCATCTGTTATTTTGACCTGCATCATGTTATTTATCATATGATGATGCGTATGGAAGAGTATTGTGCACTTCCTAACTGCTGCCAATGGTACACTGTTTCAGACTCGAAAAGAATTTCTCCAGCTCTTATGATGGGAGTACCATCTGCCTAAGAAGATGGTAGATGGCCCAAAGGTATCCCTTTCCCTTTAGCTGCTCCTCCGGCAGCTTGAGCATGCTCGCCACCTTGTCGAACTGCGCCTGCCCTATGGCAGCGTCCGCCGGCGAGTCTTCTGCAGATGGCGACTCCACACTGAGGTCCTTGTAGAGCTCCGGCGGCGACAGCGCCCACTGCATCGCCCAGATGCCGAGCGGCCGCATGTAGTGCAACGAGCGGTAGCCGCCGTCGGCCGTCCACGACTCCGGCGTCTGGAACGCATACCTGCATCTCACTCACTGATCAGTCGGAATGTGAATCTGCAGAGCAATCTTTCAAGCTGCTTAGGACTCGGGTGATTTTGTACTGACCCGAAACCGTCCTTGGACCAGGCGGCGTCGTGGGCGCCCTTGGCCGTCCGGAACGCGGCCTCCGGCATGCCCTCGTGGATCATGGCGGCCGCGACGGCGTAGGTCACCCCGGGCCATACCTCCTTGGACTGCGTCGACGACATGTCCACGCTGCCGTCCGGCCGCATCCCGTTCACCGCCCCGATCGCCCCGCCCTTCACCCGCATCACGTTGTAGTCCAGCACCATCCCCAGCGCGCTCCGGGCCTTCTCCTCCTCCACGATCGGCTCCAGACCGCACGCTCTCGCGTACCATTGCCCGGCGAGCTGGTCGGCCATGATGGACGAGCTGTTCGCGCCGCCGCTGTTGTCGTAGTTGAAGTAGGCGCCGTTCCAGAGCTCGCCGTTGTAGACGCGCTTCGCCTTGCGGTACCGCTCCCGGAAGTAGCACTCGGCGGCGCGGTCGCCGACGATGCGCGCCATGGCGGCGGCGGCCTGCAGCGCGGCCACCCAGAGCCCGCCGGTGTATGCGCTGACGCCGGACACGGACCAGATGTCGTACGTCTGGTCGGGGATGCCCTCGTTCTCGACCATCCCGTCCCGGTCCCGGTCGAACTGGTCCATGTACGCCATGGCCATGTACACTGCCGGCCACGCCGCCTCCGCGAAGCCGGCGTTGGCCGTGGCCACGACGTCGCGGTACACCTGCAGCACGAACTTGGGGTTGAGGTCCTTCCACCGCGCCGCGTCGTGCAGCATGTACGCGTTCACCTCGAACCACGGGTCGTTGAGCCCGACGTCGTGCGGCACCGCGCCAAGAACCTGCACAAATTGCATTGCGGGTTTGTCACATTCCGTGTCGCTCTGGGTGAACCGGTCGGTGCATGAAGCTCGATGTCCTGCGCACCTTGCGCTGCACGGTCTTTCCGTCGAGGGTGCGGCGGAGGCGGGGATCGTGCAGGAGCACGGCCCTGACGAAGTCGCGCTGCAGGCAGAGCTCGAGCTCCGGGAAGAGGGCGAGCAGCGCGAAGGAGGAATAGAAGTGCACGTCGTAGGTGTTCCACAGGTGGTACTCCATCCCCTCCAGGTACAGGAACTGCCCCACGTTCTCCTCGCCGCCGCGCAGCAGCGCCGTGCCGAACGACGCCGCCGCGTGCTGCCGCTCCGTCGCCGACGCCATCGCGCGCAGGACGCCGTCCACCGCGGTGCCGCTGTCTGCAGAACGGAGCGTGTCGAGCGACAACGGTTCGCCGCCGGTCCCGGATGGAGCAAAGCCGGCCTTCTTCGGGGGTTGTCCGTCTGTCACATTTCCAGCATAGATTTCTTGTTCAAGTCATGAAAAGACTGGATTTTTTTTTGGATGACCGATCATGGTTACATCATTTCTCCCCCCATTTAAAAATACAATGCGTATTTTGTTTTGAAAATATCAAACTTTGTATATTTTGACCAACAATTATTCAAACTATAAGTATGCTTAGTGTATAAAAATCACACAATTAGATTCATACATATTTCAAAATGCTTTCACACTATATTGATTTTATATCTATAAATGATCTATTTTGTGAGAAAACAATGATCAAAGTTAAATTTTGAACCGGGAGTAGCACGTAGCAGTAACCTGTCCATATGGTGCCTCCAGCGTTCAGGTAGTAGAGCTCGTTGAACAGCGCAACTGGATACCTGAAAAGGCAATGTCCATGGTCGAAGCAGGTTCCTTT
Source organism: Phragmites australis (assembly GCF_958298935.1). Lineage (NCBI taxonomy): Eukaryota > Viridiplantae > Streptophyta > Magnoliopsida > Poales > Poaceae > Phragmites > Phragmites australis. The sequence goes on from NC_084936.1 coordinate 824,420, forward strand.
CACCTATTTGAGTTTATCTATATGTTTGCGCATTTCAACGAGTTCTTAGGAGAATCATAGATATGAAAAATGTTGAAACATGAAGGCGCAGGTTTTGATTTGGCATTGTCATGGAGCGGAGCCTGACAAAATCTGAATTCCTTCCTTACCACTCAGGCAGCCTCTTGTCCTGCAGAACAGGCCTCTGCCACTCCTCGATCTGAGACTCCCACTCCATGTGCTCTGCACGCAGGCAAGGTAGGCAAATGAGCGGCGCAATCTTCACCAAACGCACTCAGGTTCGCTCTGAGATCTCACCAAGAAGGGCGCCATGAGCCAGGTGCTCTGCAGCTGCACCTCCATCAAGGCCATAGAACTTGGTGTACCTCCTGCCTCAGCCAGAGTTCCATGTCAATGGCGGGCCATGGCAGAACCGAGCAGTTTCCGAGCAGCGAGACGCGGCCACCTTACCTGTGGTATGTCCTCCCGGTGGGGAACTTCACCTCGGGGCACGCCCACGCCAGCGCGAACGACACCACGCGCGTCTCCCCCGCCGGCACGGCCGTCGACGCCGCCACCGCCGCCCCGACGGACGACCCGGGCCTCGACGCCGCCCTCGGCGCGTCGCCGGCGCCGACATTGCCGAAGGAACCATGCTGTTCCAGCAAACGTCAGAGACAAGTTGTGCGACGACTGGATGGGCGCTGCAGAGAGCTTAGGGATGGATGGAGGTGCCTACATTCTTGATCTCTTCCCACATGTCCGTCGCCGTGAACTCGCCGGAGCTGGGCTGGCCCATCGTGAAGGAAGGGCAGACGGTGACACGGACGTCGTCCGTCTCTTGGGATGCGATCGCGAACGTCACAGGAGGGCGCCCGTCCGCCGTCCTGCATTGGTGCTGCCATCTCAAGAATCGCCATTTGCAGAAGTGCGACAATGCAGTTCTGCTAAAATGAGACGCTGAACGCACCTGTGATTGAGGAGAACGCCATGGACGCCGTCGCGTGCTCTGCACAAGAAGCAAGAACACAATTGCGACAAAGTAAGACGGATGTCTGACAACTTGCTGCTGCATTGCATCAGCTGGAGGTGAGAATAAATGCAATGCAATGCTCATTACTTCATTTTAGAGTTGGTGTGATGCCCGGTGACTTCTGATCTCCCACCAACTGAATTCTACAAGACGATCAAACAAAGGTCAAGTCTTTCCTCAAAGATGTCTTCACATCTGTACTGAAGAACAAACGAGGTGTTGGCCTGTACTTACTGCCCAGGTGAAGAGCAATGTTACATCTGCAGGCGTGCTCCCAGAATTGTGCACCTGCAAGCGTCGTCAGAAGTAAAGGTAAGCAAGATGCAACTCAATTTTGAATCGTTGTCTTTGCATCAGAAACAAAAAGAAGATAAAAAAAAATTACATACCGTAAAAGTGAAAACTGCAGTTGGGAAGCTGCTATGTATGTAGTTGTGAGGGATGAACGGTGATATCTGACGGCAGGTGATCTTGATTTCAGGATCAGGCTCACCTACATTGACATTGTGGAACAGTAGATCAGTAGGGTGTAGCAGATTGGCATGTTTCTTCAGCTGATTGACATGTTTTCAGTGCCGCCGAAAATTATCGCTCTCAGTTAAAAGTGTCTGAAACTGATGTGCTGTGAGTAACCTACCATCATATACTGTCCACGATCTTGGAAATAGGCCATGGTACGTGCAATTCTTCTCCTTCAGCTTCCAGTCCCACGATCCAATACCGGCTTTATCGATTCCCCTGTAAATGAAATTTGCACAATGCACGACCATGATATGTCTGGCCTTTTTCAGATGCATATAAATAAGCTTGTTAGGATTTCAGTGCTCACTTGAGGAGATCCGCAGTCGGTGCAGACAACACCGTGGAGTACTTCTTTCCATTGGGGCGTGAAATGAATGCCTAGGTAAGAAAATAGTGGCAATCACAAGTTGTTTACAGTTGAGTGCAATTGGGTATTGCAAATCATGAATGGAGATGTAGAGTGATTACTGAAAACTGATTTGCTAGGATAGGCTTCTCTTCATATGTCATGGGGAATATCTGAAAATGCTGAAAGTACCCTCTGTAGCTCCTCCCTATGCTTCCTGCACTGATAAATGGACGTGGATTGAACAGAATTTTTTTTTATCGAACCCGCAAGAGAGCTGCGCGTCATTGTATTAAGAAGAAAATGATCTAGTTTATAAAGAAAACCGGATCCAAAAACCTGAACAATCACTGCATTACAACCCACAGAGCCCAACTCACACGAAAGACAAAAAAAAGAACGAAGGAAACCTCAAACCCCTTAAATAACCGGACGGCAATGGTTCATCGAAGCAGCATACAACCCGGCAAACACACAACAAACAGAAGGCCGGCACGGAGACACCATCGGTACACCTAATCAACCAAACAGCACCCACACCAATCAACGCTACCCTGCAAGCAACTATGCCCAGTTAGCACCTCGACCAAACACAGCCTGACAACTCAACAGGCGGAGCCCTGTTCTCACGTCTGACTACCCAACTCGGTCGGCGGCTCCCACGCCAAACCACAAGCTCAACAGACGGGGTCCTGGGACGTCGGAACACAGCCTCTGACGCAAAGCGTTGAAAGGTGATGGGAAGTTCAACCGAACAGGAGAACGAAGGGGTCGGACAAAAGGGCAAACAACAACGGAGGATGGTGTACCCTGCAAGGAGTGCCGTCAGTTGTAACAACAAAAAACAGAGGGATTCTCTGAAACTACGCCTTCAGGAAGGAAGCAGCAATGGAACCACCGTCACTCGTCCGGGAAGCCGAACAAGGTTTTCACCCGAAGAGATCTCAGGGGGGAAGCTTCGTCACAACACCTCCAGGGAGGTAATGACACCCGTGGGCGTCACTGTCGTCGGCAATGGCATGGAGCCTGTCAGGGCTTTCGCCCATAATTCCCCCTACCACGGTACAACCCAGTGAACCCAGAGGCTCGACGGGTCGACCAGACCATTCACCTGCAAGAGAACAACTAGCAGCACACATCACCAAAGCACGAGGCCCAAGCGATGCATCCACCATCAAGAAATGACTGGACATGATCGCTAGGGTTGCACCAACATCGTCGTCAACAACGGTCAGCCACCGCATGGCGCACTGGGGTCCACTAACGGCCCGTTCAAGGACATCAGGCGGCAGCATCTGGGACTGCTAGGCAGCAGCAGCCCGATCGCAGGCAGAGTCGACCAGGACGGCGACCAACTAGACAGCAAACCTCACACCCGCAGCAACCGAAGAGCCGCGCATGAGCCCGCAGCCCTCTGCCGAAGCTGAAGAGCAAACATGCCGCAAGAGGCGAGCATTCGCACGGATCTAGCCGGGAAATGATAGATCCGGCAATCTACAGCGCGGATCTGGTCGGAGCAAGCAACCACGTAGGCGGATTCGGCCGGAGCAAGTACAACGCACAATAGGGTCGGGGGGGGGGGGAGGGGTAAGAGGGGGAAATGGAGGGAGGTGGGGGAGGGGGTGGCCGCCGCCGCCGTCACCAGCGGGCCATGGCGGCGGCGGCCTTGCCAGATCTAGGCGGGATCCCCCGAGTCGCCTCACGAGCGAGACGACTCGGGGTCGGGACCCACCGCTGGTATCTCATGTACAGAATTTTCATGGGTCTTCCTCTGCTCTAATAAATTGATGCAAATTTTTGCATCTTCTTTGAGAAAAAACACTGTCATGATTCCTATCATGTTCAATCGTATATAGAGACAAGTTGCACACTAGCTTTCACCATGGCAATTTTGTAAGGTAATATAAAGCTGATTTTGTGCCTGTACTTATAGGAAACTTAGCTGCTCTAGGACTTATGCAGCAAAGGCTGAAAGAACTGACCCTAGCCCACCAAGGGGTACACCGCGGTAGCAGTTGTCCATCCATTTCTTGAGTGGATCATAGACTGTAGCCTTCGGAAAAGTGAAGAATTGTTCGAAAGTTCAGTAACAGGGTAGAACAATTTTCTGCTGATTTTTGGGCAACTGAAACACAACTCACTAGGCCTTTTGCCCCTTCTTCAACTTGCAGTCGCAGTACTTTGACAATCAAGGGCACCTACAATACCACCAGAAACATGGTTATTGTTAATACTGCTCACCATAAATGTGACAGTTGTTTATTTTGTTAATTGCTGATATGACTAAGCCAAATCAGTTGCATTTCGATATTAGAAGTTCATTTGCTGTCCAGGTCAGCTGAACCTATGATAATACCAGGAAGGGCCCTATGTTTGGTATTTTCTTAGACCATCTCTAACCATATTCTCTCCATTTTATTCCTTTTCTGATTCCCTTCTCCGTTCTTATTCTCTTTATTTTCTCTCGTCCCTAACCGTTTCTCTTCCAGTAATCGTAAAGAGAAATGAGAGAGAATCCTATCCTGAAAGTAAGAAATTTGGAAATTACTTCATGACAGTAACCATGAGAAGAAATTGTTGAAGCGCTGAAAGGAATGAAAATTCCTTTACGACAGGAATCTGAGCATGAAGGGAAGTCCTTGGGTTGGTCTTAGAAAAGTTGGAAAGAGCCAATTTAACCAGTTCATTTTGTATCTTGTGAAACAGAAAGCTTAAAGGTACAACTCACAAGTGCTATCATATCATTCATGGTCATGCTAAACATTGCGACCTTCTTGCCTTCATCGTCGAATTTCCTCTGCCAAGTTCTTGATGGCGGTTGCGAGCAATCGATGTGCGAGTGCACCTGAAGCAAGAAACAACCATGTCAGACTAGTTTGCTTGCCAAATACAACCGGTCGAAACATCGAAGAAAACATTTCACAATAGATCAGTGAAGAGAAGTGACTTGAACACCACCAGGAAAATCCTAACCAAATTAAAGAACAAAAGGAAGAAGAAATACTGGGCACCTTTGCTTGCTGCATCTCTGAACTTCCCATCTCGGCACAAACACTGCTTGCCTTGGAGCTGAGAGGCGATTCGGATTGTATCGGCACGCACAAGCACAAGGAAATACTGTAAAAAACAGATGCACAAATATCTCCGCATCTCAAGAAACAAGTCTGAATGCAAAGGAAGCGACCCAAGGAATGCAGTCCAGGCATCCATAGAGGAATCAATCAACTGGAATTAATCACCAACACAGGAGACAGTAGGAGAGAAGAGCGATACCTGAATCTGAATGCTATCACTCTACAAGATCCGGATGGTCCAGCTCTTTCTGGAAGGCGCTCAGCTTTGTGTTTTATAAGGCCACGCCCAATAGATTCTTTTCGCGGACAAGATTCCTTGTTGTAAAAGTATTCTCGTGTCTCGTTTCTTTAAACGCTCTAATAATTTTTCTTCACAGTTTTTTTCATAACAGAATTCTCAAATCATTCTCTTCAGAACGAGATTCCCTCCTTACCTTTCGTGATTTTATTGAAAAAAAAAGAAAATAAAAATAATAAGAACGAAAAAAATAAATAAAATAAAATAAAGAAAATATAGTTAGGATGGTCTAACACTCCATCAGAGAAAAAAAACAATGGACAGCACGATGATACTTGTCGGCATCAGTTTCTTTATGTCTTATCTCCTTTTGGTGAGTGGAAAAATAAGCCCTCTTTTCCAAAAAATAAAAATAAAAAGAAAGATTGTGACTACTGCTAATGACAAGTAAAAACTAGGCAATCAATGAAAATAGTGTTTATCATAGACAACTCTTTGGCTAACTAAATTCTCTTTATTTTATTTCTCATTTTAATTCCTTTTATTTTCTCTAATCTCCAACAGCTTCTTTTCAAGGGGAATCGCAAAGGGAAATGAGAGAGAATTCCGTCCTGAAGGGAATAACTTTAGGAATCTCGTCGTGAAGGAAATCGTTGGAGCGCTGAAGGGAAAAAATCTCTTCATGATGAGATTTTGGTCTTCGAAGGAAATCCGTTAGGGCTAACATCAGATAATTCAACCAAAATAGTGTTCTGAAACTGAAAACCAGTAGGCCTCTATGCCTTTTAGGTAGTAGGCAACCGTGACAAGCAGCCACACACTGCCATGGAAGTCTTGGTCACATGCATGTTTTTTCTAGTCTTCCAGAAAGTCCAATGCCCCCAGCTGGAGAAATACTAGATCTTGCTGACTTGTTTATGCCCGCAAGCAACTGCTCCATGCGTGATGTCAACATTGCAATCTAGAAGCTCGTTTCCATCCATGCACAGATGCGCATGCATTTCAACATTGATGATGATGATGCGTATTCAAACAGATTGGGGACTGCGTTCTGAAATGGACTCTCCGTTTATACATTATAGTACTAGTACATTTTGGTGATTGCTCAAAGAAATGGGGAATCGTGTTTCCAAATGCCCTTGTCCTCTTCCCTGAATTTTCAGCTCAGAAGGAGAAAGGTAGTACTAACAATCCTAAATTGACCGTACATCTTTTTTATAAATTTTATAAATATATAACTATTTTGATATATGTTACAGAAAATTACAATATCTGTACCTATTTCAAAGACCCATAATTATTTTGACACATGTTGAAAAACTATAACATTTTAATCATGATCACACCTGTTATCCTCTATAATATATAATAGGAGGATTAATCGTGAGCCTATATATTACTAAAGGATGACAGGTAGTCACACGATAAAATATTATAATATTTTACAATATGTGTTAAAATAGTTGTAGATTTTTTTAATGAGCATTAGAAACTGTAGTTTTTTTTAACATATATTAAAATAGCTATAGGATTTTAAAATGAGCACTAGACATTATAATTTTTTATAACATATATATAAAAAAATTTATAGATTATTAAAATTTACTCTTTTTTTTGTCAGAATGGTAGGAGTTCTGCCTTAATATTAAGAAGAGTAGAGAGCGTACAACACCGTGCAATTTACAGAGGGAAAAAAAACTCACTCCCTCGAAGAAAAAGAAGTCCGCTAGGAAACACCCCACTAAAGAAAGCAAGAGACACAGGGACTAAATTGACCATACATCCATGGAGACATGTTTGGAGATATGGCCAAGATGCGAAGGGATATCACATTTTGTTTTTGCGGTGGTATCTCTGGTCTCGATCTTCATTCATACTTTTCAAGGGATCAAATTAAGAACACATCACCATTCCAGCAAACCAGAACTTGACACCTGCTTATTTTAGTCACTGCACTTGCTTGAAAGGAATAAGGGATAGCTGCTGCATCCCAACACATCTGGGAATCTAGAGGTGCACAAGAGCATATCAACAAAGTAGCCAGAACCAGATCCCAGCACTGTATTTACAGGAACGTGGCATGCAAAGATCATATAAGATAATCTCAGCAGCCAACGGTCAGCAACAATTTAGCTGAGCCAATGAGCTGCAAAATAAATCTGCAACATGTGAATCTGATACATTCCTGCGAAGGCCTACTGCAGGGAAGATCTTATCTTGGCAGAGAAAAATCATCACGAATGCTGGATATATAGAGAGAGATGGATGAGCTTACAAAACTCAGCAAACTGACTAACGATGGATGGATTATTGGATATTAATAGTACTAGTGTACACAAAAATTGATGAAATGAAATTGTTTCTCGGTTAAAAAAAATAAAAAGAAAAGCCTGTTGCACTTGCAAGTTGCAACTTTGGGCCCAAGCCTATTAGCCGTCACATTTCCACAGCTGCGAGTGAAACGATTCACCCGCCGTGGTCACCGCGCCCATGAACTCGTCGTCGGCGACGAGCCGCGCGAGGGCCTCCGGCGCCAGACACAACTCCATACCCATGCTACATCCGCCGTCCCTCCCCTCGTACACCGTTGCCCTCCCGTCCACTTTGTTCGCGCCGCCGCTCCGCACGGCCACGGGCCTCCCCCACACGAAGTCGTTCCCGTACACGTCGAACCGCGGCGAGTTCCCGGTCACCACCACCGTCGGGTGCCACCATCCCTCCAGGTACGCGAACCGGGGGACCCTGTGCCAAGACGCCACGGATTCTACAAGCGCCGCCTCGTCCTGCGACGCCACGGCGCGGTTCAGCTGCCACGCCGTCCACCCCAGCCCGTTCTCCAGGATCTCGCTGGCGGTGGCCTTGGCCGTGCAGCGCACCACGGCGTTGCCAGCGTAGGCGTGAGGAACGCGCTTCACGCGCCCCCGGCATCCGACGAGCACGGTGTACGAGGTCTCCTGCTGCCGGGGGATGCGCCGGGCGCGAGTCACGGAGCGCCACAGGTGTGCGAGCAGGGACTGGAGCGACGAGATACTGGCGGTCGCCGCGCCGGCCATCTCGGCGTTGGCTCTCGCCTTCAGCTTCATAATGCTCTCCGCGGAGAAGGTGAAGAAGCATTCTTCCACCGGCGGGCCGTGGAACCGCCGGACGACGTCCTGGAGCTTGGCGAATGGCAGAGGGACGGGAACGGGGCAGGTGTCTGGGAACCATCGATCGAGAACTGGCGCCGGTGTGGAAACCCTGTCAGCGTCTCCGCAGCTTCGGCTGATCTCGGACCATGTGTTGAACAGATTCCAGAACGTGGTCCCGTCCGCGACACCGTGGTTTAGCGACATGGCGATGAAAACGCCGTCGGCGAGCTCGGTGACCTGCGCGGCGAGGACGGGGCAGGAGCCGGCCACGGCGTCAGCTCCGACTAGCCCGTCGAACGGGAAGAATGACCGGACGATGCGAGGAACGTGGAGCGAGCCCGTGATCTCCGCCACGGTGATGTCGGGCACCGCCACCGCGTGGACGAACTCGGCGCCGTCACCGGTGCAGTGCAATGAAACGGTGACTGACTTGTTGCCCCCACTCTCGTTGACGACCAGACGGCCGGCGAACGGGTAGAAGAGGGCGAGAGTGCGCGCGAAGGACGACGCGAGGCGTTCGACGAGGTGCTCGCCCCCTGCTGGAGGCTTGGGAAGTAGGACGCCCTTCTGGATGTAGTCCACGGTGAGCATCTGGAGGTCCCACGGCGTGAGGTGCACCGTCCCGGGCTCTGAGCTCGCCGTCCTCCCGGGGCTTGCGAGCAACGGCGACGGGGATGGCCGGACCAGGCGCCGTGACACGATGTGGACGCCGTGAAACGCAGATGCAGATCCCTCCATCATCGTCACCATCACCTCACCTGGTTATTTAGTGGCTGAGCTGATTGAGGAGTCGAGGTCCTCATGTTCCAATTTAGAGGTTGAGGCTTCTAAATTTTTTAGACCTATTATTGATTTGGAAGCATCTGACCGGGTAAAGATTTGTAACAGCAATTTGATTGCAATGAACAAAGTTGTTTCATATATGGGAGGGATGTTACACCCGATTTTCAAAGAACAAATCAGATGTATTACATATGTATGATATGATCAAGTTTTCATACCTACAGTGACTTTATAAGTGATAACATAACAGTGTTATTAAATAACGATAATATTTCTTACAAAAGGACCCGTAGGTCTAAAAGACTACACTAAGATAATTTCCAGCGGTAGCAGGTCTTTCATCCATCCACAGGCTTTGTTCGGGGGAGCGCTAGCCTAGAATATGGCCTTCAGGTCGACCTCTTCCTTCACCTAGAACTCGGCTCCATCGTCCGGGAGGTCTTCGAAATCTTCGCCTTCTGAGCAGCAATAAGGGTTTGGGAGAAGGCAAGCGTGAGTACATAAAGTACTCAGCAAGTGTGGAAAAAATATGATATGCAAGCTTAAGACAAGGAAAAGCTTAACTGAGGTTAACTGCAACTATGACAGTCTAAACTAGGACTCAAAAGACATAGCAACCTATTTACTAGGTGTGATAACTTCAATAGTAAAAGGGACAACTCATTGGATTCTATCCGACTACCAGACTCACTAGATATCCCTTATCCGGTTACCAACTCATCGGGATTCCACCACCCGACTACTCAAAACCAACCATCCAAGATCCCCACTAATTATGAAGAAGTCCAAGCCCGCTCTTAACCGTGAGCATGGCTGATGGATCAGTTTACACTCTGCAGAGTTTGCACACTTTACCCACGAGTTGTGATTCTCATTTTGCTTCACACTTTCGAGGTGTAGAGCCGAGATCTCACTACAAGACCTTTACAAATCACCTTCTCTATATGCACCCACTAAGATTTCATCGCTAACAAGGATTCCATCCATTGCAGAGGCCCCCTCTTGTGCCACTTAACCATCCACTGGTGCGTACAGAATAAGGAGGACATCTAATTATTTGGCTAGGCCGTACCCATATAGGCCTCGTGGTTGCGCTGTTATGCTGGGTAACAGGCTTCACAAACAGGTCCTTAGGATCCCACACAGGAACAATCACAATCCTACTGTGCACCACCACCTCAAACTAAACATCCAATTGGGATCCTTATACCATGTTACTACAAAATTACCATACCCAATTTCTTGTTGCATAAATATTAGTGTAAATTAACCTTTACCCCACCCATAACAGCACTAGCATATTTACCCTTCATTTCCCATGAATCATCAACGACGACAAGGATAATCAAACAAAATCTAGTAAAACCCTAACCATGTGATTCCAATTTAGACAAGCATGCAAGAAAGATAAACAATTATCATAAAAGTCATAAAAGAGGTGCAACATGCTCAAGGAAACTTGCCTTAAATCGCTGGTTGTTCAAAATCCTCGAATATCTGGTCCTGCAAGTTCACACACTGCTCGTCTCCTATAGCCATCACGCACACCGGAAACAAACAATATAAAAACAAACATCTAAGAACAGTATAGAAAATAGTAGCAAAACACACTAAAAAGATTACTAACGGATAGTACTCGCTGCTACGATCTCTAGAGCGTAAGAATCGCCTAAATCGGAGCTCGTATGAAAAAGTTGTGATGGTTTTAATCTACAGGGGCTTTTCTGAAAAAGCACAAGGGCTAAATTGTAAAAATAGAAAGTTCTAGGGACCTATATAGAAAATTTAGGGACATATTTGTAATTATATAAAAGTTTAGGGGGCTAAAAGTAAAAATATAGGACTACCAGGGGCATATTTGTGAAAATAGAAAAGTTTGGGGGCCTAAATGTAAAATTACCTGATTTAAGAGAATAAGGGAATTATTTTTTAATTAAAACTCCTAATTATTGCATCAGCAAGCTGACTGGGCTTGGGTGGGCTGACGTGGCCTCACACGTCGACAAGGATGCTAAGGTGGCTGGCTAAGGTGGGCGCTGACTGGGCACTGGTGCTGACTGGGCACTGGTGCTATCTGGGCAAAGTATTTAAATCCAGGGCACACGATCTAGATCAGACGGCCACAATTTAAAACATGAAGGGGTATCGGGTACTTCTAATCCTGACCGCACGCGCTACATCGGATGGCCGATGACAAAAGGGGGAAAACGGGCGGCCGGCGAGAACACGACGGCGTCAGCTCGGACTTCGCCGGAAAACAGTGAAAACCTCGTTGTCGGGCACGATCGACGACGATGAGCGATCGGGGAGGAAGAGTTTGTTACGTCCCAATTTCTTAATCACACATTTAAGCAAAATTATACTTTTTAAGCATTATGCTTAAATTTTGCGTAATGGTAATCCGAAGCGCTAATGCACTTCATTAGTAATCATTTGAATAAGAGAGAAAGTTGGGGGAGAAAATAATAAAAAATGTAGTAGAAATACCTATTCTCTTTAACATGTGGGCCCCATATGTGGCCCCACTTCTCACCCACTCCCTCTCTCAAGTGGGCTACAGCCCACCTGCTCCCTCTCTCTCCTCCCTCACTCGCACACGTGCAGCAGCAGCTATAGCTCCCCCTCCCACTCAAGCTCTCACTCCCTCTCTCTATTTCTTTCAAAATCCGAGCTCAAGAGAGGGATTAAATGTATGCATGTGGTACCATTGTATTTTAGAGCTCATAAGCTACTCATCCATCCAATTTATTTTCGTTTTCTCGAAAGATTCAAACCAGATTTGATGTCTTTTGGTGTTCTTGGTTGAAGCACAATGAACACTAGAGTTCCTCGATTTCCGTACATTTCCTCCACTTCCCGACGGTTACCCAGCTCCACAAGCATCTTAAGTAAGTCTCTTAGGTTTTCAATGGCAATAATTCGTGGTTTGGTTGATCGATTTCGAGTTTTAGCAAAGTTCATGGGTTTTTAAGGTTTTGGACCAAAATGAGGATTTAGATGAGATTTGAGTTAGGAATCGAGTTGCTAGGTTGATGAGTGAATTCTAGACTCCATAAACCATTTCAAACATATTCCTCTTTAGTTTGGAAAAGATCGCAATTTGATTTGATAATTTTTTTCCCAAATCAGAGAAGTTCTGGGCAGTGCGGAGTATCCGTATAAAAGTGTGGATAGTTCGCAAAGTGTGGAGGTTCCGCATCAAAGTGCGGAGGGTCCGCATTTTCTGGGAAAATGGCAATTTGAGTTATATTCAAGATTTTCTTAAGGGTTAAGCTACAAAGTTAGTCTAGAACCCTTGGTATGGTATATGCGCAGGTGTAAATAGCATAGATTCAAGTTTGGAGTTAAATCGATCGACGAATTGTCGAAAAACACATTTTTAGCCCAGGTCCAGAGTGTCCGGACAAAAGTTCGGAGTTTTCGCACTTTCGGCAACTTTTCAAATTGGTTTGAGTGCCAATTTTGTTCTAGCTCGCATGTTTGTACTTTTAGCATGTTTTGCGTATCTTATGGCATGCATTGTTGCATTTCATCCATACTCATAGTATTGCACACATTATTCTTTTTAGAGAACGCCAATCCGATGATCCCGGGGGCTGAGTTCGATCCCGACGCGCTCCACCTTTCTGATCCAGGGCAACAAGGCAAGCAACTAACATATTTCACCCATGTCAAATTTAGAAGTCTCAATTGATAAATATGCTTATGTATGTATGCATTTGTCAGGTACCCTTGAGTAGAACCTATGCCGATTGCATCTTTCTACCTTGGTCAATTGTTCAAGTAATTTCCTTGTAACCTAGAGATGGTGTTATGTCTAGGTACGAGTACAATATACATGCTTAGCAATGCTTAGGTCTTTCGGTAGAAGTCGAACAACGGTGTTTTTCGTTGTTCGCGAGCATAGGGATTATTATTGATTATAAATACATGTTGATGGTGAGATGATTGGTGAGTGGTGTGTATGAGACGAGATGTGGACGGTGTTAGGGGTGTCGTCTGCCTCGGTAGAAAGTCCAGGGGGCAGGTCGTGAGAGAAAACCTGAGCACCATAGATCGCTTGCATCGTTTAAGGCCGATCATCGGGGTTGTTGACTTTAGCACTTATCTTACTCACCACATGCCGATATAATGGTAAGACGAGCTGAATACCTTTGCAGTTGTGGCTTTGTGGGCGTGAACATCGACGGTGTGAGCGGACGGGCTTGTAAGCGATACTAGTTTGCTTCGGGAGTAGTTCTAGTATCGTTGCACCGAGCGATGCATGCTCCACACGGTTGGAGCTGGTTGGAAAAGGTTGTCACGAGTACCCCCTGTGTGCACTTTGGCCGGTGGCACAAGCCAAATGGTCATCGTATCGTGTGGGTTCAGGAGTATCCCCTGCAGGGTGTATAAACAGTTTGAATTGCCGAGCTCTTGGTTATGAGTATGCTATTGTTTCATTTGCACCCGGTCGTAGAGTTCTCGTTGTGGTTTGTGGATGGTGGCATGAGGTTGATGGTTGGGCATGTGATTATGGTCTGGGTATGGTGGTTGGTGGTTGGTGGTTCAAGTTGGTACTTGTTCACATTGATATACTTGTTACATTTACTTATGTTCAGTTGGTGGTGCAGGGTAGTTTCATATATGTTGGTTAAGTTAGTTGCACACACATATGTCTAGGTTGCTCACCGCTTTAATTCACTTAACCACATGTTTAATCCTTGCTACCAGCTAATGTATGATCCGTGGAGACGAGCTATGTATATGTGCTTTATATTGTGTAAGACTTGCGAGTAACTTCGTACTCAGGGTGCTGCCCTTAAGTTGATGCAGGTTCACAGGTCGGCGAGGAAGAGGCGGTGTTTGGCTACTTCGTGCCCGCCAATGCAGGTGGTGGGCAAGATTAGTGCATCCTACTCTGGGTGGTCGTGCTTTTGTGATGGAGCCTAAGGGCATATGGCTCAATCCTCTTTTTGTTGTATAGCTTTTAGTCTTTTGCTGCTTAGTTCTTTTACTGGTTAGGAGTTGAGCAGATTTTAGTCTTCTCCTAGCTCTCTTTTGCTGTAAATTGTGATAATTTTTTGCATGGTTAAGAACTTGTAGTATAATGTTAATTACTTGCTCTTTCTTAAGCTTTGTTGTGATGTACCTGTTGGAAAGGTATGTGTTCCGATCTTGTGCACAAAACATATGCCGGGACTATCGGGATGATATTCTGGTTAATCATCGAGGTTGTGATTATAAATAATGATTCTCCTGGTGATTAATTAGAATATTATTTGGACAGTTTCTCACAGGTGCAAACGGCGAACTCATTTTGGCGCATACCTTCGGCGACGGAGCACGGGAAGAAGGTCGACGACGGTGATGGCGACGGAGGCGCTCGGGTTATTGATGAGGAGTCGCTCAGGTGGCCGGAAGGTGGCGGGAAAGGGTCGGCGACCTTCCTCTCGAGCTGGCGGTTCGGTTGGCGAGAGCGGAGCGCGGCACCAGAGCGGCGGCGGCACGAGCTCGGATGAGCGGCAATGGCGCTGAGCAGCGGCGGCTACGGTTGCGGTGCAGATGGGAAACAAAAGGGGGCGTATATATAGAAGGGACAGCGGAAAACTGCGAGGAGGGTGGATTCGGTTGGATTCTGCAGCGCTTTCGGTTGGGATTTGGATTCGGGCGATAGCGCACGCGCGAACTCGAAACAGGCTCGGCTGAAGAGGCGCGGCGATGAAGATAGCGCTAACAGGTGGGCCCGGCAAGACGGTGTCACAAGGGAACCCTTTTGTTTTTGGGGGACCAGGGCGGCCCGCTTGCCCCCCTCTAGGGTCGGCCCTGGTCACCAACGACACTAAATTATTAAGCTCTTGGATCTAGACACATATACAGAACAACTAACTTCGGTACTCACCTCTGTAGAAGAAGATGGCATGATGATTCAAACTTTTGTATTAATGTATCTCAAGATGAATACAAGAACACATGACGTACGGTCATTATTCTCCATGAAATTCGGCACAAAGTACTATATCCCTATATTCATCACGTTTTTTAAGACCCACGATTCACCTATCGTCGATATGTATAGTATATGCTTGGCGAACATATATAAATAAAGAAGCAAAGAATGCAGTAGAGCAGCACCAATTGTAATATGCATGATGAAGTTCCTCCGCCGTAGAAGACCAACAAATTAACAGAGAATTAAGGCCGGCGCAACCGATCTAACCCATGATTGATCGATCCGCTAATTCAAGACCAATTTCTTGCCAAATACTCAATCTCTTGCTAATTGCGGGATCCAGAACAATTGCTATGAGTTGGCAGCACATCATCCTTGTCGGCCTCGTTTTCCTCCAAAGCATCAAATCCCCTTGCTTTGCTTTTTCTAAAGATGCATGCAAAGTTGATGTAATATGTAGGTTAAAGACGATAGCCATGCATGGCCCAGTAATAATTGAAAAAAGTATCAAAGTAACACTTTGTCTAATAAAGAGAGAGATTGATCGATACAGGCATGCACAAACACTCAAATATAGACAAGGTTAGCTCCAAATGACATATACGTGTACTCACCTCCTGGCTGCCAATCCACGGCGTGAGGTGCACCGCCCCCGGCTCTGAGCTCGCCGTCCTCCCGGGGCTTGCGAGCAACGGCGACGGGGATGGCCGGACCAGGCGCCGTGACACGATGTGGACGCCGTGAAACGCAGATGCAGAGGCCTCCATCATCGTCACCATCACCTCACCTGGTTATTTAGTGGCTGAGCTGATTAAGGAGATAAGCATCTGCCTGCTGCGAATGTCTCCAATGACGAATCCATCCCGCTAGTATTGGTTTGGTTAGAACGGTGACTGATGGTGATGGATAGCTCTGGCCTCTGTGAAGGGGACACGGCAGCCGCCCACGCACTCTCACGTCGCATGATTCGACGGCAGCGTGGCGCGTTGTCACTATCAGGGCCGGTTGTAGATTCTGGTACTCCAGGACCACATTAAAAATGACTCCTATTAAATTAAAACACCAAAAAATAATTAATATATAAATTATAAAGATAATATTTGATGTATTAAAAAATATTTTCGATAAACATTTAAATTGCTTTGTTACCAAGACTATCTTAATTTCTTATATCATAAATATTTATAGTAAAAACTGATTGTTCATTAATACTAAGTAGATGAATTAAATACACTTTTATGACCATTTACATTGTTATCATGCCAGTTGATATCAATATTGTCTTCTTCAGATCTGATCTTCTGAATTCCCATTAATTTGTTCCTTCACAACAACCATGATCAATCCATCGTTGAACAGTTTGTATTACTCTTAAATTTTTTTTTATCACTGGCTCTTTTATGCAATTCTATCAACTCATCTACTCGTTTTCTTTTTTTTTATTCGCTGCCAGACGCATGCTTTTCTAAAAGACATGATATCAAGAATGTGCTAAAAATTAAATAAATACATTAGCGGTTGAAAACTAGTGCAAAGCTATAAAAATACCAAATCAACTTAATAAAATCTTACCAATTATCACGTGAAATTCGCAAGAATTTGTATCCCAACCCATCAATTGATAGCTGTGATGCTCGTTTTTCGCAACCCAACCCACCTTCCCTGCGCAGCCCAGCCCGCACCTCCCCTCTCTCTCTCTCCCTGACAGCCCGGGCCCACCTGTTAGCCCCCTTCTCCCACCTCTCCCCACGCCACGCGCAACCGCACGTTTGAAACCGCCGGCGCCCATGTCTCCACCTGCGCCACACGTCCGCGCAACAAACTGCTCTCTCTCCGCGCTTTAAAACGGCCTCCGCAGCACTCCGCCCCCCCCCTCCTTTCTCCCTCACCCCATTGTTATCTACGTCGAGCGCCATTGTCGTCGTTAAGCTCTGCCGAGCGCCCGCCGCCGCAGCCGAGCTTCCGCCAACGCATCAGAAGCCGCTGCCAGCACCGCAAGGACCCGAGGAACGCATCCCACCCCTCAGCTCTCCCTCTCCGCTGCCGGAAACACCACCTCGCCAAGTTCCGGTAAGCCTCACCGACGCATGACCGTCGCTGGCTTCCTTCGTCACATTCTAAGGTCAGCTGACTGACTCCTTGGCACCGCATGACCGCCGGCCAGCTTCGCGATCCGCTTCGAGTTTCACTTTGAGCCCTCCTCAGCTGCCTAGTCGCTTGGCACTATGTTCTTCTACCGAAATGCCAAGGCGGTCTCAGTGTCAGAGATTTGCAACTCCATAACCAAGCCCTCCTGTGCAAATTGGCCAGTAAGTTACTTTCACACTCTGATGAACCTTGCTTCCGTTGGTTAAGTGAGCTATGTATCAGTGACAGTGTTCCCCGCGACTGCTCTCGCTCTGCTGCTACCCCGGCATGGCGAATGAGCCAGCAGAACATCAATATTGTGCAGCTCTCTACAAGGCGCAGTTTAGGATCTGGGACTAAGCTAGCTTTCTGGATTAACAAATGGACTGAAATGGGGGCGTTTTTCACTTATGTTCCCTACTATATACACCGTTGCTCTGGATCGTCACATTGCTCGTCACACTGTCGGCAACAGCAACCAATGAGTTTCGGCAACAACAACCAAAGAGTCTGTCTGCAACAGCAGCCAATGAGTTTCGGCAACAGCAACCAATGAGTCTATCTGCAACAGCAGCCAATGAGATTCGGCAACAGCAGCCAATGAGTCTGTCTGCAATAGCAACCAATGAGTCTGTCTGCAACAGCAGCCAATGAGTTTCGACAGCTCGTCACACTGCTTCAGGAAGTGACACCAATACTTGACGCTGAGGACGACTGTTGTCAATGGACACAGGACCCGTTTCGTGCTAGATGCCCGGCCATTGAATCAACTGCACATATCCTGCTCCACTGTTACCTGGCAAATAAAGTCCGGGACAAGATCGGCCTGAAACAATCGGCAATGCGAGCCACGAATGTGCTACAATTCGTCGAAGCAGCCAGTTCAACGATGCAACGATTACTACAGTAGACCTGGCCTTTCTATTTTGCAGTCTGCGCACGTGAACTTTGGCTCGCTCGTAATGCCCAAATCTTTGAAGATCGCTCGACAACAAGCTTGCAGTTGCTCACAAATATCAGGGAGTCCATCCGCGTACGGAGCTGCGTTCCAAAGAAATATGTCGCGATGCTATCTTAGTTTGGGTTGGAAAATTTGTATGCTTTCCTCTCTTTTTTCCGTTCTCGTTTCTTCCTGGTTTGTTTCCTTTGTTCTGGGTCTTGCCGCCCCTCCTCGTGTCTTCTGTTTATCCTATATCCGTCTTCTGATCGCCTGCCGATCCTTTGAATACATAAGGTAGAGAATCCTCTACCATTTACTTGAAAAAAAATTGCACGCTGTACTCTGGAATAGCAATTCAATAGGGTCTATCTAGTTGTTAATTGCCCCAAATTGTAGTCATCCATATCAACCATTGGATATCTATCCACATATTTAGTCCTCCTATACGTCATATATAAGATACATAGTAAAACCAACTCTAGTCGAAAAAATAAAGAGAATGAGAACAAGAAGAATAAAAAAAGAGAATGAAATGAAAAGAATATAGTTAAGGATGGTCTTAGAAGAGTGGAGGAGGTGTCCCCTGACGGGCAAGAGATTTCTATTTTGTTGGTTTATTCACTGGCTTGAAATGGAACTAATCACTTGTTTTTATTGACTCCACGTCGCCCATCCCTCTTTGTTGCAAAGAAAATAGAGAGAACCGTAAGGAACAGAATGTGATTGTACCAAGAATCAAATCTTGAAGCACTGTGCCTCTAGAATCTAGCTTGCTACATGAATTATTACTAATTTCAGCATGATTTTTCTACTATAAACGCTAAAAGAGGCATCTAATCAATAGCGACATCTGGATCTAGAAAAAAATTAATGTTGTTGAAAATCCGCCGCAACACTCCCTTAATGTTCCTTTCTTCATAACAAAGAAAATAACCAATATTCATATGCGACCTCTTAAACCTAAGAAGCTGTCAGGATCGACACTATCATCTTCACTGTAGTACTCATCTTTGTCCGGCAAGAAGTCTTCGATGGACGAGTTTTGGGACTTGACCAAGGGGGCACTACCACTGCCATGAGAGGACTCTAGTCCGAATGGCGCCGTGTAAGTCGAGCAATCAAGGATGGAGATGAGCAAGGATGCCACTTGGCACCTTGCTAAGGAAATCTTCCTTCGCTTATTGGGTGTGAGACACACTAGAGGTTTCATGATTGATGGCATCCCGACGACGAAGACTGTGGTGATGGTATTTGGGAAGCTTGAAAACAATGGCATGGTATGTGATGGTAGATGTTAGTACTGGGTTCATCATCTCCACCCTTCCTGCTCTTGTAAGGTGTTTTCCTTGCCAACCGGGCAATCTTCCAGCAACTTTATCGATCAAAGGTTGGTGATCAATCTTACGAAGACTGCGCAGGTGTAAAGGAAGTCCCAGATATTTGCACGAAAATGCATAATTTTAACCGGAAAATCTTGCAACAATCCTCGAATATCAATACTGCTGCACCTGATCGGAAATAGCTCCGTCTTATGAACATTTGTGTGAAGGCCTGTCGCATCTCCAAACAACATAAGTATTTCCTTCACAGCTCTAAGCTCCTACGTTGTTGGAGAGATCACAAATGCAGCGTCATCTACATATAGTGCACATTCAAAAACTCTCGAATTTGGATGGACCAAGGTGAAGAGATTTCTTTCTTTTGCTAAGGTTAGGATTCTGTTCATTGGTTCCATAGCAATAGCAAATAACATCGAAGATAACAGATCCCCCTGCCGAAGTCCTCTTCTATGCTGAAAAGGCTTACCCGGGATACCGTTCAGAAGAACTCTTGAGGAGGTAGAACCCATGATAAGGCTGATCCAATTCCTCCACCTTGGTCCAAAACCAACATGGTGCATAATCTCAATGAGATAAGGCCAAAGAACGGAGTCAAAGGCCTTACTTATGTCTAGCTTGAGGAAAAGGGGTGGCTTGCATTTCCTATGGAGTTCTTTGGTGAGGCACTGCATGTGTAAGAAAGCATCATGTATGCTCCTCTCTCGAACAAAAGCGCTCTGGCAATTGGAAACAATCTTATGCAAGTGAGGACCCAGTCGGTTTGAAAGGATCTTGGAGAAGATCTTTGCAAAGCTGTGAATCAGACTGATCGGCCTAAAGTCTGCAACTGTTTGTGGCTTCTCCTTTTTCGTCAAGAGAATTATGTTTGCTGAGTTCAGCAGGTTCAACCGTTGGCATCTGAGGTTAGAAAGTT
This sequence comes from Phragmites australis, assembly GCF_958298935.1. Taxonomy (NCBI): domain Eukaryota; kingdom Viridiplantae; phylum Streptophyta; class Magnoliopsida; order Poales; family Poaceae; genus Phragmites; species Phragmites australis. The sequence goes on from NC_084936.1 coordinate 844,775, forward strand.
GTTTAACTATTTTTATCAAATCACCTTTGATGATAGTCCAGTAAGAAGCAAAAAAACACCCCATGAACCCGTCCGGTCCTGGTGCTCTCTCTTTTGGTAACCCCATCACCGCTTGTTTGATCTCCTCCTCATCAAAGTCACTATCTAAACCGGAAAGGTCATGAGGCTGCAGACCAATGGCATTCCAGTTTAAAAACCTACATCACCTGCTTGAAGAGCCAAACACAGAATTGAAGTGTCTGAAAATCTCATCCTCTTTTTCCTCGTGTGTTACTGCAACTCCCCTGCTAGATTTCAGAAGCTGAATATGGCTTTTCCTCTTCCTATCATTAGCCCGCAGATAGAAAAGTTTGGTGTTCACGTCTGCAGTTCTCACCCGAGTCATTCTTGCACGTTGTCTCGCTTTAGTATTTTGAATGGCAACTAGGCCCAAGAATTTGTTTCTTATCCTGCTTTGGAAATCTCATTCCATGGATGTGAGAGATCTAAAGTCCTGTGCTACATCAATGTTTGTTAGGACCCATTTGGCTATCTCCATTTGCAGTCTAATATTGCTAATATTAGCTTTGTCCCATTTTCGTAGCGACTTAGCTGTGCATGATAATCTGATGTGAAACAACCGCATGGCATCTGTAGATTGAACCGATTTGTTCCACGCTTCCTGCATAGCCTCATGAAAGCCCGGCATTGCAATCCAGAAGGACTTAAATCTGAAGCCATGATGTTTCCTGTAACCTGAGTTGCCACGCATAACTAGAGGACAGTGATTTGACAAAGTGGAAGCAGCAGCTGTAACAGTGTCCGTGGGAAAAAGAAGGTTCCAATCAGTTGAGCAGAAAATTCTATCGATCCTTGTCAAGGTGGAATTATCCTACCCATTCGTCCAAGTGTATTTGCGTCCCACCAGCTCAATCTCCTTCCAGCATAGCTCGTTAGTGGTGGCCCTGAACCTGTTCATAAGACCTCTATTCAGTCTTGAGTTGTTTTTATCTGCTACCCTGTAAATTAAGTTGAAATCTCCAACTACAAGCCACCTATCACCGGCAACCTTCTTGACATCCTTGAGCTCATCCATGAAAGAAACCTTGTCCACATCCCGTTGCAGACCATACACAATTGTGAGATTCCATTCGGTTTCATCATCCAAGAATCTAACCGTCACTGTCAATGTATTAGCAGTCCTAGACGAAGAGAGCAAAAGCAAACTCGCGTCATCCACAGTGATCAGCATTCCTCTTGTTTCATCTGCCCGCGCAAAGGAATAGTTTGCAGTGAATCTCGCTCCCAGGGCCTACGCCACCATGTCACCGCCAATAAAATCCAACTTAGTCTCCTGTAGACACACGACAGAAGGTCGAAGATCATTGACCATTTCATAGATGGCATCCCTCCTGATTCGCGCATTGGGACCGCGAACGTTCCAGCATAACAGCTTTAAATCGCAGATCATCATCCAGTAAATAACAGCTTCACCATACATAGGCCAAATCTCATCAACTATGGAGGCTAGCGGCACATAGATAGAAACCATAGGAGATACGTACGAAGACAGACACAAACATTAGGGGAACATCCTAGGTGCGTCCTCAATCGGCACACCAACAGCCGCTGAACAACCGATGAGAACACCGTTGTGAACACAAAGCGACGAGAAGCAGATAGGAGGAGGAGGAAGAGCCGTTGGCATCCTCACCCTGAGAGATAGTGACTCCAAACCTAGCCTAGCGTTCCTTAATAGCCTAAAAATGACTATTCCTAGCAAAGGAACACGAACTGAAACTAAGCATGATAGACAACTAGACAGACTGAAGCTAACCATGAGAAGCGACAGCCTCCAAGTGAGCTTCAAGGAGGACCACCACTGAAGCATCATTTCTTCATTCTATCCTTCTTCTTGCGCCCCTCTTTTGGCAATTTGGTCATGTCAATGTCCATTGCCTTGATCAGGCTCTCAATCGTGTCAATTTTCGCGACTGGTAATGGGCCCTCGAACATTTTGGTCAGCCTTTCCTTGGTCTGAGCATTGATGTTCTTTGCCGGTGACAAGGCACCCAACTTCTTTGCAAGCAACTCAATAGCCATCTCCTCAGTTGATTTTACCCCGACAACCTTCTTCTTGTCAGCAATTCTATCACTGCGATGCAATGTGTCTTCCTTAGCCAGTTGCGAAACTTGGGGCTTGGTCTTTACGGGCGTAGAGAGTAGCCCTCCCTCAATTGGCGTTGCAATCTCAACGATGAAACCGTCAATGGTGCTTGCCGGAGAAACCGCTACTGTAGTATCAGCAACCGAAGGGTCATGCACAACCATCCTATTCACTGCATTAGGTAGGCGTGCAAATGCAATTGTTGTGCCACCCACAAGAGAGGCCTGAATTAACATCAGATCATTCATCAGTATGCTCGCTTATGAGAGCATAGAATCGAACGGTTCCTACAGGCCGCCCTCCAGCACCATTGGGTCGGACCCAGGCATCTGTGCTGGGGCCTGGGGAATGGTGGCGACCATAGCAGCCCGAGCCTGGCCCCTTACGCGCATGGTGGATCCCCTCAGAGCAGGCCATTCCTTGTTGTTGTCACCCTCCGGAAAGCGAGGAGGGCCGAAGAGGTGGTGTTCCGCCCTTTTTGTAAGCCTCTCATCGGCCCACCACTTACCAGGGCCCCCAGACGGCTCGTGGCAGCCATGATTCTGGCCACCATCATGGTAGCCGCCGTGTCCCTGTGCGGAGGATGAGCTACTTCCGCGGTCACCACCCTAGTGGAGGCGGGCGAACCAACCCACCCTGCGCCTCGAATGGGGACGACTGTCGTTGCCTAGATGTCATCCCCCACCATCTTTATCTTCATCATCATTGTACTGTTAGATGTGGGGACGATCGAAGGAACTGTAGGATGTTTTCTCGAACACGTAGGAGAGTTGTACGTCATTGCATTGAGAAGAGAGAGTGATCCAGTTCATAAGGAAAACTGGATCCGAAAACTTTAACATGCGCTGCAATACAACTCGTGGAGCCTAGCTCACACGCGACACAAAGAAGAAGAAAGAAAGAAACTCTGAATCCCCCATGATAACCGTACGACAAAGGTACAAAAAGCAGCTACAACCCAACAACAACACAACAAACATAGTTCACACCCAACAACGCTACACCGCAAGCAACTATGCCCTGCTAGCACCTCAACTAGGATACCCCGACAACTCAACAGGCGGACCCCTGCTCCTATGACAGACTACCAGACTCAGTAGGCGACCTCCAAGCCAAACCACAAGCAAAGACGGGTCCTGGGACGTCGGAGCATAGATACTGTTGCGAAGCGCCGAAAGGTGAAGGGAGCCCCACCGACCAGGAGAGGGTCAGAGCAACAGAGGAGGATGGTGTGCCTTGTAAGGAGTGCCGCTAGATGCAACACGAAATAGCAAGGGATTTTCTGAAACGACGTCTTCAGGAAGATAGCAGCGTAGAAGCCAGACAAAGTTTTCACCCGGAGATATCCCAGGGGAAGCTTTGCCCTGGCACCTTCAGAGAGGTTATGATGCCCGTGGATGCCACCACCGCCGACATTGGTATGAAGACTGTCACGGCTTTCGCCCTTAGCTCCCCCCCCCCCCCGACCGCGGCACAACCCAAGAAGCCAAAGGCTCGACGGGTCAACCAGAACAACCACCTGCAAGAGAACAGGCAGCAGCACAAGATCACAAAAGCATCCGCCAGAAAAGACGACCGGGGATGAAGCCCCAGCCTGCATCAAAGCACAACATGGTCGTCAGGGTAGCACCAACATTGTCTTGAAGCAACGGGGACGACCACTGCGAGGAGCACCGGGGGACACTGATGGCCAGGCTGGGCTAACGCCTCGCCCAGGCCAAGAGGTAGCCGGGTAGGGGGTAGAGCCACAACCGGCGGCGCAGCCCCAGAACCACCCGGCCACAGATCCCACCCGCACCCTCCCAAGGTAGCCGTGCTAGCCAACCTATCCAAAGGCGGCCAACCAGCACCGCCAGGCAGCAGAAGACAGAAGCAGAGGTAGGCGCAGCCCCTGACGGATTTGCCCGAGTAGACCGGCGAAGAAGCCGCGGGACGCGCCCAAGAGGCATGCCGCCGCCGCAATCGTCGCCCAAGAGGGAAGCACACACAGGCAGCGCCGCCACGACACCGCCGGACCTCCGAGCGCGGATCCGATGCCGCCGGTAGCAGATCCAGCCCAAGGACACCCGGATCCAGCTGGCTAGAGATGTGAACGACTGAAAAGAGCAGCCGGTGGGGGGAGGGGTCGGGGTAGAGGAGGAAGGAGAAAATGACGAGGGAGAGAGGAGCTATGACCGTGACACCTTGGCTTCGGAGCCGCCGTCGGTCGCCGCCGTCGGAGTTTGTCCGTCGGCAGCGGCAACCGGATCTAGCTGGTTTAAGGTAAGAGTTGGATTGAAGGTGGATTCGTCCCCCGAGTCGTCAGAGCGGGTGATGCGGGGGGCCCTGCTACCCTGGATATGCTCAAGATTGATTATGACCCGTACATGAAGAAGTGCCTTCAGAACTAGACTTAGAATCGTAGAACTCGTACGGCTCGGTGAACAAAACATCAGGAGACGTTAATCGAGAGGAGTGTAACATACAGGAAAAAATAATAATTCCATGCTTGCCTAAAACGCTTGATGGAAGCATATGCAACAGGACGAACACTCGAATAGTACAGGAACAGGAGGGATTCCGTCAGGGGATGCTTTTCCCACATTCTCCATGTCGCTACAGGGTCAAGTATGATGCATACGAGGTCCCGCGACGTGAGGATGCATGGCCTCCGGCACCGATGCCAGGGAACGATCTGAAGGCGACCGTTGACGGTGGACGCCATTGGGTACAGCTTCGGTTGCTGCCCGAGGTGGCGAGGGTGAGGAGGCTGCATGCTGCAGTGAGGCACTGCGTTGCTTGCTTCCTTGAGCTGTTGCATGTTACCACTGTTGTGTCGTGCCATCGACGACGAGGGCAAGAGCATCACAGCAGTGGCCCACCGTCGTGGACGTACCTCTCGTGATTCGATCCCTGACCTCACACGTGTTTGGCGGGAAAAAGAAAACAATTCGATACGAATAATAAGGCAAATACTATTCTTCGTTTTAACAAAATCTTTCAAGCGACGGATATGCATCTAACAGCTCACAACTGTCTTCTAACTCCTATCTGCTCTCAGCCATCTCCGGTGGTATTTTCATCGTCGGATCCATACCCACCACCCTCACCACGCTAACCCGATCAATTCGCGCTTCGTCACCCCCATCCTAACCCATCAACTGTCCTCCACCGTCTGGCACCTCGTTGCCCCACCCCTACGCCTACCTCCGTGAAGCCTCCTCTAAAACTGGCGTCCATGACGCTGAAATGTAGGAAGTGTGGAACAGTAATCATTGTTGCAAGAACGGCACGAGAAACCGGCGCCCAAATGCTCACAATTCAACACGCATCGGATCACGAGTCACGACGCGTGATGCAGTAGCAATAGATTTCCAAGATCAGAATTATTCAACAGTGCTACATCCACAGACGTCATCGCCCACCAACGCGCACCACCACCTTCACGCGGCGCTCACCGCCTCCATGAACTCCTCGTCGGCGACGAGCCTGGTGAGCGCCTCGGGTGACAGGCACACCTCCAGCGCCATGCTGCCCCCGCCGCCGCGCCCCTCGTACACCGTCACCTTCCCGTCCATCTTGTTCCCGGCGCCGCTCCGCACCGCGACCGGCCTGCCCCACCCGAAGTCGTTGCCGTACACGTCGAACCGCGGCGAGCTCCCGGTCAAGATGTTCGCGGGGTCCCTGGACGGCTCCAGGTACACGAATCTGGGCTTCTGAGGCCAAGACGTGATGTCATCCCTCACCGTCGCCTCGTCGAACAACGCGACGGCGCGGTTCAGGAGCCACGCCGTCCAGCCCAGCCCCTTGTCCAGGACGTCGCCGACGGTGGACCTTGCCAATGCACACGTCACGGTGTTGCCCATGTAATCATGTGGTATACCTTTCAGACGTGCTCGGCATCCGACGAGAAGCATGTACGTGGTCTCCCGGTGTGGCGCGAGCACCCGGGCACGACACACCGCTCGCCAGAGGTGCGCGAGCAGGGACTGCAATGACGAGATGGTGGCAGTCGCCGTGCCCGCCATCTCGGCGTTCGCCCTCGCCTTCAACTTCTTTACACTCTCCGCAGAGAAATTGAAGAAACACTCCTGAACCGGCGTGTACTTGGGCCGCCGGACGATGTCCTCCACCTTGCCGAAGGGTAGAGGGATCGGCACCGGGCAGGTGTCGGGGAACCATCTGTCGAGAACCGGCGGTGGCGTCGAGAGCTTGTAGCCGTCGTTGCCGCCGCCGCTCCGATTAATCTCCGACCAGGTCTTGAAGAAGTGCCAGAACGTGGTCCCATCGGCGACACCATGGTTGAGCGACATGGCAACGAAGACGCCGTCGGCGAGTTCGGTGACCTGCGCCGCCAGAACAGGGCGGGAGTCCAGGATCGCGTCCACGCCCAGCAGCCCGTCCAACGGGAAGAAGGACGACAGCACCGACGGGATGTAAACCGGGGTGGTGATGTCGCTCACGGTAACCTCGGGCGCCACGGCGTGGACGAATTCGGCGCCTTCTCCGTTGCAGCAGAGCGAGATGGCAAGGCCCGGATCGGACACGCCGTCAGTGACCTCCGCGACGGTGAGGCGGCCCGCCAATGGGTAGAAGCGGTCGAGGGCGCGCGCGAAGGATGAAGAGAGATCGTCGACGATGTGTGCGCCTCCTGCCAAAGGCTTGGGCAGAAGGACCCCCTTCTGGATGTATTCCACCGTGATCATACCGAGATCCCACGGCGTCAAGTGCGTGATCTCCGGCTCCGACCGCGCGCCGTCCGGCGACTCTGGCCGGACCAGGCGCCTGGACACTATCCGGACATCGCCGGTGGAGCCTTCCATTTCTGCTTGCCACTGATCACCGGGTAGTCGGAGCCGTGAGCTTCTAGCCCGGGAGTGCTCACTGTGAGCAGGTGCGCAGACACAGCTGACAGAAATAGCAGTTTGGCCATCTGCGCCGCTGCAACCAACCTGCTGCTGTCCAATAATTCAGTTTTCTGATCCATCAACTTTGTTGGTATGGCCCTCTGAGCAATAATGCGGCATCTCTCTGCCGACCCCATCCGGCATTCCACGGCTCCGCGCGACCGCGTTGCTCGGCGGTGCCTGGGCAGTGGAGGGGACTGCAGGTTCTTGGAGCTTTCGTTCAAGTGCACCTGCTCCAATGGGCGGCTTAGCAAACGCAAACGATCGATGGATTAGGACAATAGCACATTTGATGTCATGACTGATAAAACTAGAGGCTCAAGAGAGCAGCGTCATAACAACACGACCCTCCAGTTCAGAGGTTGGTAAGCTGCTTTTGGAATGAGGTGATCTGCTGAAAGCTTAGTTCTGAATTTGAAATGAACATGAATCACAAGAGTTGCAAAACTAAAATACCAGTACGAGAACAGTTTTGATTAATAATAGCAGTAAGCAGATGTTTAATATTACCGTACTGAATCATTTTTTAAAAAAAAAAAAACCTTGTGTGTGCCAATGCAAGTTTAATTCTGTACGGGAAGAATTTTCTTTTCGAAAAAAAAACTGTGGGAACTGTAAGAGAAAACAGTCAAACAAGCAAACAATTCGGACGCGGCCATTGCCGGTGGAGACCACAAGGTACAGCTCTTGTTTAGTGCTCGAGAGTCGAGAGTTGTCTGCCACCGCTGCCCATCTTCTTGGCCGTGGAAGTTTCTTCGTGGAAGTATCTTCCCTGATGCGATCCCTGACGAAGCATGTATATGGCAGGGGAAAAGGATTTTTTAACTAGTATCTTGCCTGTTTTTTTGAAACTCTCTCTTTTGAGAAATTGTCGTTTTTTCTGGAACTTTTTTTTATTTTTGTTGATTCAACATTTTTTTACATGTTGACTCAACAATTCTGAAAACTACTACAACAATTTCTGAAAACTGCGTCAACAAATTTTAAAACCTACTTGATAATTTCTGAAACTTACTACAAAAGTTTTTAAACCTATTTCAGAAAAAGCTATACTTATTTCAACAATTTCTGAAAATTACTTCAATAAATTCTGAAACCTACTTCAACAATTTTCTAGACTGACTTCAAAATTTCTTTTTTTTCAACATTTTGGATTCAATATTTTTTTTATAAACGTTGATTCATTTTTTTCCTCTTCTTTTTTATTTAGAAAATGGGGGGAGGAAGAGCTGGCTAGCTAGCTAGTAGGGAAAAGAAGAGGTAGTGAGTGGATTGAGTGTTAACTAGATCTCCATCTGGTTAACATTAACCCGGGAAAAAAGGACAATTCGCAAGCTGCGTCAACACAAAGATCATCGTTGCAAGAACGGCAAAAGAATCTGGTACACTCATCATGCATCGGATCAAGCGAGATGCAGTAGTCTTTCCAACGCAGAAGTGGCGCTCGGTACAGCAGCAGCCATCGCCGAATCAACGACGACAGGGACCAACTTCACGCCGCGCTCACCGCCTCCATGAACTCATTGTCGGCGACGAGCCTGGCGAGCGCCTCGGGAGACAGGCACACCTCCAGCGCCATGCCACCTCCGCCGCCTCGCCCCTCGAACACGGTCACCTTCCCGTCCACCTTGTTCCCGGCGCTGCTCCGGACGGCCACCGGCCGGCCCCACCCGAAGTCGTTGCCGTACACGTCGAACCGCGGCGAGCTCACGGTCAAGATCTTCGTGGAGTCCCTGGACGGCTCCGCGTACAACAGGCTGGGCTTCTGGGACCAAGACGTGAGACCATCCCGCACCCTCGCCTCGTCGAACGACGCCACGGCGCGGTTCAGAAGCCACGCCGCCCAGCCCAGCCCCCTGTCCAGGACATCGCCGACGATGGACTTAGCGACGTGGGCTATCACAGAGTTGCCCATGTAATCCTGTGGTATACCGGTCACCCGTGCTCGGCATCCGATGAGAAGAATGTACATGGTCTCCCGGTCTGGCGAATGCCCCCGGGCTCGACACACCGCTCGCCACAGGTGCGCGAGCAGGGACTGCAACGAGGAGATGGTGGCTGTCGCTGTGCCGGCCATCTCCGCGTTTGCCTTCGCCTTCAGCTTCTTTACACTCTCTGCAGAGAAATGGAAGAAACACTCCTGCACCGGCGTGTACTCGGGCCGCCGGATGATGTCCTCCAACTTGCCGAAGGGTAGAGGGATCGGCACTGGGCAGGTGTCGAGGAACCACCTGCCGAGCACCGGCGGTGGCGTGGAGAGCTTGTAGCCTTCACTGCCACCGCTGCTGCGGTTGATCTCCGACCAAGTGTTGAAGAAGTGCCAGAATGTGGTCCCGTCGGCGATGCCATGGTTGAGAGACATGGCAATGAAGATGCCGTCTGCGAGCTCGGTGACCTGCGCGGCCAGCACAGGGCGGGAGTCCACGATCGCGTCCACGTTCAGCAGCCCGGTCAACGGGAAGAAGGACCGCACCACCGACGGGATGTACAGTGGGGTGGTGATGTCACTCACAGTGACCCCAGGCGCAACCGCGTGGACGAGCTCGGCTCCTTCATTGTTGCAGCAGAGCGAGACGACGAGGCCCGGATCAGACACGCCGTTGGTGATCCCCGCAGCCGTGAGGCGGCCGGCCAACGGGTAGAAGCGGCCCAGGGCGCGCGCGAAGGATGAAGCAAGGTCGTCGACGACGTGTGCGCCTCCTGTACCGGGCTTGGGCAGGAGGATCCCTTTCTGGATGTGGTCTACCGTGATCATCGAGAGATCCCACGGCGTCAAGTGCATGACCTCCAGCTCCGACGGCACACCATCCGGCGAGCTTGCCGACTCTGGCCGGACCAAACGCCTGGACACGATTTGGACACAGCCGCCGGAGCCTTCCATTTTTTATTGCCACTCCGGTAGCCGGAGTAACGATCTTGTAATCTGAGACACCCACTGAATGCTGCCTTATTGGCGCCTCTGGTAGGAAAAGCTGGGGCTTCTGCGAAAATGAAATCCATCAGCATTGTAGAATGGTCCTCTAAAACAAAGCACCCCCGGGAGCAATAATGCATTCGTTTTTTCTCTACTACACGTAAACGGATAAACTTCCAACATGACACCTTACAACGTGCCGGAGTAAGAACACTGTGCACTGAGAATAGTAATATTACCTCTTCCGTGGTACGAAGAACACAGGTTATGGAATTTCAGCTTTATTATTACCCACTAAAAGCTTCATTGCATTTCAATTCCTCGGTACTAGAGGAATCAGTATCTGTCACCAAAAGCTCCATGAGTAGTTGCGTACTATGGTTTAAGCAATCATCTCGTTCGACTGGGCATATGTCATATCCTGACTCTAGCAAGGAATGAGTTGGTATCATACTTAGTTCCATGGCGCTCATTAACGATCTCACCTTAGCTAGTTCTGACAACATTTGCTGATATATGCATGTTTGCAATCAAATTGTAGTGGCCAGGGTTGTTCGTCCTCATCGCCAGCAGCCTCTTTGCAGCTCGATCCCCAATTTCCGTTTTACCATGGATCCTGCAAGCCTCAATAAGAGTTGCCAACATTGCAGCAGTTGGCTGGAATGGCATCTTGTCAATTATCTCATCAGCCATCCTCAGCAAACCTTCACGGCAGTACAAATCGATCATGCAAGAAAAATGCTCCACCCTTGGTTCAATACAAAATACATCAAACATCTTGACAAATAGTGGCTGAATGCTGAAAGAACAGCAACCATAGTTACATGGTCCACCTTGGTATTGCTGACAATCATTTCATCGATATGCCTGTCTTGACATTCCATAACTCAAAATCAATGAGGTGTAGGTATGCCTGTCTTGACATTGCATCCGGTCAAACACTCTCTGGGCAGCTGCAATCTGTCTAGAATTTGAATACACGTCAACAAGTGAGTTCTGCAGTAAGTTAGAGCCACCGAGTCCATGTTTAAGGATGTAACAGTCCAGCTCCCTTCCATGACAGAGGTGTCTGAATCGTGCAACGAGTGAAAGCATAGTTAACATAGTGACATCATTCGGACAGACATCGGAACCAATCATCTGTCTGAAAAGTGAGGTAGCGTCCTCGACCTGGTCCACGAATGTCCTGCTAGCAATGAATTCCAAGTTGATATGCTCATAATTGAACATGTTCTAAACAGAAGGTAGGCATAGCTCATCATGCCGCATCTCGAGTACATTGTGATCAACGAATTCTCCACCCGTTCAAGCCCATCAAAGCATAGACGAACAGCCACACCGTGCAACTCCCTGCCGATCCTCAGATAACCACTCTTACCACATGCCTTGAGGCCAATCACAAGTCCAAAATCCAGCCGTGGACCATGGGAACTCCTCATCCGCGACACCAACCTTGTCACCTCGTCGTAGTTCCCTGCCTTCAAATTTCCCACTGCGATTGCTTTACAGGTGACAATGTTCGCCCCAGGAATCCTCTGTAGCAGCTCCTCGCCCGACATACCCATCGATGCGTACCCGGAAACCATCGTGTTCCAGCTGACAACATCCCTCACAGGCATTCCATCAAACACCCTGTGCGCATCTTCCAGTTCCCGGCACTTGACATACATCGCCACCATAGCATTCCAGACACAGACCATATCTACATCTCCGAATGCGCTGCTCAATCCCCCGACCAATTGTGATCTCCCGGAGCTCGCCGCAAGCACGGAGAACCGACGGGTATGTGAACCTGTCGGCGTCCACGCCCAGCGCCAGCATCTTCTCGTGCGCGAGGATCACTTCTGCCCACAGCCCACGGCCGGCGTAGCCCCATATGAGCAGGTTCCAGGGGAAAGCCCGAGCCTTCCCGGCTGCCTGTTCGACGGCGGCTCGCGCGGCGCCAAGTCGGCTGTCGGCGCGCCGAGAGTCCGTTCCATGCGGTGGATGAGTTGGTGGGGCCACCAAGTCAGTGAGCTATGATGATGACAGCCCAACAATCCAAGGAGCAAAAGCTTTTGGGCTGGCCCATCGAGGACTTGCTTCTGCAGTTCTCAGCTCGTGTTTCCCTCGCCGCTACTGCTAGTGTGTGTATATAGGAAAACTAGTATGTACTCCTAGGTGTATGTACTTCCACCTCTCATATACCACTTTTACACGTGTGTTATACTTCTTTATCACTTTAAACATACTTCATTAGTAATTATAAGATACTACAATACAAATCCCACGAAATTTTTTATGAAATTCCATGATTTTTATCATAATTTGCGTATATACTTCTTTTATGTATAAAAAAGAGTATATAGCAAAAATAAAAGGCTAACATTGAATTTTTTTTCATACAACTCATATTGGAGTATCTTAGAATTAGCATTAGAGTATACTAAAAATGATAAAAGAGTATAAATTGTTTGTTTAGGTGGTATATTGCATGTGGGAGTACATACTCCTAGGAGTATAGAATAGGTGTCCTATATATAGGGCGCTGCTATTCTTAGCGCTGCGCTAAGAATAGTTATTTAGCGCCCCGGCCTTCCCGCGCCCCGATCGTAGCAAGGCTCCAGCGATCACCCGCAACCGTAAAATTGTCGTTCGCAACCGTAAAATTGATATTCGTAACTGTAAAAACACAGTGTTGGTCCCTGATTTTTAACGTATTGAGTTCTGGCGAGCACCTTGCAACCGTAAAACACAGGATGATGAGCCCGCAACCGTGAAAACCCAGTATTCGTAACCGTAAACTCTATGACTTTAACCGTAGAATTCCGTATTGCAAGCTGTATAATGACAAGCTTTTTATGGTTACATCAGAGAACATACTACTTGAAACAAAGAATGTTATCCATGTCGCATAACAGTGAAATATTGCATAGTTCCTGCACTTGATTATGTTCCTTCAAATACATGATTTCAGGATTGTGCCGAGAAGATCCGACCTACTGGATTATACATTTGCAGTTACTGCATAGATCAAAACATAGATAAAATACAACATTAGAATCTGCTCCATTGAAGAAGCCCAAAATTGACTAATCTAGCCAACAACTACATGTAATGGATCGATCAAGAAACCATGCCCGATTTACAGAAAACCAACAAAAACAATAGACCTAATTAGTCACATCTGCTCAGATCCATTACATGGGCGAGCCACTTCAACTCATATCCACGCCCTTCACTCAGAAGTCAGATCCGCACTGATGGCTACCGGATCAAGAACGTTTGCCGGTGCTTCGCATCATGAGGGTGGCCAGCAGGGCCTGCGCGGTGCTTGTCCTACTAGTTGGAGGAAGAGGAAGACGCCTCATGCCCAATCTTGTCGTGCCCGCCACTCCCCTACGCGCGGGCAACACTCGACGAGGGAGGGAGGCTAGATGCGACCTCCCATGGGGGCTGCCACCGGTGCATCCAACATCCACATCTGCGTGCATCATGGCCTTCTTGGCATCCATCGTCACTGCCGCCGCCGCCGATCTAGATCAAGATTTGAGCATTGGGTATGAGAGAGAGTTGGATAGGAGAGAGACATGGGATGGAAACTGGAATGAAATAGGAGGAAAGAGGGGGTGGTTTCGTTTTTTTATTCACGGTGGTCGAGATTTTACGGTTGCGGGGAGCGTCTCTGTGTTTTTTACAGTTACGGGTGATGGTAACATCTAGCGGTAAAAAAATGAACCTATATAAGGTTACAATAACTAATGCATTACGGTTGCAGGCTAGGCTGGGGAGCAACATGTTGGTTAGTGGGGAGGTTACATATGTACGGTCGTAATGAATAAGAATTTACTTATAGGAAACAATGCATTTAATGGTAACGTCCAATCGTAAAATAATGAACAGATATACGGTTATAATAACAAATGAACTACGGTTGCGGGCTGGGTGTCTGGTTGGCGGGGTGGTTCAGGAGATCAGGGTCGGAGGGCGCGCGAGGCCAGGGTGTTAAATAGCTATTTTTAGCGCAGGGAGTAGAATAGACAATATATATATATATATATATATATATATATATATATATAATTTATTATTTATGGTGAATTTGGATAATCTTCATCATTCATCCGAGTTGATAAAATAGTCCCCGTGCAAAGCTAGATCTCATTTTTTTTCCAAAGATATTATCAATCACTCATGTCTTTCATACCAGACAGTTCCTTCCTTCCGGTAATTCTTCTCCTTCCACTTCAATCGGCGCAAAGTACTATATGAGAATTGTTTTCATCCCCGTATAAATCGGGCACCATCTTAATCCTCCCCAGAGCATTGCTACAGATGACCAATTCTAAAAGATACAGTGTAATACCCGAGCATTTGCAAAATAGGGTGTTGACTGCGGGGCCCGCACAAGTGCAAAATTTGACCTTTTGATTCGTTGCTTTGATGAACGATCGGAGACCTTTTGATTCGTTGCTTTGATGAACGATCGGAGACCGCAGATGTGTAAATCTTATTGAGACGATTCTGTTTTGCTATCTAACGTCTCGTTTGAACAATTGGTAAATCCATAGTGAGCCCAGTAAATCTAGACCATCAAATGTAAATAAAAAATAAAAAAGAGATAAGGGCTGGTGGTATCGGTCACCACCCTGATCCCCACCCCAGAATGCCCTCGGTGCCACCTATTCCCAAAACCCTAGCAGTTGCTGCCATTCTCAATCCCTACCGTTGTCGACCCGGCGTCGCTGCCCGGCTGAGCCCGTCGCCGCTCGACCATGATCGCATCGCCACACCGCCTCCTGCACCGTCTGTCGACACTGCTTGGAGCCGCCTGTTGCCCCTCGGCCGCTGCTACCACTTGGCCGCCCGCCACTGCCTATCGAACGCTCGGTCGCGCCTAGTCATCATCACCGCCTAGTCGCACCCACCAGCAAGCATCTTTAGCTATCGCCGTCGTCGCTCTACACTATCGGTCGTCTCTATCGCCATCATTGGCGACCTGCAGCAGCTTGCTGCCCCACCGCGCTCTCCACGCGCCATGCCGTCTGCCTTGTGCTGCGGCCGCTAGTCACCAGCACGTGAGGCCGAGGCTGGGGAGGTTGGGCTGAGCGCTCAGGGGGGCTTTGAGCAGGGGGCTGGGGGGAGCAGAGGGTAGAGAGAGGATGGCCGAGTGGAGTTAGGGAGCAAAAGAGAAGAGAATAAAGAAGAAAGAAAAGAGAAAGAAGAGAAGAGAAGAAGAAAGAAGAGAAGAGAAGAAAGAAGAGAAGAGAAGAAAGGAAAAGAAGGAAGAAGAGGAAGAAGGAGGAGAAGGGGATTTCACGAGCTTGTTAGTTTTCACCGTTTGTTTGTAATCTCACTTCAAAGGTGACTTCTAATTAGTCCTTAGATACTTGTGGATAGTTAGGAACGATCGTTTTTGTCATCAGTTTGGTGTTTGAGTTGAACCTTTGCATGCAACATTTTAATTTGAAAATGGAGGCCTATTCGGTGAAGAATTCTATTGTAAGGTTATAATGAATGTTGTAGGCCTCGCCGCCAGCTTTCTAAAGGCGTTGGTCTTGTTCAATTCGGATAAGCGAGTTAGGAGTATGTGGTATACTGTTGTTGTTGTCCGATGTGCTTTAATTCGAACTTTTATTTTGGTTCTTCGGTCCTTGACCTAACTAGAGAAGGATTCTGCCCATCATCAAGCTAGCCAAGAGATAGATGATTTTCTATAGGTTTCAGAAGTGGTGTATGTGGAGTTATTGGTCGTAGGAAGCGTGTTTTTGTTTTGTATGATGTCGCTGTGTTTGGTGCTAATTATGCATTTGTTCAGGTGATGCCGCTTTGGGACGCAGCTAGTGTCTGTATTCATCGTTGGTAAAGGCAAGTAAATGTAGCGGTGGTTTGCTATAGCTATAACCCGCTATTCTTACTACCCCCATCTTTAACTTTGAGCACACATGCCCAACCTAATAATCTACACATGATGAGTTTCTGTCTACTCTAGCACGATTATTATGTTTAATGACGTCCTTCAAGTTAAGTGTGAATGAAATACATGTTGTTAGGACGCCTCACATAGAAGATGGAGTTCACTTATTCTCCCATATGAAGTGTTGAGATTCAAATCATGCATTATTCATAGTTGACATATGCATACATATGGATTTATATGTGGTCTTTATTTTAATTGGCATCAATGATGTTCTATATAACGTGAGTAAGTGTTTAATATTGTTTTGGATGGGGATGCTATGGTGAATCAAAGTTAGTGGATCATGGCAAGTGGATGTAGTGGATACCTACTTTTTAACTTGTTATTTGGTTGCCTCTACCTTTTTAATTACAATTCATACAATTAATCTATTAATTTGAATGTGATGTATGTATCTTATTGTTTACCTTTCTGAAGTCTGAATAATTATTGTTTTATGAAGCGCAATAAGTGTGATACATCGCTTGCATTTAATATTTACTAAATTGCTCAATTCTTGAAGTATGAAGCATATATTGGAAGTCATGCCATTGGTTATGTATGAAGCATCTCATGCATATGCATTTCCTGCATTGAAAGCTATGTCGCTATCCTATGGCAGTGATCGTGCCGGTATAACACCATTCGTTCCCGAGAAAGGGTGCAGTGAATACCCTTATGTTCCCGAGAAGGAGTAAGGTTGATGACGAGCATAGCATGTGCATCCACACGCATTCCTATAGAAGCATTTTACATTGAAGTTATGTTTTTACTTATGCATGAAGCATGTCATACATATGCATCTCATGCATTGAAAGTTCTGTCATCATTCTATGGCCACGACCGTACCGATACAATACCGTTCATTCCCGAGAAGGGGTGCGGTGCACACTCTTACATTGCCGAGAAGGAATAAGGGTGAGAAAGAGCATGACATATGCATTCATATGCATCTTTGCACTGTAACTACGCTTTGGCATTGAATTATGAATTTGACGCATCTTCGTGATGCGACATTTTACAATTGAAGTTTGAAGTTGAGGTAACTCATAAGGGTTACTCAAGCGCTATTACTTACTGCAGTTTCTTCTGTGATTGCTTATATGTGAAAGTGTGTTGCACAACATTCTTATGCATCTTTGTAGTGCAGCAGAGCTTATGTATTGGGATTGTGGATGAGGTCTCGCCTGCTAGGTATTTGAGTAGTATTACTACTTAATGATGGTATGAGGTTATAAATTGTTTAACCTTGCGGAGCTAACCTTTGTTGACTTATGGTTTTAATGTGATTTAAGATGCTTTTTGATCTATGTTGTGGCAGGGTGATATTAAATATAATTGTGTCTTATGCTCTATGATTTGTGATGATGCTAAAAAAACGCATTCCCACCATAGGAGTAATGTTGGGTAATTGCAGTAAGAAGTCTATAAAGTATTCATGTCTAGTTTTGAATCATGAAACGCTTTAGCCCGGTAATTGAGTTGCTGATGTTATCTTTAACTCGGGCTATATACGATGTGTTTTTATTGATGCTACCTTTAGCTTGAGCTTTATGTGATGTTCTTCTTGGTAATGTGGTCACAATATATTTTAAACTAACACTTAATCAACTTGTAGTTTGACTAGCTTGTTATAGCAGTTTACTTGCTAAGATTTTCGAATCTCACTCTTGTTTCCTTCCATGTGCGTCGTGAGGTGATAGCGAGCATGTGGGATGGGTAGCATCACGTCTTCTGTAGGTTCACCTTTACCCTTTGTTTATTTGTTGTAATGCCTGCTTGGTGTATTTCAGATGTTATATGTTGTATGATATCTTGTTGTGGAGAATTTGGTTGTATGGTCGAGGCATGTTCTCTGTTTGGTACGATTATTATTGTTGTTAGTGTGATGATATATATGTTTTGAGGTGGTCAGTTAAATATCTAGTTATAGGGGAGGTGTTGTCGAAATTTTCTTGTTCAGAGGTAGTTTAGTGCGCTCCGGGCTTATAGCGGTCCCCGGGGTGTTACATACGGTCCCTCCACCCTCCTATCTAAGTATTCGTCATTCTATTTCTTTTGAAATTATATGATTATGTTGTGAATTTTGTGTATACAAATCTCTTTTTTGTTATGCTATATTTTTTATTTTTTCAAATTATTATATTTTATATTGATTTCACGTATAAATACGTGTACAATTGCTAGTTCTGAATCTGTTGGCCGAGAGCCCCTCTCTATAAAAGAGCTCGATCGAGCTGTGATCGTGAGCTCTACTTTTCTTTATTCTCTTTTGATTTCTACTTCTCTCCAAACCTTTTCGGTCGATCTCTTCTTTTCTTTTGTCTCCGCCAGCCGGCCGGCCAGACATTAATATTCCCCGGCCACACATGCTGATGCATATCGTTCCTCGATTTCTTTAATTTCCTGTTGAATTTATTGGATATCTATCTATGATCGATGCAGCATCAGAACACAATTTAACGAAACGATATGATTAATTTTGTACGGTGAAATCGATATATATAGTTGTAAATCATTTTTCAAGTACTCCAGAAGATCAGTAAAGCGTAGATGGATATGTAGTAGAACCCAAGCAACACGCAACTCACCAACAAGAAGTTTGGTGCTCTAAAGCGAGCGTGCGTGCCACTGTAGCCTCTTTTAATCTCCCTAGCTTTTGGCTCTTGGAAGAAACAGCAAGTATATATCATCAGGCAAGCCATGAAATCAGTTATGCCATGCTTGTCTCTTACAGTAGCTAATGATGATATGATGAAGACTGGACGTTACCTAACTAACCGAAAGACACAGCTGCATATTTCGCCATGCAAGGACATATATTGCTCCGCGTTATTTCCTATTTCTCGGTTTTCCTGAAAATGGAGCTTCTTACAGTCGACTGGAATTGAACAGGCCGGCAAGCTTCTCGGAGGGGTTTTGGGGGCACGGATGTGCTCCTGGTTTAAAGAGATGTCTAAGGTAGCAGGGTGATCTGGTGGTGGTAGCAGATGCGGGGTAGGGTGGCAAAATGGCGGGAGAGGCAAGTGACGGCCCGGCGACATCGGATTAGCACGGTGAGAGTGGCAGGCAGGGGAGCGTCACACTGTGTCGCTGAGGAAGAAGAAAAGAGTAGCACCGCCCGATCGGGATTCTAGGGATGAGGTTGGTCGACCTCAATAAGTTGCCTGACTGTTAGATCATACTCAATGAATTCCTTTCGTGATCCAAAATCTCTTCGCGATCTGGAATCCCTTCGCGAAGGGATTTTCGTTCTTTTCAGCGCTCCAATAATTTTCCTTCACGATTTTCTTCACGAAGGAATTTTTCAAGTTCATTCCTTTCAGGACGGGAGTCTCCCTCATTTCACTTTACGAATCCCTATGAAAACAAGCTGTTAGAGATAAAAGAAAATAAAAAGAATAGGAACAGGGAAGAAAATCGGAAAAGAAACAAAATAAAGAAAAAATGGTTAGGGATGATCTTAACAAATTGACAACGGACTATAATCCTCCGAACAAGATCCTTTAGTGCGATATACTAAGTAGTTGTAAAAAAAGTCAATATATTCATATCTACCTAGCTACCTATAGTGACCAATGAACAAAAAAGTTATATCTTGGAAATATAGCAAACACTAAATGATGAGGTAGAGGCTTTATAGCCATATCACGTCTTAGGATCCTATAAGGATAAATAAAAAAGAACACTTCACAGCTTTTAAAAGGATAGATAAAAAACAACATGCGGAGTATTTGATTTTGTTACTAAGTTATACTCCATGCGCGATCAATGCCATAATTAAGTTGATCCCAAGTTCAAATATATGCACGATGGATTAGTGCTAGCTATCCGATCCGTCCAGAAATATCACCACCACGCTCGATCGGTATGCACTAATAGTCTCATGCGTGTACAATGACGTGCATGCCAACCACACCACTAGCAATAATCGGGCTAATTGTCATCTTTTTTCGAGAGCACGCTAGCTTTATTGCATTGTCATCTTAGCTTGGATGGTCAACATTAGCAACAACCAACACCTACCTAGCTAGCTCGTACTATATACGTTTGGCAAATTATAGGGCTTCAATTTTAACACCTAGCGCAGCTTGTGTCGGATCCTCCTTTAGGTCAACTTATGTAACTCATATCGGTCACTGGATCAGTAGCTGTTACGTATATATTTTTAATAGAAATAGACATCATAGACATACATCGATTAAAATACGATATTACGATACAATATAGAGTTTGTTACAATAAAGATCCGTAGGTATAATTAAACAAAGCCTCATAACACAACAGAGACAATGTAGAAGTGACTAAGTCCTACTTTTTTAGGTGGTTTGCATATATTTTTTTTTAGTATATTATATTTTATATAGAAATATAAAGATATTATCAAAATCTATTAAAATTGATGGATTTTTTTTAAAAAATCATGTAATTCACGTTGGAGTATCTTAGAATGAGTATATAAGTATACTTATAGTGATAAAAGAGTATATCTAATTTATTTATGTAGTATATCATAGTAGAAAGTATATACTCCAATGAGTACAGAGACTAGTTCCCTCTCTCTCTATATATATAGACACACGTTGAATAGCTACTACATCCATTAACAATTAATTTATTTACAAGATTGTAGAATTATGCATGGAACATATTTCCCATGGATGGATGGTCCCTCACCTTTTTCCCATCCACTTAAATTAAGCAACAACCCCCCCCCCCCCCACACACACACACACAAAAACATCAAAGCTAAAAAAAATCAAATTATTTCATTCTATATATACTCTCTCTTTGAGGAATTGAGCATAATTAGTTTCCAGGCCAGGGCCAGGCTGTTCAAGACCTGGCCCAACCCGAAATAAGTCCCGATATAATCGGGCTTTTGCAGACAACAAAGTTAATCAAACATCAGAAGCAGATGATATATATCTACTCTCACACACACAAAAACATAAAAGTATATATATATATATATATGAGGAATTGAGCACAATTAGTTTCCGGGCCAGGGTCAGGCTGTTTGAGACCCGGCCCAGCCCGAAATAAGTCCTGATATAATCGAGCTTTTGCACACAACAAAGATAATCAAACTAGTAACCAAATTGAGCATGCAGTGCACAGCAGAGTGCCTTGATGGATGACTTGAACAAATTAAGAGGAAAAAAAAACTCAGACATCGACGACGCATGCGGCCGCGCGCTGGAACTTGAAGTACCCGAGCCCCCCGCCGGTGTTGGAGCCGTAGCTCCCCTGTCCATCGTTGACGGTGAGCAGCGCGGGGCACCTGACCCGGAGGTGGTAGTGGCTGGTGATGAACGCCCCCGCCTTCCACCGTATCCACCCGTCCACCCGGATGGTGACGAGCAGGTACCCCGCCGTCTCGTCCTGCGTGAGCGCCTCGGCGAGGTAGGGCGGGAGCGGGACGTTGGCGGCGGAGAGGAATGGCGACCAGACGGAGGCGTCGAGGTGGCCCTGGTAGGCGGGGGGGAGCGCCGTGGGGACGGTGATCTGCAGGCCCCGGTACTCGGCGAAGGCGTCGAGGCGGTCATAGTAGATGCCCACCCTGTCGTTGGGGTTGCGCGCCGCCAGCGTGGCCTGCATGGTGACGGTGAGGTAGGAGGAGGAGCTGACGTTGATGCAGACGATGGCCACGTCGTTGAGGTAGAAGCGCGGCTTGGTGGGGCGGAGGACGAGCCAGACGGTGAGCACGATGAGATGGACGATGAGGATGATGGCGACGACGGCAGCGCAGTACCGCCGGTGGAGGCGCTGCTGCTCGCAGTCCTTGTGCTGGTCGCAGTACTTGATCGACATCACTGCTACAAGTATTCAGTTCTTCTTCCTCTTCCTCTTCTTGCAGGGAAGATTGGCCGGGTTTGTGTTTGGGTGCAGTGTGAGGAGGACAGTGGTAGCTCACTCGAGAGGAGAAGAAACTCCAAACAAGGGCCGGGGTGCTGGCCGGTGTAGATAAGCTGTGCTAGCTAGGCCTTTCTTTATACATCCTAGTACGTAAATTGATAAACAAAAAGAAGATGAATAACAAGTTTTGAGAAAAATATCCTTGGCATGGAGAGTCCAATTCAAAACAAAAATAATTAGATATCTCACTTATTAGGTTAGAGATTTTAATATCTAATTCGTTGAGTTAGAAAATACCCTATGAGTCTAGTGTATATAATAGATCATTAAAAACAAAAAAAATTATTCGATATCTTATGTACCCTCCACCTATTAGTTAGATCTGCCTCTGTTTAGTGCTACCTACAGTTGCGTCAAGGAATGCAGTTGCGCCAATATTATAGAAGAAACTAGTGCTTTTGGCAAGCCACCGCTAAGACCAAAAGCCTAATCTAGTGTGCTTTGCAGCTTGAGTATCAGTCGACGGGCCTGGGATAAAGGTGACTCTTGGTAGCGTACAGATCCGAATATGTGTACGAACCGTACAGAGAAAAGGCAGTTGTAGATTGCAGACTAAGCTTATTTACACCCGCTTTCCATGCACTGATCGCAGCTGACATTTGCATCATGTTGCTGAAGATCCAAGTACTTGGTTGCTGAGAAAACAATCCCGTCAGGAACATATGGAGTACTGGTGAAGACTGAAGACTGTATGTTTCCTTACGTCCATTGCATGATCCGTTAATTCAGTCCAGCACATCCTATTCCTATGCCACGTGGCGTGCCGCCTATAAGTACTTGCTCCAAATGTTGAGACAAATAAAAAAAGGCAAAACAAATCGTGCTCCTATAATTCACGGGATAAAACATATATTTTTCGATAAAGAAAGCTTTACTGATTTTTATCATTTTATCAAGATGATACAAACACATAAGAATTCTTTTCGGCTTCTGCATGACTCTGCTACAAACAACCACAAAAGGTAAAAGGATAAACCATATATAGGTTGCACCAAAATGATTTACTACAAGACTAGAAGACATCCTGCTGGAATTCACCAATCTTGCGTTCCAAACTAACTGGTCCTGGCTCAAGGAATCATTTGCAGCTAGGTTTGCACTGTGATCATGGAGAGACCAGACCAGTACTCTGTAAAAAGGAAATCCGGCCCATAATCTCTTTTACTTTATACCAACCATATGTTCTTGTTGGTAAGCTGAGATTGGCCCATCACCAGACTGATGATTTGTTGTGTACATTATATTGTACAGTAAGCTGAAGAGGAGAACACTGATCGACTTGGAAAGTTGGAGAGTAGTGGCGGCAGGTAGGGTGTCCATATCGGGCAGCTTCAGTCATTTTCAGAGTAGTCCATTTCCACATCATTTTTTACCTACAAAAATAAAAACAAAAGACAAACAATTCATTAAAGCGAGCACAACGAGCTAGAGGGCGAGACGTGGTTGTTCTAGATCACCTTATCACCTCTCCTTCCTTCAATTTGTTCTTCCAGGCAGCAGCCATCCCCATCACCTTCTTCAAAAGAGAGCAAAATGGATATATATATATATATATATATATATATATATATATATGTGTGTGTGTGTGCGCGCGCGCGCGCGCGCGCGTGTATGTATATATATTATGTGTATAGGCTCAAGTCTAGTTATTATTGTGTCACCCTCAATTATAATCTAAAAAATAGTATAGTTATAATCCGTAAGATAGCGAGTTATAATTAGACGTAAATAAAAAAATTGAGTTGTAATTACATTATAGATGAATGTAGCTGTTACCGAATTCCTTATCTAATGATGTATAACCTAGGAAACACGATTGTAATCCTAATATAATCTAAAACGTAACTCGTTAGCTTCTTATGTTACAATTATATATTTCTGAATGTGTAGTTGTAACTAGTCTACCTAACAGATTGTAACTGACAGTTATTTAAGTTGTAATTAGAGGACAATAAACTACATTTTGTACGTGAGCTTGCTAGCCAGGCCCAGACCTCTCTTCTGAGAACACAACACCATAAGCCCTCTCTAAACTTTACATTTTGTCAGCTCGATCCGGCATCATCCTAGCTCTTGTCTGTTCATGGCTTCCGGAGTTTCTTTCTTGCATTGCTTTGGTCCCAAAGAGTAATGGGAGCAATTGAGCACTATGATCAGTATGGTACGGTATGGTTGGTTGGTGGCAGATCAAGTTCAAGCAACAGCTCCAGCACCAGCTGAGGTAGAGAGAGAATCAGGCTGGTGGGCTCTCCCCTCCCCCTGCAATATACTCCCAACTCAAAGCAAGAGCTAC
Organism: Phragmites australis; assembly: GCF_958298935.1. Lineage (NCBI taxonomy): Eukaryota > Viridiplantae > Streptophyta > Magnoliopsida > Poales > Poaceae > Phragmites > Phragmites australis. The sequence goes on from NC_084936.1 coordinate 868,871, forward strand.
ACAACACAATGGCCTACTTGTATCTTCCCTCCAGTCCCCAGGTTCTAAAACATGCCTCAGAAGATGCCCACAACTCATCACATGTCAGATTTGTTCCCGTTCTAAACAACCCATTCTAACCATTACTAACTCTGTACAGTTGTAAAACACTGTGTATTGATTCTCAATTTTCAGTCATCCGTATCCTTGGATGGGGTAAGAATAAGATGATCAGCTATATTTCATTGAGATGAAACTAATCTGTCCTTTTCGTTTGCATGTGCCTTAATCACAGGTGAACACTAGCACTGTGACTTCCAGTCTTGCTCACCGGCATCCTGCGTGGTCAGTAGGTGTCAAGGCACAGGAGGGGTCAAATCTGCCGACCGAATCATGCATGCCCTGCTATCACAGTTAATTGAAGTGAGCCGATCAAAATCAAAATGAACATTACCTAATGGACGCTCTCAAATGACAGATATGCTAAGTCACAGAAGAGAGAATATATATGCTAAGTCACAGAGGAGAGAACATTACCTAATCTTAGGTGCATGAGCATGGACAATATCCTGACTTGACACGGACTTTACCATTTAGATCTGACATGGAAACTTCTATATAATTACTGGGAAGAAAATTTGAAGGTTCTACCCAGCTCTACAGAGAAAAAGAAAAGCGCCTGATGCTGCTGTTGACTTGATGAATGAACAGTTTCATCAATGCAAGAGAATTCCATTCTAGCTACCTGTACTTTTCAGTTTTGTTGGACCAACATTCATAGATATTACACAGAATCAGGACTTTGGACAAAGAAGAAAACCAAAGTAAAAGAACGAGCTTACTTTGATAGCAATGGTGGGGGCGCCTAATACTCTCTTAGGTCAATAACAAAAACGTACAAATCAACATCACTTTGTAACCCACTCTCTTCGGTGTGATGCTGCTATGCAACAACAAGTCATCATTTTCTATCAACCTCAATCAAAATCCCACTCCTTATCAAGCCCAAAAATTGGAGCACCAGTAAAACATCATGAAGACGCACTAGCTAAGAGATTACTCAGACATCAATAATACATCAATAATACGTCTAGTACCTAGTTTTAGGATTGAGAAGGTTCAGTGGAGTGTTCTGAAAGTGGGAATCTCGCGTGAAAGATTACTCAGAACTAATTGTGTGCTCGCAGAAGCATGACATGAGGGAAATTGGTGGAGGCATTTTTGGTATGTATGTACAAAGAGCACCAAACCTTGCAATGAAACTAAAGGTCTAATTGATTCTTCAAAGACGAAAGGATTAACTAGGAGACAGAGGCGATCACAACGAAATTAACAACTGGACGGGAGGCAGAAAGGGAGCCCAATGATCAAAAGGAGAGTGGCCTGGCCTTGATAAATACCAAAAATCACCTTGCAGTATTGTCGAATATCTAAATATAGGGTATATACGTATAAAGAGTACATTATATATGGACATGATATACTATGTACATGTATAATAACTTCGGATACTACGGAACCGAATCATATGGACATGGTATATTATGTACATGTATAATAACTTCGGATACTACGGAACCGAATCTGCGGTATTTGGTACATCCGAATATCTAAAAGATGTATACTAGGATAGGGAGTTCTCAATTGGTTGCCCACTCGAGAACGACTAATATCCAAGTCGGATTCATCTACTTGGTCTTGGTAGACCAGATAAAGGACTCTCTATATTACAGCTGGATAGAAGATGACATATCTGCCCTATATAAAGTGGAGACCCAAACCCTCGAGAAGAGAAGAAACTCACACATCTGCAACTCGACGCAAGCACCAAGATCATATTTCTTCCCAGTAATAGGTCTAGACACATTACTTGTACTCGAGAGAATACATATACATCATTATCCATACATGACATAGGATATTACTCCAACCGGGGGCCCGAACTGTCTACATCGTGTATCCCGCTTTGTGTTCAATCTTTGATCTCGAAGGCACCAAATTAATTACAAATATATTATCAAGAATTATTCGATAAGTATTAACTTGTGCACTAGTGTATAGTGAAGTGGGCAAGTGCACAGCGGAAAGTTAAGAAGGGAGCTTGCAGAAAACTAAATTCAAGTATATTCGAAAGCAACCTAACAAGAGGCCGGGTAGCAATCTACAACAAAAGGAAGAATATCGCAAAGAGGATGCAGCCACAAGCATAACATGAGAGGGAAATCTAAAAGTCGGATTGGAAGACGTATACTAGGAAAGTCTCGATTAGTTGTTCAACTCGAGAACGACTAGTATCCAAGTTGGATTCATCTGATTAGTCTTGGTAGACAAGATGGATCACTCTTTATCGATTATGGCTGGATAGTAGACGGCAATCTAAAAGACGTATACTAGGAAGGTCTCGATTGGTTGTCCAACTCGAGAACGATTAGTATCCAAGTCAGATTCATTTGATTGGTCTTAGTAGATAAGATGGAAGACTCACTATAGATTACGGCTAGATAGGAGGCAGCATATCAGGCCTATATAAAGTGGGAACCTAGACCCCCGAGAAAGAGAGTAAACTCACGTATCTGAAACTCGACGTAAGTACCAAAATCATAGAAAATACTCGGCGATATCATCACTAATTTAACTTAGATCCAATTTATTTCTAATAATAGGTCTAGACACATTGTTTATACTCAAGAGAATACATATATATCACCATCCATACAGGACGTAAGATATTACTCTAACCGGATGCTCAAACCTGTCTATATCACGTGTCTCGCTTCGTGTTCAATCCCTGATCTCAAAGGGACCCCAATTCAAAGCAAGAGCTACACAACACAATGGCCTACTTGTAAAACATGCCTCAGAAGATGCCCACAACTCATCACATGTCAGATTTGTTCCCGTTCTAAACAACCCATTCTAACCATTACTAACTCTGTACAGTTGTAAAACACTGTGTATTGATTCTCAATTTTCAGTCATCCGTATCCTTGGAAGGGGTAAGAATAAGATGATCAGCTAAATTTCATTGAGATAAAACTAATCTGTCCTTTTCGTTTGCATGTGCCTTAATCACAGGTGAACACTAGCACTGTGACTTCCAGTCTTGCTCACCGGCATCCTGCGTGGTCAGTAGGTGTCAAGGCACAGGAAGGGTCAAATCTGCCGACCGAATCATGCATGCCCTGCTATCACAGTGAAATGAAGTGAGCCGATCAAAATCAAAATGAACATTACCTAATGGACGCTCTCAAATGACAGATATGCTAAGTCACAGAAGAGAGAATATATATGCTAAGTCACAGAGGAGAGAACATTACCTAATCTTAGGTGCATGAGCATGGACAATATCCTGACTTGACACGGACTTTACCATTTAGATCTGACATGGAAACTTCTATATAATTACTGGGAAGAAAATTTGAAGGTTCTACCCAGCTCTACAGAGAAAAAGAAAAGCGCCTGATGTTGCTGTTGACGTGATGAATGAACAGTTTCATCAATGCAAGAGAATTCCATTCTAGCTACCTGTACTTTTCAGTTTTGTTGGACCAACATTCATAGATATTACACAGAATCAGGACTTTGGACAAAGAAGAAAAACAAAGTAAAAGAACGAGCTTACTTTGATAGCAATGGTGGGGGCGCCTAATACTCTCTTAGGTCAATAACAAAAACGTACAAATCAACATCACTTTGTAACCCACTCTCTTCGGTGTGATGCTGCTATGCAACAACAAATCATCATTTTCTATCAACCTCAATCAAAATCCCACTCCTTATCAAGCCCAAGATTTGGAGCACCAGTAAAACATCATAAGACGCACTAGCTAAGAGATTACTCAGACATCAATAATACATTAATACTGTGTCTAGTACCTAGTTTTAGGATTGAGAAGGTTCAGTGGAGTGTTCTGAAAGTGGGAATCTCCCGTGAAAGGTTACTCAGAACTAATTGTGTGCTCGCACAAGCATGACATGAGAGGGAAATCGGTGGAGGCATTTTTGGTATGTATGTACAAAGAGCACCAAACCTTGCAATGAAACTGAAGGTCTAATTGATTCTTCAACGACGAAAGGATTAACTAGGAGACAGAGGCGATCACAACGAAATTAACAACTGGCCGGGAGGCAGAAAGGGAGCCCAATGATCATAAGGAGAGTGGCCTGGCCTTGATAAATACTAAAAATACCTTGCCGTATTGTCAAATATCTAAATATATGTTATATACGTATAAAGAGTACATTATATATGGATAGAGTATACTATATACATGTATAATAACTTTGGATACTATGAAACTGAATCTGTGGTACCTGGTACACCCGGAAATCTAAAAGACGTATACTAGGAAAGTCTCGATTGGTTGCCCAACTCGAGAAAGACTAGTATCCAAGTCGAATTCATCTGCTTAGTCTTGGTAGACAAAATAAATGACTCTCTATTGATTACAGCTAAACTCTCTATGGATTACGGCTGAATAGAAGACGATATATCAGCCATATATAAAGTGAAGATCCAGACCCCCGGTAAGAGAAGAAACTCAAGCATCTACAACTCGACGCAAGCACTAAAATCATAGAAAATACTCGGTGATATCATCAATAATTTAGCTTAGATCCAATTTATTCCTAGTAATAGGTTTAGACACATTACTTGTACTCGAGAGAATACATATACATCATCATACATACATGATATAGGATATTACTCCAAACGAGGACCCGAACTGTCTACATCGCTTATCTCGTTTCGTGTTCAATCCTGATCTCGAAGGCACCCCAATTAATTACAAATATATTATCAGGAATTAATCTTCGATAAGTATTACTTATGCACTAGTGTATAGTGAAGTGGGAAAGTGCACAGCGGAAAGTTAAAGAGGGAGCTTGCAGAAAACTAAATCCAAGTATATTCGAAAGCAACCTAACAAGAGGCCGGGTAGCAATCTACAACAGAAGGAAGAATATCGCAAAGAGGATGCAGCCACAAACGTGTCATCTTTCCCGGTGTGCATATGGATTCTTATCCACAAATTCTCTCCCATACAGACCGAAGCACATAGTTTCAGGAGTTTGGTTTTAAAGACTGCGGCTCAAGATGCAGCTCTTTACTGATAGTAAGTGACAAGGAGAGGTATCAGGTATCCAGGAACAAAGAGAGAAGATGATGGCTTCCCCAGCAGGCAACCCAGCGATGAACCCGGAGCGAGAGGAATATAGGAAAAACAGTATGCTGCCATAGTAAAATGATGGGTGTCACTGGAAACATAATTTATGTTTTCTCTTTGCAAAAGAAAAGGAGAGAGAGGTAAAGGACATATGTGCCTTTTGCAATACCAGGCAGCAGGAGACCGTGCAACTTTGAATAGCACAAATTTAGCAGCACGGTTGTCAAACTTGTAGTGAAGTACAATAATTGTGCATTGAAATTTGGCGCACAGAGGAGAAGAATCCTCACCTAGATGAGCGAGCACCTGTACCGGTACTAACCGAGTGAAAGAGCCAACGATTCATGCTGTTGCAATTATTTTCCTGAAAGTTGCTCCCAGATTTTTCATCAGGTGGTAAGTGCAGACTCCAATACTGACTTTACCGCCAACCAATCGAAACAAACGGTGCTCTGTTCCAGGAAAATCAAGCAGTCTTATACGAGCTAGTTGTTTAAAAATGCAGACAAGAAGGGGAAAAAGGACAGTTTTTTGTGTACCTAACCTGGACGCCGATGAATACATGTCAGTGAACTAACCTGGACGCCGATGGGGATTAGCGGTGGCTCCGCCACCGCCGTCGTAGGCCGCCGCAACCGGGACCTCTTTTCCCGTCGACGGTGGTGGGCTGGGTTGTGATCCGGAGAATCCCACCGCAATTTGGGCCGCCCATACTCTGCAGCAGACCTTGGATCAATATTTGGACCGGGTTTCTTTTGTTTATGGAGAATGAGCAGTAGCTCGTTTGGTAAGTCGCAGGTGAGCGACGAACCTGTCCGAGGCAGGTGTTCATCGTTTGGGTTAGAAAAAAAAAGCAGTCTCTTTTTCTGAAAGGAACTTTGTTTTAGAGCAAATCACAGGAGTTTTATTAAACTATAGCAGGATTACGATGTTCGACTAGTGCTTCCCAAAGAAAGTTTGGAACGCAAACCAATCCATGAGCAATGAGTTGCATTTGCCAAGACCTGCTTTGCAGAGTAATGAGCTGCGTAATTTGCCAAGGTGGCTTCTAGTACATCACTTCCCTCGGTTTCACCTGAGATTTACAACTGCCGATGAGGAGCACATCCTGTACCATCTCTGAAACATGTTTAGCTGAGTACATCACTTCCCTCTGGCTATTTCACCCTCTCTTTTCCTCTGTTCATGGTTGATTTTTCATTAATATTTTCTCAAAGGCCAGTCCTGCAATCTCTGAATAACTGTTACGGTTGCTCAGGAGCCAGCTGGAATATTGTGTCATGATGATGGATGAGTTTAAGCTCTGGTTGCCATGGAGTGAGCACTTGAATCAACACAATGACCAGACAACAAGAATCTTTAATTTCGAGTTGATGGTCGATGATGGTGAGGATCCACGCCACAGCATTGACATGAGCTACTGCTCAATTGGATTAGTCTGAAACAATTGGACTGTAATTTCGAGTTGATGGACAATTGGACTGCATGCCTCAATTCCATCGCGAATCTGAGCTTGACTGTATTTTGTTTATCATGCATCAATTGTACGCGTTCCTGCTGTGTTATTATATATGCTACCGGCCGGCCGGCCGGAGAAGCTAGCAGCAAATGGATGTAGATACGCTGAATTAGTTTCAGGCAAGCTAATTAAGGCAACATCATCGATCATGTCATCGCATTAGCTAGTTACTACTCCACCGTATGTTCAAGAGTCAGTCTCTTTAATATAACTGTCAGCTTCATTAAGATCGATCACAGCAGCAGCGATGATCATGTATATATATGCCATCGATAGATGATGCTGCAGCCAATTCCATTCCTAGCTAGCTGCAATCTTTCTGAACTAAGCCGGCCGGCCAGCCAGGACCAAAATTTCAGTCTGGAATCTGCTGCCTTCTTTCTTCAGGCATGCAGACACTTTTCTATGTATGGTATCTTTTTCCTGACACTGATGTCAGTTATCGGAGCAAGCAAGCTGCAGCATTTGTCTTCACTATGTTTTTGTAAATTGAAGTGTTGATGTAATCACCATCCATCCTTTAATGAAAGTTGAGGCTGGTCTGGCGCCTACCGTTGTTCGTTGAAAAAGAAAAAGAAAATATCGATCGCTCTTTCTCTTCTTGCTAGCTATAGTATTCTCTTGTGTTGTCTTTCACGATGCATAACCTTGCAATGCAACAGCATGAATTAGAAAGGGGCAAGAGACATAATGCTGAATTACAAACGGATGAATTACTTTAGTGGCCTGGATGAGGACAGATGCAGGTTGAGAACCATGAAATTCAGTATGTGGTCGATTTTTTTTTTCATTTTTACATTTTTTAAATAAAAAATTATAAATATATATATCTGTTTTGAAAAATTACAAATCTAGCCTTCTACCACTCGTTGTAAGGGAGATAAGTTCAAAATACTATTTAAATAGTTATGAAAAACTCTGAAATTTTTTTTTGGAGTAGAGAATGCTATCAACTAGGTATCAAAAAATTTCAGACAAAATATATAATCTGTACCATGAGAAAAAAAAAGAAAAATTTCAGAAATTATACAAGCTCATTACACAAGTAATTGTTTGAGCTGAAAACTTTTACTACTTGCTACTCCGTATCAGTTTCAGACATTCAGTTGATGTCTCGCTCCCATCTTAACTACTACTCCATTAGCAGATCGAAGCTGATGGAACTAAAGCTTCCGATATATATGGCGCTGACTGATAGATAATTAAGCACCCGAAATGTAGGTACTATGTGATATGATGTTCTCTTTTAGATAATTTGGAGCAGCTAGCCATCCATCACAAATTCACAACACACTCTTCTTCTTCTTCTTCTGCGATACCAGTCCATTATTATTTGGTAGGATCGAGACTACACGACCGGTACTCGGCTGAACAAGTGGACTTTCCCCTCTTCTCTTGCTTCGCCAGGTCCAATCCCCTCACTTTTTTTTAAAAAAAAAGAGAGAGCAGAAATGGACAAAATTCGCAGCAGCAATTCAAAATAGCCCAAAGATTGAATCCACACATGAACCATGCATGTCGTGGCATTCCAAAGTCAAAGTTCAAGAAACCAATCCCAAAAGAAAATTAAGTGTTGAATCAAAGATCAAGAAAGTCAGACTTGGCTAACTGATCTAGTTCTTTTTTAATTGAAGAATCAATGGGGGACTCATTAATCAATCTAGTTTTTAGCTATGCAGATGGTCAGATGAAAAAAAACATCCCAAGGAATCACACAGTTGCTAGTACTAGTGCTCTTTTTTTTTCCTTCAAACATAAATAAGCAATGCTCAATTGTCATTCTGAAGCCTAATAAACTAGATTGATAAGAGTAAAGCACTAAAACCATTAACTCTCAGCTATTTCTTTCTCTCTTTTTTTGAACAATGAGCAGAGCACTCTTTTATTTAAGAAGAAAAAGAGTTTGACAGACTACATATGTTCTGCTTACAAAAGAGAATAATAAAACGCCTCAGAGTGTAAACCCATAGCGGAAACTAAGCAATCTCCTCCTGATCATACTAAGCACCTATATCGGCGGTGCCGACTTTTGTTCAAAAATTCTTCGGTTTCGCTCCTTCCAAATATTCCAAGCTGTGTATATTATGATCCCCACTACCAAGCGCCTTTGATTCCTTGAGTGCTTTTCCAAGTTGGCATTCCACCATTGGCTGGTAGTTTGATTTGATGCCGGTGCAATAATCATATCTTGCGTCCAAACATGAACCAACTCCCGGACCTCTTTAGCATAGCTACAGAATAGACAGAGATGTTCCGCTGTTTCTTGTTCCTAATCACACAGTTGGCATACGGGTTACAGGGCCAATTTCGTCGTGCAAGTTTGTGTGTCGTCAGTAGCTTTTCCTGTATCATCAACCAAGCAAAGAACATGTGTTTTCCTTCCCTATTTGCTCGCCAACCTGCCGTGGCATCGAAGGTTATGTATGATCCCTGGAATTGAACAAGATGTGTTAGCGAGCGCTATACTGGCTATTAGCAGTCCATTTCCAAGTGATTGTATCCGGCTGATCCACAAGGCGCTCCTGCCCTTTGTGATCTATATGGACCATATTATTGAAGCAACTTAGAAATTATTTGCTTAATGGGACCATAAACGTTTTGCATGTCTCACACAATGAAGAAACAAGGGCACGGCAATGAAGGTTCTTATGGAAAACTTTAGAGAAGTAAAATATTTTTCCTTGACACATATGATAGATTAGGTGCTATTTTTTAGCATTGGTGCTTAACTATATACCAATGCAAATACATTTTTTCATATAATTATATTTAATTATGAGTAATACACTAGTTTAAGCACCGATAAAGCGCTTGCTTTAGAGATGACAAATTTTGTATCAATTTTTAGCTACGTGTTTGCTTATACAAGAAAACCAATCTTTTTTTTGCCACATGAGATGCGAAGGGAAAAAATGCTTACGTTTGCTTCAGGTGCTTAATGTGTACGAACAAGGAGTTAAACCTATTTAAGCATTCATTTGCACCGGAGAGAGGAGTTTTTACAAATGTTTAATGGTGTATCAATATTCTATCTTTTTAAATGTTCATGCCAAAGCACCTTGCATTATACAAGCATCGGAGCACTTGGTCATCTGAACTAAATGTCAATGAAATTTAAAGAAAAACCCGAAAGCAATAGATTACGGCATTTTCCAATTTGGCCCTCATCATTGGAGAAATTTCAGTATTTGCCACCCAATTCGCGTGCCTCTCTGGAATTGCCATCCAATTCGCGTGCCTTTCAGAATATAACACCGGGCACGCGAATTTTTTCAGAATATGACATCCACGCCAACACCTTTGGCGCGGAGGTGCTCTCTCCACCGGGTCAGACCATTATACCCCTGTGTACTGTGTAATACCCGCGCCAAGGGCGTTGGCGCGGACCCTCCCGCGCCAAACTGCTTGGCGCAGAATCTCTATGTGTTCGAGAATGCTGTGAAGAACTTGTTCCTACAGAGAATGTTCCGCGCCAAGCAGTTTGGCGCGGGAGGGTCCGCGCCAACGCCATTGGCGCGGGTATTACACAGTACACAGGGGTATAATAGTTTGACCCGGTGGAGAGAGCACCTCCGCGCCAAAGGTGTTGGCGCGGATGTCATATTCTGAAAAAATTCACGTGCCCGGTGTTATATTCTGAAAGGCACACGAATTGAATGGCAATTCCAGAGAGGCACGCGAATTGGGTGGCAAATACTGAAATTTCTCTCATCATCGTGTTCCCCATTTCTGTCTCACATTTCCTGGTCCCTCCCGCGTTCCCCAATTCCCTCCTTCCGACCCTTGTCTCTCTCGTCTTCCCATCCCAAAATCCATCTCCCCATCTCATTCTCCCCTGCTCTTCCGGTCTCCTGTGCGATTTGGGCTTCCCTATCTTCCTTTTGGCCAAAAGCTCACAACTTCTATTGGATCAAAAGTCGCGCCTTTCGAAGGTTCCAGGCGAGAAATCAGGTGCTTTGGAAAGATAATTCGGAGCAGAGAGCTTCATGTTGGGGGCGCAAAAGGCTTGCGTGATATCTTGGTGAAAAAGCTGGGCGCTTTTGCTGATTTCCTTTGGAGAATTCGCTTGCTTTGTGTGGGAAAACCGGATCTTTGCGACAGATTCTGTTTGAAATTTGTGAATAAGTCGACGAGCTCGATTTGGGTACGGTAAAGATTTCTGTTCCTTCTTCTGATTGCTTTGTTCCCGAGCATCAAAGCTTCGATTTTGCATCTGATTCTGCACTTTTAGCAGGAATTTCCTAGTTCACTCCAGTCTCCCTATTTTGTTTCTCCCTTCAAGACCTCAGCTTGTGATGCTCAATGCTACAGCATCTTTTCAGTGCTAATTTCGGGGCAAAATATTTAGTTATTTATTTGTCAAACTACAAAAACCCTTTAGTGCTCAAGTCAAAGTAGAACTCTAGGAAGCTTCTATAGCTCTTGTACTTATCCACAATAGATTTGAGGAATGAAATGTACCGCAGATCACAAAGTAGGATAAAAGGGGTTAAGTTTTATATCTGGAAAAAGGCGGTCAAATTTTCGCATCCCGGGTATATGAATGTATGATTTAGTTAGAATTTTAGTTGATTGGGTCATTTGTTGGGCTTTCACCATCAGAGGGTTGGCTGCCCATGTTGTGATCTTCTTTCACTATCAAAGGGTTGGTTGCCCATGTTGTGATCTTGTGTTAAGTGTGAGACAAGAACAAGTAGTTAAATGGCAGCACACTGACTTTATAAGTGCCGTTAGACTATTCAAGTGGGAACGGTATTCTCTAGAACAGGCTTGACTTAATCTCACATGATTGGATTTGTTCATACTCTCTAATCATCTTCCTTTGTGGTTGCTTAGTTTATAGTACATGCTATTCATCCTATTTTGTTGCGTACTTAGTTTTCAGAGGTGACGCTGACAGCTGTGTTATGCATTGCTGTTGACATTGCGGAGTAGTATTTTTATTTTGCCATTTTCACTATTCTGTGGTGATCTTTGGATTTATAAACCAAAGAAGTTTTGCTGTCTGATAGAAAAGTTAAGGTACTACTGTGGAGTACATGCTATTCATCCTATTTTGTTGCGTACTTAGTTTTCAGAGGTGACGCTGACAGCTGTGTTTTGCATTGCTGTTGACATTGCGGAGTAATATTTTTATTTTGCTATTTCAGGGTTCTGTGGTGATCTTTGGATTTATAAACCAAAGAAGTTTTGCTGTCTGATAGAAAAGTTAAGGTACTACTGTGGTATACTGTTGGCAGTGTTATTTTTGGGTGTATTATTGGAAGGCCAGGAGTTACTGATGCTTTATCTTTTGCATACACAGTGCTAGCAAGCTCACTTTGAAGATCTTAATCACCATAGGACCTTTGGTGAATTTCTGGTTGTTCTTTTTCACTGGACATGTCCTTTCAAAGCATAGTCCGTGATTTTAGGGAGAGCTTTGGTAGCTTATCAAGACGGAGTTTTGAGGTGAGAATTTCAGGACTCCCTGGTCTGTCTGGTCATCACAGAGGGAGGTCCCTAGGATCTCTGAGTGAGCTGCGCGATAGACCTGTAGTAGTTGATCAAAGCAGGTGGGTTGGTCTTCCTCCTGAATTGCTTCGTGATGTAATGAAAATACTGGAGGAAGGCGAGAGCACTTGGCCATCCCGCAAAGATGTTGTTGCTTGTGCAGCGGTCTGCAGAACATGGAGAGAGATCTGCAAGGATATAGTGCCGAGCCCAGAGTTTTGTGGAAAGCTCACTTTTCCGGTTTCACTTAAACAGGTACAAAATCTAATTCGGTTACTAGTAGCAATAATCGCAACTGTTATTATTGATTTCTATCTTATATTTTGGTGTCATATTTGATTACTTATACTCTCAAATAACTGGAAAAATAAAATGATTGTGTGGCCCAAATATTAACAAATCAACATACTCCCTCCGTTTGTGAATACTTGATTCTATTGACCACTTTATTTGCTCACCAATACTTGTCACTAGACTCTTCTCAATGCCTAATTTCCAGTTTGCCCTTATGAAAAATCTCCTCACCCCAGCCCCTTCCTCCAAGCTGTGATTCCAGGACAAATTGTTTTATCGAGTTTGCTCAAGGGTCATTTGGTTGTATTAGGTAAAAAAAGTGACTGCCTTGGTTATTGTGCCAAGGTCAAAAGTGAGAAGTAAACATGAACGGAGATAATAGCTGTTACAATGCTTATCAAGTACTGATTTGTTGCAATTTTATCTCTTGTGATTGAGAAGAAGAGACCAGCTTAGGCAGTATGATATGTCCACTTACAAATGTTTCACCTGTCTAATTTTTGTTTTTTCATGTACAGCCGGGACCTAGAGATGGATTAATCCAGTGCTTTATAAGAAGGGACAAATCAACATTAACATATTATCTCTACCTATGTCTTAGTCCTGGTAAGTGTATGCTCCACTTTTCTCATTAATAACCTGCTGAGCAATCATAGGTACAATTGGAAGGTTGTCATGAGAAATGCTAAAATGCTTTTTGTACTGCCATTACTGTATATGAATAAAAAAAATGCTAAAAATGAATTCCGCAGTTACACCCTGCTCTATTGATTTTCCACCTCAAGACTTCTTGGTGGAGAACAGAAGATGTTACTTCCTATGGCTTCTGAGATATGTTTCAGTCTTTTTTTAAATATGTGAATATTAGATATGAATAAAGTGACATAGCATAGTACCTGTTCTCTTTTTCCATTACCCCTTGTAACAAAGAGGAATTTTGTAATGCAAAAGTTTTAATTTTATAATACGGAAAATTGGTAAATGAATGTGTGCATGATATATAAAATTCCATGTCCTATGAATGCTTCTTCTCCACAAATTTATGATGTGATATTGATAACAAAAGTAAATTAAAAAAGCATGAGAGTTGATTTTTTATATCCTTAGCAAGTTAGGATATACTATTTTCGCAAGTAACCTGCTGAATGCTATGCTTTGGATCATGTAGCTGTGCTCAGTGAGAATGGGAAGTTTTTGCTAGCAGCTAAGAGGAATCGCCGTACTACATATACCGAGTACATAATTTCTGTGGATCCTAAAAATATATCACGGTCAAGTAATGGCTATGTTGGAAAAATGAGGTGAAGTACCTTACTTGACAACAATGTTTCCATCTAACCTCCAATGATTTGAGTTTGGTACGGTGATATGCATTTGGACCTGACATTATAGTGACAACAGGTCAAATTTTCTCGGCACCAAATTCATCGTATACGACACACAGCCGCCATACAATTCTGGGAGCCTTGTCTCTTGTGAGCATGGCAGCCGTCGAATCTCTTCTAGGAGGGTTTCCCCAAAGGTACCCACTGGTAGCTACCCCATTGCCCGGGTGAACTATGAGCTAAACGTGCTTGGCACAAGGGGACCCAGGCGCATGCATTGCACCATGCATTCCATTCCAGCCTCTGCTTTGAACCCTGAAGGGGTGGTGCCTGGCCAACCCAACCAGCTCCTCCTACCTGGTTCTTCATTCGAAGAATTGTTTCGCGGCGCAAACACCTTCTCTAGCTCAAGGTTCTCGGTTACAGACCGCTCCTTGGACTTCAGCAGCTGTCGCTTCTCAGAGAAAAGCGGAGGGGTCCAGCAAGATGAGGAGGATGGCCAGGCTAAGGAGAGGCCTTTGGTTCTCCGCACCAAAGAGCCAAGGTGGCACGAGCAGCTGCAATGCTGGTGCCTCAACTTCTGTGGTCGGGTGACCATGGCTTCTGTGAAGAACTTCCAGTTGATAGCTGCACCGCAGGCAGATGTTGTGTCCTCAGAAGCGTCAGAGCCAGCTCAGCCACAAGCCCAGCCTTCGGGTTCATCTTCAACTTCCGATCATGATAAGGCAATCCTGCAATTTGGTAAGGTCGCCAAGGACATGTTCACAATGGATTACCGGTACCCACTCTCGGCATTCCAGGCCTTTACAATCTGTTTGACTAGCTTTGACACCAAGTTGGCTTGCGAATAGATTAGAGATAAGAACAGACATGTAGAATGGGATCTTTGTGTAATAAGTATTTATATTCTGTGTGTGTGTGCTGATGTAGTTTGTTGCTGTGTTGATTCATTCCGTTGTTCTCTCTAGTGTGGCTTGTCAAAAGTAAGAACCGGCAAAAATTCTAAGATGCGGGTGTTTGGTACAGGTTTCATGTCTGTAACTTGTTTGTAACAGCAAAATTGCAGGTGTTCCAATTCCTTGATGGTTTCAGCATTTGAATGTTTTTCCCCGAAAGGACGACACCGGTGATACCGATGTTATTACAGAAGAAGAGAGATGGCTTTATAAGAAAAATTGGGTCTAAAAGTCTTAACAACCGGCAAGTTGAATCAGGGCCACCCGGCAAAAAAAAAAAAAAAACCCCGATGATATGAGCGCCATCGACAAACAACAGGAAAAAAGCACAACATCTCGAAAACAAACACACGCGGAGTCTGTCAACAAGTTATCATTGCCAAGCTCGTCGCATATTGCAACAAAGCAACTCCGACTTTCAGAAATGGACCTTAGCCTCTGTCTAGATGTCCTCGTGTCCCTGTCCAGGACCACCACGTGTGACGCCCGTTTTTCTCGCCGCGGCCCAGCTCAGCCTTCGCCTGCTTTCGGCCCAGCCCGCCCGCGCGCCGCTGTCCAGTGGGACCCGCCCGTCAGCACCTTCGTCCCCGCCGCGCCCGCGCCGTATCCGAACCGAACCCGCAGCTGCCGCGCCGCCCGCCCTACGCGCTACGCCCCGCAACAACCCGCGCCTGCCTCGCCTATATATCCCCAGCAGCGCCGCTTTCTCCCCCTGTGCACGCGCAAGAACACCCGAGAAAGCCGAGCGCCATAGCCGCCGCCGTCGCCGAGCCATCCGCCGCACCCGAACCTCCCCGCCGCGTCCGAGCTCGCCGCCAGCTTCGCAGTAGCGGGAGGAGCCCGTTTTGCGACTCGCCGACGCTCCTCCGCCGTCGGACCGAGCTCTCTCCGCTCGCCGGTAAGCGCCGCCGCCCTTCACCGTCGCTAGCAGCACCCGAAGCTCCCCGCGGCCAACTAACCCCTCCTCCGGCGCCATATGTCTCCCAGGAAGCTTCCGCGCCCGTCGATTTCGCCTCTCCGCCGTCGCAGCCGGGTCCCCGTCGAGTTCCGAGCATCGCCGCCGCCCCTCTTCGTCGCCGACTGCCGCCGAGACCTCCCCGCCCGTCGAGAATCCCCTGGTGAGACTCCCCGTGCGCCCCCTTCGTTTTCCACCGCTCGCCGTAGGTTATAGTGGTCCGTAGCGTGGTTTAGCGTGTCTCCGGCGATCCTCCGGCGAGATCCGAGGCGGTGCCGCCGTGTTTCGATCGCCGACGGCCTGTTCCCCCCCCCCCCCCAATCAACCACAGCCGTCGGATCTTTGTTGAACGTTCCTGATTAGATCGCAAAGATACCCCTTCGCTAGCTGTCCAGATTGCGCCACGTGTCCCTCTTGAACCCAGTCAGCAGCAGAGACACGTCAGTGCGCCACGTGGATGTCCCTGTCCTACGTGGCAGAGCCCAGTCAGCATTGGATGCCCAGTCAGCAGCCCAGTCAGCCTGTGACGTCAGCATTGCGCATTAATTAGGATTTTCAGTATGAAAAGAATTCCACCTATTCTCGGAAAATAGGGAGATTTGCAAGGATACCCCTAGGCTTCACTGTTTTTGCATATAGGCCCTTAGATAGTTCTGGATAATTGCAATTTGGCCCCTGGACTATAGGATAATTGCAATTAGGCCCCTGGATTTTAGGGTAATTATGTTTAGGTCCCTGAACTTTGCACTTAAGCCCCTAGAACTATCTGTTTTACAAGTTAGTCCATGCAAACTTTCAGAAAAGCCCCTGTAGAGTAGAATTAGTGTAACTTTTCCATACGACCTCCGATTTAGGTGATTTTCGCGCCCCCGAGATCGTAGCAGCGTGTACTTTCCGTTCTTAGCCTTTTTAGAGTTAGTTTCTCCTGTTTAGTGTGTTGTATTTAGCTGTTTTGTTATTTCTTTCCGGTGTGTGCTTCGACTTAGGAGGAGAGCAGAGTGCCAGCATTCAAGACCAAGTTTTCGAAGATTCTGAGCAGCCAACTTACGAAGGCAAGTGTCCTTGATCACCTTGATTTAACCATAGATCATTATAGTTTTCTTTTCCTTAGTTGCATGCTTGTCTAATTTTGAATCCCATGAATAGGGTTTACTAGAATTTGTATGGCCATTCCTTGTAGCCTCTTTTGGGGTTTTTGGGTCCTGTAAAAGGGTAGTCATGCTAGTGCAGTCATGGATTAGAATTATTATGAACTTTGATTAATAACTATGGAACAAGTACTTGGGAGAATTGATAATCTTGTAGTAACTTGAATTTAGAGATCCCAACTGGATGGCTAGTATGTGGTGGAGCTACACAGCAGGGTTTGTGTATGTTCCTGTGTGGGATCCTAAGGACCGGTTCTTGGAGCCTGTAACCTGGCAAAACAGCACAACCATGAGGCCTATATGGGTACGGCCTGGCTAAGTAATTAGTATTCTTCGCATTCTGTACGCACCAATGGTTGGTTCGGTGGCACAAGATGGGGCCTCTGCAGTGGATGGGATCCCTGTTAGCGGTGAAATCTCAGTGGGTGCTTATAGATGTGGAGATACTTTGTAACAGCCTTGTAGTGAGACCCCGGCCATACACCCCAGAAGTGTAAGGCAAAAAGGGAATCACGACTCGTGGGTAAAGTGTGCAAACTCTGCAAAGTAAATAACTGATCGATCAGCCGTGCTCACGGTCAAGAGCGGCTTGGACTTCTTCAGGATTAGATGGGAACTTTAAGGGTTGGTTTGGGTAGTCGGGTGGTGGTACTCCCGATGAGTCGGTAGCCGGATATGGGATATCTGGTGAGTCTGGTAGTCGGATGGGATCCGATGAGTTATGTTCTTATATTGATGGAATAAAATCTAGTAAATAGGATTGCTAGGTTGTTTGAGTCTGTTTTAGCTGAGCATAGTCACAGTAAATCCCCAAGTTGACTTTTCCTTGTCAATAGCCTGCATGTCATATTTTTCCTCCACTTGCTGAGTACTTTATGTACTCACGCTTGCCTTTTCCCTACCCTCGGATGCTGCTCAGAAGGTGAAGTCTTCGAGGAAGTCCCAGGCGAGGACGCTGATTTCTAGAAGGAAGATGGCGTCGAGTGAAGACCATGTCCTAGGCTGGTGTTTCCCCCGGACAACGCCTGTGGATGGATGGGTGTTCCGCTGCCAATTGAAGATTTATTAGTATTTTCTTTCAGACCTACGGGTCCTTTTGTAAGGATTGTTTACGTTATTTGAGACACAGTTTATGTTATCACTAATGATGTCGCTGCATGTATGTAAACTTGATCCTGGCATACATGTGGAATACATCTGGTTGTTTCCTTTAAAATCGGGTGTGACACCACGTGTCATCATTATCAAGCTTGTTGGATGTCTAGACGTAGTAGTTTCGACTCTACAAAAGCACACTAATGGACAGAACAGTGCAGCACCAAAAGAGCAGAGGCCTCGCCGACAACTTACCCCTTTGGAGGCCTGAAGTGTTTACAACCGCCGCCGAAGTAAAGGCCCGCCGCGACTAAGACATCAACCACCAGAACACGATGTAGGATCCTCCAAAGCGACACCTCCTAGGAGGAAAATGACGCCCTAAGCACCACCGTCGCTCGTCTAGGCATGGATATGGTTTTCAGTCTTTGAATGTAACCGGTTAGTTAATATAGTTCAGCTTCAAAGCACTACCGTTCAGATTTATTGATGTACCGACATGTGATCCCTTTAATCATTGCGACTAGCTGTGTGTTCCTTTGAATATGCGACCCCTTTGCGCCGGCCGCTCCCCAGCGACTAACCTACTCATAGATCTCATGTAGGAGCATCGCTACCCCAGGCCGAATGCCATCGAAGACGCACTGGTTTCGGTACTTCCAACTTAGCTAAGCTATAAGGATCACTGAAGAATTAAGACCCTTACAAACTCCCTTGAGAACTCCGGTCAGCGCAAGCCGCCAGTCTCGTGCCCATCCGACGCCAAAGTCTGCAGGCCCACCTTGGCATGGATATTGGTCGCCTGTTTATTTCAGTCCTAATGAATGATGCAAATTCTCGGATTTTTTTTTTCCCTTACGGAGCCCGTAAGGATCAAAAGATAGGAAAACCTTAATAATCAACGCAACAGAATTTTTCAGATCAACAGATGATGGCTTCCCGGAGAACCCGCTACTGTCTTCATTTGCATGCCAGGACTATTTGCTTCCCACAATGTGTAGTGCATCCTTCCATTTATGGCTCGGGAAAAAAAAAATCATTTCAAAGAAAGCAGTTACAGCCCATTCCTAAAGATGCATTTAGAAAAGGACACAATTTACATTTCAGTGATCATATCGTTATGCAGCATATGTACAATTATGAATCAAGTCTTCAATCTTCATACACTCCTGAAGATTTTTAAACAATCCCTAGAATCTTTTGAAACCTTCATAAACTGCATAACTGGGGATCTTTACACACAGAATCCTATGATTAATCAAGCAAGAGTCTAAATCCCGGAAAGAGATGGCAAAGGAGAACAGATGCCTTCAAATCCAATCATTCACTGCCCTGATGAACAAGTCGTTGGTGCCTGCAATATGGAAATCCGCAAAAACAACTTTACCTTGAACAGGCACATTCATGTATCATCAGCAAAGTTCGTCAGGGTGTTGTTTCTGCTCAGGAGATGAAGGTCGTGCAGCACTACTAACCAACAAGTCAAGATCCCTAACTTCACTAGAGATCACAGCCTTGGTTCTGGTAACAGGAATCTCGGTATCTGAATCCGGTGTGAGGTATTTAACACCATTGCTTCCAGCCTCCAACTCTTCGTCGCTGAGTTCATCTGTCCGGCGCCTTGAGGTCTTCAGGATGTCGAGACCCATCTCTAGATCATCCTCGACTCTGGCTCGTGGACGGTGGGGCGCATCATCTTCTGGTATATTGGAATGGCTGATCCGTGACAGCGCTACCTCATGTTCCTCTTGAACAAGAGCTCTTAGGTTGATCCTAGAAGGCTTCCTTTTTGTGCACAAGACCTCATGACAGTTGCGCACGCAACCACGGTCATGCACGTTGGGTTGGTTGGTGTACTTGTACTTGATATTCTCATATGTTGTCTTCAGAAAAGAAAGCAGGAACTCAGTTCAGTAAAATAAAACTGTTGTAATTCAGAAAGTCACTAGTACTAGTACATACTGACATATCGTTTTTTATCTTTCCAACTCAGGATAAATATCCAATGATATTTGCTGTGTTCATTATATTTCAAAATTAGCAAGTTACCACTTAACATATCTGGAGCATATGCACCATTTTTTATTTGGCAGAAGAGGTTTAGGCATTATGCCTTGACATTGGCTTGGAGCACTAACCTTGTTTGTGGCAATAAGATAAGAATGGAACCCTGTGAGACCACCAACGAACCAGAAGCAAATGAAACAATATGCCATGACTGCCAATGAAGCTGGAGATTCTTTAATGGCCTTCCACACCGAATGATGACCCCTACTTATCAGAAGCCTGATGTACAATGCACACATTGCACATACATAGATACACAGGATTGCCGCTGAAGAAACAAAGCAGAAGAAGTAGCGGTAATTTCGCTGCAAAGGAAAAGGCATGCAGATAAGCCTAGGCTGTTTTTATAGGAACAGCTGTCAGGCTGTCAAAAGAAAAACAATCCATAACTTATTTCCCTTGAGAAAATGAAGAAATCAACATAACTGACCTCTCCGATACATTGGCCAGCCCAAGGGCAGTGATGATCAAAGCGCTCAACACAGTTATCACATTTGGAGCAGTGGGAGCAACGAGGAGGCCGATATATCATGCAAGTTTCACAATATTTCACTTTCACGGGCACGCCATTGACCATAATCTCTTTTACTCGAGGGAACTGAAGAGTATGTGGAGCTGAAGCATCATGAGAAAACTCTTCCACAGGTGGGTGTGAATTTCGTGGTACAATACCTGGATCTTGAGATGAGGTAAGGAAGAGCAGTAACAGTACCTAACAATCAGGTTGTGCAGAGAAGGATACTATGATTTTGATGGCATTTGCTTAAAAAAGTAGCAGGAAATAAATAGTGACAGAATAGTTCCGCACTCTTCAGAAACAATGTATCTTCTGGAGAACAGCTACTTAAAGAACATATTTAGTATGCAGCAGCAGAATGTGAATAATTTTTTTTAGGACTGGTCAATTATAAAAAAATGGGAACATTCCAAGTCAAGGCTCACAAATATGTACAAGAACCAAGCATGTTGGGCAGTGAGATAGTTGATGAGGGGGATTAAATCATTAAAGGTCACAATATAGTGTGCAGTTAAAATTACAATTCTGATGATGCAGCATTTACTGTAAAGGTTGGTCACTAAATTAAAAAAAAAAGAGTACACACAAGGTTCTTTCATGACCATAATGATGCCAAATAACCAATCACCTTGCAAAAACTACAGCTTGTCAAGCATATTGACCTGTCTGTGCCTAATTAACTAGGTTTTGTTACAACCCAATCAGCATCTTCTTTTTTCTTTAGGACAAAAAAAAAACCGAACTCCTCAGAAAGTATTAATAGATTTCAGGATTATATGACTTGCAATGTTGTACAATATGCTATTTAAATCACATTCAAGAATTACTAAAACTGAAAGCAGCAGATCCATGAAAGCAGCACATTCAAGAACCTTAGCGTAACTCTGAAGTAAATAGGCAAAGAATGCTTACTCACATAAATCGTAAGGCCTATGGTAACAGCAAGAATTGCATACCCTGCATTATATGCAGGAAAGATGTGTATGAGATGCCTCGCCACGAAGACACAGAAGACAACAACAGGGATCGCGATTAGAGACAAAGATATCAGAGTGGCCTTGGCATCTGGTCCGAAGATCAACCTTCCACCACACAAGATTATCTGAACAAGCAGAAATAAATTATTGAAATATTAGATAACTTAAAGTTTCAACATGATATTGGTCTAACATCTTGAGCTGTCGAGCCATCAAAACCCTACTACTACAACCTCCATGAGTCCATGATGACCAAAAATAGCGTACAGTAGTCTGAACTCTGAATTAAAAAAAAAGGAATGATGAACATTATCATCCTAAAACGGTTGAAAGGCGTGAGCTTCTTAAGAAATTAATTCATGGAGTAGATGCAATGTTGTGCTGCGAGTTTTGTGAATTGCCTTCTAAGAGAATGATGAGCACTTAGACCTTCCCTTTTGTGCAATTGAATGATAAAAAAAAGCTACCCTTTGTTATCATTCACATTGGCTCCCAAGCTCCAAATCGACTCCCAATAGTTTATTCACCAGTCTCGCTAACACACACACACACACTCAGAGAGAGAGAGAGATGAATTAACTAACTAGGTAACATATAAAGATAGAGCATGTGCTAATCGGCTTATCCACGAGCCTGTCCCCTTTCTCTTCATCACCAGAGCAGAATAGAACAAATCACATGGTCATGGCAAAAATGTTAGGCCTGAGCCAATAACAAATCAATAAGAGGAGCAGAGACGAAACTGCCACAGTAGCCAATCCCAAGAACGATGGACCGATCCAAGCGATGAAAAACGCGAACTTTAAGGATCCAAGAAAGACGAAAGGATCCCTAGAGAAGAGAGAGGAATCATGGAGGAGTGATGTAATCAATCTCACGTTGTTGCCCCTCCAGCCTTGGTACACGCGCAGCTGCTTGGCCATGGTCGCCGGCGTTGAAGCAGCAAACCCGTCGTTCCCGTCCTCTTCCGACTTCCTCCTCTAGGGGGACAACAAGAGGAGGGCACGGAAGTGGGACGCCATCACGGCAGGATCGCTGTTTCTTGGCGGTTTTGTAGTACCCTACCTCAATTAGGCTGGCTGGCTGGCTGGTAACCCCGATAATCTTTGGATTTGTTGCGGGGTAAAGTCATGTAAAGAAAGGGGGGGAGGAGAAGGTATCGTATTCCTATCCTCTCCTCTTTCCTGAGCACGAGCAGGAAAGCCTTCTCTCTTGTTTTTTTCCTTCTTATTTTTCTGCTACTAAATTATTTTCTTCTGTTACAGAATAGCCAATTAGTTGCATCATTACAGTGGGACCGTAATGTATGAATATTCGACTGTTCGGTGGTTGTGTTTAATGGAGTAGCAATTTTCTCCAGTAGAGGGCAAGAATCACTTATTGTTGCCGACATCTTGTAAGCGAGTGTCAGTGGACCATGCTGTGTTCGTCTGCAGCCTCGCTCCTGCACAGCAAGGTGCCCAAGGCATCCTCGATGCCCCCTACAACGACAGCTCGTTTCTGCAGGCCAGCGGCGGATCTGTTCGAGGTGGAATCGAGAGAATGCGAGGTGGTGTGGAATGGTTGAGAGCATTGGTATATCTGGTAAAGTGTTTAGCCGGCTTAGAAGAACTTTCCAGGCCGGCAAACCCTCTAAGTAGAGACATGGGAATGGGATCCGATCCTACTCCTCTGGAAGAACATGCAACAAAAGTAGGCCTTTCATGATCAAAGCTTCAACAACACGTACGCTAGGAAGGTCAATAAAGTTTGTAACTGAAAGAGATATATATATATACATATTCTTCGCCTGCTACGTAACTACAGTAAGGGGCGAAGCTACATAGGCTGACTCAAGTGCACCGGCATCAGGGTTAAAATAAAATTTCAGTGATTAGCAACTAATTCTCACCTCTTATGCACCTCATAGGCCCAAACGCGTGCACCACCGGCATCATGATCTTTGGAACGCTAGCTTCGCCACTGCCTACAGTAAAAAGGTAAGGAATGCTCTTCGCTCACGGCCCCCTTGCAAACAGCAAAACTTTTCTGCTTCGCCGCGTTTCGGTTCGACGGCCACCGTGGCCCTGGCCGGCCGTAACCAGCTGACTGCCGCCGGTAACCGGTCCTACCAACTAACTGGCCGGTAAGAGGTGATTTCATACCAGTATTATGCCATCTTGATGTCAACGATTAGGGAAGAAGTTTAAGAAAAACGATTACGAAAGACCAAACAAACCCAATATAACGAGTGAAACCATTTTTATTAATTTACTTATACAGGATCGTGTGAATGTATTTGTCGGAAGATTAACTCCTGTCGCAGGGATCCCGAGAGGCCCCTTTTTAGAGATTCGGCCGGGGGATGATCCTGAATAAGTTCGTCGGAGAAATAAATTGGAATGAATGCAACGGCCGGTGGTGGGGGTGTCGACCTAGTGTAAAAAGAAGTAAATGCACCGGAATTTAGACAGGTTCGAGTCGCACGGGGGCGTAATACCCTACTCCTATATGGATGCTATAACTGTCCTGAGAAAGTCTCTCAAGGATGTTGCTGGTTACAAGAATTTTGGCCTAACTAAGAGCTTGAGGCTCCTTGTTCTTCGGCTGGAACTGTACTCAATCTTGCTCACAGTGTCTCTCGTTCTTGGTCTCCTTCGTCTCCTTCTTTTCCTTCTGTGTTGCCGGCTATTTTAAGTAATCGCCGGCCACGACATCCCCGAACGGAAAGGAGGGGGCTCGACTTCCGAGACACCATAAATGGAAAGGACGTCATCATTTCCTCTGGGTGAAGTGACCGGGGGTGGAAAATGCGTCACACGTCCGGTCGCCCTTCACCATAAATGCCCTGGCAACGGGCGCCGTGGAGAGGGCCCACCGGGCAGCCGCGGAGCAACCCGGCGTGCTCACGCCTGTCTTGTTCCCCTGCCACAGCAGTGCGGCGGACGGAACGCTTTGATCCTCACGACGTTATCCCGAGACAAGCCGGATGGCACGGGACGGGACCTGTGCAATTAATGGCCCTACGTCTCTCTACCAAAACGTGGTAGGAACTGACGCTGAGCACGGCGGGAGCAGTTGGAGGTGTCAGCCCACGCACGCTCATTAAATGCGGCATCGGACTTCTAGCTGGTTGACACATCATCGGCAGGCCCCTCGGGGGCCCTTCTGAGTCGTCAAGGTACCGAGTGCTCGGGGGGGGGGGTGAAAGTGCATCTAGGCCCCCTAAGTGGGTTTTGGCTTATTGATGACAAAACGATTAAAGAACTAACATGCTTTGTGAGTATTGAACAGGTATGAGCATTAGTTGTGAAGGTAAATGACGTTTGACGCCCGTCGAAACAATTGAAGAATCAACGAAGGATATAAGATAGGGCTTAAATTCTTTTTACTTTTGCAATTGAGTCTAGGATAGATTTTTTCTTAGATGGATGAATTTATTTGCTTGATTAGTGTCTCAATGCTCAAGAGATCCTTTAGAATCACCCAATTGAGAGACACATTCACTCACGGACACAAAACTCTTTCTGAAAATCTTCTGAGTCCGGAGTCTCCGGTGTTCACCGGAGACTCTGGTACTCAGCGCTCAGCCGGAGTCTCCGTGCTAGCCTCCGGCAGAGAGTCTCGGCTTCGGGTTAATCTTTTCAAGAAAAAGACCGGAGTCTCCGGTGTTCACCGGATACTTCGGTAAAATGTTTTGTGTGCAGTCGGAGTCTCCGAGGTAGACTCCGGCAGAGGCTCTCGGTTAGCTTTTAATCTTTTTGATAATTAATAGGAAAGACCGGAGTCTCCGGTGTTCACCGGATACTCCGGTACCTGGAGATGCCGGAGGATCCGGCTAGTCTCCGGACTTAGTCTGTTTTGGAAGATCTGTCAGGACCGGAGACTCCGGTGTTCACCGGAGACTCCGGTAATTAAACAGAACTGTAACGGCTAGTTCTGACACGTTCGTGACCGTTCTGACGTCGTTTTTGGAATTGGGACCGGAGACTCCGGTGTTCACCGGATACTCCGGTAAGCTCTGACAAAAACAGTAACGGCTAGTTTGTGAGAGAGGGCTATAAATGCCTCCTCTCTCCATATCATTTAGCTTTTGCTGTGGCTGGTTTCCTTGAGACCTCTTGAGCACTTTAAGAGCATTCAAAGCCTCTCCAATCATCTCTAGAGCCAAATTTGCACAAATTTGAGAGTGTGGGTTTGGAGAGAGTTCAAGCCACTTGAGCATTGAGTTCTTCATCGAGCATTTACTGCGATCATTTCCTTTGAAGCTTTGGGTTTCTAAAAGGAAATGAGTTGCCCGAAGAGCACCCAAAACTTGTGGTGTGCCTCGGGAAGTTTGTAAGCACCTTCATATTGAGTAAGAATTTCTAGCTTGATCTTTGTGGTCGCTAGAAGAGGATAGGGTTGGAGAAGACCCGGCTCTTTGTGAGCTCCTCAACGGAGACGTAGGCACTTCTTTGTGAGGTGGCCGAACTCCGGGATATATTCTCGTGTTCTTTCTTGTGAAACTCACTTGATCGTGTGCATTTGATCATTTGTCATTTAAATTGCTATAGTATCAATCTTGCTAGTTTTAATTGTTGTTCTAGCTTAGTAACATCTACTTGACCTAGTGCATCTCATAGAATCTAGCTGTGATCCTCAGTCCAAATTTATTCTAAAATTTCCTGTCAGGCCGGAGACTCCGGACTAGACCGGATACTTCGGACCATACCGGAGTATCCGGACTTCACCGGAATATCCGGCAGTTTAATCCGCTGTTTTTAGTTTTAAATTTCAGAAAAGCCTATTCACCCCCCCCCTCTAGGCACTTTCAGGGGGTACTGTTCACATCCCTGAGCACTCTCTCCCGAGAATGCCCATCCTTGTCCTCGGGGTGCCGGGTGCTCGGAGGTACTGTTCATCTCCCCGAGCACTCTCTCCCGAGAACTCTTACACGAACCTTCAGGGAACCGAGTGCTCGGGGGCTGCCACGTGCAGCCCCGAGCACTCTTGTACGGATCTCCGGGGAACCGAGCGCTCGGGAGCTGCCGCGCGCAGCCCCGAGCACTCTCTCCCGGAACTTAGCTCTTCTGATCGTCGGGGGACTAGGGTGCTCGGGGGTGACCGGACACCTGCCCGAGCACTTTCTTCCCGGTACTCGGATTCCATGGATCATCGGGGTACTCGGGTACTCGGGGGGCCACCGACTGTGGCCCCGAGCACCTTCTCCCAGGACTTGGCCTTTCTTCATCCCACAAGAGAGACCTCACGGGATGGCGCCATGTGGCGGATGGCCGGCCTGGCCTCGGGATTCGGGGACCCCTGGTTCCCGATACACCGACAGTATTGAAACTAGATTAATTTATAATTAACCCATCACACCTCTAAAATGAGTCAAACCATTTTTATTAGTTTACTTATACTATTCTTTATGTAGAAAAAATAATGGTAGATATGAAAAAGTTAATTACAGTATTGTTTCTTAATATATTCCCTTTATACTTGTGAACTTTGTAAAATTTATGGATAAATTAATAAAACTTTAAATGAAGTGAAACCAATTTTAAAGATACTCTTAAGATACATCTTACAAAAGAAAAATATGTGTTTATATGTTAAACTTTTTCTTAACATAAGTTAATAAATGAGTTACACGCTTCAACTTTTTTCTACCTTTTCAAACTTTCTCCCTATAGAATATGATGCAAACGATATTGTTTTTGAAAAAAAAAATCACAAAAGGTCCTATAACTGTCTCTAGCTTTTTTAGGATTTTTTTAATTTTTTTAAATTCAAATTCAAAAACCATTCGATTTACAACTACAGTATGATCCGATAAACTTGATAATCACGATTACCAAACAATAATCGATGATAAGTTAAACCCTGCCTGGACCCTATGTTATTCTGGCTGTCTTCCCTAAATTTCTTGCTATACCTAATCTAAACTACTTGTTCTTGTACCATTACGACATGACATGGTACCAGCAGGGTTCAAAAAACCTTCGGTAACCGCCCAAAAATCGCGGTTACCGACCTTCTCGATCCGGTCCGGTTTCAGAAACCGAACGGTAACCGAAATTTGAATTCAAAAAATTCAAAAAAATAAAAAAAATCTTAAAAAAACTAGACACAATTCTAAGACCTTATGTGAAATTTTTTTTTCAAAAATAATGTCGTTTGCATCATATTCTATAGGGAGAAAGTTTGAAAAAAATGAAAAAAAATTGAAGCGTGCGGCTCAGTTATTAACTCACGTTAAGGAAAAGTGTAACATGCAAAAACATATTTTTCTTGTATAAAACGTATTTTAAGAGAATCTTTAAAATTGATTTCACTTTATTTAGAGTTTTATTAAATTCTCTATGATTTTTACAAAGTTCACAAGCATAAAGTGAATATGTTAAGAAACAGCACTGTAATTAACTTTTTCATGTCTACTATTATTTTTTCTATGTAAAGAATAGTATAAATAAGCTAATGAAAGTGGTTTCACTAATTTTTGAGGTGTGATGGGTCAGTTATGAATTAATCTAGTCACAACACATTTACACAATTATGCATGTTACAATAACTAATTCATGAGTTCATGTATTTTTAAAAGATATAGGATCATGTAAGAAGACTAACAAAATTAGTTTCATGATTTTTGTATTAGCAAAGAGTAAACTATGCATTTAACTTGGTTTAACAAATAAAATTTCTCACAGAAAATTTTGAACTTTTTTATGAGTATAAATACTTTTATCATGTAGATCATGTTACAAAGAAGCCAACAAAATTTGTTTCACTTGATTCGAAGCTCAGATGAATTAGTTATTGATTTTACAAGATTGTGCCCTTTTTTAGGTTTTTTGTTGAACTACGCTGAAGTTCGATAAAACCGCTCGATAAATCGAGAAAACTGAGCGGTTACCAACCCAAACCGCTCGGTAACCGACCAAATCAAAAATGCGAGAAAATCGCTCGGTAACCGACCCAAACCGCTCGGTAACCGACCCAAACCGCTCGGTAACCGACCAAAACCGAGCGGTTACCGAGAGGGCAAAAACATGATTTTTTTTTCGCAAAAATTCAAAGTTTACCGAATGAATTTTCTCTGAATTTTTTTGAATTTTTGACCGGTAACTACGGTTACCGCGAGATTTCGGTTACCGCCGGAGCTCAGTAACTGAGCTCCGGTCGGTAACGTGAACCTTGGGTACCAGGTACCTGCCAAGCTCCGGTAAATATTAAATTTCAGATCTTGCATACTTGTCATGAGTTTTAGTTTAGTTGATTAAATTTAAGATAGCATATACGGATACAAAAGTTAAGAATGTAATCATTACTTGTACAAATATAATTTTATGATATTGATAAATAGATATGCATGTATAAATAGATGCATCACCGGATTAGGTTATGGAGTGAAGCTTGAATCTAGCCTAAGTTGAAGACGTATATTTGCTTCCACTATGTCAAACTAGAACAGTGAATACGAACAACTAAATACATTTTTATCTTAAATTATAGACATTTACCGAGTCAGCGTTTAATAAATTCGAGCAACTAAACAAACACAACAGGACACTAACCAACCACTATTAATCGTTGGCGTTTGAGCCATACCTACGAGAATCTCTGTGGGGTGGCAACTGGACAAAGCAAAGGCAAGTGAGGCTAGAGAAACGATTTGACAGCATTGTGGAGATGTGCAAGTAGAGTCTGAACAGAAAATGCCCGAGTTTTGTTGAGTAAAGAGAGTACGAGTTTTGTAGTTGCAGGAGTAGAAGGTGGTGAGGCATGAGATGAGATTAATAAGCAAAGAAACAGGCGAAGAGGACGAGAGTATCAAATGCATGCATCAACTAATGGCACAAGCATATGGAAAGGGCACGACCTGACAAGTAATCAATCAATGAAGCCGACGCACGTTACGGTGGGCCCCACAGACAGCGGCAGGGCGGGCACGGTGGACCCACGCACCGCACCAGCACCCTCCCAACCCCGCCGGCGGCGGCTGCGGGCCGCCATTATTCTTCTTCGGGACGAAGGAGCAGCAACGGAGGTATGGTATACGAAAACTTGGCGAGCTTGACCAGACCATGAGAAGGTAGGACCCTTCCCTTGGTGTTCACAGCAGCCGCCGCCGGCAAGCTCAGAACTCAGCTCGCCAGCCTTATGGAGCTGTGGCGTCACCCTCACTTAGCCGGTGACGAGAGGACCGGCGCTAACAACATGGTCGCCGCAGCCGAGAATTCGGACATGAAGCGAGCGTTACTACGGTTTCGAATCAAATCTCTCTCAGATTTTAAGGTCACGACCCTCCAATCGGTTAGCTAAACGCTGCAAATCCTACTAAAATTCAACTACTCAGGTTCAGTTAAACGCGCAGTACCTGCTGCTGCATTATGCGAGCGCTGACGATCGATAGCGGCGACCGCGGCAACAAGTACCACATCTTCCCGGGCGGCGCCATTCTCAGCTGCGCATCTCCTTCTACATCTCTTAACGCATGCTAACGTTTCCACATGTCCAGCATCCTTGTCTCTCTCCAGAATAACAAAGAAAGAAAAAAAGAACAGCAAGAAAACGTGTACATGTTCCACCTGGATCCCTTGAATTGCTCTCTTCAACCTCCACATGCATGAAAAATATACTTTTTCTTCACCTGCCTTCCGTGTCTTTCCTAACATGCAGCCCTTGTAATTAAACACCTCTAGTATGCACAGCATCTGTATATCCATCTATCTAGAACAGCTGAAATGATCTTTGTCAGATGATTGCAACAGACTGTCCGACTTGGGTAATCCTGATTGACATAACCAAAACCTTGCCAAGCCAAATTAGCATTCCGGTCTGTCTGTCTATCTGCCATGATCAGCAAACTCCCGCTGTCCGCGACCAAAAAGAGAGTACCATTTCATCGAACAATTAACGAGCCCCTGTCCTATCGACATCAGATCAATTCTCCAGTAAGAGTCATATAGCACACCAAAGTGGACTCCAAATAAACATACGCATCTGCCCGTAACAGTGCAAATCACATACAAACTGCACAAGGAGGCTTTGGACATCAGTAGTTGACGCTGGATAAGTTAACTGCTCTTAAGATTCTAGCAGACTTTCCAAATTTGTACACTATTTACATAACCAGCTTCCTCTACACATAGCAACTTAACAAGCTTTAACTATGAAACAAGTACAACTCACAAGGGGCGCTTTGAAAGCACAATGCATCGGTTTCCAAACACTCAGGACCTCTTGGAACATCTCCAGCAACAGCTCAAGATCGGCATGGTGGAAGAAGCTGTGGATCTCATCTCTCACGTCGTACACCTTCCCAAACACAAACAAGTAGCTAAGGCACCCTTTCTTCAGGTTCTCGAGCTGATACAGCCACGCTATGTGAAGCCTCTCGAGGACGTTGCTAGAGTTTATATCCTCCAACAGGCTCTCCTCACAGCAGTCCTTGATGTCACTGATGCCATACTTATTTGCTGCAGCAAGCAGTGAGAGGCGGTGCTTCCAGAACTGGTCTTGCTTTATGGTCCCGTAGATGAAACCAAGCAATGCCGAGCAAGATTCGAGGCACATGTCGTTGATGTTGATCATGGACGATTCCTTTTCCTTAAGATCATGCAGGAACATGCTCTCAAAGACGGGAGAACATGTTGCGAGGATAGCCCTGTGGGCCTTGAGGGCACCATCCGTTGTGTTGATGGTCACGTCAGCATGGATAGACTCCGTGAACATGCGTGAAAGGCATCTGAGAGTGCTCTTACTAGCAATGTTCTGCACCATGCCTTCATTCAGCCAAATCGACGATGACGATTCAGTAGCCTGTGAACACATTGGAAAATGTTAGGACATCATCAGCACCAGGCAGATGCCCTAACAGTAGGACTCCTGATGATGAATCTTCCAAGTCTAGAAAAGAAGCACAAATATGTTGCAAGTGATATGAATCCAACTAAGGGGATACTTGCATTGTCATTGGCTATCCTCAGGTCCAGAAACTCAACATCGATTGTAAAACGCCCATGGGACATCATGTCAACTTGCCACACAAAGTCATCGCTGCTTCGGAGAAGGTGCTCGAACACTGTCAGAAAAAAGGTTAGAAACTTACAATAAAGTTACAGAGCCTGAGAGAACAGATAATACAAAGAGAATGGAAGGAAGACATGTCACAATGAAACCCATCAGACTCTTAATGCTCAATATCATCAATCCTTTTTCTCCCCCCAGGAATTTTTTTTTGGGGGGGGGGGGGGCACCTTTTTCTTTGATAACAAAAACAGTTTAAATAGAATTTGGAATTAGAGACAAGGGGGAATCCGGCCAGGCTAGGAAGGCCTGCCAGACAGAGTGGAATATGAACATTTCACTCATATTTATGAAGGATGCAACTATGCGGGTGCAACCTTTCAAACATCATGTGCCTTGTTATTTTGATTTGACAGCCTAGTGCTGTAACATTGTAATAAGGATGTGGGCTGTGTGAACCGCATGATGCAAGATCCCTCTTACTAACCGGAATAAAAGAATTAGTAGATCTGTTCTGCCAAAAATGGGCCTAGTGATGTAACATTGTAATAAGGATGTGGGCTGTGTGCATCGCATGATGCAAAGGCCGGAACTCTTTTTCCATTATCTAGAAAAATGCAAGTGCAACCAACATCACAATATTATCACCATATTTTCTGGGTTAAAAGCTGCCTCAAGATTCCAGAGATTCAATACTCCTTCACAATGACACAGTCACAATACACATTTCTTATTCTTCACCAAGTAGCAGCAACAAAGCTGTTTACTGGATCAGTGAACTTCAAATTACTTTCTGACTAGCAACTGTTTAGAGCTTCGGAATGTCACCCCCCCCCACCCCCCCAAAAAAAAAAAAAAAATAATAATTGAAGAGTGTCCTCATCTGACTATAATTTCAGCTTTCTCCTAGTGGGCTAATCCTCAGTATTTCTCAAGGTTCAAATGATTTGTTATGTGAGATTCAGTGGGCAGAGATGACAGTGGATAAAAAATTATCATGAAACCTATATTTTCTATCTACTTGCTGCCTAGAGGAATGCCATGATCGGAATTAGAATATGACTGCTCAAGCTTCGCCCCTGCATGTCGAGGCACATGTAACTAGTCATAACTGAATGGTAGTCTATTTTTACCTCATATGGGTAAATATTTCCTCCAAAAGAGCCGCCATTAAAATGATAATCTAATCAAGCAAATATTGCTGTGTATACCCTAAAGTTGGGCACTCAGCCACTCACTCTATCTCATATATACAGGTGATCTATTCATACGGACTAGTAGTACTGATACAGGAACCACATTGCTGCACTACAAAATAGAAATACAGCAGCAAAGTTTCAATCTTTACCCATCAGAATTCAGAAATGATGCGCTGAACAATCCAGTTATCCAGCCAATCAAGAAGCATACCAGGGGAGACGCTGGCGCGGCGTGGCGGGCCGGCCCAGGAGGCACGGAGCACGAAGCGCGCGAGTGGTGACTGCTCCTTGGCTAGCCGACCGGGCTCCGGGAAGAGCCGCACGTAAATGAACCGGCTCTTCTCCACCGACAGGTACCTAGGGTAATTTTCACCACGAATGAGAAAGAATTGACAGCAACCAGAGCTGAGTGAGTCTAATCAAGTTACTACATCAAGATTTCTAACCTAATGGCACCCAAATCCTTTGGAATTGCACGGATTTGCAGCGAATGGGCAGGGGATTTGGAGGGATTAGGGCACGGGGCTTGGAAAGATGGGAGCTTGGAGGCGATGAACTCGGTGGTGTGAAGTGATGGATCGATAGTAGACAGTGTGCAGGCAGTTAACAATTCCAGATGCCGAGCTTGAAGGGGTCGGAGCGGCGGTAGGAGCAGGGGCCGAAGGTGTCGATGCGCCACTGCGCCAGGCGGGAGATGGTCTCCACACGGGAGTCCGGCCCGCTCAGCCCTCCACTGCCGCCGCCGCCGCCGCTCATAGTCGCCTCGCCGGGAAGCAGAGGGGTGCCGTGCCGCCGGGAAGGGGTGACGACCGACGATGACTCGGTGCTTTGTTCAGTCACTTAATTGGTGCAAAGTAAGCGCCTAATGGTTAAAAAAACATAAATATTAGACATAATAACTTAAGCATAAATTTAAAATATAGAGATATATAAATATTACCGATATTTTAAGTACAAATTTAAACTATAGTAACTATTTAAAATAAAAAATGTCTGTGTAAATAACAAGCTAAAAGATCGGGAGCGTGAGAGACTTGTCGGCGATCAAGATCATAAGACGAAGCACACTTGTCGATATCAGAATGCTTGTTTAAGGTGTAAGCAAGTGACGACGAGTCACGTTTTGAGAAGCATGTAAGACGGTTTCATATTTTTTCTCAAAACCATGCGAAGGATGAGTGCACATGGTATCATCGCAAAGCTTGCGTCGAGACGAAACTAAGTCATGAAGGTACAACAGTCGTTTGATGGACGAGAAAAAAGATGGATGAAAATACCCTTTGTGCTAGGTACGAGTGTATCGGAAGAGAGAGCTTTTTGGGAATAAAATAATAAACTTAGTAGCTAAGAACCCTATGTTATAAATATATGGAGGACTGGTGCCATTTGAGATAGCTATTTGAGAGTTATAAGCTATGGTTTTATAAGGGTGAGATGAGTTATTAGCTTATGTATTATGTGAGAGTCTTTTTTATACAAAATACTTTATAAGTCATCGAAAATAGGGTTGTTCTTTGCAGATAACAAAGATCATGTTGCCTCTTATATTTATGTTCATTTCTTGCTAGTTTTCTCTATTGTTTCTCTTATTTTATCGTGAGTTTTTAGTTATTTGTTGTGATTTTCATTTTGCTTGAGAGTTGAAATTTTCTATCACCTCGAAGTTGCTCTTCTTATTAATAGAGGTAAAACATTCATATATAAATTGATTTTGAATCTTCCTTGCTTTTAGATCTATCAACTTGAAAATTTTCTTCATCTAAGTATTTATTTTCCTGATGTAAGTGTTTCTTCTTCCCGTCTCTAACTTTTTGTGACTATGTTCTATAAAACCTAGGGTTTAATTCCTTTCATGAGAGCCATGTTTCTTAGAAGATTTTCACTGTGATTTTTTTTTTTTTACTTCTGCTCTTTGTTTTGAGATACGTATAATAAAAACTTAAGAAAAAATCATCTAAAAATTTAATAAGACGTTTATTTACACCCTTTAATCACCATTCTCGGTTATACTACTCCGCTACCTAAAATAGCTAAATCGAACTAGGAAAGATGACGGTGCTATTTACGCTCAATATGTATGCTGTTGTATCTATACTTGTGAAACAGATCGCGGCAATGATCACAATACATACCCCTACCAGAATATAAGAATGTCGATGTGTTGCAAATTATATAATTTGCCTAATGTATAAAGTCTGACGATTAGTCACGGTGATATTTAAAAAAAAAAATTAGAGTTATGGATATGTATCGCTATTTTGCCCTGCCTTTTATCCTTGGATCTGGCTGCCTTGAACTTGATGCTTAAATCTCTTTTTTGTTTTTATTTATTTTGCAGGGCGTTTCGTAGGGTTGGATTGTACTTTTGATGTTGATAACCTACAATGAAGGTCATTGCAAGCCTTGTGATCCAGCTGTTATTCATCTTTCAATATATATATTATTTTATAATAAAAATATAACTTCTCTCCTCTATATCCACGAGACATCTAGATACACATAACTATTTTTGAAAATAATAAGCAATCAGATTCGTATCAAGAAAACTTGAATTTCTTGAATTTAAGTAATCTAGACGTACATTCACACTCTTAACCAATCAAGCTAGACTATATATATATGAATGATCAAACCAACCACTTCCTGTGTCTAGACATTCACAGAGATCTTCCAAGGACTCGCTCTTTTGCTTTATACCGAGTAGGCTACTGCATATCCGTTGTGTGAGCCTCCAAACCATGTCCGACTCTGCTCTTCCTTCTTTTGTTGTGCAGTCCAGTCGTGCTCCTTTTTACCTTTCTAATGCTCTCACTGCCTATCAGTGTTCGATCTGTAGAACCACGTGCTCCATGTGCCGCCTATGAGCACATAGCTGTTAGAATGGTTACACTGTTCCGCTGTATAGCACATCAAACCCGGAACATCAGTTTACAGCCTCATCTAAGAAGATTTTAGAAGTGACCAAAAACATCACAAACAGCTTACATCTACACCAGATGCAGCGAATATCAAGCATCGAATTCAGGAAGGGAGTAATAGCTCGAATTCATCTGTTCATACATTATTCGGGTAATCAACAATTTGAAGTTGCTGCACCTGACCGGACACAACAAAAGAAAACATAACAGTTCCAGGATTGGCACCTGAACAAACCAGCTACAACCCATTCTGTCCTCGCTCAAAGATCATATTGCACAACATAACAAAGTGATTGATTGTTATCCGCACACCGCAAGAGCAAAACTTTGACTATATCCGAATGTTAAATACTACTACTCAAATTAACATCGTTTCGGAAACATGTCTAAACATTGCCAATATTCTTAGTTAGATCAATTTAACAAGAAAACAGCTTTCCTACTGGCCACCAATATATATAGATGCAGGCTAAGATCAGTCCTGCTTATTACGAGCCTCGCGAGAACGATGCCTGAGTTCTGCCCTCTTCCACCTGACGATCAGCATGCACAGTGTCACAAGAGTGTTCACCTACAGAACAAGCAAAGTATAAGTTGTTGATAATGAACGAGATGAAAAACAGAATCTCGCAAATAGGATGAGACAAATGTGCTTACCAAAATAAGGATCGTTATCAAAAGGAGGGGACCAGACCAGATAACTGAAATGAAGAGACCTTGGGGGTCAAAATAATTTTGGCTAGAGAAGCTCTTCCAGTTTTGTCCTAGGAACTTGTTTATTTTCTCGGCGAGAAATACACCAGAAACTGCACCAAACCAAGCAGAATAGTTCAATAAAGGAGGACAATAACATATCAGGATTAAGTCCATATGCAAATGTGAATGGAACAAAAAAAATGCAGGCCTTCCACACTGGCACCATTAGTTAAACAAACATGTTGAACACTCCTTTCAGTGATGAACTTATGAATCACCAGTACTATGATTATCTAGATAAACTGCAACAAGTTGACCTATGTGCGCTGATAATGTGCTTATCTTGACAATTTCAAACAGTTGCAAACATTTGCAACTCACAGTGTGAATATAAATTGTTGTGATTATAAAAAAAGAAATATTGTGAGTATAAAATGTTGTGTCGTGCCCAGACTCCTTCCGGTCCGAAGATCGGAAGGGGAAAGGATAATCAAGTTTGAAGAATGACGTACACATTTCGTAACATTGTGAACAAGTGTGAAACAGAAAAAAAGAAGACAATAAGAATAACGAAATAAAACTCACATGTTAAAGCTGACAAAATAAGTTGGAAATTGACATTTCTCCTCGAGATGATGGTAACCAGTAGCAGAATGGCATGAAAAGTTAGTATGCTGAGTAACCAGGGCTCCTGTAAACACAAAAGAGGTGAAGTTGATGACACAATTCAGCAATAACCACAGATCAGTTGAATCAAGCAAACAATGAAAGCCATGCATTAGTATCAGCTATTACGTTTTCAGAAGCAGTCAAGCAAAACTGCATCAAACAAAATCTGTCGTCTTTTATGGTTCGCTATCCGAACATGTAAACCTTACATGGAAACACGTCATCATGGAAGCTCATGAATGGCAAAATCAGAAGAGGCAACAAGTAGGACCCTTCCCCATGGGCTTTCAGATGCATCCGTGTCGCTGGGTTGCAGGATTAACATCTAGATAAGAAGTGAATACTCCAAGAGCCGAATGAGAGAGATCCCAAAATGAGTGGATTAAAGTTTGTGTTTGTATGACCAGAATTAGTTGCTGAGCAGCTAAACAGACGGCATACTCCTATACTATTACTTTCAAGGTAACAGGACATGTTAGGTAAAACTGATGCCTAAGCTTGCAGTGGCCCCAGTCCTAGAAACCGATACTCCAGTGTCATGGTCCATTATTCCCTTTCATCAGTCCATCACCTAAAAAAAAGACTTGATTTTTCTTTCTATCAATGTGCACATCATCATCAGGAGTTGAACTCGTGCAAAGGCACGAGGCATACGAAGTATTGTGTCGCTGGGTGGTGATGCATCTATACACCAACAACTAATATAACGAATCGATTCCTTCGACCCACGGCATGAATAGATCCACGCACGCATAGAGAGATTCCATCATTAACCCAATAAGGAGCGTTGATGCAGGGACGAAACGGATGTGATGATGAGTGTGCACCTTCCAGTCGACGGCGTGGAAGAAGCCGAGGAAGGAGTCGACGGCGGGTGCGAAGCCGGTGCGCAGCTCGGAGGAGACGCGGCCGAAGAGCTCCGCGACCACGTCGGCGTGCTCGCTGAGCGCCGACCGCACCTCATCCACCGCGCGCCCAACCACCGACGACGACCCCGCCGCCTCCTCGCCCATCTCTCTCTAGATCTCTCTGGCTTCGCTTCGACTCTGATCTGATCTGCTTTGCTTTGCCCCCACCCCCAACCCCCACAAGAAGTAAAGCACCCGTCTGCCAATTGGGGCCCACATGTCAGTGAGGTGGCCTTTTGAGTGCCCTCGAAATGGGCTGGGCCGTTTCGCGATTCGTTCGTAAATAGGCTAGGACGTACAAGTACTCAGTATTTTGGGAAAATATATATTTTTTAGTATTTACAGAATTACATGACTATTTAAAAAAATTGTAACAATAGCTTGCAGTCACCCGTTCATCGGACGAGAGAAAGATCTCTCCTAATGAACGAGCGGTACTTTTTGGTGGACCCGTCGGACGTTGCTACGAGAAAGGTCTCGCCTGCTAAACAGGCAAGATCTCACGTCACCGCAATTTTTAATTTCTAATGAGATGGGCCAAAAACTACAATAAAATGCACATACTTAGTGATTATGTGAAAAGATAGGTAAAAGTCACCGATCATCCTTCCAATAATGGTGCATCGTAAAGTCATAAATATAACACACAACACTACAACAGATGGAGAAAGCAAATTCAAGAGTTTTGAGTCTAGTTCGTTTAACCCAGGAGTGAAATGATTTTAGCTGTTACTATCTCCATCAGTGAGTAAGTTGAGAGAATAGATCAATTATTAAGAAAGAGGTAGTATATTTTTCAGGGGCAAATAGGAGTGAGACGCAACAGACAAAATTCTAGGTTCAGATACGAAACACTAACACTTCTTCATTTGAGGTTCAGATTTAAAAAATTTCCTTGTTCTACAAAGAACGCCACTTATAGTTCTTAAAGTACTCATAGATCATGCTAAAATAATTTGTCAGAATAATAGGATAAGAGACTAACAAAATGTGGTTTATCATAATTGTAATTGTCAACCAAACAATTACATAAAATCTATAACGTGACTAACGACTCGATGTGAATTATTGTAGCAGAAACACACGTACCTAGCTGTGTAAGCAGTAGAGCTCTAGTATCGATAAAGAAGGGGAAAAGAAAGAAAGAAAGAAACTAGTTTACACATATCTGGAAACTAGCTTACAGTAGCATGCGACGCAAGCATGGCAGTGCCGGAGCGAGCCACGTCGCCACCGCAAACCAACCCTGATCATGATGTGTCTCCACCTCCACGCGAACCTTGCACCGCTCCATCCAATTTAAAAGGGAAAGACACGCACGCAGCAGAACAGAGCAGAAGCACCCATCAACTTCGTCCTTGAAGCAGCTAGCTTTCATCAGCTGCAATGGCGCAGAGCAAGGAGGACATCAAGCACGGCACGGCGCGGACCAAGGTGGCGGGCGACGACGAGATGCTGCGCACGGGATTCCACAACGGCACCCCGCTGGAGGCCGGCAAGATCGCCGACTCCCAGCCGGTCGACCTCTTCGCCCCCGCGCACCGTGTGGCCGACGCCCCGTCGCAGCAGCAGCAGCAGCAGATGAGGCCACAGGAAGATGAGCTCGCGGAGGCGAACGACGACGACTCTGCTCCGGCGCAGGGCCGTGGGATGGCCGAGCCCACCGCCGGTGGACGTCGCCTGGGACGCCAGGCTTAAGTCATAATCATCGTATCGTTTAATTAGCTAGTAGTAATCTGGCCGGCCTCTACGTAGAAACGAAGGTCTTAGACATGCAGTGCGTATTGTAGTATCAATACTAGTATCTTTCCATCTATCCCTCCCTATGTAACGAACGACAACAATAAGGTTTGTCCTATGACCGGCTGCAGCCCAGCATGTCAAACTTTTATGCATATCTATGCAGCATGCACGATCTATGTATATATGTATTTGTCCAATATTCAGCTGTCTGGATTTTTCTTTTTTTTTACTTTGTCTAATATTTCAACCTGTTGGATCAGGATCTATCAATACATAATCTTGTCTAGCGCTGTCCACCAATCTAGGGACGAAGCCAGGAAAAAAATCACCAGAGCTTAGACCAAATAGAAAGAGCTAAATATTAGAAATGCTAAATAGAAAATGTTTTTATTTTATATGAAAAGATCTAATAACATATAGAAAAAAATCATTAATCATAGGGTGCCAGGACTCCCTACCCCCTCCCTGGCTCCGTCCCTGCACCAATCCTTCACCTTCCTCTGATACAATGGGATCCACACAGATATATTGATATAATGTTTGTATATTAAAACATATATATAATTTAATTAATTGTTGGTTAAAATTTGTGAAGTTTAACTTTTATAAATACTAATACACCCTATATTTTAGAACAGAGGGAGCAATACTAAGTGCTAATTAATAAGTACAACATACTCTTATTATTTTAAGAGATACTCGAACCTGTTGGATAAATACACACTTTTAGATTTAATTTAATGTCTAGATAAATTATAAACACAAACTGATATGTCTAGTATCTTTCCATCTATCCCTCCCTATGTAACGAACGGCAACGATAAATAAGTTTGTCCTATGACCGGCTGCAGCCCAGCATGTCAAACTTTTATGCATATCTATGCAGCATGCACGATCTATGTATATATGTATTTGTCCAATATTCAGCTGTCTGGATTTGTATTCTTTTTTATTTTGTCTAATATTTCAACCTGTTGGATCAGGATCTAACAATACATAAGCTTGTCTAGCGCCGTCCACCAATCCTTCATCCTGCACCCTCCTCTGATACAACGGGATCCACGACCAAGGCATATATAGGTCGCCTGGACCATTTTTAGTTTCTTGAGGTAGTATTTGTCAAATTGTCGAGTTTTTAGGACCGATATAAAGTTTATGCTTTATTCATTGTGAACAAACGGTAGTTGCAAATTAAACACACGGTCTGATTACCTGTTGGACGGTGCAATTAACTAGTGTTAAGTGCTAATTAATAAGTACAACGTAGGATTATTATTTTAAGAGATACTTGAATATGTTGCATAAATACACATTTTTAAATTTAATTTAATATCTATATAAATTATAAAAAAGAATGATATACCATTGCCAAGAGTATAACCTAGGCACGTATGTAACACAATTACACATGTCTAATATATACTCTATAACATGAACGACAGAGCATTGCTCAACATGATTAAAATATGATTAATCATAACGAATATACCGATCGACAGGAAGCGATGCCGAAGCTCCTATGATGACGATGTAGAAGGCGACAACAAACAGGAAGCAGATTGCGCGAGCAATTGATGGTGATGAGAAACAATTGATGGCGATGAGGGAGAAGATTATGAGCAGCCGCATAGAGCCCTTTTCAGAAATCTTATTCGTCATCTTTCAATGTAGGATCTTAAAGACGACATGTTATAGAGGTCTGATCTCCCGATCACCGGTGCACGTTAACATAGTGGGATGGAATAGTCTACCTGTGGTGGCACAACAGAGAGAGGCAAAACCATATTATATTGTATTCTTATGTGGTGGCGGCGGCTAATACGTATATATAGAGAGAGCAACGATTAGCATAGACGTGCCACGGTTGATTATATATATAACCATGTTGATAAGAGCAGCCACAGCGTCGATGAAGCCTGAAACTTTATCTCACTGCCATATCACTCGATGCTACATTTTCGTTTTTCCTTGCAGTGTGTGACTTCAGGCATCGAGGGACCCACCGCCATTTAACTGAAATATTAAAAGCATCCATCCTCTCTCCGGGATTTTTGCTTCGCTTACCGGAAGCGGTTGGTTGTGGGCCTATGTCATTATTTATTCTCAGGCATCGGTGCATGTACTTGCGTCGGTTCTTGCTTTTTTGATTCAAGCACCGGCTGCTGCAGTGGCAGGCTTCGGTGCTTCAATGAGAATATTCCTTCAAGCACCGATTTGAAGCACACGCTGTGGCTGCTCCAAAAGAATAAAGCTGCAAAAAAAATGTCACACCTATGCAAGCAATTATATTCAATTTTGACAGACCATTCACACAGGTATCGTATGCTTTCCCTCTATTACTGGTGAGGTGAGCGTACACGCATGTTTTCTCCTAGTCATCTCATCCACACATGCTAAGCAGGTGAATGAGATAATTCATTTTAAGTTGATCTCACTCCAACTCCACTAGTAAGATGGGGTTAAAGAATTGCAATCTCTTTTTATATGTTGGGTCTTTATGATTTATTTGTAATTACTCAAATATAATAGGTCAAACCCGTATATTCTAA
Organism: Phragmites australis; assembly: GCF_958298935.1. Taxonomy (NCBI): domain Eukaryota; kingdom Viridiplantae; phylum Streptophyta; class Magnoliopsida; order Poales; family Poaceae; genus Phragmites; species Phragmites australis. The sequence continues at coordinate 911,039 of NC_084936.1, forward strand.
CGGAACCTGTATATAATTTCGTATCATACGATATTCTTTAGAATAATAACTCTATATCATATGTAAAATACCATATTCTCTTATACGATGACTTAGATATCCTACTTTAAATAAGTATTTGTATAATCAATTATATTTCGATACAACAAAATAAAGTAAAGGAACTGAACAACATGAATGAATGCATCAACCAATAAATACTTTTGCCTTGCTCGTATGCGGTGACACTACGATAATTCAGCTCTCCGTGATTGATGCTAGTAGTAGAATGGTGGTAGCGATCAATCAGTGCTTATATACGATCCAAGGTTAATTCAAAGTTAATTGCCGTTGGTGACGGGGTATCCGATGCCGTGCCGCCTGGTGGGGAATGCGACGAAGAGCAGGCTGCAGAGCACGCCGACGCCGAGCGGCAGGATGTCGAGCACCTCCTCCGTCTCCCTGGCGGGCGCCGGGCAGAAGCAGCGCACGACGTTCTTGTCCCTGGCCGCCACGACCCCGAAGACGGCGACGGAGAGCGCGGCGTGCACGAAGTCGACGAGCGCGAGCCTGTACCTGGACGTGTCCCCGGGCGTCGGCGCGCCGGGCGGGTAGTCGAGGAGCCAGAGGCCCCTGGGCGTGGCGACGCCGTAGTAGACGCGGCCGTCGGGGCCTCTCATGGAGTCTGTGAAGGAGGCGAGGACGCAGGAGAGGGCGAGGACGGCAAGGAGGCCCCGGGTGAGGAGCGCGGTCGTGCCGTCGCAGGCGCCGTGGTTGGTGAAGGTGGGTGCGAGGAGGTTGAAGGCGAGGAGCGTGCCCGTGGGCAGAAGGTTGGCCAGGTTCGCCGTCGAGGTGAGCGCTTGGGATAACGTTGACGGCGGCGGCGGCGGCGAAGCCGATGCTGCAGCTCCTTGTTGTTCTTGCTTTGGGGTGGGCTGCTGCTGCTCTTCTTGGAGCTGCGGTTGCTGAGCAGAGATCGGCCTCTGCCTGAGAGAGGAGGAGGAGGAAGATGCCATGATCTTGGTTGGCGATCGATCGGAAGTTGAAGCACAGATGAATTTGGGATGAAGATGAAGAAGAAATTAAATGTGCCGGAGAGGAGAATGCGTGGCTCCTGTGGATGTTTCTTTGCTTTGCTTGCATTTGTACTCAACAACCGAATCCGATGGATCGATAAGGATTCATTCAAGGAAGGAAGGGGCCGGGGTTGTGGAATGCGTGAAGGAATGAACTGACTCAGCGATGACGACGTGCGGGAGATTGCTTCCATAGTTCCATTTCGGCCATGGCCACGCGGGAGGCGCCGAACGACCGATTCCTTCAACAACTGGTCTCTCTCTCTCTCCCTCTCTCTCTCTCTCTTCCCCAATCAAACCTGCCTGCAGGTGCTTTCACTCTCTTTCTTTCTTCCTTCTTCTTTTCTTTCTTTCCCCAAAAAAATGCAAAACGCAAGCGGTAAATCCTCGTCGGGTGAACGAAACGAACCACGACGACGACGAATTGTGTAAGTCAACGTATAGCTCAACCAGTTCACAAAGGAGGCAACAGTATGAATGGTGCGAAATTAATTAATGATACCTTGGTCAGCATGGTCAAGCTAGCCATTTTGATGGGATCCGTCTACTGAGGTGAGGACTCGTTTGTCGGGTGCCTGGGGCTCGATTTTGTAGCCGTCCTCGGCCATCCCACCCTTTCTCCAGTGGATCAACACCAACAGCTACGTGTTTTCTTCTTTCTCTAGTCAAGCTTCGTCTTTTCTTCCCCAACCTCCCTCTCTCTTTATCGTGGCAGGTAGGGTCTTACCGGAACGTCGACACTCTCACTGCTCCACTCTTGAACCACCACCACCACCACGGGTTTTCCTCTAAACTTGTCGTACTCGAAGTCTCCACCCCGAACCTTAACATTGCTGGAGCTTCATCGAAGTTGGATAATAAGCCTCCGAGCACAAATCATGACACAAATCAGGTTGCAAAAAAAGAAAAAAAGAAAGAACGAGTGTTGCAGGGAGGAGAAACAATAGGGTGGGATTTAGGTTTTCCATTTTGATGAGGGAAGAAAAAACTAGACATCAATGAGCCCATCACTTTTGTAGTCAATCAAATTAATTGGTGGCTATGATTGGGCTGCCCTCTCAACATGATCATGGGCCCGAGAATCGCACAGACTAGAAGTAATTTGTCAGGCCTGCTTGATTTTATATTTTTATATGTTTTAAATTGAAAATTTATAAAATAGATGTTCATTTTAAAAAATCGAATGTATATACTCTTTTCGTTCACTGAAAGGGTTACAAGTCTACTTATCGTCCGTTCTATGTGGCAAAACCGACATGTCTGTGTGATGCGTTAGAAACCTATCGCAGGTTGGAAGGCACCTGTCACTCTTTCATCGGGCAACAAGAGTATATATTTACAATTTTTTAAAACAAGTATATATATTTGTATATTTTAAAAATAAAAAATATAGAAATAAAAAACTCCCGAAAGGACACCTAGCACATCAGGCATATATGTAAATGTACGTACATAATTGCATATGGAATCGCGTATCTTATCCGTGATGATTGTACTCCGATTTTGAACTACTAAAATCTCACCTCAGTTCGCAACCGAAAAAGGTTAATTAGGTACGTCTCAGGACAAGAAACTTATTGCATATGTATTTTTGGACATGCATATATAGCATATGTACGGTGGTCTCTTGAAGAGAAACAATCTTTGTACGATTCAATTCGTTATCCAGTCGGCAGGTTAGGGAAGCGTCAAGATTAGTTCTCGCAACTGTAGTACTCCTACCTTGTTAGGTACGTAGTATATGCATGGAGAGCCAACTACATAAACATTATTCAGAAATAACTACTTAAAATTTTGTTTTAAAACTAATAGTCTTATAAAAACTACTTAAACAACATATATAAAGTTCATTTCAAGCCTGCTCATCTGTTTGGCATGTAAAATGCATTTCTAGTTTCGGAATAAATGTTTTTCTGTTTTGTAATAGGGATTTCACGGTCAGTTTCCCTATTTTTTAATACGTGATTTCCGGTTTCAGAATAATTATTTTCCCATGTTAGGTTGGTCGATACGTTAAATACTTATTCTAGTTTTGAAATAATTGTTTTTCTGTTTTTCTATACGTAGATAACAAAGTAGCAGCTACAGTCTGGGTTGGTCAGACATTATTTTATATGCATGTTCACGAGTCAACCATTTCACATGGATCCGGTTATTACTTCAGTCCGCTCACAATCTATTTTCTGTTCACTTGACTACAAGTGCAGTATTGTATATCATATATTAGCTATCTGATTTTTTTTTAGCGTAGTTAGCTTTTCTGATTATTTTTTCAACGTTCTAGCTACCTGATTATGCAAATGAATGATAGGAACATATGCATCCGTGCAGATTCCATACAACAACACCGGGTTAAACAAATTAGAAGCAAGTCAGCAGCTAATCCTAATACTAGTACGATGCAAGACTTCTAAGGCACAAATTTGTCGTCCAAATTAGGTGCAAATTGGTACACTACCACAAAACACCAGATTATCACAAGAACCGACAAGGATACCTAGAGAAAGTAGATGGACAAGATTTCTCTCAGTTTTAAAGCAGCCTCCAAGAAGAGCCGATCCGGAGGGGGGTCGAGCGATGCGTCCGTCCCGGGCCCTCAAAATCTAAAGGCCCCATATGCATATGTATACTGTGTATATCAGCCCAAAAGCAAACTGAAAAAATTAGATCTGGATGATTTATATTTAATAATGAGGCCCCATTTTTAATCTCACATCGGGCCACCAAAATGTCAGGACCGGACCTGCCTCCAAGCATGAAATGACCTTCAAATGCTGCAAAAGGCAAAAATGCCGACCAGCTCCTCTGCTGAGCTCCTAGTGGGAGAAGGCCAAAGACAATGTATAGTGCAGAGTATCTTTATCGGTTGATAACATAAACTAATATTGAGCATTTATTATTGTCCGCTCATATTAATATCTTTTTTTTACCACTACCGGTTAATAACAAAATCTGACAACGATAAGTTGTATTACCATCAGTTCTAGCAACCTCAATGATTATTTCGTTATTGGAGTTTATGAACAGGTAAAGATACTTTATCATTATTGGTTCTAGCTGAATCAACAACCTCGATGATTATTTAGCCATTGGAGTTTATGAATAGATAAATGCACTCTATTATTGTTGATTCTAGCTGAATCGATAATGATAGATTAGTGTTTTTTGTGGTTGTGGTAGGAGAAGTCCAACTCTAGTCCAAGAGATATAAAGCCTAAAAACATTACAAAATATATACGGAGGAGAGGACATCAATTAGGTTGGGTGACCAAAAATTAGTTAATCAAAATCTGGTACGATTGGACCAACCCTTTGAACCTTTATGCTTGTTCCAGTGTTCCCATGGAGTCAACGCACACCAGAACCACTTGGAGATGCACCAGCTGTCTCTTCCTCTACCACCCTGATGATCAGATGATCAGGAGATAAATTTTTAGTCTCATCATCAGCAGCAATCGCTAACTACCAAAGGTGTATATTAATTGTATACCACTTGTAAAACATAGGTTTTGGTTGATTTTGTTTCCATTATATAACTCAAATATTTACCCCATCAAAAAAACAATTGACAACTTTAAAAAAAAATTATGAAAGTTTTGACGTTCACCTAAGTAGGAGGTGAGTATTAGAGCCCGAGCCCCGAAGAGGGTGGTGGTCGATGGCACCTCTAGTCAGATTATACTCTATGCTTTTATTAAGAAAGGGCGATGCTATACTACAAGTACTACAAGCACCTATTTTTATTTTTTAGTTGACAAATCATATGTATCTGATTCCGATCCAATAACTCGAAAAAGAAAAGTTATTATTCATCTTGTTTCTCCTTTAGTTTCTTTCTCACCGGTTGTTTCTTCCTCCCGCAGCGCTCCTCCGCCCCGCCTGTCTCTAACGGCTCTCCTGCCATCGGATACACATCCACCACCCGTCGTCCCGCTAACCTCTCTATGTTAGAGCTCCACGCCCCGGCATCAACCTATCAGGTGGTCCTTCGCCGCCTGGAGTTTCCCGCCCCGGCACTGACCCATCAGATGGTCCTCCACTGTCTACAGTCAACAACATTCCCGCCATCTCACCACCCCGCTCCCGCATCCGCCTTCTCTGCTAGGTCGGCCTCCCTCCCCCAACCTCTCTTAAGTCCAGCAACAAAGGAAGCTCCCTTCTCCCATCATTAATCCTCCCCTGGAAATCACTGCCGGATCGTCGCTTGACTACGCCTCCTAAATTAGCTGTGAAGAGGGGAAATTCTAAGTAGCGGTGCTGTAGATTGAAGCAAGAGAGGAACACCAAGGGTTGTCGAAAATTGGGATCGCTCAACTTGTGTCAATCCAGACCGTTTAAGCAGATCTGACGTCCATAAAGCGCCGAAAGTTTTTGCTTTTAAATTAAGCGCGGGATCATCGGTTACGAGTAACGAAGACGCGGCTGTCGTCATTCCATCCATAGCTGGTGTCACGCATCGGCATTGCATTCAGCTTCACCCGAGGAATCCATCCTCGCAACCCAACACCATGGCTGTGCCGCCACACGCCATGCCGGAGCGGCAGCGGGAGCAAGAAGATGACGACGACTTCACCTTCCCCACGCCGCAGCTCCCCGCCGGCCGCCGACTACCCTGCTCGGCGTCCCCGTACTCCTCCCCGCCGGTCTGGCTGCTCTCCTCCCCCATCCGCCGCAGCTTCTCCGCCGCCGACTGCGCCGCCTCGCCGTGGCGCGCCAGGGTCGTGCTCAGCCGCCACCTCCTCAACGGCGCGTGCTCCCCTGCGCTCAGCGACTACGCCGCCGGCGCTGGCTTCTGTGACGACGAGGAGGAAGAGAGGATGGATAGCCTGTGGGAGGACCTCAACGACGACGACGTGGCCGGGGAAGACCTGGCCTTCGACATATCGCTCCGCCGGTCCGTCGGCGCGCCGGACGCTGCAGAGAGGGCGGCCAAGGATCAGCGTGAAGCCGCGGCGCTCGGCGCGTCGAGGAGCTCGCGGCGGCGCTCGCCGGGGCTGGTGGTCATGATGCGCACGCTCAAGAGGATGTTCGTCGCGCACAAGGGCAAGAGCAAGGTGCACAGGGATGAGCAGAGCACCACCTCTGCTTCGGCTGATTCGTCTTCCTCATGCAGTAACAATCCCTGCAATAAGTGATCATCCGCAGCAACACGGCTACAAACTGCGATCTTTATTAGGTGACAAAAACTCAGCCTAATACTCTACTATAGCCATGCTCATCGTGCTCGTTAAGGCTTGTGCTTTGATTGATTTCTTGACTGGATAGTTCCGGCCGGCAATGGTAATCATTTCTGAGATACATTAATGTGTATCGTTGTGCATAGTTTTATCTGTTTTTGGTTAAAAATTAATGCTTCTAGTTAGACTGTACATGTTCCATGGACAATAGTTGGAGATCACTGAGATTGTTCTCTTTTGTCCTCTCTTTGTAGAGTGTGGTCTTAATTCCTACACTCTTGTTTGCTTGTATTCTTGCCCTGAGATATATGCAGCAGTGTAATTTGTGGTTTACTAGTGAATACTCCCTCCGTCCATCTATGTAAAGCTTATTTTTATTTGAAAAAAAAATCAATTTTGTAAAGTTTGATCAACAGTTAATCAAATTATACACATGTTCAGTTTACAAACGTTACATCAATAGATTCATATTTTAAAGTGCTTTTAATATGGTCTTAAGTTTGTAGCAATTGACAATATATCATAAGAGAAATTAAAGATCAAACTCTACTTTTGAAGACTTCTTCATTTTACAATACACCTTACATAGATGGACTTAGAGAGTACTGAATAGTAACTCTACTTAGCTGCAGATTCATTTAGATCATAAACTACCAATATTGTTCTTTTTTTGGTGAAGGTTTTATGCTACCTACAGGCTATGTAGTATGTAAAGAACATGTACCAGCATCTCCTGTGATTGCGATGCATACTGCCAACCTGGAGACTACTAGGCTTTTCTTGGACGCAACCTGAAGAATTAGGCACAAGTCCATTGTCATCTACTCATCTTCCTCCATGATTAGGGGCAATTAGGACAAAACCCATCAGCTTAATTAAACAAAGTTGGATCGTGTGCACAATGGACAAATTTGGTTAGGCCATGTATGTAACTGACAAGCTGTCAAAGTAGTTAGCCATCTTGATGTGATACTAACAGTTCTTGTTAGAATGTTGCACTGGCACCTGATGAGGAGATCTTCAGAATGTTGCACTTGCGCCTGTTGGGAAGATTTTCAACGTGTGAAACAAAGAAACTCTAGCACATTTACCATATCCAATGATTCGCCATTTGTTAACAATTTTATCTTTTGAAACAACAAACGAATTGCCCTTCACAAAAGCACACACCATCCCAATCATTGCTCATGTCCCATTAGTGCAAAATTATCAGCCCCATTGGATGCAGATTTTAGTTTATGATATACAGTTTTTGCTAAGTCGTTGGAGCGCAAGATAGCATGAATGGCAAGAATGTTAGATCGGTGTGAAACAAGCAGAAGGTCCACTGGTACCTGGTAGGCTGATACCATGTGATTCACAATCCCTTAAGATTTCCTTGGCAGTACAGGCGTATGGACCTACATATCACTCAATTTCCTTGGCAGAATTTGTCCAGATAGCTTGGGAAATCGAAAGGTATATTGACTGCTTCTAGTACTGAATGACTGATAATATTACTACAACTGATGGTACCACAACGTGAGTACTTCTGAATCTAATTTTGTATGCTGCCTGCAGCAAAGAAGATGCCCTGAAGAAATTGCTCGTGCAATGTTACCTTCCATATCTCGATGCCACTGTCATTCTCATCCTGCAAAGGCAGCAAGCAGCTCTGGAAAAGCAATATAAACCGTCATCGGTTGATGAAACTAGCATGTTGGTTGTTCTAGAGGCCAAAATCAATCTGCAGATCGATGGCGCTCCACTGTACAGCACAGAGAAGAAGACTTGACGCACAAAGTCCCAAGGAACACTGGTCCTGAATTACTGGTACCCACAAGAGAAGCCGTAGATGAGTGATGAGAGTTCAATGAGCTGCAGATGGAGGGGACCGGTGAGGAGCTCGAGCCTCCGGTCTCGCACCCCTTCAAAAAGCCTCCGAGAAGGCACCGGGAAGAGGGCCCGGTGTTAAAGAAACAGGGTTCATTTCAGCAATGGCAGATGCAGGGCCACCAAGCAGGAGCTCTAACTCTTCTTCCTCCTTCTACTTCTACTCCTCATTCTCGTCCTCTTCTCTTCTAATCTTCCTTTTCAATTTTTTTGACAATTCTTTTGCTTTCATGCCAAAAATGTCAAAAAATTGAAAAGGGGCTCATAGGTGTGCCCGGGAGGGGGGCACGGTAGATCCTTCCTTGCATTTCAGTACCAATAGCAGCCCAGCTTGGTAAATGTTGCATTCAATGGACAGATCAAATTTGTCTCGAGTATTTGAAAGGGATGAATTGGCAACCATGCCATGCTTGTGGTTATTCCAGAGTACATGCAATATAATGCAAGCACAAAGCCCTCTTTCTGAAAACGAGAACTTTGCTATATTTCGGACATGAACATCTTTCAATATAGTCCTCTTCGATGACGTTTCAAGATGAAGCAGGGTTCGTTTCAAGATGAAACAGGAATCGTACGTTCCTCAACTCTCAAAACCTACAAATTACCCCTAGACCATTTCAAAGTAGATTCTAAATTGGTTTTTGCTGATGTGATAATGGACCCTGCATGTAAGAATCCACCTGACCTCTAAGGCCTTCCACAGTGTGGTAGTGAAACTAGAAAATAATCGAGTCCCACATCAGATAATTGGCATCGAACTTGCAAAGGCACAGCGAGGCATCACTTGTGGGACCCACATCGTAAATAAAAAGGGAAAACAAATGCCGTTGATGTTGTCTTCCTCGCACGGCACACCTCTGTGTCTCTCTCTCCTCACATCTCTTAGCACGCAACAATTGTTTTCTATGGAGTTAGAGTACTATCTTTAATCATATTTATTTCATTTTATTTCTTTTTTATTCATTTTTCTGTTCCTATTTACTTTATTTTTTTCATCTTTAACAGATTTCTTTCGAAAGGATTCGTGAAGTGAAAAGAGAGATAATCCTATCCTAAAGAGAATAATCTTGAAAATTCTTTCGTGACGGGAATCATAAAGAGAAACCATTGAAGCGTTGAAGGGAAAAAAATCCCTTCATGAATAAAAAATGATTGGATATAAACTTAGCACCAATGCAACAGTTATTTTTTATGAGTTGGCACTGGCACAACTACTTATTCCGCTCTAACTTTTCTGGGGCTGCATCATGTGTTGCAGCGTGGGGAGCGATGACACAACCTTCTCTTTTCATTTCGAGTATCACTCTAAGCGCATATTGTGGAAGGCCTAACAGGCTTTCTTCTCCCTCTTTTTAATTCTCCATGTCGTCGGTGGCACAATTCCGACTACTCCCTCTCCTCCTCGCTGGAGCTTTCCCACATCAGCCATCTCTCTCCCACGGACGGAAGTCATCTTCTTCGCTCCCACGGCAGCCATCTCTCCCCAATCCTCACCTCCAAGCCATTCTATCTGTCTCCCTTCCTCCGTTGTCCGCTCCCCCTCCGTTCTTTCTGCCAGCGCCATTAATGCGGGAGGCCGCCACCCATCCGCGCCCCTGCCTTGGTCCATGCGGCCAAGATACACCCACCCGTCGTGCGCGTCGCGGACGGGCGCTCTCCCCTGTCAGCTTAGAGCCCGCCAGTGCATTGACTCCGGTGTTATTCGTCGCCTTCCTCGACTCCGGTGTATGCATCTCCGCCTGTGCACTGCTGATTCCCACTACTGCTACTACATGATTGCTCTAAAAAGGTATTGCATTGCTCTAAAAACGAATTTCAAACTTGAGACCTCACATTTTGATTACAACTAGGCTAACTGACATCTTATGTCCCTATGGTGTTTGTTTGTTTTATATAAAAGTTTAAATTTGATCATTTTCTGTTCCATTTTTTTAATTTGATTCGATATATCTGTTAAATCATACTTACTTGTGACCTTAGATAAATTTTATTTACCGGTAAAAGAAACCCTACCTTCTGCTCACATTGATTCACGTTCCGAACATGATTTGCTCTATAGGAAGAGGGTCATGGTTGGGATGCTGTAATTAGTATTAAAGCTTAACATGGTTATCTCATCTGATAATTAAGTAGGATTGTAGACTCTTCGTGTGATATCATGGCCTCTGTGGTGCTATCTAATTCTTAGCTTTTTCTACACACTATCTAAACAACAACATAGCTTCTGTGTCAATCTGCTTCTTAACATAAATGAAATAATTTTTAGTTATGTGTTACTTGAATAAATCCTTTCTTACTTTCCTTTCGAACATGGATTAGATGCATTTTGATGTGTAAATAGATGGAGTTGGCCACATATGCATCGGTAACATGATGGGAGAGCGGGGTACTGTCGAAGCTATAGTTGATCAAGGTGTTAATAGGTATATTGACTTGCATACCTTGATGCAAAATATCTCACATGACCTATGAACTGTTACCAGCATACCTTGATGCAAATTTACTCATCAAGATTTCCTAAGTGAAGTTCAATTAGACTTCCATCATATAGTTGTTTCTCGTAACTGAACTTTAAATATAACATATTTTACAAGGTTGACTGTAAAAGGACAACTAAGAGGGATAACTCTTTTTTGGAAATAATGCCATGAACCCTGGCTTTCACTTAATAAGGAGGTGAGCATTCAGGTTGGAGCCCAGACGGGTGGGGAGCTGTACCAACCAAGCAAGATAATTGTAGTTGTTTTTGCATTATTATTGTTTCTTCACTTTGTTTTATGTATTTTAGGCATATTTTTTTGTGATGCCTAGAATCGTGGAAATCAGGTATTCATTTTGTGTTTCTCTTTTTTGAATAAAAGAACACTATTGAGCTATTTGGTGGTGCTCCTTTTTGTTGCAATGAGCTGTTTTATTATCTTATACTCAATATGTTGTGCTGTAGATAATTTCTTTCTTTGTACTAAACACTGTAATAAATAAGTATGCTTAGGATGCATTGTCGAATGATAATCTTGTTAAAGATTTGCCTACGAAAGTAAATTGTACATTGTGGTTACTGCTCAAGATAATCATGTTAAAGATTTGCCTATGAAATATGCATTTCATTAATTGGTTCTTCACTGATTTGTTATAATGCTTTGTTACGTGCATGCTTAATAGTCCCGTAAAGCGCCCCACAAAACCATCAACTTGAGTAATGTCCAGATCAATGCAATTGATATTTCGTTAGCAAATAAATGGTCATTTGGTAGGGTTCCAGATTTTACTAGAAACATTACAGCTCCAGTTTCTCCCTATAAACGTTTCTTTGGTGAATTAGAATCCATTTGTCCAATCTTTTGGCTAGTTGGATAGATTCTGATTCTCGGGAGAAGGTGACAGTTGTAAATGAGAAGGAAATCATTCAAAAATGGTAGAAACCACATTTTGTATGTTTCTCCCTTATAGTGTAAAAAAAGAAACATTTTTCCTATTTTGAATTCGAATCGCGTTGTAGCTCCGCCACCAGCCATGCCCTTTTCCTCGTATAGGTATCGTTGTCCCCGCAGGCCCGTCATCCTCAGCCACGCGTGCGCCACATCGCCGAGGAGAGCTCGTGCTAGGGTTTCGGTCACCCGCTCGCAAGTCTCATCGGTGCCGCCGTCTTCGCCCCTGTTTCCGGTTAGGGCATCTCCAAGGGTTCCCGTTGCACCCACCATTCCCTTCCCGATGGGAAAACGAACGAGAGGGGAACGAAACGCTACCTCCAATGGCCTCCCGTCGTGGGTGGGTGCGGTAGGGGATAGGAGAGAGGTTCTTGGGGCATGGGAACATCTCTCCTATCCCTTCGCGGAGACGGCGAGCGGGGAAGGGGCTGGAGGTTGAGCTCGCGCTTTCGGGCGAAATAGGCGGAAGCGAGGCACGGCGACGGTGGCATGAGAGAGGAGGGTGGCGGAAGGTTGACGGCGACAGAAGTGGCTCTCAGAGGATAGATCCGCGCGTTGGTGTGGAGGGAAGCGGCGACTGGACCGGAAGTGGCACGGCGGCGACGAGAGGTACGAATTTATATCCAAACTCTTTCGAATCTGAGTTTTTTGTGCGAATCAGGTGATGGAGCTATGTGTTTGAATCGCGAATCGGGTGATGGAGGGCCGACAGCTTGTCATGCGGAGTAAGGGGAGGAGCAACGGTTCGGATTGTGGGGGTGTTTGGGCGTTGCTTGCGGCGGTGCCGCCGGTGGGGGGGGGGGGGGGGAGGTGGGGAAGGGGAGGGGTTTGCTCACCTCGAGGCCTTCTCGGTTTGGTCAGCCATCTCGAGTAGGTAGTGTTGGTCCGCCGTCAGCGACTGGATGTGCGTCGCCACAGTGCAACATCGGCCTCGGCAGGAGCTTCCGACTACATGCGTGCTTATGGCCTCCCCTGATCTGTTGTTGTAGATGGATGCCACAACGCTTGCCGCTTTCGTGTCGAAGATGCAAGACCAAGTGCAGGAGGTGGCTGCTGCGTTAAAGAAGGTGGCCAGCGATAACTTGAGTCCAGATAGCACCCCAGCGATAACTTGGTTCCTCTTCACTCTTTGGTTGGTGTATTTGTCCACAAACTCCAAAATGCAAGGGAGAATGGTCGACCATACTGCTTCCAGCCAGAGAACAAACCTGTATAGACCCCTGAGTGAATTAGTAGTAAGTTTCTGAAGTACACTGAATATAGTTAACTTCACTATGGAACAATATAATCAGTTCAACTAGTTGTATTGACATATATATGAAACTGTATGTGAACCATAGTTTTCTAGTGAATATGATCCTATAAAAAGGTCTAGTTATCTATTCCAGGTGTAGTTATCTATTCCACTGTCTTGGAGTACCTAAGTGTGGTTGCCATTTTGGTTGTTCTTTGTTTGGTGGTCCACACTGTGGTTGGGTACTAATTGTCGATGCCTACATCAATTGTTGGGAGATGCATTGGATGCCATGGGGATTACTCAAGAACAGATTCTTGTCTCTGCTTGTGGTCCTTGATCAATTTCCAGAACCAGGATCAAAAAAGCAAGACAATGCTTTGATGTACTGCCCTTTGTTATGTTTTATCAATTGAAATCTTTGGAAGATGATCTTCCAGTAATGCAGGCTGCAACTGCATGGTGATCCTAAACTTTTTCATCCCAGCTGACTAGACCTCCAAATGGGGTATGGCAGACAGTAACATTTTTGTCACTAGGATACAAAACATGTCTCCAACAAAGGTATAAAAATTCAAAATGTCATATAATGATAAAAAAAACTACATTGTTGTGTCTGACAAAATAAGGGTCAGTACATACGAAAAAATTCTAATAACTGATGTTCCTGTATGCAAAAATTCTAATATGAGCACATATCTTTAGAGTAGTAGTGCAGTTGTATGGTTGGTTTGTGTAAGAAGAGTTAGCTTACGAAGTACATATCTTTATAGAGTTCATATGAATTAGCCATTCGGTTGCATATTCATGTTCCTTTTTCCTGTGATGTGCAGGTGCTCCATGGATCCGTTTTACGAGAGTTTTCTTTAGGATAAAGTGCAACGGATGGCTTGGTCCATGCCAGATATGCAGGGGGACCCTCCACTGTTGCACCTACGTTGGAGATGAGCCACTTCGTGGTTGCGGACACTCCTGTCTTATACCCCCGTACCCGATGAGGTTGCGGGGCAGTTCAGCATGGGTAGCGATGACAAGGGAACGAAGAAGGTGATTATCTCCAAGAGGAAGAAGAAGGCAGAGCCAAAGACTGGATTGAAAAAAGTGGACAGACGAGGAGGATGAGCTGCTCGTGTCCTCATGGTTAAACGTGAGCCAGAATCCTATAGTTGGAACTGATCAGTTAAAGGAGATATACTGGGGCAGGATCGCCTAATACTTCAACACGTACAGGAAACTGTCTATGGTGCAAAGGTCAGACAAGGCTTTGATCAACCACATGGAGCTCATCACAGACGCAGTTAGCAAGTATGCGGTGCACGTGATGAAGGTGGATCAACTCAATCCTAGCGGGACCAACGAGCGTGACAAGGTATGCACATATTTTTCATGTTGGGGCACTAAAGAAGACATGCTGTCATGTGTTTTGCGAGAAATGTTGTACTAAAACAACTCAATAGTTCTTGTCATTATGCCTAAAAATTCATTTGGTATTATGATTGATTGTTGTCAATGCACACTCTAACTAAAACAACTCAATAGTTCTTGTCATTTTGGAGGATCAAGCTAAGTAATCAATAACGTCTAGTCTTTGCATTTCTTGCCTGCATAATGGGGATGATGGTAAAAATAAGACAAAAATTGTCAGAATCATTGACTAGAAAGTCATAGTGATTAAAATAGCTAGGTACCACAATGGAGTAAAGAGCAATCCAATCCCTTATTAAAATTGCTATTAGGTAGACAGAAAGGAGAGAAGAACATACCTGCATGAGGAGAACTGTGCCATTTAACTAGGTTCACATCACCAAGCTCAAGCAGACGTTGGCCAAAATTTTGAACATATTGAACATGTTGCAAGTTGACCATCCTCTGAACAGAGTATTAGTATTGGACCAACACGCTGCATTATAAAGGACTAAATTTACATATATTCAGAAATATGTTTAGCTTCAACTAGGCTATACATCAATGCGATCAATAGAGTGACATACCCCTGATGAGTATAGTGTTTCCCAATATTCTTTACGTTGTTCTTCAAATGTGTTCAAAAGAATGTAGTTGTGTCATTCACTCATGTTTCCCTTATTGCGCAAATGGCTCGTGCTTGCACAACGTATAAGGGGATTGAGGGGAAGCCTTTTTCATACACGCACTGCTGGGTCATGCTTGCCAACCACCTCAAGTGGCATGCACACGAGGCTACGAAGGCGCAGAAGATGCAAGAGGGAGCCGAAGTTCATTCCAGCCCAGCGGCATGCAATGGAGTGCCTAACGACGCAACATCGAACGCATCTACAGAGATTCCTAGACCTATTGGAATGAAGGCAGCTAAAGTGGCGCGTGCTCGCGGGTCCCCATCCAGTACGTCTGTGCCTACCGTGTCGGGTGGGATGTATGCAACCCATCTTGCAAAGCTTAGTGGAACTAAGAAGATTATGATGGAGTTGAAGAAGGAGCACATTGAGGTGTTGCGTATGGAGGCATCCATCCGCAAAGATGATCAGGATGAGCGTATCATGAAGATTGACTTGGACAGTGTGAGTGGTCCCTTGAGAGAGTACTATAGGAAGAGACAGGAGGCAATCCTGGCGCGATGGAACACTGCCAAACTAAACATGTAGACGCACGTTGCTTATGCCTTCGCAAGGTGCTTATGCTGGATTTGCGAGGACTCAGTGTAGTGTCATCTAGTTTGTAATAATTTCGACGAACTTTGAAATTTTGTGTGGATGTGGCCAAACTCTTTTAGTAATATGGTATGGTTGTATGTCACCTTGAGTATTTGAACTCGTTCTGTGCAGTTTTTGTGTAGGTCTCATGCTTTACTATATGTACGGTTTCACCTGATTGTTAGCCAATATTTGCACGTAAGTTTAGTGCAGTTTGATTTAGAGGTTTTCTGGTTTTTGTGTTAGCCAATCAGGTTGCAAGAATATATGCAGTCCTGCTATGAAAAGTCAGTGTACCAGGCCCAGTGATGTATCATATATGCAGTCCTGCTATGAAAAATCTCAGTGGAGCCGTGGAGATTTCAATAAGTAAGTCTGAGGAAACAAATATTTGTAAGAAAAAATTGGAAAATTTTTATCTGAAAGGAACATGAGAGCTAGTACCTGCACCTTTTTAGCTTGACATGCTATTCTGAATTTCTGATGGTGATGTAATGTATCATCTGGGAGAGGCACTATTCTGGTTTACTCCAAACAAGTTGGCCATCACAGATTCCTGGTTCCTCTTCTGCACCAAGCATATGAACATATTTTTATTGGACGTGGTTCCTGAGCGAAAGCCTACTCCCGTACATTGCATTACATTACGAAGCATAACATTGCAACTGATATAATTTAAACGCACACATTACAACACCAATGCATGGACTAGACGGAACAAGACAACCTTCCTACTGTGCTCCATGAAGACTCCATAGGTGCTCCACAAGATCATCACACAGTTGGTGGTGCAATATTCGGTTCCTGATTGCTTGAGTTACTTCTATGTACTGGAGGACAGCTTGATTTGCATCGCGAGCAACAGTGGCTTCCTCACCCATATAGTCATACACCTCCTTCTCATCGTAGCGGCCCCTCTCATCCTTAATTATCATATTGTGCATTATGACACATGCGGTCATAATATTATGAAATGTGCTTTCATTCTAAATTCTACCTGGATCGTGTATTATAGCGAACAGCTACTGCAGAATGCTAAATGCACGTTCAACATCTTTTCAAACCGATACTTGCTTGACGGAGAAATGCACGCTCTTGTTCCCCTTTTTTGCCGCCTTTGGAGATAAATACATCACTCAAGCAACAATACATTCAGCATACGATCAGAGGATTACCAATGGCCTGTGATTTCAATTTATATTTCTCTCGTCATATGCCAAAGCAGGTGTAAGAACCAATTTTCTGAGAGTACTCTCGAGATATACAATTGATGACTATGGATAACAAATCCTCAGATATTCCAGACAGCCTATGCTAAACTCGGACGGTAAATTTCTACAGGAACAGGTTTTCTTTTGCTGCTGCCTCCTGGGTACCAAACCGCATCAGGAGTGGAGCTTCTAGCAAAACAAAAACCTCTCCGCTTGAGGTGGGGCAGAAAAAATTAAGGTATCAAACACTATTTTCTATGGTTTGATTGCAAATCGAGGTCGACACCGAACCAAACTTCAAACTTCTTAGCGATCCGCCTTGACGTTCCCGGTAGTATACAGCAGCGCCTCTGACTGGTCTCTCTCGACGTTGTGCCTTCCTTTTCCCTTGTCGAGACGGGCTCTTCGTACGGCCTGTTGGATTTGCCGCTCATGCTCTTTAAGGATCTCATCCATGTTCACTCCAGGAGGCATTAATGGCCCAGAGTAGTGGATTCTGTTCTTCTTTGCGCCATTCACCTGAACAAGCGAGAAAACTTCTCATCATATGGCAACAGCAAACTGATTCCTGCAATCCTACTCTTTGGCAGCATGTGAGGAATATCCTCCATGTACAACCATTTCCAATTGCACTCTATAAATTAACATAGAATCATTGGTATTGACCGGAAAGTGTCAACAGAATGTAGGAGCGGATGAAGAAAACTGTGTACACCATGCTATGACCAAAGAGACTATTTTGTGAAGAGATTGCGACAACATCTCAACTGAAATAACTGTGGAATAACACGCATCAGTCTATCAGTGAATTTTAACTTTTAAGACTAATAAGAGCTAATTAGGATAAATTTAAAGCTCACCACTGTCGGCTCCTTGTTTGCCGCCGCATCATCCTTCCGATGGGAGGATGACGGTCTTTCATGAAATTGATGATTCCATTCAGGTCTGTCAGAAGGGTCAGCAGCAGTGAGCTGACTGTATCTTGAACTGGATCGATGCTCTCTCAAATATTGTCTCCTGGCACTGTCCCCAAGGTTAGACAACTTAGAAGAATTGCCTCGCTGTCCGGATGCAGTAGATTGGTCAGATATTTCAGCAGCAACAATCTGGGAGGTGTGAAATCGTTGGGCCTTCGGATCCATTCCACTTGATCTGCCCAGAGTGGAGGAAGAACGGCCAGCATGCATCAAAGGAACGCGATGAAGGTAACCATTGTCCACAGCTCTTGCTGGCGGATCAATTGGAAGGCCAGCAACAACATCCTCCTTTGGAGTGAACTTATAACTGCTGCTTTTGGGATTCACCTGCACTCGTCTTTGCTGCGAAGTCACGGAAACAAGAATACTCAGTAACAAGAAACAACAGAATATGACAGCATTAGTTGCTATACATGGTATATTTTGTTCTGGAATTGGATATGTAGCGTCTATGCATTGCGGATACATACTAACTTCCAAATGAATACTCAAATGGTTGTACTAGCCTGCTAATTACTATAATGAATCATGTCTTAATAAAATTCACAGAACTCCTAATATGTACTTAAACGGTACTTCCTCCGGTCATAAATATTTGTCGCTTTGACCAAAATTTGGTCAAACTTTTAAAACTTTGACCGTCAATAGCTTCCAAAATATTTAGTTTGAAAACATAAAAATCACACGTGTAGATTTGCCTTGAAAATTACTTTCATAATATTATATTTTTATTAGATATTGTAACTATATTCTAGTAGAAAATAATGGTCAAAATTGCATGTCGAAGACCATAAAAAGTCAAAAGCGACAAGTATTTATGAATTATGACCAGAGGGAGTATAATTTTTCCTCAATGATTCAATAATCTGCAAGCAATATTTTGAAAACTCAATAGTGCTACCGTTTTGGCACCAGCAAAAAGAACAAGATTGTAGAAATTCCTGTGCAATGATTATCAACTTTCACTCAGAGACCTCTATATTTTAAATGTAATTTCCCAGTACCTGCAATCCACTATTGCCATCCGGTGCAGGAAGTTGCTTCCTCCGTCCGGCTTCAGATTCCTGTCCTTTAGCAGCTGCTCTTTGCCTGTACACAAAGGTACGAGCTTAGATCAAATAAGAAATGTCCAACATAGAAGATTGTCAATGCAGATTCTACGTAAGTCTTGGTTGCTGAGAGGGAATTACCTCCTAGCTTCTTCATCTCGAAGTTTAGCATCGTATTCCTTGCTTGGAGGATATTTTGGTAGACTTGATGGATCGCAGGCATAAGGCTTTGTTGTGAAGAACTATAAAAAGACAAAATGACAGATTAAAAGCAGTGTCATTAAGTTCATAACATGAACGAAAATAATAAAGATATTTTTGGATTGGATGGCCAGATCTATGCCAATGATGTTTGGATGTAAACGCATGAGCTCAAAGCAGTTTTAGCATCTCATACACATGTCCCCGTGTTTAAGAGTAATAATTATTCCTAGCAAAGAAAATAAGAAAGAGAACATCTGGAGCCCAAGGCTGCAGATTAAAGAAAAATGAGGAAGAATAAATCATAGTTGAAGGTGAGGTTAACTTTGGAAATGCCAAGGTTCACATGTAACTACCAATATGGGGGGGGGGGGGGGGGGGCTACACCAACATGCCAAACACAACAAAAGTACGCTAGACACAATAATTTTGCAATTTAGTGCAGGCATAAACCAGACAATTTAGAGCATAAATTACGCCAGACATGCAGAGCAACAAATTTAACGGCCAGCACTTACTTCGCTCTCAAGGGCAGATGTAGCGGTACCCCTATTCCCAGGTTCTACAGCAAGTAGACGGTCCAGAAGAGCTAAAGCTGCAGGAGGGAAGTCCTTGTATACATCATTCACACATCGGCGGTACGGATGCTGTGGCTTGAATATCGTAGCACGGGACAACTTCAAATTAGCCCAAAACTCCTCTGACGGTGAACCACAAAGCTTGAATATCTTGTGCAACTGTTCCACCTGAATTGAGTTTACACAACAAAATCAATCATTGCAATTCACATTGACGTCAAGACTCAAAAGTCTAAACTACGAAGATATATGAAAGATAAATTGACCATTTATCTTGAAGATAGAAAGTTTATAAATTATATTGTGTACAGTAAACTGGTATTGGTCCATGTAAAAGTAAAAATAGGCCTGGTATATCACTCAACCTGTATGTATGTTAATCATAAGAATATGCTGTGGGATATAAATATAAAAAGCATTAACCATGTCTTAGTACACGGATTACAGGCATCTTGAGCTAACAATTATATCATTTCCTTGACGTTTTTGACTTCTCAAATGAAATAACCTTCAGTGCACAAGTACTCAAAGGAATTGATTCACCTTCATCTGCTTCCCAAAACTTTTATCCACCCAAATTCATTTTAACCAATAGCATGATAAGAGAAAAGACAGACTCACAGATACATTATAGCATTACTGGGATTATTGCAGGCAGAAAATACAGCATTATTCTTAGGATGCAACCATCTGCAAGTTTCATCACAACAAGAAAAGTCAAACAGTACCTCAGTTCGTCCTGGCATGATAGGCTTCCCTGACAGCAACTCTGCAAGAATGCAACCAGCACTCCATAGATCAACAGCAGCGCCGTAGTTAGTAGCACCCAACAAAAGCTCAGGAGGCCGGTACCACAATGTTACCACACGACTTGTCAAATGCTGCTTTTGGTTGGGATTAAAGAATGTAGCTAGACCAAAATCTGCTATCTTAAGAATGCCATTATTGTCAAGTAGGAGATTTGCACCCTTTATATCCCGGTGCAAAACACCATGGCTATGACAGTGTTCAAGTCCAGAAAGTAGTTGTTGCATGTAACACTTGACCTGAAATGGCCATTTTTTAAAGTGAGGACAACATAAACCTGAAGACAAATGGAAAAAAAATTAAAATGGAAAACCAGAGGACACATCTTGAGGGTAAACCTGAGGCTCTGTGAATTTTAAGCCAGGTGTAGCTGCAAGTCCCGCAAGATCATGGTCCATGTATTCAAATACAAGATACAAGCTGCTAGACATGCGTGATGTCACCAAACCTTCAAGCTTCACGACATTTGGATGATCAAGTTTTCTTAAGATGTGAATTTCCCTTGCCATAAATCGGACACTCTCAGGGTCCATATTGGCAAACCGTACTTTCTTAAGAGCCACAATTTTGCCATTCTCAAGATCACGTGCTTTGTAAACGCTGCTATATGTACCTTGCCCTATCTGAAACATGTATAAGATGACATGAGAAAAATGAAGTCACATGGGATCAGTGGTTTGATACTAGTTCCAATTCCAATTAAGGACTTTTAGGAACTTCTTCTGCAATGTTTCATTCTATTAAGAAAGTAGAAGGGGGTTGTAGTATATGTTCTAAGGAAGTTGTCGTCTAGTAGCAGTTGCATTGACAAAGATGGCATATGTCTTGTTTGTCTACTTTGTTTTCTGTGTTGGTCTATCTCGAGCTAGTAAAGCATTTTGTCCCGGAAATGGAGTAGTGCAACCCGTTGATACAAAACTCTTTTCATTTTAATACAATTGGGCTCTGCGGTGAGCGCTGTGTTTCTAGTGTTGCAGTCAATTTTTTAACTACTCCACATCCTCAGGAATGAAATTCCTAAAATCTTACGAGTCCTAGAAACATGTCTAGTTCAGTACCTATCAGAATATGCTAGGCCATTGGAAAATGAAGCACTTCAAAACAGAGATACCCAATAACTCATAGCATGATCCAGAACATAGCTAATAAAGGTCCTGAAAAACGGAAACAGTAAATTTGCCATAAAAGTAAGGGTCAGCATATTGATAAACCTTGTCCAACTTTTCGAAAGACTCTGCTCTCCGAGGTTGCCACCCACGAACCGCCTCTGCTGCCACCTCTGTGAGCCATCTCGGCCATCCTGCCGCCACATGTTGCCCCTGGACTCCATTGGGCACATCCCTGATCCTTGGCTTGGCCTCCCCCTCACTCCTAACACCACCACTCCTTGGCTCTTGCTCTGCCGTGCCATTAACTTGTACATCCACCGGAGCACGCTTCCAATTCCCAGCTGCAGCAGCAACTGCCCTCTCTGCATCAACAACACCAATCGCCAAAGTGGCTCCCTCCTCTGGCAATGCCGCCACGGCCTCAACCACCGGTGCTGGGGGCTTCCGGATCAGCCTCGCGGTGCTCGCGTCATTCCCGGCGCGACGACCGGCGCTGGAGGACGTGGCTGCCACAACCACCCCTTCCTCATCCTCCTCTTCCAACTCCTCAAGCCTCTTGCTGGAACTGTAACTAATCAGACGCTTCAGCGAGTTGCTCGAGGGTCGCCGGCGAGGCTTCCCGTCCCCGCGCTCGTCCCCGCCATGGAATTGCTTCGAACTGACACAGCCCATAGGATGATTGGGCGATCCCGGCGAGAGACCTCACTCCACAAAGCCCAAACGGAAATTTCAAGAAACCTTTTCCCAATATGTCTCTCGCATCTGGTCGCGTATCAAGATTCAAGAACCCTCATTGCTGGCCGAATTGGAGTCACAAACTTGACCCATCCGCAGATCCGAATATGAATCCAACCGCACCAACTCCCCTCAGTCCAGCAACTGCCGAATCGGAAACACGCAGTACAGCGGCGGCGGCGCCACGAACTGCAACTGGCAAAAAAAAAGGGATCTTTTTTCCAGTACTCCGCAGGAACCAGCGACTCGGATAGAGGCAGCAAATAGGGGTGGGATCAAAATCAAACCTTGCCGCCGGAAATCGCGAGGCGTCGCCCCTCGGAAGATCTCTCTCCCTCCCGTCAGTGATGGCCTTTTTTCCTTTGGTCGTTCTGTTTGGTTTTTGGCAAGCACTTGTCTATTTCCCTTTCATTTAGTCAGCAATTACTTTGGTTGGTGAAAAAGAAAAAGAGAGAGAGAGAGATGTTAACAAGGGCAGTTGAGCACTAGATAAAACTCGTCGTCGCCGGCTTCAAAAAAATTTGGATTCAATTCAAAGGTTTGGGATTTTGAATGGATTTAGGAAAAAACTATGTTCATTCAGTTGCTTAGCTGGGTTAACTTTGATACCTTCTGATTTGGTCAAACCCTTAGCACCTAAGAATTTCCTATCTTATGGAGAAAAAAGGTCAAAGTCTAGTACTCCTATGCAAAATTGTACACGTATGGAACTATGGATAGTGTTTGATAAAGAATGGCGGTAGTAAATTAAATTGGAGAAAAAGAGTTGCAAGGCATGGGCAAGAAGAAAAAAAATAGAAGTTGGTATCATGAATGGAATTTGCAAGTTTTTTCGTGCTAAATTTATTCCTACCTCGACGGTGATGGATTTTTTTTTTCTCAAACTGACAGAAAAGATATACATCTTTGTATTAAGTGAGAAAAATTGATAAATTACATCACATCGTTAAAATGTAAGGAAGTTGCGCATTCGTTTCAGAAAAATATTTATCATTGATGTTACTTATAACGATTAAATTCATCTTTTTAATTACTCCATGTTCTTTTTATTGACGACACACGCACAACCAGATGTAGCTAGCCCTAATAGCAGAGGGTCACTCCAAGCACACGTTTTTCCATGACCATGCAACGACCGAATAATGCATGTGGCCGGACACGCACCGCGTTGCTAATTTGCTCTTGATCCGATAGCAACATCCTCTCTCGAGGTGTCGATCTCTTGTAGATTGCCACCGCGAAATGATTCAAAAGGACAAGTAAAAAAAAATCCACCATTAAGAAAGTTACAAAGAAAAAGGACAAGTCAAACAAAAAATCCATCCACCGCTAAGATATGCATTGTTCGTGGAATTCAAACTTAGCTGCAGTCAATCAAACGCCATGAAGATAATTGAATCTTTTTTTCTGAAACAAAAGAATGTTCAATTTAAGGATACACAAAGCAGATTTTGTTGTCTTATTTTAATTTTTGTATTTAATATTTAATAAGTAAAAAGAGTCAGTCTAGAATGATCCATCGGATATATAAATAGAACGTGCGGATAGCACGGTTGTAAGACCAAAACTTGAATCTTGATTCTCGAAAAAAAGACACTCGCTGTGTGTTTTTCGTGGTTATAGCGTGATCACTCAGCTATAGCGTGTGGGTTGTAGCCGGCTTTCGGAGTCTTTTCTCTAACTTAATACAATATATTCGAGATATCTCTCTTATTAAGTCGATTCTTTATTTCGGCTATATCTTAATCTTCAAAAAGAAATCAATTCGTAACGGTAAGATGAAAAAAAAAGAAAAAAAGAAGAAGTGTGGATAAAATTTCTTCATTCCAATAAGAAGTATTTTGTTGTAATAAGTTTTTTCAGACCTTGAATTTTGAAAACAAACCACTACCTATATCGCCGTTTGTATTTATCACTTCCTATCTTGCAAGCTCCATGACTCTAATTATACCTTTGCAAGCAAACATCAGATATTCAAATGCACGCACTGACGAAAGAGATATTTTTATCCCTTTTTGTTCAATTATGTGCTGACTTTGCTTGTGCTTGGAAACAACTCCTTGTGATTGCCTGAAAGGAACCACCACACGTACAGCAGCACGAATGAAACGGATTGGGAAAAGGGGAAACTAATCAAAGGAGAATAGAGCAAGCAAGAGCGACGTCAAAATCTAACGTGGGAAGCAGCCATTGTCAGTTAACCGGCCGCTTTCGGAGGGAGACCTGAGGCCAGTTACACTGCAGCTATCAGATTAGGAAGACTGATTCCAAGCGGAGCTTTCTTGGAACTAAGTAAAAAGACACCGTCATGACAAAGCAAGGGAAGCGACGCCAAGACAGCCGCTTGAAGCCTGCAAATCCATCTATTTGGAATATTGTAGGCGTGTTTGTTACAGATGGAAAAAGATGGTATGAAAAAGAAAAAAAAATCTAATTTACTCTCTGAAATATTGCGAGAATTCACTTAACCTGTTAAAGTATTTTTTTATCTAGTTACCTCTAAGTTTGTAATTTAGGCTCACATCACCTTATATCGATTTCTCTATGCGGTTTTGAGGATGTTGAATATTGTATTGCCTCGCAGGTTGCCACATCACCCCCATCTCTCTCCTCAGACGTTGTGAGCTCTATGCTTATATCAACACTTTCTTCCATATTATCAGCTCCAGTTCATTATTAATATCTTCTTTAACATCGTTGCACCATCATGATATATTCTTAAACCGTTTTCGTGACTTCCACCACGTCATGTGCAAGATCGAGCACGCGTGGCCTTCTTCGTATCCTCGCTCGGCAAGGCGAGGCTAAGCTTTGCTGAAGGATCCAAACACACCCTTAATTCACAGCTACTTGTTGCGGATATGCATATCTTCAGCTTCAGACGGGTTCTCATTTTCATCACCATCCTCGCAACACCTAATAAATAAATAAAATAAAGTGAAAAATAGCATGCAAAAAAACGTGACTTGCATAAGCTCTTTTTTATATTCTACATCTAAATCTCTACTATTTAAAATACATGTTGATACATGCATCATCTTTTTTTTTCTACTCTTCATACATCTACAATGTAAAAACCTCTAAAATTCGAATAATTTACTCACTTTTTATATCTGCTCTCGTCCTCCAGCCTACCTGCCTGTTACCAACTACGGACATAGGACATATTTTACTAATAAAAATAAATAAATAAATTATGAGAAAAATTAACGGATAATTTGCTCTTATTTTTCGAATCTCATCTAAAATCAAACTACAACATCGCTCATGACATATATATTCGACGATACTCCCCTGACACCTCCACATCTTCATATCTTAAGTTAATGGTTAATATTATCATATCCAATATTTTTATTTTTATTTAACTCACGGTCACTTAGCTACAGAGTATGGTTCGTAAGAAACAAATTACGAGGAACGAAAAAGAAAAGGAAAAAATAGCTATTGGGCCTAATGGGCCATGCGATCTGAGTCGACCCATTGGAAGCGTGCGCGATGAAGCAACCTCATCGTCGCCGTCTCCAAAGCCGAACCCATCCCATCCCATCCCCGACGAAGGAGAAGGAGAGACAAGCATGGGGCGGAAGCGGAAGGAGTTGCTGTCGTCGGCGCCGTGGCGGACGGGGGAGGCGGCGGAGGACGACGAGGCCGCCAGGCTGAGCCGCGAGGGGAAGGTCAGCGTCACCAGCAACCCTGGCGAGACGCCCACCATGAACGTGCCCCGCACTAGGCGTCAGGACCTCGACCTCGCCGTCGACGACTTCGACGAGGAGGAGATCGACCCCGAGCTGCGCTACTCCTTCCAGCGGAACAGCAGGGTATGGCCTCCCCTCCCCGCCCAACACTTCCCAATCTTTTCCTTTTATTTCCCCCCTTCCTCGGCGCCCTTCTTTGTTTTCCTTCCTCAACCTTTTCGTTTTAGAAAGTTCATGAAATATTTCATACTATTGAATGACTTTTTGAAAAAAAAAAGGATTTATGTGCGTGCGGCTGTGCGCTCTAGGTGTTGATGGCCTCTTTGCTTGCTAACGTTGCAACTGTAATGGAATTATTCGCCGCTGGGAGAACAATTGGCAGCTCAGAATTCTAAAATGATGAGTAATGCTGAGAAAATAGACAAAGAGAGTTTTGTTTTTCTAATATAGACGCAGTGCAAACATCTAAACTTTATTGGCGGAAAAACACCGGGTTATGCTTAATTGTGTCCTCACCTTCTTAACCACAAGAATTGAAAAGAAGAGATATACCAGGTTCTCGAGAAAGCATTGCAAGCTTATTAATCGCATTCGCCTGAGAAACCATACATGCATGTATTTGTATCCCTTGTAACGTTTAACTATAATTTGCTCTCATGTCACAGTTTCCATCATCTTACAAGTGTATAATTTTTTTATTTTTTATTTTTTTTTGCTCAAGATAGTGTTACACTGAAAAAAAGTTCTCTTAGAACATGTGGTATTGCTTCTCTGCTATATTTATTTTATCTACGTGTTTCATGTGTCTTGCCATCATCAATGGTGCGGTAACAATTGAGAAAAAGGTGTGCCCATCATCCTCTACCATAGCGTTGTATTTGTTGCAGTTAACATCAGACATTTATGCTGGCTTGTTCATCATAGTAATCTCCCAACCACCTTGCTACTTGTGCCATCCCACCATCAGAACCTGGAAACATGCATATTGTTCGCCCAAGCCCCAAATGAAGTTCTGCCCACTCCTGTCTGCTGCTACACACTTGTTCATAGTTTGAGCAAATACAATGAACACAGTCAAGACCTGAAAGTCATTGAACATGGGTTATCCAATGGGTATCGTGTGTGTCTGTGTGATGTGTAGATTTTGTAACCTAAAATCTCCACTCAGGTCATAGCACAGTGACGACACCTGTCCAGTACATTGTGCCACTACTTACAGTTTTCAAGATCCATGATATATGGTTGTTGATTTTTATACTCAACTAGTCAATCATGCTTTTCTACCTGCTCTTTAAACCAATTATGGTTGAATCAAGATTCAAGAAAAAGGATCAAGTGAAAACAGTGCAATATTATCCCATGTTAATTATATTTCTGTAAAGACATGCTGATTTTTTGTTTGGAACAGTGCATAAGCACTTACAGGTTGTTTAACCCCCTAAAGTGAGAGTTTGACTTTTCTATTTGGAGACAGTGACATTGCCTTTCTTTTTCTCCTTTGTTGAAGAAACATACTGGCATCGTCTTTATGTATGGTTCTTATTTATTACTCCATTCGTTTGATCATTTCAAATTTTATAGAGAGATAGAATCACAGCAAATAAATAAACAAAATATAGACAAACCCCCTTATTAAGGACCATTGACTTTGAAGTAGTGGTACCTTGTACTTATTTTGAGTAAATTATCATTCTATAGCGAGTCTGGGTCTCGTTTACCACAGATAATGTGTATCAAGTATTTGTTGGCTGTTGCTTAATTATCTGACAAGAAGCTCATCATTTTGCAGTTTCTAAAGAGAGTTTTTAGCGTGGACACACTTGTCAAGCCTCTTCCTCCTGTAATGGCATACAGTGTTTCCCGTAATGTGAACTTTTTCTTCCGGATCTTCACGCAGTTCTGGGGTAAGCTCTGTTGATAGAAAGATC
This sequence comes from Phragmites australis, assembly GCF_958298935.1. Classification (NCBI taxonomy): domain Eukaryota; kingdom Viridiplantae; phylum Streptophyta; class Magnoliopsida; order Poales; family Poaceae; genus Phragmites; species Phragmites australis. Next base: position 938,767 of record NC_084936.1, read on the forward strand.
ATATTGTGTGTTTGCAGTTAGACTTCCTTGGTTCCACTCTTCTGATCTATATGCCATTTTATAACTTAGTTGCCTGAAATTGCATTCTTGTTTGCAAATTAAGAATAAGGGCCAGATATCTTGCCCTGCATACAGATAATAACCCTCGTATTCACTGAGCTGAGAGCATCTTACAATGTCTGCTCTGTGAACAATCGTCCACTCCAAAATACCCAAATTCTGTTTGCCTTTTCTAATAAACATGTCGGCAATAGAATAGCACTAATTTCAAGCCAGTAGTTCATGTGATGCTCGTGGGTGATAAATAATAGTTATGTTTTCCAAATCTTAAGGGGAAGAAAGACCATTAAATAGCATTGAGCCATTGACCCTTCCTGATTTCACTGGATCGTTGTTCACAGATCAATATATCTAGCTAGCTTATGTAATATTCCTCCAGCTTTAGTTCAAATTCCACATCATCAGTTTTGTTTTGTTTCTTGCTAAACCTTCTATTTTCTATCTTGCAGATGAAGAGGGAATCGCCAATGCACAGAAGTCCCTTGGACTGGGGAATGATGATGGCTCCCGGCGGATGCGCTGATTATAGTCAAACTAATGTTTCTGTATTGAGTTCAGAACTCTTTGTGTCCTAGACACCGGATGTCTTGTTATCTGCTTCGAAAGACACTGGATGTGGTGTTTCTGAGTTTGGATTCTAGTTTTGTTATTCTAGTGTTTGTGTCATGCATTTTCTGCTAGTAAAACTAGCCGTGTCATATATTCAGCCTCCAGATCTTGTACTCGCCAAGTCCACTCCCGTTTTCGTTTAAAACTTGAGCAAAATTGAGTGAATTGTGGCTCAGTTCACATATTTTGAACCAGACCTAGTAATTTCATTACAGAAACATCAGTGCAACAGCTACCAATGAATGTCATGCAAATATCCATCAGAATTCAGAGGCACAACTATGATGTCTGCAGGTATTAATATGTTGGGCACGAGAAATGTAGAAGTAAACATGGGAGTGTTACCACGCTTACTTTTGGACATTTGTTATTCCAGTTCCAGAGCTTCATTCCTCTCACTTGAAATAAAGAGACAGGTGAAACTCCAGGCAGGAGACCAAACTAAAATTATATCCAGTTCAACAGCTTCGTTTACTAGTCATAAACAAAGGAGTGTGTATCTTTTCTTTTTCTCTCTCTCTCTCTTTTTTTTTTTGAAGAAAAGCAAATCATGTGTTGTACACATTTATTGGACCAGAAAGACTCCCTAATCGGAACCCATAAACTATACGCATCTGCATACATATCTATCTCTAGGGATCATATCAATCATCTTCAATCGTGCATGCATAGGATGACATTTTATTTGCCCCCTTTAATTTGTACTAACTGACCCTGCAACTTAACAGGCTCTGCATTGGCTGCTTTTGGTGTTCCAAGATTCAGAGCCGAAGGCAGTGGTCCTGGACGCCTTGCTCTCTGCCTTTGCATCCTGGAAAGGCCGGCAGCAATGCTCACACGCTTGTAGCCTGCAGATCGCTGGTACTTGTCATTTCTTTTCTTGTACCTCCTCCAACACAGAGAGAATCAAGGCTCAGTGTACTCTGGCTGAGCAAGTGCTTAGTCACATTGCTCTGCATTCTGCCACTAACCTGACTGCAGGTTTTCTAATTGTTGTGAGAGATTAGACTAGGCATTAGCTAGAATAAGTTTACATTTTCAGTGCCTCAATCTACTGTGTTTGTGGTTCGTCCATTCTTTGCCTTAGTTCAGCAAACATATAGAGCTGGCAAGATGAGAACTTTTTTAGATAATGGAAATTTAGTTCCGGCCTCTGCATCTCGCGATGCACACAGCCTTGGAAGATGAGGATCATTGTAGTTGCATTTTCAGTACGTTTCTGAAACTCATATCTATCGAAGCTCAACGGCTAAAAAGGTAAGAGGTCATAGCCAGGTCGTGTTCATCAATGGATATGAGGGATTTACTTAACAACTTTTTTGCGAGCTAAGAGGATTATTGTGCAGGAGCTCGCTCCAATGTTAAGCTCATAGTTACAAATGAGAGGGGGAAAAGGGGAGTAAAGTGTCAAGTTCTTGTGTGATATTGCTCCATAAGATGCTCCGTTATATCAGAGCCTCCAAACTATAAGAAAATCCTGGAGGAATTCGTTAATGGATTAATGCGTCCAGCTGCGCATCTAAGTTATGAAATGGGCATTAATATGATTGATATGATTAACAGGAAATATGATATCTGATATGACTAACTTTTTTCCCCTAAGGCAGAATATATAACAGCATATTCTGTAGCCTGAAGCCATGAACTCTACTTTGAGGATATAAGCAATAGATATGCAGCCTTCTTTAATCTGATGATGTTGCCTAATATGATTGGCTGGACTTCACTCTTGATTCTCTGTGGCTGTTTCATGTATGATAAGACTGATTTTAATACCTGGTTGTGTGAAAAGGCATACTTCTGGAGAGACAAGATAATTTCATGTTCATCCAGCGATTTGCGAGGATGCTCTCGACTCGGAAAAGTCCTAAAATGTTGCTTAAGCTTGACATCTCATAGGCATTTGATGCGGTTGTGTGGGCATTCGTGCTAGAGGTCCTGCACACTTGGGGTTTTGGTCTGCGCTGGAGGAATTGGATCGCAATCTTACTGTCCTCTTCCTCCACGTGCGTTCTACTCAATGGCCAGCCCGGACTGCCCATCCATCATCAATGAGGCCTGCGCCATGGCGATCCGTTGTCTCCACTCCTTTTCATCTTGGTTATGGATGTTCTTCTTCAACCGATTGGTCATCATGCAATTCAGCATCAATGCAGCTTATATGCAGACTATGTGATCGTCTTCGCCTCGCCGTCGCTCTATGAGGCCTCGGCAATCAAGCATATCTTGGACATCTTTGGGGCAGCGTCCGGCCTTAGGACAAATCTAGATAAGTGTTCTATTACTCCAATCTATAGTTGCAAGGCCGCTCTGCAATGTATTAAAGGCATCCTCCGGTGCCAAATTACGAATTTCCCGATCAAATACCTCTTTCTTCCCTTGTCCATCAGGAAATTGTCGAAATGTCAGCTTTGCCCCCTAGTGGACAGCCTCACCGCCAAGCTTCCGTCTTTGGAAAGGGCATTTATTGAAGAAAAGTGGGAGTCTAATTCTTGTGAAATCCATCCTTTCCTCTATGCCAATCTATACCATCATGGCCGCTCATCAGCCTACTTGGATGATTGAGGAAATTGGCGCCATTCGTCGCAGATTCCTTTGGGCAGGGCATGATGACACGGTGTGGGGCAAGTGCGCAGTCGCGTGGGGCGCGGTGTGCGGGCCTTTGAAGTTTGGTGGCCTCGGCGTGCTTGATCTTAAGCTGGCCAGCTATGCGATGCGTATTAGTTGGCTATGGTTGCAGAAGGTTGATCAGGATTGTGCTTGGTCCGCGCTGCAATTGCACGTCGAGCCGGATGTCCATGCCCTCTTCAATGCATCAGTCTACGTGGAACTTGGCAATGGTGACCGTGCTCTTTTCTGGATGGATAACTGGCTTGACGGGAAGTATGTTCAATCCCTGGCGCCGGCGTTGTGCGCAATGGTCACCAGCCGTGCTGCATGCGCATGGACGGTCGCACAGGCTCTCCACGATCGACAGTGGATCCGTGACATCCAAGGGGCGTTATCAGCTCAGGCTCTTGTTGAATACGTTGTACTCTTGTCGTGTCTCTTAGAGGTCCATTTGGATGAGCAAAGGGAAGACAACTACATATGGTGCTGGACTGCGGACGGCTGCTACTCTGCGCGGTTGGTGTACAATGCCCTGCACCAAGGCATTGTTCCTCTTGAAGGCATGGATCGGATTTGGAAATCCTGGGCGTCCCTGAAAGTGAAATTCTTCATCTAGTTTGCGATCCGTCAGTGCATTCGGACAGATGTCTCAAGGATGGTCTTGATGCTCACTCTTCCTGCTGGCTCTGTGATCAAGCCCTCGAGACTACGGATCACATTTTGGTCGAGTGCTCCTTCGCTAAATCCATCTGGTGGGAGTCCCTCTCGTGGGCTCAGCGTTCTTGCATTTTCCGTTAGGATTCTTCTTTGCAAGACTGGTGGTCTCTCATGTCCTCCCTGCAGCCGACGGCGATGAGGAAAGGCACCAACAACATCTTTATGCTTGTAGCTTGGCATCTATGGAAGGAGCGCAATGCCAGACTCTTTGATCGTTGTTCTTCAACGGTGTTGCAGGTCCTCGAGCGCATCAAGGTGGATGTGGACCTATGGATTGCAGCAGGCACGTCATTTAGGTCGCTTATCTTGCGAGTAATCCGTTTTGTATTGCGGCCTCTTTTTGCCGCAGGGCATGTATGTTCTACCATGCTGTGTTTGTATTCAAAACCTTTTCTTCCTCTTAATTCAATGATACACAATCCTCCTGCGAATTCGTGAAAAAAAAAACTATTTTGTTCAGAAGAAAAATGAGAATCCCTTGAAAATTAGAAAGGCAACCTTTTACTTCGGGGGTAGCTTTATAACTTTTCAAATATCAGCAGCCTAGCGTACTTATAACAAAATGTGCAATATAATCAAAATATATTGCTCCAAACAATCTTGTTCTTGGGGACTCTAGTTGCATATGTATTTGGAACCATACTAGATAAGATAGATTGGTAGTTTGGTACTATGTATTTTGACATAGTCTAATTGCTGGTTTTAAGTTGCAACAACCACCGAATAAGGCCAAAGAACTAAGCAAGAGCTAGCACAATAACATATCCTTGGCTAACTAAGAGCATAGATCTTTAACTGCAGAAGGAACATGCTATGTTGATGGATAGAGAACATTGAAAAACAGCTAGCATCTTAAAGGTCTCAAGTGTCATAGGCCAAACATGCAAGGAGATGACAGCAATCTTTTCTTTTAAGAATGTCCAATGAGCACTCACTCACTCACTCCCCTTTGCCTTTGCCTTTCAGTAAGCAAAAGCCAATTGGAATCAGTTCATGCTTTATGCCCCAAACCACTAGCATCTACTACTATGAAGCATCCCACAAGGAGATGTCTCCACTTCTACAATGCCACCAGGTGGCACCCTCTCCAAACAACAGCATTTCAGAGATGAATCTGGACTGACATCTGGATTTAAGGAGCTTTCTTGCGATTTCTATGTACATCTAATTTGGTGAATTTAGGGGACTCTCTAGTCTCTACACATCAGATCAATTAATCAATGTTGTAGAGGAAAAACAAGAAGGAAACTCAGTCTTTTGTATACCTGAAGAACTGAAACATGCATCTGGTTCAGTGATTCATTTTTGTTATTTCTGACTCATCTTATAGACTATAGGCTTCTCAAAGTCCACTGAAACCCAACCAATTAATCCCCAGGTTCATCGACATCTCCTCATCCAAGCTAAACGCAAAGATACATTTCTAGAAACACTTGCCGCTAATTTTAGAGCAATTTGTAATTTTTTTCTGCGTCATACAAATTGTGAATTGGTATAACATATAGAACTGCTTTATGTTCATGTCAGAATGCATGTGTTTGAAAGGACTCTATAGTCTTTACACGTAATATTAATTAACCACTGTTGTAAATGGAAGAGGAAGAGAATGCAGTCTTCTGTTTGCCTGAAACTGAAACCTGCACTTAATTCAGAAGTGTCTTCGGTGATATCCGATTCATCTTAGAGACTATGGGCTTCCCATGTTGGCTCATGAAACCCAAACAAATAAACCCCAGATTCATCCACATCGCCTAAACCCAGCTAAATACTAACAAAGACGCATTTCTAGAAACACCTGTCATTTACTTTTAATGCAGATTGTAGATTAGTATAACATATAAATCTGCTTTAAGTTCATGTCAGGATGTATTTTAGACGAGGAAACATCGTTGTCATGAACAAAGCACTCTCTTTTCACATAATGCTGGCTTCCATCCTAAAAAAATAATGCTGGCTTCCATGTATTATTGAGCTCACTCTCTCTAGTTTTCCAATGAGTAGTAGAGCCATTTTCTGTGGGCCAAGAGAAATATTTGCAGAGGCTGATGGCTGATGGAGTCATGGAGATGCAAATTCTGTGAGAGCACTAAGAAGGCAGGAGTTTTAAATGCCCAAAGTATCCTTTGGGCACTGCAAATTGTTTGGGTAGAGATGCTCTCTCCAACAAGAGAGAGAGAGAGAGAGAGAGAGAGAGAGGAGGAGGAGGAGGAGGAGGAGGAGGAAAGGAGGGGTTCTTGACATGACACCAAATGAGCATCCAGTTTTCGATGAACCCTAGCAAAGATAGCCATCTTTCTAACAAGGCAGTCATAAAGCAAAGCGAGGAGGAATTTGTGGCGCCATTAGCCATCAAACCTTAGCTAGTGGTGCAAAAAGGCCAGCAAAATTTCACAGGAAGTTAGCTCCTTAGTGAACAATATAAATTACGAAAAAAGAAGCACCGGTTTTAATGCTCCCGGGTTCTTTGAAGCCGTCTTCTTCCTCAGAAGCTGTAGCTTCTCGGAGCTGAAATATCGGAGTTGGAATTCTGCCAAATAGATCTTTGATGGACGCCCTACTAGAAAAGCTTATCATGCTAAAGAAAAATGGATCACTGTGCTTTGACCATTTATCCAGAGATCTGAATTCAATCCATAATTAACCAAACGATTCGGTTACGATCAACGGATCAAGAACCAGAAACCAGCCCAGTACCAATTGGCATCCAAAATTCCAATCCACAGGGACTAAATGATTTGGGCTGCTTGCACCTGGTGCACATAGAGCACAGATGATCTATATTCCAATTCCAAATTCAGTTGTCACAGGGGACCAGTACTCCCAATCATCTGATGCCGTTGCCGTGCATTTTGACTTCAGCTATTCCCATGCATTCAATGGACCGACGCGATGGATGGATGCACTAGATACAGAACAACAGCAGCATGGCCGTGCAACGAAACGCAGAGCAGCGACACGACATGGCAGGGCCAAACATTAAACGCCAACAAGTGTAAAGTAAAGCAGAGATGCGTCCGTGCATCACCCCGACCAAGCAACACGAAAATTATTCCCTTCCCTGTGTGTCGAGTGAGAGTGAGAGAGAGAACCAGGGAGAGAGAGAGAGAGAGAGAGAGAGAGAGAGAGAGAGAGAGAGAGAGAGAAATTTGGTTGCCAAAGCACACTATATAAGAGGCATCTCTAGGCTGGCTTTTGGTGAGCAAGACAGAGCCAAGAAAGAGGTGAAAGGAAGAAGGAGCAGCAGCAACCTCGAAGCTAGTCCAAACTAGTGGGAGGTTGTGTGCTGGAGGAAGAAGGCGACCAAGCTACCTGAAGGAACGTCCATCCACATGGCCAGAGGCAAGGTGCAGCTCCGGCGCATCCAGAACCCGGTGCACCGCCAGGTGACCTTCTGCAAGCGCCGGGCGGGGCTGCTGAAGAAGGCGAGAGAGCTCTCCGTCCTCTGCGACGCACACATCGGCATCATCATCTTCTCCGCACACGGCAAGCTCTACGACCTCGCAACCACCGGGTAGGCTGGGCTCTGCCTTTGCTTTGCTTGGCTCAGATTCTTGTGTTCTGAACAACAACAACAACAACCTGTGTTCACTGACAGAACTATGGAAGAACTGATCGAGAGGTACAAGACTGCAAGTAGTGACGGCCTGCAGGCTGATGGCTACGGCGACCAGAGAATGGTTAGCTCCCTCCCAACTTGCCATCTCGTTTACTTCAGTTCAGTTCAGTTCGGCCCCTTTCAAAACTTAAATATTTAATTGCATCATATACTGAACATTCATGTCTTGTTTGCTTGATGGTCTTGTAATATGTTCACTTTTAACAGTTTACCCGTGTTGATTCTCACGTGCATAGCATGAGTTGCTAGTGACTGGAGCAGAATCTACTAGTGCTAATTTTCTCATGCATGGTAGATGTCAGATATGAACTGCTAGATAAGTTGATACATGAGAGCGTTTGGTGTGTTCATGCTATCACCTGATCTATCTCATACCTGATTGGACCAAAATTTAGCTTAATTGCAAATTGCAATAACATATCCTCTCAGTTCGCAATTTGTACTACTAGATGCTAGGCAACAGGCACCAGCCTTACAGGCTGCAACCTTCTGCTCTGCTCTTCCTGATACCTAAAAACTGGACCATGTGTGTGACCAGGACCCAAAACAGGAAACAAGGGTGCTGCAGCAAGAAATCAATCTGCTCCAGAAGGGCCTGAGGTAACTATCCACAGCTTGTATTACAATTTGACATTTACTAGAAGCCTATAGGTCGTACTTATCCTCAAAGAACACCAATCTACAGCAAATGTCAAGTTTGATTTCATAAGCCAACATGTTTCCCTTTTCGAAAATCATGACATCTACGTTTGCTTAGAAGTTAGGGTCAGTAGTTTCTCAGTAACTACATGATCTTGCAAGGTTAGAAGAGAGACACGTTAGGTGATAATTAGAAAAGACCATTCAAAATTTTATAAGACTCATATTCACCTCCCCTAAGTCATCTTGTTCGGCCTTTCAATGTTGCTTTGTTGGTTCAGTACTTCAGCGAGTGCTACGTATGGATCAATGCATGGACCGTACTGGATCCAGTGGTAAGAGCCAGGCTAGAAACCATTTAATACAAAGCAGAAGAAGGCAAGAGAAGCAAACAAAACAATACAAACTAAGTTCCAGTGGTATGGCCTTGGTTCTTATGGTTCTTAGCGGTCTGACCGCGAGGGGAGCAAAGAGATTTGAAAACTGCCTTCTTAGTGGTTTGACCCCTACTTTGGTGGTATGACCGTAAGTCCTAGCGGTCTGACTCTTTGTGCACTCATAAAACTCGAACCAACATCTTTTCTATCTTGACTTGACGATCTGACCACTGGAGGTAAGCGCAGACAGCAGAGCTAAAAAACCTACTCGGGCTTGCGAGATCCAAACGGTGAAATCCAATTAAACGACCTCCAAATCCAATGAAACTTGAACCAGAGGTACATCTAGGCATTCAAGAGATGTTCTTACATGCCATAGCACTTGAGAGACTCACAAAAATCCATCCCAAATCGCAGCCTAAAGGGAAAAATGAAAATCACCAAAAGAAGTGAAAAACACTAGTTTCTCATCCAACACAAAGAGAAGAGATGCGGGATGGAGAGGAGCATGGAATTACTTCAACAAATCTCATTTCATTGATAAGGAAGTTCAATACATCGGTACATTACTAGGATACCTACCTCTATTCCTCTCCTTTTGTCTCTAAGCCCTCCCTAGCAACTAAACCATTGCTAGAAACTGAAATTGAAACCCTCAGAAGGTCACAACCAGCACCCCTCTATATGTAGGCAATTTTGGACATCCCAAAATGTCCTCCACTCATAACACACCCCTACCTACCACTAGGAGCATTTTTGTTCAACTTTTTCTCCTTCTATCCAACGCTCCTGACGTTTTCACCACTTTGTTTTGCCTCGACGCAAACTTCGCGATGGCGCCATATACACATCCATCATTCCCATGGTTTTAAAACCAAACCATGAAACTGGTTTGCACGCTTCTCAAAGCGTAACTCCCTGCCGCTTGCTCGTATCCTAAGCAAGTCTTCTGACGTCAACACATGTCACCTTGTCCTGTGATCTTGACCGTTGGCAAATCTCTCCTAGTCTCGCTTGTCGGGCCCTCTTGTCATTTGCATCGGCATCCCACTCACTTTGACTTAGTCAAAACGTCGTCTCCATCAAATTTCATGTGCTTCTTGCTCTCTCCACGTGTACGGTGTGGATCATCCCTGACTTCACTTGGCATCCTGAGCCTTCTACTTGGTTCCGGTCATTTTGTTGTTGACGACTAAAGGCCTGTTTGTTTGAGCTTCTGCTTTTGAGTTTTTCTGAAAAACTGTGCTTTTGACTTATCTGAAAAGCTGTTTTTGAAAATATGATGTTGGCTTCTACAATAATTTTTTTGGCTTCTTAGCACATAACTTCTCAGAAAAGCGTATCTCAGCGAGCTTCTCAGCTTTAGTTTATTTTCCTCAGAAGCAGACTTCTGGCTTCTCCAGAAGCCGACTTCTGGCTTCTTCAGAAGCCACTTCTCTAGAACTCCATTTGTTCTGACTTCTGGCTTCTGCCAGAAGCAGAACCAGAACCAGAAGCAAAAAACAAACAAGGCCTAAGTTGACTCTATTGACCTACATCAGGAGTCAAGAATCTCCTCCAGTAATTTCCATCACCTTCATCAGCTCTAGTTAGTCACAAATAACAATCATGCACTATGAAACATAAACATGCTCATGCAATCCCCAAAATCCTGCATTTCAACTTAACTCCAAACCAACTTGTCAATTGCTCATCACAAATGATAAGGCATGGCACATCTCAACATGACTTCTCAAACATAAAACATTTCTTTAAGTGCCAGAAGCTTCAAAACCTAAGAAAATTTTGCTCTTACATTTAAAACCGAACTGTTCACTAGAAAACCTGAACTTTCCTCTCACAAAAATCGACTATAGACGAACGAAACAACAGAGTTTGCTCACAGCCTCACACTTAGATGGATTCTGCTAATTATTCTGACAAAAAAACTTGGCAGGTACATATACGGGAACAGGGCAAATGAGCACATGACTGTTGAAGAACTGAATGCCCTAGAGAGGTACTTAGAGATATGGATGTACAACATCCGCTCAGCAAAGGTAACTCGCAGAAACTCCCAAAAATTCTTAAAGAAATATCGTTTCAGACATTGCTGAAGCCTTCTTGTCTAACAGATGCAGATGATGATTCAAGAGATCCAAGCACTGAAAAGCAAGGCATGTCAACAAAGAAAAGTTTTACTTAACTCTATAAGCACCCAACGCAACATTCCCAACGTACTAAAAGTATCTCTGTATATGCAGGAAGGCATGTTGAAAGCTTCAAACGAAATTCTCCAGGAAAAGGTACCGATTGTGAATTGACTCTGGCCTATAAACTTCCTTGAGGTCTTGTGTCATGTCATGGTAGAGGCTGACGCTATGAATGTGTTGTTGAATGCAGATAGTAGAACAGAGTGGTTTGCTCGACGTAGGCATGATGGTAGCAGATCAGCAGAATGGGCATTTTAGTACAGTCCCACTGATAGAAGAGATCACTAACCCACTGACTATACTGAGTGGCTATTCAGAGATGGGCTATTCCTTCTAACGGTAATAACACCCTGGGGGGTTCTTCTGTTGATTATTAGCGTGTAATACACCTAATAAAGCTTGTGTTATGGTTTGCTCTGCTACTTTGTCGTATCTTATATAGACCATAGTCCCTCAGGGGTCAGGAGTGCCTTGGTGTTGTATTGTCTTGAGTTCTTGTGCTATACTTTCCCTAAAGAACTCTTGATGGGTTCAATTGTTGTGTTATCTGACTTAATTAAGATATCTATGTTTGTGTTTTGTTTTAATCTTTGTATCTAACAGTACTACACAAAGGAAGTGATGTGTGCAATTGGACAAAAATGGACACATGATCTCAGTTTGCGCAGATCAAGGTGAGCAAAAGTGATGTACAAAAGGCACTATAAACCATGCTGGGAAATCACTAACACTGTCAGATACTACGCTGAGTCTATCAGCATAACTAAGTGCCAACAGCGTCATTTCAATTTTTGCTTCTAAGTTATACAACAATAGCTATAATCGTATCAGAGGTCGAACGAACCTTCTAAACTCAAGGTCGGCAAATATGACACTATCCACATAGCTGCAGACATCATCTACCCACGAAATGCTGACAAAAGATAGCTTTATATGAAAAACAAATGGAGCAATGCTTGCAACATAAACATGTGATTCTTGTCATCGGGTAAGAAAGAATTTGACATTCTAGTGTACTTCCTAGCATTCGAATAACCATGTGAATCATAATCACTAATTGGGTTAGGAGAAACTGCAATTTCTGAAACAAACATCGCAGCTTCAGGCCCCAAGACCACGGGTCACTTTGTATGCATACAGGATGGCCCAGAAGAAATGTTTTTGAATGCAGTGTGCAGACTTTGAAATTACTAGCTGCAAAATAGTCGTTTGAGAAAACATATCTTGAAAAAAGATCAGGTTTACTGTTTCACCAGAGCGAGAATGAATACTGTAGAGTACTCAGTACAAACACCACTCATGGTAGAGAGTAAAATACATTGTCCCGTTGGTTTCCACAACCAATACACACCTTATTGGAAAAAACTAGGAAGCAAAAACTACGAATCCCGCATAAGAGACACCATAGTTTTATCAAGCTGGTATGCTCAAATAGACATCATTTAATGTACTTCAGCTCTTCTGGCCTGTTCACAGAAGCAAAACAATGAAGAAGGGTTAGGACAAACAAGGAATCTTTTTGGAGAAAATTGAAAGGAAAAACTGTTACGGAAGTAGCCTACCGCAATCAAACTGTGTTAACAAGTATGATCATGCTGAAACTAACACAACTTCAGCCTATATACCTTCAGAATGTTAGCAGTTGTCATTATTGCAGCTTTTGCACCGGCAAAACTAGAATCATTATGTATTTACCTGGGTTGAGGAGATGTGGATGAATAAATGGCAAGTGTATTAGTTATTTGGGTTTCATGAGCCAGCTTGTGAGGCCCATAGCCTCTTAGATTAATCAGATATCACATGAAAAAAGGTACTTCTGAATTAGGTGTAGCTTTCAATTTCAGATACACAGAAAGCTGAGTTCTCTTCCTTTTCCATTTCCAACAGTGGTTAATTGATCTGATGTGCAGATACCAGTGAGTACATTACATTCTAACATAGACATAAAGTACTTCTATATGTTATACTAATCTACAATTTGTACATCGCAAGAAAATCTACAGTTTGGTCTAAAATTAATGACAAGTGTTTCCAGAAAGTTATCTTTGTATTTAGCTGGCATGAGGCGATGTGGATGAACCTGGGGGTTAACACAAATTCATCCTATACATTCAGAGTTTTAGCAGTCCTAATTAAGTACTGCAAATTCACATATATGAAATTAGAACCACTAAGTATACCGTCCAACGAAAGCTAAAAGCATCTGCAAGACTAATGAAATAAAACCGTGCAGTTGCATGACTCCAATCAGAAGCGAATACTCCCAAGCTAAAACTGACACGCCACATCCTATATTTCAAAGTTTGCAGTCCACTCAGTAGTCAGAACAATACATTATCTGCGCGACGCAATCGAAATGTTTGACTTAATGTTCTCTTACAGAGGTAAATATGCACTAAACACAACATATGCTGAAATTGGATCATCATATGAGAATGAGGAGGAGAAGGGAGGATATGACGGCAGAAAGAACAAACCTGAGACCTTGTCCTCCCACCAGTAGATGAACCTAAGGTTGGCCCCCTGCTTGTCCATCTTGTAGAGCTGGTACCAGTGCTCCGCCACCTCCGATCCCAGCACGGCGCCGGTGAGGGCCCCGAACCCGGTAGCCAGCACAACACCTGCAGGCAATATTACCACCATCCGGCAATCACATCTCGTATGAGCAACACCGACAGAGGTGAAGATCGATCAGGAAACCCCCAAACCACCGCCGCAAAAGCATCAATCCATCGTACCGTGCGGCGCCTTGGAGTACTTGAAGGCGATGCCTCCGAGGTGGGCGGCGCCGACGAGGGCCCCGGTGAGCGCGAACTTCCTCGAGTCCCGCAGGGCCTTGAGCTGCATCGCATCTCTAGTGAGACGAGAGCCGAGAGGAGAAGAAGACGAAGAGGGAGGAAGCGGACGGATCGGGATAGGGGATACCTGGGGCCCGTAGACTGGGTCGGATGCGATGAACTCCTGGACGTCGGCGTCAGACCACTTGGGGAGCGGCTCGGCGCGGCCGTAGACCTTCTTGTAGTAGTCGAGGAAGGCGAAGTTGCGCGCCCAGTGCTGCTTGACGCCCTCAAAGTGCTCGCCGATCCCCATCGCCGCCCTAACCCCTTCGATTCGATTCGACGGCGAGGTCTCTTGGGTTTTGTTTTGGTCTTGGACGGATTCTCTTCTCTTCTCTTCTCTTCCCTTCCCTTCCCTTCCCTTCTCGGGGAAGAAGAAAGGAAGGCGTCAGTCAGGTGATGGATACATGGGCTGGGCCGGACTGGGCCGGTCTTGAATGGGCCCAACTAAAGTACTGAACAGAAAAGAAAAGGGAAATGAATTTTTTTTTAACACCGACCTCCTTTCCAGAGTTTTCATTGGAGGCTCTTTGACGGGATACAACATCGGGGAACGAATCCCCGCGGGCTCGGCTCACGCCTGGAGCTCTGCCACTAGACACCATGCCCGTTCGCACTTTCTCCCTCTTTCACAGCAAAAGAATGGATTTCTTCATTCTCTTCCTCAAAGCAAAATAGATCAACATACGCCCGAGCTAGAGATGGCCAAATGACCCATTCAGGCTGTTCCGGTATGAGCCCGATTCGGCACGGCTCGAACGGCCCATCTACTGTAACGGACTGTGTCGTGCCTCCTCTCGGCCCACAGCACGGCCCGTCAGTGACCATGCCGTGCCGGATCAGTCTGGGCATGATTTCGGCCCGGCGGCACGGTCGGCCCAGTGCCACGGGCGGCCCGTTGGCACAATCTGCCCAAAAACATAAAAAATAGCCAAAATTAAAAATATATATAGAAAATAGATAAAAATATAAAAATAGATAAAAATAGCTACAAAATTAAATATATATATATAATAAAAAATAACCGAGCATATGCGTACCAGGTCTGATCATACTGGGCCGTGCCGCGCGCTCGGTCCAGGCACGGCCCGTGACCTCATGCCGTGCCGGCCCGACCCGTCTCGACTCGGACCATGCTGTGCCTGGACTATGCCTACATATCGTGCCTCGGACCGGCCTAGCAACAAGGCCTATTTAGTCCGAGCAACAAGGCCACCGCCCTCCTCATTCCCTTCCACTTTTCTCTCTTTAACATTTGAGTTTTCTCTCTTCTGGTACTCTCTGTTTTTTATTCGAATTTTTAGGTGACTTTTTTTTTAAAACTCTTTTTTTGGCCTAATTTTTTTTAATGGAAACTTATTGCGAAAGTTTTTTGCAAATTATTGATGAAAAAGTTTTTGTGAAAAGTTTGTGTACAATTTTTTGGTGAAAATGTTTTTGACAAAACTTTTTACAAATTTTTGTGGATTTTTTTTTTTTTGCAAAATTTGGTTAAAAGGATTGAAAAGTAACGCAGAAAGTGGCAATCACTTGTAAATTTGATTATGCCTTGCTCTTCTTGTCTTGCCGGTTCACAGCATTCCCAGTCAGTAGCAGTTGTGTACTGTAGAGGATCTGTATCCAGCAAGGGTTACTTGGCAGAGGAGGAACCCCTTTTGATTTGCACTGCCATGCTCGATATCAATCTTATCTCAATCTCCATGCATGCAGCAAAAAGTCAAAAAGAAAACTAAGGAAGTTTACTAGTGGACAGACACCCATTGCATGAACCGAATGCGGATGGAGTTCTGAAACCGGCTCCTCTGACGCACCTCACACGTAGGGAAAGGCACTGGGTGAACTGTGACTTTCCTCGGATGCATGAACAGTGGTCTAATAAACAGTAATTCAGCCAGATCAGTGATTTACTGCAAGAACAATACTTTCACTTGTACATTTCATTCTCTACGTCAGAGTAGCCGGTTCTCGGAGTTCTTCGGAGGATCGGACCTGGGGATCGGAGTTCATACGCTCCCAGCTCGTGGAATTTTTACATTTTGATTCTTTTAAAAAACATATCGTATCAATAAATTCTTACAAAATTAATTTTTAAAAATAGACTTTTTTGCACCACTCTATAACATTTAGCACTGTAGTTAAATAGCACGACGATATTCTATTTTGGATTTAAAAGATCATATATGGTAGGTACTACGATGTTAATTATCATAGTGTTATGGCGCCGTAAAAGAGGTATATTTTTCAATTATTTCTCCATAGTTCCATACATAGAATTTTTTTAAAAAAATGACTAAATTCTAAAAATTCCACCAAGCACATCTCGCCACACGGCCTGGTTCCGTCACCTACATGACAATATTGCTTGTAATGCTCTTCGGAACGTCGCACCAAGTAACAACGCGGAAGACAGCGAGGTCTGCCCGTTCCGCTAAGGTTGTCTCGTCCGCCATCTGCTGAACCCAACAGTGATGCCCGAGGAGTTGCTGGGCAGTGGAAGTGGACCAAGTGTGGGGAGGAACGCATGTGAAGGAGACAACGACACAATAGGCCAGGACGCCACGAGTCGCATAGGCCAACCTCGTCCAAGGTCGAAAGAACCGACGGACATCGGCTGACAAGGGTCTACCGCTAGCGGCGAGAATTGCATCACGCGCGTGCTGAGAAAGGAAAATAATTAAGAAACTACCATGGAAGAAAGTGGTGACATTGAACTCCTCTGTCGAGACACCGACGGCTCCGAAGATGAAGCTAGTAAGGTCGTGAGCCTGGAGATCCTATCGAGCCCGATCAGCATAAGCCAGAAACGCCCAACGGAGGCGACTCCCCTCCGCAGAGAAGGCATCAGTCCAAGGCACGATGCAACGTTCTGGCATCGGAGCTGGACGAGGGACAACAACCTCCTTGGTGGAGGTCTGCAGTGTTGTAGCAAGCAAAGCCCTGGGGGGGGGGGGGAGGCACGGAGGAGTAAGCCCAAGAGCCACTGACCCAGTCGGAGTGGATCCCGACTGAGAGTTATGAAGGCCAAGACCGGCGCCGGTCGGAGAGGAACCAGGTAGGCTGTCAAGATCAGCCGCTGAATCAGCCGTAGTGGGACCGGCAAAAGAGGAGACGTGGCGGATTTGGCACCAACCGGACCCATCCGAACCGGAGGAGCTACCATGCGAACGTTTGCAGTCCATGGCATGGTGTCAAAAACCTTTATAGCAGAAGCACACTGGGGGGAGACGACAGTCCACCTGTTCGTGAGTCGACGGCAAGCAGTTGAGGGAGCGGTCATCCAGGGCAGTCGGCAGGCTGCGTATGCATGGTGCATCAGCTTGGCAGCCCTTAGGCACCTGAGGGTGGCGACGATGGCCAGTGACCAGAGTCCAGCCATCATCAACAGGTCGTGGCAACAGAATCGAAGTGGCTATGTGCTAAGGAGGAAAGGTGGTATGAATTGCAGGAGCCGCTCCAGTGCCGTAGCAGTGCAAAGTCGCAGAGGACTGAGCCCTCCTGGCAGCAGCTAAGAAACCGGTTAGAGGAGCATGATGGAACGGAGCACTCAGCACGTCGTCCTAGAGGGTAACTTTCCCCTTTTGCTCGGAGGACGACCTCATAGCCTTGGTGACCAGCGCGGTGAACAACGGTCTCAAAGGCGAACGCTCAGCTGATGAGGCAGAGAGTGGGGTGTCGTGCAACCAACGCTGCATCTTTGTCCTACCCTCGAAAGAGGCGCATGGGTGGTTGACCGTTGACTCCAGCGCAACAAATGTGGAGGCAAAACCAAACAACCCAAGACGGGCCAGGGCTGAAGCCCCTTGTCTCATGGCCCACCCGCGAAAATTGGTAGCTGGACATGCATCTATCATCAGTGATCTCATGGGGAAACCCTAGAACTTTGTGCCCTAAGAGCTTTTTCAGTAGACTAGCCAAATTATACCCTCCATATCTCCATATGCAGTGCCCTCTATAAAGATTCTATATCTATATTTCTTCACATTCCAACATATTATCTATATTTCACTCTCCATATTCTATTCTTCTATATTTTAGTAATATCTTGTAACCGTACTCATGTCAGCATGATATTACCAAGCTCAGTACAACAGCTCTATACACAGGCACCATGCCATGGGCGGCGACGAGTGAGCTCATCGGCGGCAAGCGGTACGATGTCTCGGTCATGAAAGGACAACAACAACACTAGTGCGCAAAAGCGAATCCATTTGAGGCATTGCCGACCGAAGGGCCTGGCCGGAGCATGGCTGGTGTCTAGCGCCATGGCGCGGCGCTGCTTGGCTCGCATGGACAGTTGTGCCGACGACGGTCCAAGGTTGATTTGACGTGGGCAAAAGACTAAGGGAGGTCTAGGTAAGCTCACTGTGCTCTTGGTTGCTCAGGGAAGGCTTCTTAGCAGCGATTTGTTGACGGGGTCACCGAGGAATATAATGGAGTTGAGGAAGATGATGCGTGAAGGCTCGATTTGGCCGGGAATGATAGGGTTTCACACGATAATCGGCGGAGAAGACCCTGTGCAACCTTCCTCTACGTGATTTAAGGCTCTGTTGGAGCGGATTTGAGCTTGAAACGACGCTGCACAATGCGAGGTGCTATGTGATTTGCGGCTGGCCAAGAGAGAGGTTGCTTCTAGCTAGCATTGTTAAGCGATAACAAATCCGATCCGTGTCTTCCCTATCCACTCCAAGGCCTTGTCGTTGCATGCTGATCATGGTCATGGTTTCTTAGTATCTGCTTCCGTAGCATGCAGCAGGTGTGGCGGTGATTCAGCTCGATCACAAGATCGACGACGATTCGTAGAGGCTATCACTGTATCACATCACAATCCGGCAGGAGAGACAACAGGGATCGATCACCGACTGATCGGCCATAGCCTGCTCTCGGCGACGCACGCATGGTCGACAAGATAAGACCACGCGACGTTTCATGAATCGTGGCGCCAGCAGACAGAACTAGGCTCGTGATGTTCATTCCTTCGTATATAGGTTTTTCTTCTTATTGGTACTAGCACAGGAAGTAACAAGAACAATTCAGAGAACTCCCTTAAGATATAAAAACACTGCAGCTGAATATTCTATTGGCAGAGATTAATTATATATAGACATGTTTGATTTAGGGCGGTACCAACAAATCTTTTTTTGGGCTGACCTATGAAATTTGGCCTTTTTCTTAACTGGATACTTTATGTGCAGAACTAACAAGCCATGTAAGTTATATATTTTTTAGTCCTTGCGTCGATCCAAAATTATAAAAAACCAAAGATTCACTCTAACCTAATTAAATTAAAGAAAAATAAACTAAATGTTAACTCAGAACTATCCATTGCGCACCCACTTACATCCCTATATCTAACAATGCATTTGACACCTACTGTCACTACTACAGAACATGGTTTTACTGTCGGTTCCAAACCAGCTTTCACTACCGGTTTTAGAACCGGCAGTTTGCAACAGGCAGTGATAGCTAAATTGCTATCACTGCTGGCTCTTGTCCATCGGCAGTGAAGCCTTTTTTTTTAAAAAAAAGATATGAGCTGGCTTGATTTTGAGCCGTCTCGGCTGCTGCTCCCGCAACCGCTGCTGCCGGGCACTGCTGCCACCAGAGAGGAAGCCGGCTCCTAGCCTGTGCTCCAGCCCCCGTCGCCACCGCCACCGCCCGCAGCCACCTCGCACACAGATCCACAACACACAGCACCACATCACACAACACAAATGCGGCGGCACAAAGGCCGCCGCCACATCACACAACACACGGTCCGCTTCAAAGGAGGCGAAGAGGTGCACCACCGCACAACAGGCAGAGGAGGAGGCCACGACTACACCGAGAAGGAACAGATGAGTACACATGGAATCCATCGACCAATCAGCATCCCCTTCTTTAATCCTGATGCTACGAACAACAGGAAGAGGAGAAAGAAAAGAAAAGAAGTTAAAAAATTCCTATCCATCTCGAAACGACAATCGGTGATCTCTAGGCTCTAGGTGGTGAAGAGGAACTGCGAGGCCTGGGAGACAGTGTCGTCCACCCACCTCCGCTACTCGTCCATGAGCTCGGGGCTGAGCCGGACCATGAGCACGCAGAACTCTGTCTCGCTGAGCGCGTCATCGCCATCGAAGTCCCCCTCGGTGAGCATCTTGCGGAGGTCATCGTCGAACATGCCGCCCAGCCCCAGCAGCGGCGCGTTGTGGTGCAGGCTATCGAAGGTGATGAGCCCACGCGGCGGATCCATGAGCAGGCAAAAGCCGCTCGCCAGCTCCTAAATCAGGCCCTCCTCCCCCAGCCTCTCCGCCATCACCGGAAGAGGAGCGCGACGAGGACGACGACACAGAGGAGGAGGAGAGGGGGAGAGGAGGAGTAGGTGGTTCTGGATGCGCATGAGTGGATGAGCAGATCGAGATCCATGCCATGGATCTGGATCGAGATCGGGTTTCTTAGAGAGAGAGGATGGGATCAGCTAGAACGGAGAGATTGAGTGGAGGGGTTTGAGGAGGAGGAGGACAGCCGGTGAGATCTAGAGGACTGCGAACACACACACACACACACACACACACACACACACACACACACACACACACACACACACACACACACACACACGCAGAGAGAGATTGAGGAGATAACGCTCCGATCCACTCGGCACAGAGAGATAAGGCGTGGAGGACCGAGGAAAATATCTTGCGAGCCGAGAGCGCCGGACCCGAGCCAAAATCGGATTAGATAGAAATTTTGGGTTCAGACGGTATCACTGCCGGTTTGAATTATGAACCGACAGTGATGAGGCTCATCACTGCTGGCTCATAGCTAGAGCCGGCATTATGAGCCTCATCACTGTCGGTTCATAAGCTATGAATGCTGATTCTTTTCATATAGCTTACGAACCAGTAATGATGTTCCATCACTGTCGGCCTATTAGAATTCAGCAGTGATGGATCGGTATATAAGACTGGTTCTGTAGTAACGTGTATGCCTGCCCAATTAAGAGTACCATTGGCACTTAATTTGCTTAACGCCAAGCTATCGTGATTCTCGATGTTGCTAATGCTTAGTAAACTCGATGTTGCTAATGCTTATTACCACTGGCACTTACTTTGAAAATTGCAAATCAACACTCATATCGCTCGCTGAAAGAAGTCCAGATTTGTAATTTCCCAAAACGAACCTATATATTTACAATTTTTTGATTTTAAAAAATAAAATATATCGGCCCGCCATGGGTATAACAACATGACGGTTGTGGCCCAGCCCAAGTGAATGCCGCAATAAAGCAGGCCGGCGTGGTCATGGCCCAGCTGCATGCACACGCGGTTCGGTTGGCCCAAAGCGCGTGTAAAATTAAGCGTGGCGGTTGCAGTGCTCCCAATCATAACTCCCCTCACCAACTCAACACCGCCCCTCTCCTACACACTCCACACACACACACACACACACACACAAAGAAAAAGAAACACTTCTTCTCTCACTCCCAAAAGAAGAGGAAAATCTCACACACGCACGCATGATCATATGGTAAATCTATTCCATCGTGCAGTATGGCCACCGGTTCATGCACACGTCTTGTTTAATTCACCGCTGCATGCATGCAATATTGCGTTTCCCTTCTAAGAATTACACCATGAATACACGTGCTAATTCAATTCCACTTTGAAGAACTACTAGGGTTTAGGGTATATACCCACTTTATCGTGAGCTACGTATATGCTAGATAGCTTGGTAATTCTGCGTGCCGGCCAGCAGATCCAACGCGCAAGATCATGAGAATTTTCTTAGCATAAAAAAGGAACATCATGCGGTTATATATGTGACATTGTGTCTAGCTTAATTGTGCAAGCCACATAATTATGCAGAATGTTTCATTATCACGCCTGAAATTTTCTGGAAAGAACGGCTTTATTTGTATTATGGTTAGTATTTACGTTCCATATTACCCCCTCCAGTCACAAATACATGATATTTTGGACAAGCTTTCAGTCAAACTTTTAAAGTTTTGACCAAAGTATATCCTTTGGAAAGATGAAAATGTACTATTAGATTTTTCTTGAAATGCACTTTCTTGATATCATAATTTATTGGATTTTATAAATATATTCCAATATAACATAGTTGTCAAAACTAAGTTTTCATGGCCGTATTGTTCTAAAAAACGTCTAGTATTTGTGGCTAGAGGGAGTATATATAAAATTGGCTAGCAAGGTCCTTAATTTAATTAGGTTGGGATCTTCTTGAAGGATGGATATTAATATCGCAAGAGGTTTTTTTTTTATTTCAAGCATAGGATATATAAATGCATAATATTTTAGGTTTCACATGGAACAAAAGAAACACAATGTCGTTTACAATATCTAGAGTGAAGCGGCTGGATTCTAGTTTCTGAGCAATGTTCATGAACCTATATGTATGACAAAAAGGTTTAATATTAGAACTTGGAAGATCAAGCATTTTTATGTGCCACCGTACATTTGTAAGTCTCAATATGTATATTGTTCTATGTCTTCATCATTTCATGTAACAAAAAAAAGAAAGATGTGAGCTAATGCCAAAAGGAAAGATCAATCGATGGTTCAGATGAAGATTAACTTGGAAACAAAATAATAAAGAGGAAATATTGATTGGAACATAAAAATATGCATAAGGCCACTTAATCTTTATTCCGTCTCTAATCGAGTTCTGCATGATCAAATAGAAATTAGCATACTGTTACACAGGCTATGTGAACTAATTCATGCATGGAGCAGCAGTTGCATGGGCATAGAATTACCTCATCCTATTCCGTTACATATTAACCATGCCCTAGCCCAAATAATTAAGTGTCTGCATGTACATATGTATACATATATAATACGTGCAAGTACGCATGCAAGCATGCATGCTTTGAGCCCCAGATCATGCATGCAGAAGTTACTTGAAGCTTGTGCAAACCTTGGGAGATTCTAGCAGAGGGTTCCAATCCCAAATCTTTTCCATGCTAGGGAAAGGAAGCAGTGGGCCTTGTGATGGTAAGGGCTGGTTAGGGTTTGCCTCGTTATTGTAAGACCCAATTGCCCTACTCAGCTCATCTATGGGAATGGTTGCCATTGCGTTTGAGTTTGCATTAAGCAGAGCGTGCGTGGAAGAAGGGAGCATTATAGGTGGATTGGCGCCTTTCATGTGGTAGAGCGATGTACCGTCCTCCTCCGTCGACGTGGTGGAGCTCAGCGAGGCGGTCGAGAGGAACATTGACGTCTGCAGCGCCATTGTTGCTGCTGGAGCTGCAGTAGACGATGTCATGCCGGTGTTTATTGCGCCATTGTATGGCTTATTCATGAGAGCAGATGAGTGGCCGCCGTTGAACATTGGCGCCAGGCGGGGCGACGCCGACGTCCGGTGCTTCTTGTCCATCGTCGCTGCCGCCTTTGAGCCGGATGATCGTGTTGTTGTGGTGTTGAGGTGGAAGTTTTCCTCGATCCCTGGGCGTTTATACACTCGGCAGAGAGAAATTTCCTGATATATATGGCGATTAGATGAAGGAACTAATTAGATTAATCCAAAATAAAATTAGCGATTCCAAATGAAAAAAAATAATAACGCATACAATTAGGAGAGGCTGAAAAATTATTCTTATTATGAAAGTGATTTGATCACACATAAGTATAGGCCCCAGTTATAAGAAGAAGAGAGGAAATGTGCAAGCAAAAAAGAAGAGATAGAATAGGTTACGTTATAACATAATTCTGCCATGTTGAAAGAAAAACTAAATTCAATGTCAAATAAAGGGCGTGCTTCATGCTACCCTAAAGAAACAATTAAGTACTCTCTATAACAGTCCAAAATATTAGTTAAATTTCTTATTTAGATCTCATGCTGTCTGGCTTCTAGAGCTATCTACTGTATTGTTTTAGAACCGTGGGGTGGTTTTCCCTTTTGGGGTAGTTAGTTATCCCAGATACGAACATCTTAGAAAAGTAAGATACAAACTTTTTACATATGAAGGATGTCGATGCATGATGCATACATCCAAAAAGGAGGGACCAGCCTTTGCAAAGGCAAACTGAAGAAAGAGTCATCGATCTGTGCGAAAATTGGGAAAAGTTTTCAAGTTCTTTCTGTTTTGAAAACGTACTAATTAATTACTGAAAAAAATAAGATGCCCTAACTGCAAGTGATGCGAATAGCATAATTAACTGGGGATTGAACAAATTGGAGAGGTATGTGTGCATAGATCTAATTTTAATTTATTTTTCAATAATTAGCTAGGTTGTCGCAAAAAAAAAAATTGTCGATTAGGTTTAACCGCCTACGAAATCATGATGATCTTAGCTAGATGCCTAGATCTTGCACTTGCAATTCTCACGGTGCGCTTTTAACACTTATGCACAGCAGTTTGCATACACATGCCGGCCGGCGATCACAAACAGATCGAAGCTAGCCATCATGCATCAACCCAACTCCCAAAAGCGTGAGGGGAATTTTAAGTGGATGCATATTTCACTGGAACACTTTATTCTTTTCTAAGATCTCAAAGAATATCAAAAGTCCAAAACCAATCCTATTAAGGATCTCATAAAACATCCAATTAAGGAAAACTAAAACATCTAGAAACACAAGATTTCTCAAAAAAAAACATTACTAGATAGAAATTAACCTTTTGGTATCGATCGGTCTCGCCATGTGGCAGACGGTACTCGTTCATGATCCAGCTGCTCCTGATGCCCTTGGGCGCCTTACCCACGTAGAACACCAGAGTCTTCTTCAGCCCAATCGACCGGTTGCCCTCGACGCGCACCATCCGGTCCGCCCCTGTCGCCTTCCAGTAGCCCGACGGCGTGACCCGGTTCGGCCGGTCGCCGTTGCGGTACTTGCGGTCTCTTGGCACGTAGAAGAACCACTCCTTGTCCCCAATCGAAGCCAAAGCTGTTGTTTATGTAGAGCATGTAGACACAAGAATGCATCCCATGATAGATGAAAAAGTAAGCGAAAAGTTGAAGGCTCACATGAAATCAAAAGGGGGTCACATGCATGAAATCATGCCCAAATCAGAGCGTGCATAGATAGATCTTTTAATTACTAGCAGCTAGCTGGTGGCCGTTCAGTTGCTTACCCGGAAGATCACATGGGTCGTAGCGGTAGAGGTCGACCAAGTTGATGAGCTCGATATTGAAGCGCTTTCCCTCTACCCTCCGGCGGAGGTAGAAGTCGATGAGCTCCTCCTCCGTCGGGTGGAACCGGAAGCCCGGCATCACCATGTCGTGCGCCTGCACGTCGTCGCCGCCTGCGCCGCACGCCATGTCGTGCACGTGGTGGTTATGATCTCCCCGTGCTCGACGGCGGCCTTGAGTCATCGATCTCCTCTCTCGCCAGCCAACCTTTATAGCAGCAGGAGAAGAGGGAGAACATGAGGAGGAGAAGGACTGGAGGACTATAGTACTAGACCACCAGCCCTAACTACACACACACGCCACACACAGAGACAGATCGAGACACAACTAGACAAGGGGATGGCCGACCGGCCGGCCTATACCGCTGTGGGGCGTGGTCTTCCTCGTCTCTTCGAAATGAGGTTAATTGGTGCAAGTGGTGGTACTACTGGTGGTGGAAGGGACAGATAAGAAGATTAGATACCTAAAACTTAATTAGACAGCACCAATTAAGATTAAGATGAAGACCTGTTGATATGTACCGGTATTAATAGCTGTTACTTTTAGCTGCCAAGATTTGGAGCGAGAGATCACACATCACACAGTTGCTCTAGCTACTCTTATATATATACCTCTGAACATATGTTTATGTGTCATCTTGTAAGTAGCTAGTGCCCCTGCAGGTAAAAAAGGAGAGAACAATATAGTATTGTTTGGCCTGCAGGTTCTTATATATACTAGCTAGTAGCTAATAGCTAGCCGGGAAGGAACTGGCTACAGTTGAAGCTTGAAAAGAAAAGAGGGAAGGGGACCTGCAACAAAAGCTCAGCGGTGGCCTATAAATTTGAGCGCTACGTATACTGGCTTGTCCAGTTTTTGCAGCGAGAAGCCAGCTAGCTAGGTCAATCGACTGCACGTCGGCGGAGTGGGACAGCGGCGGCGTTGCTTGCACCCTAGCTCATGTATATATGGTCCCGAACTCCAAACACACGGCGTGTGAGATTCAGATTCTCGTAGCTGGCTTCATCGATCATGCACCGAGTAGAATCCATGCTTCTTCTGAATCTCTCTGAGACACATGCAGTATTATTTTCAGCTCAAAAAATCCTTTACCTTCCACTACATGAAAAACAGACACAAGAGACACATAATTAGTGAGGTCAGTTATGTAGTTTCGGGCGAGACCAGACCATGATCCGTCCCTAATGATATTAGTGACAGGTCATAAATACACCCGTCACACATTAGTGACGGATCTATCTAGGCCAGTTATAATTGATACCTGATGTTATGACCTGTCACTTATGACATGATATTAGTGATGGATCTCCCTAGGCTAGTCGTAAGTGACGTGTCATGGTAGGATCTGTCACTGATGACAAATATTAAGTGACGTATATTATTATGACTTGTCACTGTGATGATTCTCTAATATCGTGTCTGATGACAAATATTAAGTGACGTGTACTATTGTGACATGGTTATTATGCGCCCAGCAATTACAAAGCGCGACCTTGGCACCAACTTCTGGCGATTTTCTTCAGTTCCACTAGAGACTCTAATATCTTGTTGATTTAAAGTTTGAATTATTGCTAGGTCTTTGAAGATTTGTATCTTCCCCTTTCCTCCTCTCCTAACCCCTATTTAGTAGAGTTTTGTACTTGGAGTTGTAATAAATTATTTTGTATCTTTATCTAAAATCTTAGTATAAGTGAGTTGTATTTATGTTAGATTTGATACTAGGTTTGCATGATCTATCATGAGATGTCACAGATCTAGTATAATTATATGAAATTTTTAATCACATATTTAATCACGCAATTAAGGTAATTATTAATGAAGAATGAAGGTTTTCACATTGTAGATGCATGGCAGATAGAAGTTGAATATACCTTGAGATCCGGACTTGTCCAGAGTACCTAAGCAGGGTGAAGTATTTCATAAGTGTTGCATTGATGGATATGAAATATCAGGGTAAAAAGGCAATGTATTGTCCATGTCACGATTGCAGAAATGATAAGAAGTTTTTAAAACCAGATAATGTCCATGCACACTTAGTCATGCGTGAATTCAAAGAAAATAATACATGTTGAAACAAACATGGAGAGGAAGGCCTTAACGAAGGAGAGATGTATCGAGGTATCCATGCCGATAGTGTGGATCAAGGACTTATACCCGGTGGTATGGATTATGATCTCAAGGATGATGACATATTTGGTTTCAATGATAATGATCTTGTGGATTTTATGGAGAATGTGGATCAGATGGTGCGGGATATTGAGTGACAGAACGAGTATAATAATGGTGAATTTGCTAAATTCCAGGAATTTGTATGAGATTCCAAGGTGACTATTTATGCCAACTATAAGAAGTACACACAGTTATTTGGGGACCTAAAACTTCTACAGCTAAAGACAACCTATGGTTGGACTGACAAGAGTTTTGAAGTATTTCTGGATCTGCTAAGGGACATTCTACCAAAGGGAACTTGTGACTGAGTGCGTCTACAATACGAAGAAGATGAATTATCCTTTAACTGGAAATAGAAAAAATACATGCATGTAAGCATGATTGTATCTTGGTTCGTGGAGAGTATGCAAAGCTGGGTCAATACCCCGTTTGTGGAACCCATCAATATAAGCATAGAAATGACAGTGATGGCAAGGATGGAGGCAAGAAAAGTAAAGGGTCTCCTAGGAAGGTGCTGCTATATTTTCCTATAATTCTCCTTTTGAAGCAATTGTTTGACAACAAAAAGGAGACCCAATTGGTGCGTTGGTATAATGAAGGTCGTAAGAACAACACATTGATATGGCACCCAACAGATTCCACTTAGTGGCGAACCATTGGTTCCACAATCGGTTGGTTCGCTGAAGAATTGAGAAATATTAGGTTTGCTATGAGCATACATAGCATGAATCCATTCGGTAATACGAGTACCTCACATAGCACATGTCATGTTATATTGTCGATCTACAACCTTCCACCTTGGATTTATAAAAAATGAAAATACATTGTGTTGTCAATCTTGATATCAGGACTGAAACAACCTGACAAAGATATCGATGTATACCTTAGACTTTTAGTCGATGATCTTAAGAAACTCTAGTCGGAAGGCATCAAGGTTTTGGATCAGTACAAGCAAGAATACTTTACCTTGCACGCTATGTTGTTCATCACCATCAATGATCCGCGAGCATTTCGTAACTTGTCAGATCAGAGTAAAAGAAAAGGTGAAGCTTGCTCCTATTGCTTAAATGACACATGTAGTTTGAGGTATATGAAAAAAAGGAATATGGAATAATAAATCAATACTATTTGAGATAGAGTATTAGGAAAAATTAGATGTTCGCTACTCTATCGACAGCATACATATAAAGAAGTATATTGGCGAGAATCTGATCGTTACATTACTCCAAATAAAGTGAAAAGAAAATGATCATGAGAACGCACGAGCTGACCTTGAAGAAATATGCTTAAGGTCGAAGCTTCATGCACATGATACGGAAAAAGAAAAATACCTACCCCAGTAGCTATCACTCTCTCCAAGAAGGAGAAAAAAGAATTCTTTGAGTTCTTGCACAGTATGAAAGTTTCCTCCAGTTACTCGTCTAACATCGCAATACTTATTTCGGTGAAAGAGTAGAAAATGAATTTCACCATGATGAAGTTCCATGATTGCCATGTGATGATGATGTCACTGCTTACGGTAGCTATTTAGAACATCTTCCCAATTAAGGTTTGTGAGGCTATCATAAGCCTGCGCTTTTTCTTTAATGCAATATAAAGTGATACTTCCTTGTGGGTTTCAATGACTTATATGACTCTTCAATCTTGATGCCATCGATATATCGTTATTACATATCTTCACATTATAAGTCCCTTGAAACTCAACATTAATTAATTAATACAACTAAGTATTAAATCTAACTATTTTTATATTTATAGACACTTGATCAAAGAAAACAAAGAAGAAGGAGCCCATCAGATTTCTTGACCCTGAGGCCATTTTAGTCTCGATCATCAAAGTGCATAGCGACTACGTTGTGGACTATATGGTCAGGACAATGCAATACTATTATAAGATGGACTACTTGTTGGGCGACCACAACACCAGTGACCATTGGATCTTACTGGTAATTTACCTCAAGTGGAACTTGGTGTGGTACATCGACTCATCAAGATTAGCAGGACCAAAAGGCAAACCTGAAGAGCGCGATTACAATGTTGTAAAAGGACTCTTTGACGCATAAGTTTTGTCTGGCTTAATTTACATATTTAATTTTTCTAGCATTCAAATATTCTCTAATCGGCTCCTTTTTATGCAGGGCTTTTGATAAGTACTTTTGAGCTGATCCTGATTATAACGCGAAAAATGGCCGCAGACTGACACACAACACCGGTGTCGGAGGGTTAACTCCTGTCGTAGGGATCCTGAGGGACCCCTTTTTAGAGATTCGACCGGGGGGATGATCCTGAATATGTTCGTCGGAGAAATAAATGGGTATATATGCAATGGCCAGCGGGGTGGAATGATCTAATGTGGAACGGAGTAAATGCGCTGGTGTTTAGACAGGTTCGGGCCGCACGGAGGCGTAACACCCTACTCCTGTATGGATACTATAAATGTCTTGAGAATGTCCCTCAAGGATGTTGAAGATTACAAGAATATCTGCCTATCTTAGAGACTGGGGCTCCTTGTTCTTCGGTTTGCGCGTATCTCTTGGCTTTGGGTGCTCTCGATCTTCTCTTCTCTACTCAAAGCCTGTTATGATATTCTTGAGCACCGGAGAGCTTGTCTTTGTCCGTGCTGCCGGCTGCTTTAAATACTCGCCGGCAGTAGCGTGCCCCGAACGAGAGGAGGGCATGAGTTCCAAGATACCATAAATGGAAAGGGCGTCATCATAGCCTCTGTGCGAAGTGATCGGGGGTGGAAAATGCGTCTCATGCCCGGTCATCCGTCACTATAAATGCACTGGCAACAGGCGCTGGGGAGAGGGTCCATCGGGCAGTCGCGGAGCGACCCAGCGTGCCCGCCCTGTCTTGTTCTCCTACCATAGCAGCGCGGTAGACGGAACGCCTCGGCCCTTACGACGTTATCCCGAGACGGGCCGGATGGCACGGGATGGGACCCGTGCATTCAATGTCCCCACGCCCTTCCGCCAGAATATGGCAGGGACTGACACTGAGCGTGGCGGGAGCAGTTGGAGGTGACAGGCCACGCACGCTCTTTAAATGCGTCCTTGGGCCTTTGCCTGGCTGACCCCTCAACAGTGGGCCCCTCGGGGGCCACTGTCAGGGGGCTCTATGGGTCGTCAAGGAACCGAGTGCTCAGGGGTCACTGTACACCTCCCCGAGCACTCTCTCCCGAGAATGCCCTTTCTTGATCCTCGGGAAACCGAGTGCTCGGGGGTCACTGTACACCTCCCCGAGCACTCTCTCCCGAGAATGCCCTTTCTTGATCCTCGGGGAAACGAGTGCTCAGGGGTACTGTTCACCTCCCCGAGCACTCTCTCCCGGGCACACTTGTACGGATCCTCGGGGGACCGAGTGCTCGGGGGCTGCTGCACGCAGCCCCGAGCACTTTCTCCCGGAACTTCCTTCAGTGGGTCCTCGGGATACTTGGGTGCCCAGGGGGCCATCGCTCGCGGCCCCGGGCACGTTTCTCCCGGTACTTAGCTTTCCTGACCGTCGGGGGACTCGTGTGCTCGGGGGCCACCATATACCTTCCCGAGCACTTTCTTCCCAGCACTTAGACTTCATAGATCATCGGGGAACTTGGGTGTTCGGGGACCACTGACTGTGGCCCTAAGCGCCCTCTCCCGGGACTTAATCTTTCTTACCTCGTGGAGGAGACTCCGCGGGATGGCGTCACGTGGCGGATTGCTGGTTTGGTCTCGGGATTCGGGGACCCCCGGTTCCTGATTCACCGACAACCGGGTTCACGGTAAATGCTACCAAACATATTACTAAAAGCTCTCTATTGTTATTTTTTTTTTCCTTTTGATCAAATAGTAAATTTTCTTTTCTATGGTGATATCAACAACTATCGGGCAACACCTGCGAATTCTATGTTGTGTACAATTTGCTCCTATTCATGATTCGAGCAAAGGATATCAAATCCACCCATGTAAGTTCAATACAAGATTATTCATAACTAATTTCAGTAATTAGTTTAACTCTATGATAACAAGACATTGTTTGCGCATCAAATTATATAGGATTATGAAGCTTGGTTTTTTGATGACGCTGCACTCTCGGGGATTCGACAACAGATCACCGAGTTCATAATGTTTGAAGTCATCAACCCATGCTACGAGTTCCACTGTAGAAACACTAGGTCGTGAGGCCTTATGTAATATGAAGTGATTATAACTTTATAGCTTGCGATTATGTGATTAATTGATTAGAACTTTGTAAAATTTGTGATTATGTGATGAAGTGAGTTCTTATATAAGTGTATTTGTCAATGTGGATATAGATGCATTGTTATTGTTTGCAGGGAGAAGACGACTGTCAAATCCTAGCTATGCTCCAGGATACAGCCAGGAAACAAGAGAAAATTGTAGGGGTGAGGTCAATAGTGACGGGTGAAGATAATACCTGTTACTTATGACCTACACATAAGTGACATCATAGGAGATGCACATCAGTGACGAGCGAAGACTATTAACCGTCACTTATGACCTACACATAAGTGACGAGTAATCTCGTCACCTATCGCTAATGTATTCACATAAGTGACGGGTAACCCCATAACGCGTCACTGATATGTTTTTTCTCAGCACATGGGAGACGTACGTCAGTGATGAGTTACTATTATGACCTATCACTAATGTTATCATTAATTAATAACGTATTTAGGGTGATGAGTGCGAAACCCGTCACTAATAACGATTATCACTCATCACTAATAAGCTTATTTCACATAGTGTTCGTTGAGGCGAGAAAGAAATGAATTAAGAAGTTCATCGTTGGCCTTTACAAGGACCTGAACTGCTTCGTAATGCACGCAGCTCTCATGCATCTTCGATACCCAAAAAAAAATCTTTACAAGGCCTGTCTATGCACCAGCTTACAAGTGTAAAACTCAAACCTTATCACTCAATTTTGTGCCGTCCCGTATTTTTGTGTTTGTGCCTCTTGTGGTATTGGCAAAGATGAATCTCAGAGAAATCCAACAAATACAAGTATATATGATAATTAAATGAGCCTCCTATTTTTCAGGCGTCTGAACGATGAATGTTGCTTAGACGATTTTAGTCGCCAGTGTGAACATGCGATTTCAATTGACAACAAGGTTAGGGGAGGGGTTTAGGGTACGGGGTGGGTAGGTTCACCGGGTGCCGGGTTTAGAGGGAGGCTGGGGTGGCAGTGGGCTGCGGTGAGGCAACGGCAACGGCGATGTGGGTGGCAAGCGGGGTTGACAGTAGGAGCGATGAAAATAGAGTGGTTAGCGTGACGGTATGTAGTGGACGTGCATCTAGCGGTGGGAGTGCTATCAAAGACGGATGCGGACGGGTGACGCGAGGAGCTGAATGTAGGTTGAAGATGACCCTTGAGCGTTGGTTTGATCGAAGATCCACCGTTGGATTTAAATTCGACAGTCAGGGTGTCGACTGAAGGATGGTTTTTGTTTTCAGACATATGATATATAGCAACTCCCATA
Source organism: Phragmites australis (assembly GCF_958298935.1). NCBI lineage: Eukaryota > Viridiplantae > Streptophyta > Magnoliopsida > Poales > Poaceae > Phragmites > Phragmites australis. The sequence continues at coordinate 971,204 of NC_084936.1, forward strand.
ATTAAAATGATAAAACAAAATAATCACTCATAAGTAGCGAAGCAATTTATTTTTCAAAAATCCGAGACCAATAGAGGCACACTCGTGCAAGTTGTCCTCTCGTCTCACGCGTGCATGTATGATATTGGAATTTGATCTGAAGGTCAGTACGTACGTGTCTTGGCCCTGTACTCCTCCTACAAGCACTACCGGTCTATTTGTTTCATAGCCATAGCTTTCCACATTTTACCATGTCTAAGGTTAGGCAAATTTCACCAGCTTTGGCACACGTTCGGTTTCTAGCTGTGGTCGTGGCAATATTTTTTTTTCCTGCTGTCACGGTTCCATGCATCAGTGACTCGGAAAAGTATAGCAGCATTCTTTCTTGCTTGTCAAAGTGTGACGTCCAATTTCGTTGTCTAACCTTAGTCAAGTTTGGTAAAATATTGTGACAAATGTTGGCGTCGTTAGTACACAGAAGCAAACAGGCCCTACATTCTTTGTGCGGCCGACGACTCAAATCATCATGTTGGCCCAATTAATCCCTCAACTCCTGTCTACCTCGAGAGATATCTACTTCTCCAAATGAATTTATATTGAGGCAATTTTGTTTTGCCCATTAAGGAGCGAAATCCTTTTGTATTTTCCACTAGGAGCAACAAAATTTTGTTTTACCACTGGCATTGAGTCACTGACATGTGAGGTCCCAGTGGAAAAAACAAAATACAATTGGCAAAAGAAAAAAAAAATCATCACTTCTAAATTGCAATAGCAATTTTTTGCCCACTCAATGGTATATATTAGCCGTGTCTTTATCTAAAAAGTGGCATTAGCCGTGCACTAGCAATAATTTTTAACTTGTTTAGTTTTTTTAATAGTAGAAAAGAGTTTTTAGCCTCTGCACTATGTAGTGCATACGGTCTGGTTCATTATTATGTCATTTTAAAATCCGCCAAAATAACACAAACTATATGATAAAAGGAAAATCATCTCTCACATAGTCTGTTGTTAGACCGCTGTCAGTGTGTCAGGAACCAGGGGCCCCTGAGTCCCGAGGCCCGGCCAGTCATCCGCCACATGGCGTCATTCCACGAGGTCCCTCCTGAGGGATGAGAAAAGCTCAAGTCCCGGGAGAATGTGCTCGGGGTCATAGTCAGTGGTTCCCGAGCACCCCAGTTCCCCGATGATCCACGGAGTCTAAGTACCGGAAAGAAAGTGCTCGGGGAGGTGTCTGGTCACCCCCGAGCACCCTAGTCCCCCGATGATCAGAAGAGTTGAGTTCCGGGAGAGAGTGCTCGGGGCTGCGAGCGGCGGCCCCCGAGCACTAGGTTCCCCGAGGATCCATACAAAGAGTGCTCGGGAGAGGGTGTTCGGGGCTGCACGTGGCAGCCCCCGAGCACCCGATTCCCCAAGAGTCCATGCAAGAGTGCTCAGGAGAGAGTGCTCGGGGAGGTGAACAGTACCCCCGAGCACTCGGTACCCCGACGACTCAGAAAGGCCCCTGAGGGGCCTGACGATGAGGTGTCCACCTGTCAGAGGTCCGAGGCAGCATTTAATGAGCGTGCGTGGCCTGGCGCATCCAACTGCTCCCGCCACAGCGTTAGTTCCTGCCATGTTTTGGCAGAGAGGCGTGGGGTCATTTATTGCACGGGTCACATCCCGTATCATCTGGCTCGTCTCGGGATAATATCGCGAGGATCAAGGCGTTCCATCTGCCACCCTGCTGTGGCAGAGGAACAAGACAGGGCGGGCACGCCGGGCTGTTCTGCGGCTGCCCGGTGGGCCCCCTCCACGGCGCCCGTTGCCAGGGCGTTTATGGTGACAGGTGACCAGGCGTGAGGCGTTTTTTCCACCCCCGGTCACTTCACCCAGAAGAAATGATGACGCCCTTCCCAGTCACGACGTCTTGAAACTTGTGCCCCCCTCCTTCCCGTTCGGGGCATGACTCGGCCGGCAGGTGCTTAAAAGAGCTGGCAACACAGAAGAGAAGAAGAGAGACAAAAAAAAATCGGACAGCCCACCAAGTGCACCAAGAAGAGGACCCGATCCACAAAGAGCCCAACCAATCAACAAGCGAACAAGAGATCGCAAGCACACAAGAACCAAGGACCGACACAAGACGCAAGGCACAGTCCCTGCCGAAGAACAAGGAGCCTGAAGCTCTTAGTTAGGCTAGTGTTCTTGTAACCAGCAACATCCTTGAGGTACTTCCTCAGGACAGTTATTGCATCCATACAGGAGTAGGGTATTACGCCCCCGTGCGGCCCGAACCTGTCTAAATTCTGGTGCATTTACTTCTTCTTGCACTAGATCATCCTCCCCCACCACCGGCCGTTGCATTTACATCCACTTCCATTTATTTCTCTGACGAACTTATTCAGGATCATTCCCCGGTCGAATCTCTAAAAAGGGGTCTCTCGGGATCCCTGCGACAGGAGTTAATCCTCCGACAACCGCCACTTATTCTTTGCGAATATCTCTATAGTGATGATCTCCAATCTTTGGCATGCCTTCCATGCAACTTCCATGTCTTCCTCTTTCTCTAGCAAACTCCAATGGCAAGGCCAGTATATTCCTCTAAATAGCACATGCATTGTTTAGCTTGTTTAGCAGCTCAGGAATTATAAGGTCTAGCTAATCGCCTACTTCTGACTTAATATATATGGAGGTTGATTAATTCTACTATAGTAACCAGCTGTCTGCATGCATTGACGGATATATTATATATAAGTGAACCATTTGCCATCAATCGTCCAGAAATCCCCAGTTTTCTCAATCGAGGACGATCGTGAGTCATCGGATGTCACAGCTTTCTTCAACCTCTTGCCAAATACCTCTCTCACACACACATATTTTCTCCATCACCATCATTTGTTCCCCTTGCCGCCTGCTTCCCTATCTCTGGTGGCTCCGGACGACTCCTAACCAATCGGCCTCGTCAGTCGTCGCCCCGCCGTCGGCACTATCCACTGCCCTTCTACCTGACTCGTGGCTCCGACGGCGCCACTGCCATCTTACCACCTCGCCCGCCCTGTCCCGGTGCCACACACATCTGGTCCGGCCATTGCCCCAAGTTCTCGTTTAAGCCCACTACCACCCAAATATCCTAAACCCTATGAAACCCTAACCTCTCCGGCGACGGTTAAAACAGGCACTGATCAACTGAAATCAGCAGTTATCCGATATCATATATGAACAGGATTAGATATTTCCATACACATTGCATGCTAGCTAGGGTTTGCATATATGCATGATATGGCCGGGTCGAAGACACAGCTGGTCGGCATTTACACCTAGGATGTCCTTATGGGGCAATTCTTGCCATGCATGCCGGTGATTTAAGTCATGTACGTGCCGTCGCTTGCTACGTACAGCTAGTGCGCCGTAGCTTAATTAACACCAGTACGTGCACTATAGTATATAGTAGTGTGCTTGTGGGGTTTTGGAGGATGTTATATTAGAACATGAACATCTCCATACTCTCTGCGTCTTCGTACGAGCTAGTACGCATCACTGTGATCAGTCAAGGGATACCCGTGATCACTTGTACTCTCACTCTCTCATGTACGAGCGCCTGTTTGTCGGTCTGTCTGCATCTGTGCGCATGCACAGATACAAAGACCTTCCACCAACGAATTGCGTGAAGTAACATTGAGACAACCAAAATATATACCTGAACGTGCATGCAATTTTAGGGAGAATAGTTTTTCAGTACGCGCGCTGCATGCACGACTTATGGTATATGTGTGTTACGTACGTTTGCTCCAAATAGATCATGAGCAACGTTTAACTTCTTTTATGTCTAGATTGATGAATACTTAATCTTGAGTCATGACATATACTTGTCTAGCAAATGGAGCTAGCCTACCCATGCAAGTTTGGCACAACACCATTCCATGCAGGAGCTTTTCGATATGTACACATCACCATGCACTCATGCACTTTACACCAACCATCAGGCACCTAGTGATCTTACACTTCGAAGATATATATATATATATATATATGTATTTATATATAACTAGCTATAGAATATCCTATTCTATAGCCGGACTCAACTCACGCATCCGACCCGATCCAACCCGACTGCTTAAATTGTGCGTTTAACATCCGCGCCATGGACAATGGCGCGGACACAGACACCCGCGCCATGGACAATGGCGCGGACACAGCCAACACCCGCGCCATGGACAATGGCGCGGATATTGTAGCGCGGACACTGCCAACATCCGCGCCATGGACCATGGCGTGGACCCAGCCAACATCCACGTCATTGTTCATGGCGCGGATATTGTAGCGTGGACACGGCCAACATCCGCGCCATTGTCCATGACACGGACTCAGCCAACATCCGCGCCATTGTCCATGGCGCGGACCTGGCCGACATCTGGCGCGGACCCGCGCCATTGTCCATGGCGCGGACCCGCACAGCTAGCTACGCGGGAAGGATCGGTCGGGATCATTGGGTGCTCTGGCTACAGAATAACCTATATTATGTGCCTAGGTGTAACGTAGTTCACCTCTACATACACCCCTAGTTACGATTTCAAAAGCAGTATAGTTGCGATACATATGATATGTCAGTTACTACAAATATATATGGTCATAACTCGGATACCTTCTCTAATCGTAATTATATACTTTTTGTCATGTGATCGTAACTTGTTCACCTTTGTGCACACCTTCCGGTTACGATCTTAAAAGTATTATAGTTGTGATCCATAAGATAGGTTAGTTACTACAAATATATATGATCGTAACTCAGATAACTTCTCTAGTCGTAATTATATACCTTTTGTTATGTGATTGTATCTTAATTATTTATACTGTCGTAATTGACTATTTTCTTAGTCGTAACTGATGGTTTTTTGAGTTGTAACTGGGGGTGGTGCAACAGTGCACTGCAATACGCCTATATGCAGAATAGACTCGCCGTACATATACGAGTTCGAGCCTCGACCAGCGCAATTTAATATTTTTTTAATTATTTGCTCATATTACATGTTTGAGGTTTGAAGGAGCCTACAGAAGTGTTGAAGTACATCTAAATTGTTCGGATCAACTGACTGGTGCATAGTTGATCCAGTGCATAGTAGCTCAATACTATATAGCTGAAGGATCATTCTCCATGATATGGAATCATCATTCATGTATGCATGAAGATATATGTTTCAAGGTACCATGATCTCCTGATCATTGAATAGTTCTGTTACTGGTTGGATCATCTTTTACTGCATATGCCCTATCTTTTTTTCCCATTTGTCACATCAATATATTCTTCTCAGACTCAAAAGTGTAAAAGATAGTCAAAATCATGCAAGGTAAATGAACTAGCTAGCTTAGCTTAGGCACACACGTTGACAGGGCAGTATCGAATCTCGACCTTTAATTTGAGATGCGTACAATTATGGTCTGGCCAGAGGTCTAGAAAGGTAAAGAAGCAAGAAAAGTGAGAGAAGTCCCCTATTCGATCTAGACCCATATAGCATCTTGATCTCTGACACTCTCCATGACTCTCCATGAAGGGATAGATGCCAATTGATAGGGACTAGTCGTTCTAAAATCGACTGTGTTTGTTCGAAAAGATATCTATTAAGGCCTGAAATCTGCTCCTCAAACTTAATTTTGAAGAGTTCACTACCCCACTAGAGGCTTCCTGAAAGAACCAATCTTGAATCATCTTTTAAAATATATGAAGCTTCATTCTTTTTTCTCTTGGTGAAGCTAGCTAGTTTCTTTTTGACATACATGAGACCTCTAGGTAGCACCCATGCATGATCATTTCATCTGACTTGAAACCTCCTCATATCTGCTCTTTTTTTTCAATTGTTGATTGATTCGGACGATATGTAGTACTGATCTTGAATATGACTTTTTTACTTTTCTTTCTTGTCCCATGAGATAAAATTAGGTCTTTTCTATTCGAAAAAGAATAGCGCGTGCAACTTTTACAGCTAGCAATTGTTACTGGATCAAATTAAGCTAAAGTCAAATGAATCTGGTCTAATCTTTCTCAATCTCAACGATGATATTCTGATAAGATAGCTGTATCTTTCACACTTTTTCTATGTATTCAACTCAAAATTGCCCTGTCACACTTATATCAAAGGTGCAAATATGCATACATTTTTAAGAACAAAATCTTACATTTTACAATAATGTACATGTTTAAAGAAACAAAAATGCATTAATTTCATTTAATTAGTTAGGTGCTAATTTAACTTGACTTAGTAGCACTTACATGTGTGCAAAATTTCAGCTACCAAAAAATTGTTTTTGATTAATTATAGACCTTAACACATATAGAAGCTTGAGCTAAGTGTTGCATTGTTGAACATGCATTACCACCAATCATTAATTCGCAAGCATTTAAAAAATTGCATGATTATTCAATTAACAGATCAATTCATCATGAGAAAATAACACACAAAATTGGCATTGCTGATCGAGCAAGTTGCATAGAATCACTAGCTAGATCGAAGGCATTAATGGATGATAAATTCTTGTTCCTTCTTCCATATGATGTACCTTTCGAATTGAATTCGTCAAGCTGATACCATACGGCAAGAATAGTCGCCACTTGGTTATGATATTGCCATCGTAACGTATGTGACAAAATCTATGGGTGGCCTAGGATTTATCTGTGTCCTATATATTCTCTTTAACATTGAGTTGTGGAAATTATTCGGTCCATAGAAATGTTATTCATTTGACAAACCCAAGTTATGAAGCAAAGTTCAATGTATTTGTCAATATTTAGACTGATTGAATAAGATGGAATAGTTAGCTTAATTTACATGAGATTGATTGATATGACCTACTCCCTCCATCTCAAAAATAGATGATAATTTAGAGTTGAGCACAAGTATTAAGGTAAAAGATAAAATAGTCATCTTACCCTCTTTTAATATCATTCATTGCACAGTTACATGAGAAATAAGATTTGTATTAGGAAGAAAGCTACTTAATGGAAAGATAAGACTAGAAAACTTGGGCTAAAGTTATCTTAAAATTGTAGAACGTCATATAATTTAAATATTATAGAAGAGGCTAAAACATCATATATTTTAATTGAGACAAAGAGAGTAGCAATTAATAGAGTCGTCGTACAATTTGTGGATAAATGTTATCCTGTTAGGTAATTTTCCATACAATGAATAGAAACCAACACTATATTGACATAGCTAGCTAGCAAATGGATCAAATTTAACCATATCATGGAGTTACAGTAAATTTCATATATGCAATGGTAAGACTCACCTGCATGCGCTAGTGCTGTTGCATCTCTTTTGGATATTTCCAAATACGTACATGTGTGCGAAACTATACAATTAGATGAAAAAAGGTACTAGAACAATTGAAGAACCAAGACAATTACCTACTTAATTACGCTTGAGAAAACATTGTGCAGTCATAACCAGTTTCTCTCTTTGATGCCTACATGTATCAAACTCGATGCCTAACTTGGTTTTTCTTGTCACATTTTCCTCATGCAACTAACCATGCACCGTGCATGCATTCTTCTAGCGTGTGCTCCTAAAAGCATCTGATCTTACATATATCAGTAGTTATTTATATACTCGCAGAAAAAACGTAGCATTGATTATTCTATCCTCTTTTACATATGCATGCGTATGACTTTAGTAGAGGAAACGAAGGAAAATATATAGCTGTGGCTAGCTTGCGCAATGCAAAGCACAACGCATGAAATAAAGAAAGCATGCATGCGAGGCCGATGGATATATACAGGGAGCACCGGCCGATGGATATATACAGGGAGCACCGGCCGATGAATAGATCGGTGCAATTTAGTGAGTTCGGTGACTTGGTCCTACAAAGGGATCATCCATGCATTGATCGGCGATCGGTTATACATACGAAAAGGAGAAGAGGAGGAAGGTGCAGTACTGCACTACTGCCACACACACACGGAGGAGAGAGAGAGAGAGAGAGAGAGAAGCTTTTAATGTGGCACCGCATGCCGCATGGAGGAATGCCCTTTTGATCAGGGGAGTGTTCTTGTTGGTCCCCCCTGATTGATCCATGGAGCCAGCTGCTACGGATCAACATCGCTCGATCGCTCGCTCGTCTTGTTCGATCTACTGGCCGGAGACTCTGTCATCTTGGTCTTCATTTGGACTTGGCCGGCCGATTGAGATGCACTACTACGAATAGTTAATTACTCCAGCAGCGACAAGGTCGTAGGCCGATGGATCCAGAATAAAAAATAGAGAATATTTACAATACACCATGATACTAGATGATGGAGAGTATCATTGTTGTGATCCAACCGTCCATTTTAGTAGGTATTATTGTAATTATCTTGATACCTTTAGGGGTAATTACGTCATTGACTGACTGGACTTCGGACTTTCGCCACCTATCATCGACCGACCGACGGAGGGTGGAAACCCTAATAAATGAAATGAACAGAATAAGTGAAAGCTTATCCGAAGAATAAACTAACATTTTGATCTTCCCTAATTAAACATATAATTTACAAGTTTATCATAGTTTTTTTTTTCCAATCCTACCCTTATGATACTCATGATACTCTTTAATAATACCCATGATACTGATAGGCGATAGAGTATCATTAGGCCAATCTAAACCACCGGATGAAGAAAATGGACGATATACACTTATTTAGGTGTACTGTAAAAGTCCTCAAAAAATAATCAGGTATTCCACTTGTTAGATTAGAGATTCAGGTGTCTCACTTGTTAAATTAGGAGGTGTCCTATATATTTGTTACATATGATGATGACTGAAAAATAAAAAAATTACCCGATATTCTATGCACCTAGCTTTGAACGTGGGTCCACCCGGCACCAAAAGAGAATTGAACGTTCATGATCAACAATACTTAATATTAGCTAGTAATCTAAACGACTGAAAAATGTACTAGCTAGTAAGATCAATATCGATATGTCAGCTGCTTCAATGCTTGCGTGAGGACGAGCCGTAGATTAGTTGGCAAACAGTGCTGCCCAGCGACCTTCATCCCCAACCCCGGAGATTGAGTGGTAAATTATTTATCACCTGGTTTACTGTCTTTAACTCAGATAGCCTCACATTTCAATAAGAACGAGTAATTGACACTCTTATAAGTGATAAATTATCAAATGCCCCAGAGGAGGGTTCGCCGTCCAGAAGAACTATCTGGCCTCTTTTTAAAAGAATGCTTAATTGTGTCGTTGCGTGCTGAATATATATGTGCAGCTGAGCTAGCTGAGACCAAAACGGCCTAGCAATGTCGAAATTAACACTAATTTTGTTTGGTTGCGGCAGCATGCATGGAATATGGAGTGTACGTATGTTTGTGTAGATAATTGAAGTCAAATTAAAATTACATGCATGGTGCTTGAACCTTTCTTTTTTTCTGGTCAGCAGGAGCAGACCGATGGATCGACGACCTGCAGGAACAGGAAGGAAGCTGGCTGCGACGCGCTCGATCGGCCGGCCAGCTGCTGAGGCGATCGATCGATAGGCCGGCGGAGTAATAAGTAATGCAGTGGCGGTCCAGTTGGTGCACGCGCCGCCGCCGTCGCCACGCGTCTTAGTTAATGCGATCTTTTTTCCAGGCCATGCATGTACGTATCTTCTTTTTTTTGGCGCCTCCTATTCTTCGGGGGTCTGATTTCTGGATTTTGATCCGGCGACGTTCTTCCACGCCATTGATCGATGAGGTTTAGGGTTTTGGGATTTTCGAGGTTAGGGAGTTTCATGGCTGTTAGCTTAGAAGAGCTCTGGAGGTGACAGTCCAGCCCAGCGGCTACAAAACGGAAATTTCGTGAGGGTTGGAAACCCTCACAAAAATGCCACAAACCGCCATAAAAATTATTAGTGAGGGCAAACCATCAGGCAACAACCCTCACGAATCAAACGCCATGCAAATCATATTTTCCTGAGAGTTGTTTCCTGAGAGTTGACCGCTAAGAATGAATTTCGTTGCAGGAGTTCGTGATGGCCATCGTCACGAAAGAGAGGACATCATAAGGTTTTTATAGAGATTTTTCATGATGGTCAGACATCATGAAAATAAATTCGTGACGGTTTTGAACCCTCATGAAAATGTATGTGACCAACAAGATAATGGTTATTTCGTGAGCCAAACCCTCATGAAAATATATGTGACCTACAAGATAAATGATATTTCGTGACGGCTCAACCCTCACGAAAACTGGAATAACCAACAGGATATTGTATTTCATGACAATCAAACCCTCATGAAAATGGTTGTGGACAACAAGTCAGTTATTATTTTTATGATGGCTGAACCCTCACGAAAATCAGTGTAACCACCATGTAAATCGGCTCACCATTAGCCGCTGTCGGAGGATTAACTCCTGTCGCAGGGATCCCGAGAGACCCATTTTTAGAGATTCGGCCGGGAGGATGATCCTGAATAAGTTCGTCGGAGAAATGAATGAGAGCGGATGTAAATGCAACGGTCGGTGGCGGGGGATGATCGGCCTAGTGAAAGGGAAGTAAATGCACCAAGATTTAGACAGGTTCGGACCGCTCGGGGGCGTAATACCCTACTCCTGTATGGATGCAATAACTGTCCTCAGAGAAATCCCTCAAGGATGTAGCTGGTTACAAGTATATTATGTCTAACTGAGAGCTTGAGGCTCCTTGTTCTTGGGCAGGGACTACGGTATTGTTTTTGGTGCTTCTGTGCTCGATGCTTACGGTCTCTTCCTTCCTTTTTCTTTTTTCTAAGTCCCCCTTCTCTTCTGTGCGCCTACTTTTTTATGCGTTCGCCGGCTGCGACATGCCCCGAACGGGAAGGAGGGGGCACAAGTTCCAAGACGCCATGACTGGGAAAGGCGTCATCATTTTCTCTGGGCGAAATGACCGGGGAGGTGGAAAACGCGGCGCACGCCCAGTCGCTTGTCACCATAAACGCCCTGGCAACGGGCGCCGTTGAGAGGGCCCACCGGGCAGCCGCCGAGCTACCCGGCGTGCCTGCCCTGTCTTGTTCTTCTGCCACGGCAGGGCGGCAGGCGGAATGCCTTGATCCTGGCGATGTTATCCCGAGACACAACGGATGGCACGGGATGGGACCCGTGCAATTAATAGCCCCACGCCTCTCTGCCAAGACGTGGCAGGAACTGACACTACTGCGGGAGCAGTTGGAAATGTCAGGCCGTGCATGCTCATTAAATGCGGCCTCAGACCTCTGACTGACTGACACCTCATCGGCGGGCCCCTCGGGGGCCTTTCTGGGTCGTCGGGGCACCGAGTGCTCGGGGGTACTGCTCACCTCCCCGAGCACTCTCTCCCGAGAATGCTTATCCTCGTCCCCGGGGCATCGGGTGCTCGGGGGTACCATTTACCTCCCCGAGCACTTTCTCCCGAGCACTCTTGTACGAACCTTCGAGGAACCGAGAGCCCGGGGGCTGCCACGCGCAACCCCGAGCACTCTCTCCTGAGCACTTTTTGTACAGATCTTTCGGGGAACCGAGAGCCCGGAGGCTGCCACGCGCAACCCCGAGCACTCTCTCCCGAGCACTTTTTGTACAGATCTTTCGGGGAACCGAGAGCCCGGGGGCTGCCACGCGCAACCCCGAGCACTTTTACACTGACCCTCGGGGAATCGTGCGCTCGGGGACTGCTGCGCGCAGCCCCCGAGCACTCTCTCCCGGAACTTAGCTCTTCTGATCGTCGGGGGACTAGGGTGCTCGGGGGCGACCAGATACCTCCCCGAGCACTTTCCTCCCGGTACTTAGACTCTGCGGGTCATCGGGGGACTGGGGTGCTCGGGGACCAGGGACTGTGGCCCCGGGCACTTTCTCCCAGAACTTAGATTTTCCTCACCTCGCGGGAGGGACCTCGCGGGATGGTGACATATGGCGGACGGCTGGGCTGGCCTTGGGACTCAGGGACCTCCGGTTCCAGATACACCGATAGCCATCAATTAATATCAATTCACTCAAATCTCATTTTAAGGAACACATACACATGTACTCATCATAATAATCTCATTCCAACACATACAACCATTAGTGAGGAACAACAATTACAATAACTTAGAAAGGCGACAATGTCGATCATTGCAAGTCATAGTTGCTCAAGTATTACCAGTCCTACATTAATTAAGTTGCAGCATATGCAATACAAATCCTACCAAAATACCAAAAAGTTAGCACACTCAGTCTTGCATCAATGCAGGTTTGAACCAAAAGCACTAGAGTTTGATTCCACCTAGCAAACTTAGTCTTGCATCAACTTAGTTTGAACCAAAAGTACCATAGGCTGGTTCCAACCCCTCCATAACATCAATTGGTGTTATGATCAGGTGTAGTGCCACATTCATTTTTAGCCATGCCAACCTCATCGTTGCCACCATTCTCCTCACTGTCCATGTCATTGCGGTCCTCTTCACCATCCATGTTGCAATCCTCATCACTATCCATGCCATCACTGCCCCCTTGAGCATTCGTGTCATTGCCATTGCTGCGCTTATGGTCCGGGTGTGAGGGTGCATGTGATGAACCAGACCCCAGAAAAAGGCAATTGTTGTTCTTAGAATCTTGGTGCATTGCCATTGTAAAAGAAAAAAAAAGGCAAAAATATAACATACATCCGGTCCAAAATGCACAAGTGTCTTTTTTTTAGTGTAATGCATGACAAGTATAAACAAGCAAGAAAAACCAACTAGCTGTTGTATGTAGCTTGATATTGTTTCAATTTGTACAAGCACACAAGAGGAACAACTAAGCTTTGATTCTTCAATTTTGTACAAGCAAACAGCAAAAGGAAAAATGCAAATAGAAATTGATAATAATTTGGATAACCGTACATTCATACTTGGCCGAATCCATATGCGCCTTGTGCAAGAGATGCACGTATCTGTCATTCACAACTTAGTTCAGGTCCCATATGTAGTAAAGCTTGGCTAAGTAATAACAATAAACGTGCTAGGTTGGAGATTTTCTTCAAAAAATGCATATCCAGCCAACTCTCCATAAATTTTTCACTTTATGTTTTTGAAGAAATCATGATTTGTTTACACTTTGCAGAAAAACAAACAAACATGATATTCCAAGTTCATCTTGCAACCCATTGATACGGTCAACGAATATTCAAAATGATTTCAAGAGAGAAAAATCAGCCAATGTTTGATTGTGCTTGAAGAATATAACAACGAGCAAACCATTGGTGAAGAGTTCAACATGTACACTGGTCTGTACGCAACATGTGTATGTATGCAACATATCAAGGGATGGCTCGTGATTCCAACGGTGTAGGGACTTACTTTTCTAACCTGATGATGATGGGGATTAATATTCGCTAGACGGTTTAGTAGATCAGCAGGTGGTGGTTTCTGAATTTAGCATAAAGCCTTTGCAATTGAAAAGTACAAATAAATATAGATGTACATGACCAAAAGATTGCTATAAGCAAAAAAAAAAGTATGCAACATATAAAGGGCATATAACACTGAATTAAGTTCTAGCTGCTACATCTGATTTAAAGGACATATTAAGTGTAGGTACAACTGTTTTGAGCATTCCATACATAGACCAACATATTTTTTTTTTCTAAACAAGAGAAACTTAGAAATCATTTGGATCATATTTAGACTGAGCATTAAGATCCTCGTCATCTTCTTCATTCGTATCTTCATCATCCATATCTTCTTCATCTTCTGCTTCAGTGTCTAGTTTGGATAGAAATTGTAAATCATTGGGATTTGTTATCTCATCTGAGGCAACTGAAGTTATATTGCCCAGCTCAATTCCTAAATCAATAACAAAAGTGCTAGACATCTCATTCTCTTGATAGAATGACACTTCTTGTGCTGACCTAACCCATTAGGGGAGTTTGAATCATCATTGATGTCATTTGGAGGAATATAGCTCTGCAGAGAAATATGATATGCAACCCACCAATCTGCAAGATTTAATTTGTCCTGACATGCGTAAGGCAAGTAATAAGTATGTTTAACTTGACTTGCCATGACAAATGGTTCAAATATGAAAAGCCTTGAAGCATGCTTAATCTCTACCAACCTCAAATTTTTCGTACGCCTTGTTCCATTTGGTGTTGGATCAAACCAGCGGCAATCAAATAAAACCATCTCGAGTTGCAAACTTCCTTCTCATCTTATTTCTATGTTGTCCTTAATAACACCATAATATTCCAGCTCACTATTGTTGTCATCAACACAAGATACACAAACATCACTATTCACCATAGTTAATATTGATTTAGTTCTCTCATATTCCTCCAAACGAAATCTATATCCATTCACATCATAGCTCCCATAGCTGGTTACTATTTGTGAAAATCATATGATATTTCACGTAAAGCGTTATCAATGCTAGATATCTTTGTGCACTGCACACGTTCAAAATATTAGATATGTTAGTTTTAGGTGCATTCAAATGGCTAAGTTACTTTCATGTGAAATATGTCAGGAACATTACTTATTCTTTGAACCATTCAAAGAAATTAGGCCTATGTTTTCCACAACTATTCTTCCACCCATTAAAACCTTAATTCCCGGAGGTGGTCGAGTTTTGCTTTAGTCCGGTTCTTCCATTGTTCTTTGTCAAAATTGTTATGGAAACAAAGTAAGTAAGCATATTGTCAATAAAATATATGGAAAAAAATTCAAGTTTGTAGATTAAATATGTGCATACTTGAATAATTCATCCATCTCCGTCATGTTTGTCAAAATGTACAAAAAAGCAGCCTCATACTCTTCTGTTGAAAACTCACTAACACCACGAGGGCTGGTGCATCGGCCAGAATATCAAAATATTTCAAAGTTGCATAAACTTTTAAAGGTAGAGGCACCATCATCATATCGAGGAATCTTGTTTCTACTCGATCAAGCTTGAGGCTTAAAATAAAGAGAGAGGTAATTTGTGGCCTCCTCAACTAATTCAGCCTCAACCATGCAACCCTCGACATGAGCCTTATTTCATACTTTCTTTCTAAATTTTTGGATTTTCCTACATGACACGAAAATAGAATTAAGGAAATAATATTATAAAAGAAAGGAGAGTTTGCTATTTCTATATTTACCTTTCATATGAATAGTTTCAACGGGCTTGGACAAGACCTCCTAATCGAGCCTCATAAGGAAGATGAATGATTAGATGTTGCATAGGATTGAAGAACTCAGGAGGAAATATCTTCTCCATTTTGCAGAGAAGAACAACAATTTCCTTTTCTAGTGAGAGTATGGTATCCTTGCTCAACTCTTTGGCACACAAATGTCAATAAAAAAAAGCTAAGCTCAGCCAAACACAACAATATGTCTTTCGGAAGAAAGCCACAAAATACAACTGAGAATATGCGTTCTATAAATATGTGGTAATCATGGCTCTTTAGGCCAAAGATCTTCTTCTGCAACAAGTTAACCCCTCTCTTAATATTGGCTGCATAACCATCAGAAAACTTGATTTCTTGAAACCATTTAAGAATTATTGACTTGTCATCCTTGTTGATGCAAAATGGGGCACGCGACTTGTGCCACTTTCCATTTTCCTTCAGCTCTAAATGCAATGATTGACTATCACAAATTTCAGCTAGATCTTGCCTTGCCTTAGCATTTTCTTTAGTCTTTTCGGGTATGTCAAAGAATGTGTTTCATATAGATTCACCTATATTTTTCTCATTGCGCATCACATCAATGTTGTGTGGTAGCAAAACCTTATGGAAGTATGAAAGTTGCCAAAAGCAACTAATATGGGTCCAATATGCAATTTACCAAAGTTTTTTTTTGTGTCACCTACGAGTGCATTCATTTGGGCAAAGATTTCATCCTCTGTTAAATGTCTTGGAGCCTCATGAAGCACCACAGTGTTTTTGCTAAATGCATTTGCTTGAAATCTGAATTCATGGTCTCTACATAAGAAGTGTCTATGGCAATCAAACCAGCAAGCCTTGTCACCGTGGCAAAGTTGAAATGTTATACTGTCACACAAGCATACTAGACATGCAAACCTACCATGAGTACTCCATCCAGCAAAGTTATCATAAGCAGGAAAATCATGGACTGAACACAGATAGGCTGCTCGTATTGTGAAGTTTTGTTTCAATAAAGCATCGCAAGTTTCCACCCCCTCCCACAACCTCATTAGTTAATCAACTAAAGGTTGCATTAGAATGTTCAGTTTATTTCCAAGATGTTTAAGGCCCGGGACTATAAGGGAAAGGAATATATACTTTGACTTCATGATCGTGCATGGTGGAAGATTCAATGGAGTAACAAATACTAGCCAACATGACTAGGGAGCTGCACTCAAACTGAAGGGCGTGAAACCATCCGTTGAAAAAACAAGCCTCACATTTCTACGGTCACTAGAAAAATTTCGAAAGTCTTCATCAAATTGTCGCCACGCTTCTCCATCACAGGGGTGCACTATCTTACTAGATGGGGACCGCTTGTGAGACCGCATTAGCTTTGTTATCTCCACATGCGCATATAACCTTTGTAGTCTATCTTTAATGGGAAGGTACTGCAACACTTTAAGTGGGACTCTATTCAAGCCTTCCTCGTAGCGAGAGGTCCCACAAACATCACACTTATCTTTAATTTCATTATCTTTATAGTAAAGCATGTAATTGTTATAACAAACATCAATTTTGATATATGGCATACCAAGACCCTCTAATAGTTTCTTTGACTGGTAGAAGTCCTTGGGAAACTTAGATTCTGGAGGCAAAAATTCATAGATTAACTGCAAGTTTGCTTCAAAGTGTGCAATTGATATGGTGTATTGTGATTTTAAAGCTAGTAAGTGTGCTGCAGGAGAAAAAGATGAAAGTGTTGTGTTCTCATGCACTGCTTGATCAGCACTAGTAACCATCCGATAAAAAGCTTGGGCAGATGCCGTTAGCTCCTCATCGATTCTCGATGCATGGTCACCACCTAGGTTAACTAACATATCATCCATGCGGTTAGTTTCACCATAACCCTCAACATGTGCATCTTCAACATGACTAACAACAAATCTCTCACTATGCGCTGTCTAAGCTTTGTAGTCATCCCGAAACCCAAATTTACACAAGTGCATCTATATAGTAAACCTTTTATGCCTAACACAATTCCGGCACAATGCGCAAGGGCACTTAATTATTCCACCTTCAACTAGATTAGGCATGGAGAATGCATGGTCTAGAATTGATTAGTGTGTTCTCAATCCAATCATTAGCAGGAGCTTTCTCCCGGGACCAACCGATGTACATCCACTCATAGTCTACCATTAATTTGTTCTGTTCTAAAAAGATAAGCAAAAATGACATTTTCAGTTTCACAATAAGTTGACACATCTATCAATAACCAATTTGCATTGCTAACTAATAGGCACCAGATCAAACACTATGATATTACATTTACTAGTATTTGAAACTGACCACATTTCATATGCATCCACAGCCACAAAACAAGCAACCAGCAGCCATAGACATGAACACTACCATGAAGAACATCATGACACTACTAGTAGTCAATAATCCATTCAAGAATTCACATTGATTTACTCAACATAATATAGAAATTAGGATCACCTACCTTCAGATCTCCGGGAGCGGACTGTCTCGGTCGTGATGCTAGCTTGTGAGCCGTTGAGACACACACGGCTAGGCCGAGTGAGGATTTGGGGATGACTGGGCCTCCTTCACTCCTAGATCAACACTGGCCGCTAGCTCCTTCGCTCTTAGATGGTGCAGCTTCACTCTTGTCCCAACCAAACCCCCCATATACCTCCTTCGTTGCCATTCCACTGGCTTTGACCCACTGCCGCCGCATCTCCACCAATCACCCTCCCCTACATCCGCGTCTCACGAGCACACCCTCATGTCGATGAGATCAGGTGCACTGACTGTGGATGGAGGGGCCGGCATGTTTGGATGCCGGATTTGGGGCGATTTGGGATTGAGGAGGATGGAGGGGAAGATGGATGGCTCGAGGGGATGACAGATTTGTGATTGAGGAGGATTGGGAGCGGCCTGGTTGGTGGTGATTGGGGGCGGTCTGGTTGGCGGCGTCGCATCGGAGGAACTCGAGAGGGATGGCGCAGCAAGAAATTGTATGCACCGAGTGGGCTGTTATGCGCGGTCGTGTTTTCTCTTCTTCTTCTTTTGCCTACAGCACGCAGAAGCGAAACTATCATTGGCCCAGACGCAAAATAATGCTCGAGAGAGAAAAAGAAGTGGCACGTATGCATACAAAAGCTAATTTCCTGTAAGTTTAAGGTAACTCCAAGGAAAAACATTAATTTTCATGACAGTTCGATATAGCTCTCACAATTAATATATATTTTCGTGGGGGTTCATAGATACCCACCATGAAAAAGTATTATCGTGATGATGCAGAAGTACCCACATGATAAAAAGACCATTATCCTGTAGGTTCAATATGTCTCTCACGAAAATTGATCCCCCTCACAAAATTCCGTTTTGTGGTAGTGTGGGCAGTGCGTGGCGGCGGAGCTCTAAAACGAAGAGGTTAACACGACGGGGCAGCTAAAGCGGATGTGGTGGGGAGGATGTTGCTAGAGATGAATGCAGAAGGGCGGGAGGTGGGAGCATAGAGAAACAAGTGCTGCAACAGTCGAGAGGGTGAATAAACAACGGTAGCCATCCGATGAAGGTTGAAAGGGATAAGAATGCCACCTGATTGAAGCATTATTTTCAGATGATTGAAATATAGCAACACCTTTTTTTCAGGCCATGCAAAAATCAAAATAGGAGTATTCCTATTCCTATCCACTGTAGGTCAGTTTCTTCTGCTCGATCGGTACTTGACTCAATTTTCTGCCTCCGACGCGTTGATTGTTCGCGGGCTGTGAAAAGGCCAGGCCATTCGAGCTCGGCCCAAAACATTACTGCTCCTAGTATTGGGCTGCCTCTTCGAAGAGAGATGGGCCGCCGCTACAAGCCCGCCACCATCCGCCTCTGGGACGACGCCGCCGCGCTCCTTGCCGACCTCAACGCCACCCAGTCCGCGCTCGACGCCAGCCGCGACGAGCTCGCCGGCCTCCACACCCCCCTCGGCACCGCCAACGCCCTCCTCCAAACCCTCCTCCACGCCATGGCTCGCGATGGCAAAGGCCGAATACAAGGCGTGGGCCCGGGAGCTGACCACCGAAGACGGGTGGTCATCGGCCCCCACAGGCTGATGAACGCCGCCGGCCAGGTGGTGTTCCCGGCACTGGGCCACGCGTGCATTCGCTTCCAAGACGACCTCGAGAGGTACATGAGCTACACGCCCGGCGGCGAGTGCCCGTCCGACGAGCCGTTGGAGCACCGGCTGGTGCTCAGCGGCTGCGAGCCGCTGCCGCGGCGCCGTCGCGGTCGCCGAAAGGGAACATGCAGCCGACGCCGCTGCCGAAGAGCCTTTGTGCTACGCCGCCGGACACCACCGTCGTCTGCGACGCGTACCCCTGCGAGAACTACTCGTGCCTGGTGAACGTCAAGGCGCACGGCTGCAACGGCTGCTTCGACCTGCACCGCGGGCAGGAGAAGAACCGGTGGGAGCGCGACGACGGCGCGCTGTCCTACTCCATCGACGCTGTGCTCAAGACGAGGCCGTACGACACGTTGCGCATCGGTCTGGACATCGGCGGCGGGTCGGGCACGTTCGCGGCGCGGATGCTGGAGCGCGGGGTGACCATGGTGACCGCGGCCATGAACTCCGGCGCGCCGTTCAACAGCTTCATCGCGTCGCGGGGGCTGGTGCCGGTGCACGTCAGCGCCGCGCACCGGCTGCCTTTCTTCGACGGCACACTCGACATCGTGCACACGATGCACGAACTCGGCAATTGGATCTCCGACGTGATGCTGGAGTTCACGCTGTTCGACATCTACAGGGTGCTGAGGCCTGGGGGATTGTTCTGGCTCGACCACTTCCTCTTCCTCGGCACGCAGCTAAACACGACGTACGCGCCGATGGTTGATCGGGTCGGGTTCAAGAAACTGCGGTGGGAACACTGGCCGGAAGCTCGGCCGGGGAAAGGAGAAGAACCAGTGGTACATCACGGCGCTGTTAGAGAAGCCCATGACGTGAGGACAATATCAGAGTTGCTTTTCAATCTAGCAGGAGTATTGGGGAACACAAAATCATTGCAGAGCTTAACATTTTGGCGATACAATAATACTTACTGTTAAGTGTTAACATCAAGAGCCCAAAATTTTGGGCCTCGAGCTGCCACATCGAAACTTCATTTACTTAGTTTCTAAACTTGAAACTTCTTAAAATGAAATGGCAGAGCACCTGCCACCTTGCTTAAAAGAAAATTTGGGCTACCCTCCATCTCCATGATTTTTCGCTCGATTTTTACTTGCCCCTGCCATCGGAAAATGAGGATTATCCGGTAGCATGGGGTGTTCGTTATTTTATTTATCGTGGGAAATTAGCCTGAATTTTTGCAGGATGCTTTGCAGCTCCATTCCCTGTCTCCATGATTTTTCTTGGGATTTTTGTACGTCCTTCTGTGTAAATAAGTACTCTCTCATGTAATAAATACTTAGATGTATCGAACAAGATCTAATTAAACTTGTGACATTTTGATTAGTTTTTTAAAAAAATATTTAGTTTAGAAATATAAAAATTATATATACAGATTTATCTTAAAAAATACTTTCATAATATCATAATTTTATTAGACTTCTACAATATATTCTAATAGAAAAGAATAAGTACACATGAGTGGCAGTGTTATATCCAAAACGTCAAATATAATGCTTTGTCCTAGCTAGAAACGCTCCTTCGGAAACGAAGAAAAATTACGTACGAGCTGAAGTAAGCAAGAAGTGTCTACACGGTTAGGCAAATTAAAGCACAACCTTGTCACAGAGAACTGTTAGAACTGTTAATTAATCAACTGTGAGATGCAGGGATGGTCGTTCTCATCTCGACCGGGCGACCTCAGTCAGTCACCTCCTGAGCTTCTCGAGCAGCGCCGAGATGTCCCACTCGTCCGTCTCGATGCCCCGGTCCAGCTTTCGGCCGCACCTTCTTGAACCCGATCTGGTAAGGGCGAGTTGCCCCGGGTCCTTGGCCCAATCTAGAGTACCCTGTCCACTGCTCTAAGCCCAGTCTGTCTCTCGTGGGCTCGAGTTGTCCAATCTAGATGACTAACTTTTTGTTTCCTGAGGTTCCGCGCTGCAACGTGCTCCCGAGGCAAGGTCTAATTTGCTTGTCGGCTCTCGAGTGATCCGCATGCAGCTAGGGATGGAAATTCTACCCGCGGGTATGAATTTGATTTCTTGCTCACAAGGCACCGTAGGTCGAATACTCACTAAGCATTGGGTCGATTACGTGTTTTAAAGTCTACCCACAGATATACTCGATATGTAATGTTGGTCCAACCAATCTACTGTCCATTGCTAACCCTAGCCCAGCCCACTCCCACCCCATCCCAGCGACCCCACCCCCACCCGGCCACCCCATCTGCATCCCCTCAATGCGGGGGTGCCCCTCCCCCAGCAGCTCGCCTGCTCCCGCTGTCACCGCCCGCTTGCGCCCACTGTCATTGCCTGCCTGCGCCCGCCGTCTCAGCTTACCCACGCCTCGCTGCTATCGCCCGCCCGTGCCTCTCCCCCAGCCGGCCGCCGCCGCTCGCCCACGCCTCACCGTCGCCACTTGCCCGCGCCCATCCCCCAGCCAGCCACCACTGTTGTAGAACATGATCTAATTGGTACCCGCGAGCAACCCGACGGGTTTCGAATACCCGACAGGCATGGGCTAGTACATGGAAATTTGTTTGTCACTCTTCACGGGCGCAGGTTAGGTTAGACGATTCGGGTGGCGGGTCGATTACGGATTTGCTTCGCCCGTACCCGACCGACTTGTTGCCATCCCTACATGCAGCTGTAGCGTGCTCCCGAGACCGAGCAGGACAACAGTTAGCGGGTGGTGACGATGGCACAGCATGGTATGCCGGCACCCATCCGCGGCCCGCTGGCGGTCGGCCCGCCTGACGCACTAACAGCTTGGTCCCCAAGTGGCTGAGCTTGTTTGGCGTCCCACGTCCACGACACTGTTCTCCCATGAGGTCGTGATTCTGTCCGCCCGAGCCCCGAACATGTGATGTTGGCGCGGCGTTGGGCCACCGATTGCCCAACGGTGATGGAGAGGAGCTCAGACACCGCGCTGCCCGATGCCGCCCGATCCCCTGCGCCCAATGTCCCATCCTCCCCCACCGACGTCAGAATGGTAAGTTGCCCCCAAATCACAATCGACGTAGTGCAGTATTGATTATCTAACCTAGAGTTCTAGACATCTAGTCATCTGTGATGAGCATTGAGGGATGAGTATTGTATTGATACGTTGTTCTGTAACTGTGTATGCTTGATTCCTTATGTTATCTTGTTTGTTATATGTATTTTTTGTGACTAACATCTGAATTCATACATTTTATTCTTGCAAGGCACCTGCTAGATTCTGAAGTTATGAGCGCATCTAATGAATGGTTCAACCATTGCGAGTCCATGCTAGTAAAATTTACTAGATTTATGTCGTATTCTATATTTTTGCTATTTTTTATGTAGATCATGTGAAGTTAAATGTGATTTAAATAATTACTTATATCGAATAATTCCTGAGAAGAGGAAGACGGAGGTGGCGTTGGTCAGGACGAGGAGGATGAGGACCAGGGCCCTGGACTTGCTGCTCCTGTGCTGCTGATCTCTGGGTTTCTTGGAGTTGTCATAGTCCATGCTCCCCATGGTGCAACAGCAAAGTATGAAACCTCTTTGTTATAGCTATAGTTATAGGGATGTAGTTTTGTCAAGTTTAGTTGACTATCAGGGGACGGAAAAAAATTATGCAGTGGCGTTCCAGACACCTCCTCCTGTATCACCGTTTAGATGGCTAAATATTCTTAATGTGGATCTTAAAGTAGTGGACGAAATTTACTTTCAACACTAATCATATATGTAAATTTTCAATTGGACCAAAGCTTTCCGGAACAACGGAGCTGTTGCTTAAGGAGTGAACAAAGTAGAGACGGTCTCATGTCATGTGGGCTTGACTTATATAGATTATGGAGGCTGTTTCGACGGCTGGTGAATGGTGATTGGTTCTAGTTGCATCGGTCATCGGCAACCCGGCGTTGAAGACGAACCTGTGGGTTCTATTCTTTCGCAGTATGTTGTGGCCAAGAAACCTTGCTATTTCGGTACGCCTTGCAGAACATGGTCTTTCTATTGTGATGGATTATGCATCCCCATCAAAAGGTTCAGAGACTCAGAAAGCCAAAAGGCAATCCAGCTTACGAATTCCCTTGCTGGTTTAACTTGTACAGCTCAAAAGGAGCCTTACAACTTACAAGTCAAAAGGTTTGTAACTGAATTAAACTAAAGGATAAACAGAGTAAAATATACTAAAGTACCACAAAAAATGGAATTTCAAACAAGGCAGCCAAGGTATGAGTCAGCTGTTTTATCCAGCTTCTAAAGTAGGCAACTGCTGCATGGCCCTGATGCTGTAGTCTGAAGTCTAAACACGCTTGCAGATTTATGGGTCACTATGGTATTGATAAAGAAAATTAACACATGTATTTGCTTGCAGTTGGCATTGCTTGGGAACCCAAATCGCAAGAAGTACCTTTAGCAAATGACTCTTAGCGGACGAGCCATTCTAGACTTTTAAAAATCCCTAGAGTTCTGATAATTCCACTAAGAACCAACAGTTGGAAATAAAGACATTTGACTTTACTTCTTTTGTGTTTTGTTGGCAACTGTTATGGCAACAAGCAACAAGCAACCCATATGTACAGACAGATTAACTGGAGAAGGGGGATCTGTACACAGCCATTCCAATGTCAAGCCAGAACAACAGCTAACCAAAATCTGTATTGCTAATTTTACATCCAACCCCATATGTAAAGCGATCATCTTATCTTGTAAGCCCATCCATGTTCACTCAAAAATGAATCTACAGCTTCCTTGATGGCAAGGTTTGGAACCAGTTGGTGTGGTTCAAGCGCTTCACGAGTCACGGGGTCAAACTTGCCCACCTATGAATTTGGAAGTCCCGTAAGTTTGGTATGCAAAACACAAGTACATAACAAGACATTGTTGACACTGTGTCAGTTACCATATGAAGATGGCCAAAAAGTGCAGCCCTCTCATAAGTAATTCCACTTGGGGTGATCACAGGGTCTCTGAAGATATCAAGTGTAATTTTGCAACAGAGATGGTCAGGAACCTGCAAATAAAATAATTTGCCTGAATAAACCAATCAAGACAATGAAAGAAAACACCGTCTAAGGGAGTGTAATACTTCTGTTGGAGTATCAGTCTTTGCAGCTTTCTTGAAAACTTCCTCGAGCTCATTTAGCTGTTCTTCAGGTGCATCTGCAGCTGGATTACCAAGGCTGTTATAGTTACAAATAGCTTCTTTACATGCTACCCTAAAAAAGACAAACAGATGTATTAGGGGACTATAGTATACTCTAGTGATACTAATTGAGCAATGCAAGGAAACATTTTACGTACTTCAGCTTACGCAACTGAGTAGCTCGCTCTCTAGATAAGCTTTCCCATTCGATGTATTTTGCTTTAGAAAGCTGTTGCCAGATTGCCTCAACCATGTAACTTGCAGGATGTGCACCTCTTCCAAGCTCCAAGGACTAGTTTTGCAAAGTTTTATTCAGCAGTAAAAATGGCATAAGCAGAAATTTGATTCCTAACTGGAACAATACCATCATCAGAAGAGAGAGCTACATTAAAAGCGGAGCTTGAAATTGTACTTTTTCCTGTTTTGTTGTTATTGTACTCAATTACTCATTGACAATTCAACTATTCTTAATTATGATTAAGATCAGAGTTTTGATTTTACAAAATAGAGAGGAAACAAGGACAGGGCATCTGGATGCCATTTTGTTAATATGGTGTGTTATGCTTGTTGGCAATCCTGTGTCTGTACATCGTATACTGTATGTGACAAGATGGAGCAGGAACAAAGGCCAGCTTAAGGCACAGTTGGACCATCACCCCACAATGAGAACATTATTTTATTTACACACAGTTCAAGTGGGTACTTTGGGAAGTCAGTAAATGAAGTTTTGGAAGTGGTCAGCTTAATATTGATGGCTGGTAAAAAGTAGCTTCAACTTTATTAATTGCAGCAAACTAGCAAAGTAATACTATAGCGCGCACACATGAGAGAGAGAGAACCTTCTCCAGAGCCTTTATTCCTTCAGACAATTTTTGCCTGTTGACAAGTGCAAGACCGAGCATGTAATGTGCCTGACACCGTAGTAAATAAGTTATCATCAGTACAGACAAGGTATTAAGACTATTGACATTGTAGGATAGGATAAAAATTATGTTTTGCTCATCCACATCCAGAAAACAAAAGAACACCTATGTTGCAATGCAGTGCCATCTCAATTCGAACAGTGAGTTGAAGTTCAATTTCAAAGTGGCCACACCCATTTACCCACAGTGAGTTCAGAAGGATCAAATTTAGCAAACAAGTAACAAACAGATTCTATAGTGTTTTGACTTATATTCAGTTCCTTACCTTGACTACAGAACATTGAATACCAGGACCTAATTACAAACATATCAAACATACTCCCTTGAAGAAGGATGTCAAAGAATCTTGAAACAATCCCTATACACGTTTGAAGCATATCTTAAAGAATACATCAAACATATCTTAAAGAATACATCATTGGAGGGCAATTCTAGATCATTTTGCTGACGTGAGAATATTAGCCACCATTTTCACAACCACTTTAACATAAAACCAATAACAAACGACAAAGGACTTTCTACCTATTGTCAAATCATACCTATGGAAAATCCAATTCAAGCTGCATGAGGCAAACAAAAACAAGCTCAACAATTGAGTTAATAATGGCCAACAGGAGCAATTTCATAGCACAACCTGCTCTCAAGTGCACCTTCCATTTGAACCCAACAACAGGCAACCTCAGCTTGTTCATGTGACATAAAGGGCAGTTTCACATAGTGATAAGCCAAAGAATCCAGTTAGTAACTAGAATCTTACCAACTCTATGAAAATAATTTCATTTCAGCTCTAAAATAGAGGTTTTTTCAGTTATCCCTAGGCTTGGAGTGCGCTTAGGAGTGTCTGTAAATAAATCCTAACAAGTGAAATACAAATGAAAAATCGATGCATCATGTGCCTCCATTTTTTTATGTTCTTCTCTGATGTGATTTTGAGTTGATTTCTTATGTTCTTGCCTCCCCCCTCTTTCAAAAGCAGACGATCGCAGCAATACCAAATGAAGCCTAAATCAACTAGCATGTCGATGTGCGCAGCAGGTGAATTACTGACATAAAACATACCAGATAAGTTCATATTTGGTCAACAAAAAAATGTGATGGAAAATGGAATTTAATTTCTTTACAAGAAAACCTTGTCCCTAAAATGCACATTACATTTCTCGGTAATATGGTCCATGCACATCGTCAGCTTCGAACAAAATATGCATAAAGAATAACTAAAGAGATATCAACACTCCCACTCACCTTAACAGAGTGATTTTCAAGCTGGATGGCCGTTCTACAATCTTCCTCAACCTTAGTCCACTCACTGCCAAACTCAATAGGAACACAGTATAATGAAAACACTGGAAAATGCATCAAATTGATCAATAAAATGCAACAATCAAAAGGGAGTAGCAGTTTTACGGACTTCCGCTTCTTATAGCAAAGTGCTCGGTTCGTCCAATATACTGCAACATTGGGGCAGAGAGTTATGGCCTGTCAACCAAAATAGACACTGAAGTTAGCAAAGGAGGTGTGAGCTATAGTGCTATACAGGTTTTTTTTTTAACTACAACTGCCATCGTTTTTACTATCATATTGTTTACCAGGAACACAGATTCAACTAAGTACGTGTTTTTACTACAATTGCCATCAATTTTAAAATCGCCAAACAAGAGGGGCTATACAGGTAGCTAGAGGTAAGATATAGTCTTAGCTGAATGGCTAAAACCAACTCATTCGATGTCATGTCCCTTAATCTAAAGTTAATGTTTAATAATTCTGTAGGGTTCACAAGCATAACAATTCTAGAGGCTTCTGATGCTTCTACACCCTGCTATAAGATTGGTAAATTTCTCTGTCCTCTCTCCATCAACCCCTCCCCTCTCCCAGCAACCCCTTTCCCTGCCTAGCACTAAATGTGTAGCAAATTACAAACAGCAGTGCATTAGCATTGGCTAGCCTCACAATACATTAAAAGTTAAGATGCTCTTCAACTTGCATTGTAGTGAAGCAATTCTTAACTGGGTAGCAGGCATCTCCCTTAAAAACAAAGGAACTACTCCAGAGTCCAGATGCGCTGTGGCAGAAATATGCATAATCAGTAATCACACCACCCAGCTGCCCACAAACAAGCTACATCAACAGAAAATTGTCTTCAATGTGAGACAACTATTATTTTGAGATAAATGTGAGACAACTCGACACAGGAGCCACGAACCATCCTGACCAGCAATGCCAACAGCCCAACACCACAAATCAAATTACCAAGCCCCGGTTACTACTTAGTTGTACTCTGGAAGCAGTTGAGAGAATACAGTAAAACTTCAGAGAATTCATCAGCGCGACGCACCAAAATCACTGCAGCCCTCTGCAGAATGCACTAGACCTCACCGATAACTCACTCCACAGCGCATCGATTGAACAGGGGGGGGGGGGGGGGGGCGACTCCTAACAACTTGATTAAACGGAAAGCGTAGCACGCGAATTAGGCAGAAAATCCGGCGGGGGCTGGTGTTACCCTTACCCCGGTGTAGGCGTCGATGGCGGCGCTGATGCGTTCCTTCTGGAAGAAGGCGTTGCCCTCCTGCTTCAGCAGGTCCGCCTGCCGCTTCGACGCCGCTGGGGACATCTCCCTCGCCTCGAGCTCGCTACGGGGAGGAAGGGGGGAGGCGCGATTTGATTCAGAAAAATTGTGGCGTGCGCTAGGAGGCTTCGTTTGGTGGGGGAGCGGTGGAATGGGAAGAAGAAGAGAAGAGAAGAAGAGAAGAAGAAGAGAGGAGGCGGGTGGTGGTTTTGCGCTTAGGTCCCTGGATTAGTGGATTTGACTCCATCTCAAGAATCGTCAATGGCGGATAAATTACTCAGGACATTTTTGTTAAAAAAGGAAATAAATCGATTAATATCTAATTAGCGGGGGCATAAATTCTACGTACTATTTTTTTAGTACAAACTCACGCACGCCACCTGCACGCGCGCACCGCGTTCGCCTAAAATCCTCGAACGCTAAGCTCGGTTCGCAATTCTACATACTAACTACTGCCTCCTTCATTCAACTACGTAAGAAGTATTTTACTTTTAGAAAGTCAAAAATTATAAGTTTTCATTGACAGTTATTCAAATTATTTGTATATTTAGTATATAAATTTTGTTTCAATAGATTTATATTTCAAATTATTTATAATATAATGTTGATTTAATAGCAATTGACAATATATTTTAAAAAAATTAACAATCAAAGTTTATTTTTAATGACTTTTTTAAAATAAAATACACGTTATACTCTTAAATAGATTGAGTATTTACTGTCTCTTAGACGCGAAAACTTTATAAGGAAAAGTTCAATTCCCATAGGCTACGACGATGTAGAGAATTTTAAATCCATAACTTACCACTCTTACGAAATTATAGACATAGCCACTATCACTATAAAAAAAAGTCATTCTTACCCTGTTGGACTGCCGATTCAGTAATAATTGATAGTGATAATATATCATTATCGGTTTATAAGCTCAAGTCACGAATAAAAAATCAAGCTAGTAAGAATTGTAAATAATTAATTATCAATACCGGTTCTTATTACGAATCGGTAGTGATATTAGTTTATCAAAAGACATATCTCTTAATAACTGACAATGGTAATAGCTATCGCTATCGGTTTTATTTACGAACCGGCAGTGCTATCCCAAAATACCATATAAATTTCTGTGTCTGCCTGCTCGACTTCTCCTAAGCGTCTTTAAATATTTATACTTGATCGCTCTCGCTCTCACCAAAATAAGTATATAAATTGGTAAAATAAGTTTAAGAATCGGAAATGATAGTGTGTATTACTGCCTGGTTCATTACATAAATCAGCAATATTTTTTTTTTAGCAGTGTATATGTATTATCAGTAATAATCATGTATGATGACATCTTTAGAAACTTGGATCTAAGCATTCCCTACATCATTGCATCCTCTCTTGTCACTTCTCTTTTATCACGGGTTTGTAATAACTTCGATCATGCAATAGCTGCCAATGTGTCAATAACAATGGTGCAGTCCAATTCTTCATAGATGATCTACGAAGTATCGGCCAATGAATTTGATTAGGCAAATCAGCAAAAATACCCAAACCAAAACATTATTTAAGGGCATGAAAACCACATTGAGCGAAATATCTAAGTGTTTCGAAAATAATGCAATGTTTTTTCTTAAAAAAAGAGCAGCTCAGACATGTCCATAAAAGCTACCGCCTCCGTTTATAAATGTAGATGTTTTGGATATTGACATGTCTTTGATAGATACGTTGACCTTTACCCGTTTATAAAAATAATATTATAAAGATTAAATTATTTATATTTTTTTGAGAAATCCAACAATATATTTTTTACGTGACAATATAATTATTTTATATATCATTATAAAAATATTCCAACAATATAATTTTATAAAAATAAATATTATAAAAATTAAATTATATATATATTATAAATTGATTTTACGTCGTCGTGAAATAAAAAAGAACCGTTTTTCTACGCAACAGTAAGTCCGCATCGACCTCCACTAGAGCCTGAAGACTCATCAGACAGACATAGACGCGCGCACACAGGGAGAGAGAGACATGGCGACGCCGATGGAAGAGGAGGTGCCGGAGGCGGCGGCGCCGGTTGTCGGGGGAGGGGACGACGTGGAGGTGCCCGCCGCCCCGTCCTCGGACTCCGACTCGGACTCGTTGGACTCCGACGACGACGGGGCGGCCGGCGCGGACGAGCTCCGCATCCAGGCCCTAGAGCAAACCCTCCAGGAGCAGCCTCTCGACTATGAGACCCACGTGCAGGTCTCCCTCGCGCCCTCTCCTTCCCGATGCCATGGCGCGCTAGGGTTTTGGTGGGTTTAGTCACTAGTGTTGGACTGTTGGTTCGAGCATTGTGATGGTAGCTACACTAGGGTTCGAATTAGTGTGTGCTCTTACGCATTCGATCCTTTTTGTTAGGCTAGTTTTGACCCATTAGGATGCTGATTTTGGTGCGAGTGAGCTCTATTTTAGAAATACAATGTGGATTTTCACTTGATTATTAGCTAAGTCGTGGGGTAATTGAGATCTCCGAAATACCGATACTTCCAAATGTCCACGTATCTGTATCGGATATCGTATCCGATACCGATACGTGCCGGATACTCGGTGGATACGTATCAGCCGAGGGAATAAAAATAAATATTGAAAATTCGGATACTTCCTGGATACTTGTGGGATACATTTAGAATACACTAGCCCAATCACATCTCCTAGCCGCATAACCTAATGACATTGCATCTCCTAGCCGCATCTCTCACTCCCAGCTGTATCTCCCACGCCTCCCTCTTGCCCATCACCACCACGCCCGCAGCGCCGGCGGCGACGCCCTCCACCACCTGCCAACGGTGAGTTCATCTCCTCCCCGGCTCATCTTTTTCCTCTTTCTTTCTTCTCATCCCCGTTCTTCTGATTTTTGACCGTTAGTGACCGTGTGTGGGCGGCGGCAGCGGCAGGCAGGCAGCACTGTGGGGGCGGTGGCTGCAAGATGGCGTTTGGGGTTGTGATTGTCGTCGAAATAGCCTCCCTCGCCAGCGTGCCCAACCCCAATGGCATGAGGATGATCCTAGATTGTAAAAGTTGAATTGTATAATCCAGCTCCTAGATTATAACAATCTAACAATCCACCTTTCACTAGTTTATGCAGATTGTACAATCCAATTTTCACAATCCAGCTTTTTACAATCCACAATCTATAAGCTGATTTTCACAATCTAGAGCTAAAACAAACAAACCCTTAGTAGCTGTTCTTCAGTTGCCTTAGACGGAGTGGGCAAGGTCGATTGATATGCTCCTCATATGATTACCTTACTGTTGATGAATGTATTGGATTGGTTGTTGCAGTATATCCAATGCTTGAGGAAGTCAGGAAACATTGAGAAGCTTCGTGTGGCAAGGGAAGAGATGAACAAGCACTTCCCGCTTACCCCAAAGATGTGGCAGGAGTGGGCGAAGGATGAGATCTCATTGAGCATGAGGTTCGCTATTCTTTGCTCTTTAATTGCTTTCCTGAAGTAATCGTCTTATCTGCACTAAAATGTGAAAATTATGTGCTTCAATGTTGCGAAAAAAATGAGTTTCGTTTTGTGGTTTGCTTATCCTGACCTATCTTGTTACAGCGCCAAATCTTTTGGTGATATTGAAAAACTCTATGAGCGTGGGGTGCAAGAGTATCTGGTATGTTTAATTGTTATTATAATCTTGGGTTTAAACCGTTGAGCGTGCGGAGTGTTAACTTATTCTGGTGATCATGACATTGCAGTCCATTAAGTTATGGCGGGATTACCTTGATTATATTGAAGAGCATGATCCGTCAGTGTCTCAGTGTTCACCATCTGGCCTCTCCAAGATGAGAGATTTGTTTGAGCGTGCTATTACTGCTGGGGGGCTGCATGTAACTGAGGGCAGCAAACTATGGTCAGCTTATAGAGAATACGAGATGGCCATTTTGATCACCATTGCTGAAGGCAATGATGAGGAAAAGGCAAAGCAGGTTCAGCGCATACGCACGCTCTTCCACCGCCAATTATCTGTTCCTTTGGCTGATATGGAATCAACACTTGTTGAGTATAAGAGCTGGGAAGCCGAGCAAGGCAATGCAAACGATCCAGGTTCTGATTTTGATGGTGTTCCCTCAAACGTCGTAAATGCTTACAAAAAGGCCAATGATATGTACAATGAAAGAAAGAAATATGAGGATCAACTAAGCAATGTATGTGCTTCCGAAGCTGACAAACTGCAGGAGTTTCTGGTATGGTGAACATTGTTTATGTTTTGTCAATGCTTAACTTGAATCTTGTTTACAATTCATCCTATTATTGTATCAGGATTTATAATATTTTTTAAATCAGGTCTATCTGAGGCTCTGAGCAGATCTCCTGGTTCAAATTTGGGGGAACAGTTACATCTTTGTTGAAAAATCTCTTTATTTGAATTCTTCTCTTCTTTTTTCTTTTTTTGACCCAACTCCCCCCCCCCCCCTTCTGCTTTGTTTTGCTTATAGTTATAGAAATACAATTCCATTTGATGATCCTGCAGCAAAAACATTTCATTCTTCTGTTATCTGTCTTTTAAGTTTCAGTTTCTGTGTTCTGCCAGTTTTATCCTGTCTGCCCACTCGGTTTATGTTTTGTGTGGCTTTTTTCATTTTAACAGTGCTATCCACACATATTCATTACCTTTTACTTGCCAAAATCTTGTTCTTAGTAAACTCAATGTTGCTTTTTTTGGGGATAAAACAGACATACATCAAATTTGAGGAGTCTTTCGGTGGCCCTGCTCGTGTTCAAGTTCTTTATGAACGAGCTGTTTCAGCGCTTCCTGTTTCAAGTGATATATGGATGGGATACACAAGTTACCTGGATGGAACCCTGAAGGTCCTTTTAGAAACTTTTATGGAAATACATGTAGATCCCATCATGATGATATTTTTTTTCTTCTTTTAAATATCAAGACATGCTTTTTCTTTGGCAGGTGCCTTCCATTCTTAGAAGTGTTTATCACAGAGCCACACGAAACTGTACATGGGTTGGTGATCTATGGGTCCGTTATCTGCTGTCTTTGGAGCGTATTCGTGCTTCTGAAGAGGAGCTGCGGCATGTAAGTTCCTTGGTTCGCTCTGTTGCTACCTAGCTGGAGATTTTACATTTTAGATAATCAAGTATTATATCTGTATGCAAAGTAGACAGCAAAGTTTAATGTTCTGGCACCATGGTTTAATAATTGAGGTTATTGTAATTCTACTAGTCGGGTGCTCGTGCATTGCAATGGATCTTGAATAAACAATTACAAGTCGTAATCTCTCCAGCAGATATATTCATCATTCACATAGTTGTCCTTAAATCTAGATGTATACCTTTTAACCAATTGTTATGTCATAGATATCCGTATGATAAGCCATATGAACACAGTTATGTGCAGAATACCTCCAAAGAAGATCATGCACAAGCATATAAAAATCAATCCACAGAAGATCATTTAGGTAGTAGGTAGTAAAACTTAATACCCTTTTAAGTAAAGATATTCATTGAGGTTGCTTGGCTGCTAATACCACACATGTTTTCAAAATAACACCAAGGGAACTACCTACAAGCTTTCGTCATTGTTGTGTTTGACTAGCATTTCCTAGTTCTTATTCGCCTTCTTAACAGTTAACTCCACCGCATGGTGGCACATGCTGCAATAGGAACCAAATACTGTTAAATGTTTGGGTATTTATTATCCACCTGTAGATATCTGCTACTGTTATGTACTGAGTCCTGTTATAAGCTGGCGGATGGCATAATGTTACTGATATAATTATCTTACTATACAACTATCTACTAACTGCAAAATATCCTAAAACATCCTGGTAAGCAGCCAACAGAGCACATTCTTACACAACTGTATACCATGAAATGTCTAATGTGTGCACTGCATTTCTTTTATTGTTTGCCTTACTTTTAGTAGTTTGGGAAGGCTGTTATTTGTCTTATCATCTGTTTCTTTTTATGTACATTGGGAGCTATCAATATATATGTACTTGTACATGTTTTCAGGTATTTGAACAGGCAGTACAATGTTCGTTCCCAACCATAAAAGAGGTGAGCATGATATCTGCTTATTTTATCCCAACCATATTTATTTTTAAGAATTTGTTCTACCCAATGCCCATTGCTTGTTAACTCTCATTTATCTTTTATTTGGATGGCCGCACTGTTGCAGTATCTCGACGTTTATCTTACTCGAGTTGATAGTTTAAGACGGAGGATTTCAGATGGATTGGATTTCCAACTGATTAGGCAGACATTCATGGTATATTCTCTCTATCAGCTCACTGACTCACTGTTCACATGCATTTTTTTTACTAAAATTAATTATGAGATAGAATATCAGGATGCTGCTGAATTTCTCTCACCTCAACTGGGAATTGACGAGTTGTTGCTCTTTCACGCGTATTGGGCCACATTAGAGCGTAATCTTGGCAAAGATCTAACTGCAGCTCGTAGAGTTTGGGAAAACATTCTCAAAAAAAGGTGTACTTTTTTCTTTGTGCAAATTCATATATTGTTCTCCTACCTTGCACCCTTAAATCTGTTATTGTTTTTCCAGTGGGTCTTTTCTGGAAGTCTGGCAGCACTACATTTCAATGGAGATAGAAATGGGGCATATACATGAGGCGAGATCACTTTATAAGCGCTGTTATAGCAAAAAATTCGCTGGGTCTGGATCAGAGGTAAGCTCTTCTCGAACAACTAGGAGAATATCTCTTTCTTCCCGCTATCATGGCCTGAAATGAACTCTTGTGTATACTGCATGAGCTATTATGCTATATAATAATGGGATGCCATGAAATGAGATGTTCTTGATCTGAAACCATATCAAGCCGAATATGTAATGAAATGAAAAGTAGAATTAGACTCGAAGGATAGAAACTGGCAAGACTAACAATAATCTGAAACAATGGCAATAAATTGTTAAAGAAAAATGTCATTTTTCTGTTAAAGAACGAGGAACTAGTATTCGTATTGAATTTAGGAGTATGGTACCTGTCTAGAAGTGGTATGTTATGAGAATTCTTCGAGATTTGTTAAGGTAAGAATCCAACATACAAATTGGGTCAGTCTAGTGTACTTATATTCTTTTTTCACGTTGACAGGCTTGGGTCTACTTTCCTTTTGTTCACATCTTAAGAAAGTGTTAACATTTTAGCCACTCGAATTCTCCACCAAAGATGAACATCATGGCATCGGCCTTAAGTTGATAGTTTTCTTTGGTTGCTCAACATAATGATTACTGATGAATAGTTGAATAACTTATTTCTCTCGACACTTCCTCTGGTATGTAGTTACTGATGTACTGTTGTAGCTGCATATGCACCGCGGTCCTGGAAATAGCAGCTCAATTAGTTAATTGCCTCATCTCCTTTATGTACACCATTATTAGTGTTTTAACATGACAAATCTAAAGAATACTGACAATTTAATTTTCAATGTTATGATCTGCAACTTACTAGGACATATGTCATGCGTGGATAAGATTTGAAAGGGTGCATGGCACCTTAGATGATTATGACCTTGCTCTAAAAAAGGTATGCTGCCGAATGTTCTTCTGTTTCACCTGAGCATTTGTCTTTGTCTTTGGTGCTTTTATCATTTTTCTTAGACTGAATCGAAGCCACATTAGCTACAGTGGTCTAAAAATGTCTTTCTAGTTTTCTTAAATAAAGTTGCACTTGCTTAACACTATCTTGATGATGTGGAGTTATCAGGTTGGTTGTTTAGCTCTACACTCCACAAGTTTACTTCAACTTGAATCAGGCTATTTTGACAATCTTGGCGTATGGGACAGCGAGAGGGTGGTGGTTATAATCATTAAAAAGTACAGCATTTTTTTGTTCCATAAACTGAATTTTTTTGCCTGGTGAACAAAAAATTGAACTGGCTTGACACACCATGCATGTTCCTTCAACATTATATAATATTGTGTATGCAAGTGAATGCTCCTTCAATTGGGCATCTACGCATGAATCACTTGTTTTGGTGCACTCGATCCAAAAGGAGCAAGTAATAAGATCTGCTATACTGATTATTCATTCATAATCATGAGGACACCACAAGTTTCTGAAGATTCCTGGTACCTTTTTGTGATTACACACTAAAGCTTTTGACATCTTTTAGTTTTGCATGCATGTCAATCTTCTGTGCAATCATCAGATGGTAGCCCCTTGTGTTTGTTATTATTTTTTGCAAGGGTTAGCACTTACCATATTCAACATGTTTAAAGTGTCTAACTAAACTGTATGAGTTTGGTGATAGCGTGGGTTATCATGTCAACTGTAGTTGTTGAACTAATTATCCTCCAATTTGACCAGGTCATCCCTCGGTTAAAGGAGCTTTTGATGTTCAAGGCTCAACAGGAGGCTAAAGTTGAGGCTTACTCTGTCCCCAATGATACTTCTAATGCAAATGATTCCTCTCAGAAAAGAAAACCAAGTAAAATGACCAGTAAACAGCAGCCCCCTGCTAAGAAAAGGAAAGAGAATCCACCTAAAAGCACCATGTCATCGGATGACCAAGGACCAAAGGCACAAAGCGGAAATAGTGGGGCTGTAGAAGTTGGAGAGGTTAGCAGGGAGAAGGTTGAGGCATCTCTGGAAATGAAAGTGGACGGTGAGAGCCGAACAAGGAATACAAGTTCAAATGAACCAAAGCCATACTTCTACAATGACAAGTGCACGGTATTTGTGTCAAATATAGATTTGAAGGTATGCCATTTACCATTTCTTAGATGCACTTAGCTCCTGAATTCACTAAACTAACCCATTACCTTCTCTCTACAGGCAAATGAAGAGCACCTCCGACATTTCTTTTCTGACATTGGTGGCGTGACAGCAATAAGGTTGCTGAAGGACAAAATCACCAAAAAGTCAAGGGTATGTGTTCATAGTTACACTTATTCTTAATTTTTGCCTCAAGCATCCCATAAATGTGATATGTATTGCTTATTTGTTGAATTCCATACAAATCATCTTTACACTCTGAAATAAGGCACTAGTAGAATATGCTTGCTCCCGGATTAGTTCACTAGATGTTCTGGTAGTTTGAATTTCATAGGCTGACACTACAATGTTAGGTTGAAGATGTACACATGGTTTCTCAGAGTACAGATCTGAATATATCTTACACCTCCCACTCTGCCCGAAAACTGCTTCAATCCTTCTCCCAGCACCGTGATCCTCCACAATCTGGAGGTCCAGCCTGCCCAGGCACCCACCTAGCATGCGGGGACTCGCCCAAGTGGCACCCCTAGCCTGCCGATTATGGCAAAGACTTGGGGCTGTGGCTAGCTGAGAAACACACTAGATGTTCCAGTAGTTCCTTGGTGCAAACTGCAAAGTGAGTTTGCCAATAAGTATATATATGCTCCAGGAAATTAGTGACTCTAGTAAGTTTTTATGTCCACCATCTTGGCGTTGTATTTTCCAAATGTGTCAGGCTATTAGAGTGTTAGGAAGGATTTTTTTTCTTCAAATAGTCCTTCTCATGCTTTACACATTTGCGAATTAAAGTGCAACACAGTGCTATCATCCTGTTGCTTTCCGCATTACGCTCATTGCTATTATTTTTACGTTCAGAAAATATTAGTCTTGGCATTTTAAGAGAATTATTAGAGCATTAGGATTACTTTTTCGTTGATTTGTTTTTCCTGAATATTTTTGCAGGGGTTGGCCTATGTGGACTTTTCAGACAATGAGCATCTTGAGGCTGCCATTAAGAAAAACAGGCAGAAGTTGCTCGGAAAGAAAGTGAGTATCGCTCGTTCAGATCCAAGCAAGAGTAAGAAGAGCCGTGAAGCAGGCCCTTCCTCCAAAGGCCAGGGTATGTTCTTTGCCCAACTGAAGACCTTTAGTGTTTGACTGTTTTCATATTTCAAAATTGCATAAACGGATCAACCTAAAGCCCACAGTTGCTTTGTATTCCAATAAGGAATAAGAACTTTAGAACTGCAGATTGCTCCAGGAGACCAGCACCTGCTCCTTTCCGGACGGCATGCCTGATCTTTTGCTGTTTTGCACTAAAAGTAATAGGGAAAATATTGGGTGGAAACCACTAATTCGGTGGAACCTTGGAAACTACTCCATAAAACATATGTTGAAGTTGTGAAAAATTCTCAAAAATATACCATATGTAGGGGAGGTGATATTTTTCAACCATGCAAAATTTCAAGATCAGACTGCACCTGTGCTTTTTTTCTTTTTTCTAGTAGATGTGCATAAGGCTGAAAGTAGTGACCTGCACCACTTTTGCATATTTATTATCCCTGTGATGTTATGGGCTACATCTACATAGCTTCAGATTCTGACCTATCTGAATTTTGTGATATTTTCCTTTCTCCAGATAAATTGTCTCAGAGTGGTGATGATGGTGCAAGCGCACCAGGATCCAGTAGACCAGACAAGGAAATACCCAAAGGTGACATGGAAATCACAGGGAAAAACACCTTCGCTGCACCACGAGCCGTGGTTAAACCTCTTGGATGGACCCAAAGGGATGAGAAATCAGATGGTGGCGCAGGAGAGTTGAAGTCAAATGAGGAGTTCAGAAATCTATTACTTAAGAAGTGATGTTGATAGGCAGGTTAGTTCTTTGGTATCTTTACAGATGATGCTGATCGAACGCTACAATTATTGCCTTGGTACTTGTTGAACCAATTTCCCTTTATTTCTTTCGTGAAACCATTGTACATTTGTGATTAAAGTTCTCAGCTGATTTTTCTCCCACTTGTTTCTAGGATTAGCAGTTAATTTTCGTAGTGATGCTGAATGTGTTTCAGTACTTTGCTGGTGTGCCTGCTTTAGGCCGTAAAGAAAAGTATAATAGAAGATCTTGCTGTCCTGTATCTTCTATTCTTCTCTCAGCTGCAAACTTCAAGAATTAGCACATGCAGAACCATGTTGTATCTATGTTTCAAACATCTACCACTGCATATTGCTGATTCGCTTTTTCCGGTATCGTTCTGGGATCTGGGTTAACTGGTAGCTTCTCGCAATGTGTGCAGGTGCGTGGATCTCCACATTACCTTCCAGCTTGATCTGTCTAGATTTCTGGTGGCTTCATGCTTATGTTAGACGGAATTTGTTCCACTTTCGACTAGGGATCCACAATCGTTCTTGAACAGAATGGAGACTGTGCCTTCCATTGAATCAAGTTAGCACCTGGGAATTCAGAATCATTGGCCAAGAGCAATGAGTATTTCTTTTAACTAAGGGAGATTATATGCAATGTAGAAACTAGTCTTTGGCTGGGATTATGTACGTGACGTTGCGTCGGAGCGGAAACGCCTGCCCATCTAAATCGAAAACAATGGTCGTAGCAGATAAGGGTTCTTTATCATCGGCAGTGCGGCGTAAACATCTCAGCGTCTAAAAAAAGAGTAATATTTTGTA
Organism: Phragmites australis; assembly: GCF_958298935.1. NCBI lineage: Eukaryota > Viridiplantae > Streptophyta > Magnoliopsida > Poales > Poaceae > Phragmites > Phragmites australis. The sequence continues at coordinate 1,010,380 of NC_084936.1, forward strand.
TACATAATGTTTGGAGTAGAAATTTTTGCTATTATGCTCAAATTTTTATTAAGTACTCCATCCGTTCAAAAATAGTGGGCATATTTATTTTTGAAAAGTTAAACTTTGTGTACTTTGATTAACATTTAATCAAATTATAAGAATATCTATAATATAAAAATTATACAATTGTCTATAATATAAAAATTATACAATTAGATTTACGATTCAAAATGATTTTACACTATATAGGATTTGCAACTATAAATAATATATTTTGTGAGAATTTTTGTTAAAATCTAACTTCGAGACCGAGTAAAAAAAATATGTTTACTATTTCTAAACGGAGGTAGTACAATCCTATTATCATTTCAGAGCTGCAGTCCAACATACTGCACTTGGGTTTTGAAGCCTGCTGCAATTTTCCTTTCGAACACATTGTCGATTTCGATAGAAACATTTAGAACAGGCAAACTCTAAAGTATTTACGTTGTGATATGCTGCTGACTCTCAGTTGAAGTGGTTTTAAGGTGAGTTTGCAGATTCTAAGTCAGGTCTGAACTGTTCCATATCAGGTCCAATTCCTGCCCTTCTAAATCTAACCCCTCTCTAGGTTTCGCTAGATCTAGCGAAGCTAATCAAACTAGTGGACACGAGAGTGGAATAAGTTAAAAATATCACAGTGAGGACTTTAAAAATAAACTAATTTTGCCATCTGCTCTCGTCCTCTAACCTCATTATTTTGCATATATTTTACACTTGATGTTACCACATCTAACTTATTCGTTTGATGGTGTTAACTTATTCGTTTGATGGTGTTTTCATAAGTGGACATGCTACCATATCCAACGTACGAGCAGTTAGCTGGTATTTATAAAGTCTGGCAGATAACGAAACAAGAGCGGAATGAAACTGAAGATATTGCACATTCGCCTCATGCGTGAGGCAACAGATAACACAAAATTTTCCATCTGAGCACATTCATTTGGAAGACAAATTTCGACGAAGGCACGGCATTACAGCAGCCTTCTCAATAACACATGCACCATGTAAATTAAGCTAAAATAAAATGCCACCACGCATGCCAACTTTTTTATTAGAGCCCCGGGCCAAAACCATGTTCTCTCACACCACACCACCAAACCACGAGCTAAAATTAACCCAGACGAGCACACCATCTAAAAGAAGCAGCTAAAGGATCTCCTAATCAATTTAAGTACGACGACGAGGGGCGACGAAGGCAGCGAGGCGGCGGCGGCATCGTCTAGTTGCCCTTGCTGACGAGCTCCTGCGCGGCGGCGATGGTGGGCAGCGCCGGGATGGCGCCCTTCTGGGTGGTGCAGATGGCGCCGCAGGCGTTGGAGAACTTGAGCACCTCGCGCAGCTTCTCCTCGTTCTGACAATGACAAGAACAACGGGGTTAGTTGCATTGCTAGCAAAACGTACACAGTGACGAATCGATGATGTGAATGCGGTCTGAGGAGGAAGAGTTAGTTGCTTAGTAAGAATTCTTACGTGGAAGAGGGAGTCGTCCTTGGCGACATTGACGAGGAGGGAGCCGACGAAGGCGTCACCGGCGCCGGTGGTGTCAATGGTGTTCACCTTGTAGCCGGGCACGCTCCCCTTGAAGTCCTGCACGCAAACAAGACGAGGCAGCAGCACGTGAATTAACAAGATCGATGATCAGATGGCAAGCAAGTAAAAAAAGGAGGAAAAAAGATTGTTTTTAACCTTGGTGAAGTATCTGCATCCCTTGTCGCCGTCGGTGACGATGAGGAGCTTGAGCCCGTCGAACCAGAGCGAGAGCACGTTCTTCTCGTCGTTGGCATCTCCCTGCGTGAGGAAGGCCACCTCGTCGTCGCTGACCTTGATGAAGTCGGCCTCCTTCCAGATGCTGAGGATGCCCGAGCGCGCGGCCTCCTCCGAGGGCCAGAGCGGGAGGCGCACGTTGGGGTCGTAGGAGCAGAGGATGCCCGCGTCCTTGGCGGCGCGCATAGCGGCGAGGTGCGCGGAGCGGCAGGGCTCGGCGATGAGCGAGATGGAGCCGTAGTGGAAGATCTTGGCGCGGCGGATGAGGTCCAGGTTGAGCTCCGCCTCCGTGAGCAGCATGTCCGCGCTGGGGTTGCGGTAGAACATGAACTCGCGCTCGCCGTTGCGCTTGAGCGTGACGAAGGCCAGCGCCGTGCGCGCGTGCTGGTCGTAGAGGCAGCCCTCCGAGTTGACGCCGTTCTGCTTGAGGATGTCCACGAGCATGTGCCCGAACTCGTCGTCGCCGAACTGCACCACAAAGCATCCATGCACCACCACCACCAACCATGAGCAGAGAGCATCACAAGATTACCAATGCAAGTCAATTAGATTGCCAATGCATCCAATCAAATGATTTTGCAGTGAGGAAAAGAAAGGATTTTTATGACAGCCCGCCCAGCGGTGACCGGCCTGCAACCGCCACTAACCGACGAGACGCTGTCAGATCCGAGTCAGCCGGGACCCAGAGGCACCGAATGACAAATCTTGATCCCATAGGTCAATGACCTCAATGCACCCGTGAGTGTGATGTTATATATAGAAGACACGAGTGGCAGAAAAGTTTTTGTTGCTCTGCTCCGTGAGGTCAGTGTCAAAACGACCTTTAACGCTTAAAAATCTTAGATTACCAGGGCGATTAAAATCTAAACTAGATACAAAAATCCGGCAGGTTTTATTATATACGTTAGAATTGGAGCAGATGATACGGCTAATAAAACAAGGCGGAGGCAACCAAAAAAAAAAAGCGTGAGGTCACGCGGAACAGCTCAGCTCGTCTGTCCCAACAATGGTAGCGTGAAACGAATGATACGGCGCCACAGCTGCAAAGATTTTGCTACCCATGAATAGCATCGACGAGAAACAAACGTACACCACGTCGTCGCAAACTGGCACTGCAATCGTGACGTGACACGACGCGTCGGTCAACGCCGGCGGCCAGCCGTGATCAGATCTCGCGGATCCGCCGGCCGGAGCACGATCGCATCCAGATCCACCAGATCCGCCGCATCTGTTAAGCCTACCGAACGAAGCATAGATGGATCTAGGACGCGAGCACGAGCACGAGCACGACAGATCTGTACGGTGCTGTTGAACTACTGGTAGAACAGAACGCGCCGAGGAAGGCGGATGATATGGGATCGGTGCAGTACCTTGCCGAGGAAGGCGGACGAGCCGCCGAGCTTGGAGATGGCGCAGGCGACGTTGGCGGGCGCGCCGCCGGGGGCCTTGACGAAGCCGCCGGACTCGGCCAGCGAGAGGCCGGCCACGTCCGGCACGAAGTCGATCAGCATCTCGCCGAACGACACCACCAGGCTCGCCGACGCGGCCGCTGCGGCAGCTCCTTCTCCGAGAGGCGCCATTGCTACTCCGCGAGGATCTAGCTACGCGAAACGAATCCTAATCCTCGACGACGAGGAGAGCAAGAGCAGAGGTGATGGTGGTGATGCGATGCCGAGGAGGAGGAGGGAGGGTTTATAAAGGGAGACTCGACGACTTGGCCGAAGGGGATTAGATGATTATTAATCATTAATCCGATAATTAATCGTTAATCCGATAGCTAAACAAAAAGGATTTCGATTCGTGTTTAGCCGTTAATCTTATCTTAACCCTGGTGGTTTTTGGATTTAAAATTATTATCGGTTCCAGCTGGGTTGGGGGGACCCACTGGCAGTGGGACAGTGTCGGGTTGGTGGATCTCCGGGCCCACGTGTCGGTGCAGAGCGGGTCGGGTTGGATCAGGGTGGATATTTTCGGGACCGGCCACCTGTCGAATCTATCGTTGGTTTGTGATCTACTCCGATCCGACCTCCGAGCAGTAATTATCGGGATTTATCCCTTGGTTTTATCCCGTTCTGATCAAAGACTCGAAACTCAGATTTGGTGCAGCTACCAACAGCATTTGTCGCCTAGATCGATTTGCTGTTGGTGCAGTTACCAGCAACGTTAATTTCATCTAACAATCTAGATTGATTTGATGATTCATCGTATTTTCTAACGGCTTAAGAGTCTTTGGATGACCCTTCTCCTCTCCCAATTGTGTTTGTCCTCACCCTCCCGAGCTTGTGCATTGCGGAGAACATTCCTAATTGTATGGCTCCTCGCGCTTGGAAGCCGCAAGGCAATCTGACAATCTAATTTCTTTTCCCTCCACCTTTCTTAGCAATGCAACCACTGTCTTGAAACAAAGTGAAAGATAGAAGAGTGGAGTCACAATTGTTGGTAGAGTTCTGTATTCTTTTAAAAATGTTTCGGTTCTGATTTCTCTTTAAAAATATTTCTCTGATGAATCATAATCACTTTGTACAATCGTTTGGCTAGTTGGATGAATTTTGATTCTTGAGATAGAATGTCAAATAAGAATAAAGTGATTTAGAAATAGGAGAACCCACATTTCGCCGTTCTCCCTCGTGTTGTAAAAAAGAGAATCGTTTCTTCCGTTTTGAATTCAAATCACTTGCCAAATCACCGTGCGACAGTGATTCCACTGATTCTGGTTAGAATTCGAAACGTTTCTTGCTACGAAACACACCCTACGCTATCAGATTGAAGGGAGAGATATTATATGTGTGATGCAATATATCTGATGGGGAAGTCCTAGATGAACCAGCACAGATCATGGTGGAACTTGGAGGCTTTTTTTTAAACAGTGCAACTCTATCTGTATGGTCTTTATTGGAGGCCCAGGGTAAGAGCGGAATGGGGGATCGAATCCCCACCGGACTCAGCTTCACGAATGCTACTTGAGCTAGCTGACCACTCGGGCCACTGCTCGTTCGCAAATGTGAATTTGTGAATGTGTTTATGCAAATTAATTTCTAGAGCTAAAGAGAACAATATGCCTAGTGTCGTGCTTGCTACCGAGAAGCAAAAAAAAAAACCCAATCCAACCTTCTCTCCAACGTCGAGTTCGGGAGGTCGTAGACATGCAACGATACAGCAAAGTCACCGAGGTACAGCCATCTGAGCGCACCACCACTACTGAGATCAAGATGATTACCCACGTGATCATATGTCTAACGGATCGGAAAACACGACTACGACCGCGACCTCAATTCCTGTGGTCTTTAGCACCGAATAGTCACCAATATAGAGCACTGATTCCCAAGGATGAACTTTACTTCTTGAAGTTCAACGCATCTATAGACAAAGAAGACAAACAAGATTATAGTGTTAGTACACTCTTTGTTGGTTAGTCGGAGGACCCGGTGATGGTTAGTCATGGCCATAAGAACCCTGATATAAGTAACAGTGATAACGGGGCACGATAAGAAGAGTCAAATCCATAAAGACATCCCACACCAGTATACGTTCGAGATGATTATGAACATCGTGAGAATCACCAAACGCTAACTGCATATATGATTTTTGGCTCATTGGGCCGATAAGGTAACAAAGGCCAATTTATTTTCGGTACTACCCAACATTTGCAAGACGTAAAAACCCTACTCTCCAATCTGTCTCAAGGATTGTTGAATCTCTACTATATAAAATACGAGTTATTTTCCGCACCACCTCTTCCGGTACTCTCCTCCCATCTAATAAAAACCTATAAAATTTGAATAATTTACCCACTTTTGCCATCCACCTTTATCCTTTGGCCTTTCTATCTTGTTATTGGCTACATATATGAGACCAATTTTACTAATGAAAATAAATAAATTAGAAGGAAAATTAGCGGATAATCTTCTACTTCTTTTTCAGATCCCATTTAAAATCAAATCACAATAATCTCCTGATGTATTCGTTGGACGGTGCTTCCATAACATTTCTACATTTTCATACCTTAAGTTTATATTTGATGTTACCGCGTCTAATATTTATATTTTTATTACAGCGTACTAGCTAGTACTCTAAAGTGGCACGTTGATTGGAGGACATTCTCGGACTTATCGGCGACGCGTAACAACTAGCAGAAGCCTCCAACCAGGGTTCAATTTATCGACGGTAACCGGTCGAAATTCGAGTTTACCGAGCTTACCGCTCCGGTCCGATTTTAGAAACCGAACGATAAACGAATTTGAATTCAAAAAATTTGAAAAAAGAAAATCAAAAACTCCTTAACAAATAGAGAAAGATCTAAGACCTTCTGTGAAAACAATTTTCAAAAATAATGTCGTTTGCATCATATTATATAGGGAGGAAGTATGAAAAAAATGAAAAAAGTTGAAGCGTGTGGTTCGGTTATTAACTCATATTAAGGAAAAGCTTAACATGCAAACACATATTTTTCTTGTGTAGGACGTATCTTAAGAGGATCTTTAAAACTGATTTCACTTCATTTAGAGTTTTATTAATTTCTCCATAATTTTTACAAAGTTCACATACATAAAGTGAATATGTTAAGAAATAACATTGTAATTAACTTTTTCATGTCTACTATTATTTTTCCTACATAAAGCATAGTATAAATAAACTAATAAAAGTGAATTCACTAATTTTAGAGATGTGATGGTTCAGTTATGAATTAATCTAGTTGCAACATATTTACACAATCCTGCATCTTACAATAATTAATTCATGGGTTTATGTATTTTTAAAAGACATGATCATGTAAGAAGACTAACAAAATTAGTTTCATTATTTTTTATTAGCAAAGAGTAAACTATGTATTTAACTTGATTTAACAAATATATTTTTTCACAGAAAATTTTCAACATTTTATGAGTATAAATACTTCTATCATGTAGATCATGTTATAAGGAAACCAACAAAATTTGTTTCACTTGATTTGAAGCTTAAATGAATTAGTTATTGATTTTACAAGATTAAACCACTTTTTGGGTATTTTTTGTTGAACTTCACTGAAAATCGAGAAAACTGCTTATAAATCGAGAAAACCGAGCGGTTACTGACAAAACCGAGCTGTTACCGATAATGCAAAAATTTCGAAAAAACCGCTCGATAAATAAATAAAATCTCTCGGTAGCTGGTCCGATTCAACCGGTTAATGAAAGTAGAATCTGATATTTTTTTTCTAAATTTTAAATTTTAGTAAATAAATTTTGTACGAATTTTAACTAAATTTCCAGCGATTATCACAATAACCATGTATTTTCGGTTAACACTAGTAATCGGTTACCGTTTCTCCAACAGTAACTAAAACCTTGCCACTCGACAAGATCTTACACTCGTACGCTTACTCGTGAAAATTTTCAGTTATACGTGCAAGCTTACTCCTTTGTGATCGGTCGCTAGTGTAGATTCCTGCAGGAAACTGAAGTATTTTCCAACCATGCAGGGTGGCTTTTGCCTTTTTTGCTTGCTAGCAATAACACTTTCTAACATTTAGCACATATACGGACATGGCATGCATGATGCTTTTGTCATCTCGTGAAATAGTGCCAAACATAGTACTAGTACGGTTTTTGTTTTTGTTACTGATATTTGTATAATATCATATTGACATCTGATCTGTCCTGGCCGGGCGTCTTTATTTGGTTTGAGTTTGCAAGCAAAGTGCACGGTCCGTTGATTCTGTGAAGTTCACGTTTGGTGGGTTGGACCAAACCATGCCATCCCATCAATACCGTCGCCTCTGCTGTTGCCCACATTTAGTTTATCAAACAAAATCAGATCTGGCAAACAAACGATGGACGACCAACCTGCAGGAAGAACGTGCAGATTATATATAAAAGGCCTTCTTTCTGTACCGACAACGTTACATATATAATTGTATGTTTTTTGGTACGTAACTAAAATTAGCATTTGTTCGCGAGGATAAGTAAAATGAACATATCGTAACAAGTGAGATTACCGTGGATTCGATCTCCACAAAGAAACTGTAGCGTTCATTTCTGGATTCTGGAATCGGGTTCTATTCGAGATGGATGGATGTCACCAAAGTGCAGGACAAGAGTTTAAACAGGTACTGGGTGCGTGTCCATTTCATGACGAGCCATACTCTGCGCATAACAATGATCATCATCCATCCACAGAGTTTTTTTTTTTGGGTTTATTGAGAGCATCCACTGAGAAATAAGATCATCTCCAACTATATTTATTCCTTTCATTTCGATTACTTCTCGATTCCCTTTCCCGTTTTTATTCCCTTTATTTTCTCTCATTTCCAACGGTTTCTCTTTAAGAGGAATTACGAAAGGAAATGAGAGAGAATTCTATCCTGAATGGAATAATTTGAAAATCCCTTCGTGACGGAAACCGTAAAAAAAACTATTAAAACAAAAATCCGGGATTTTCTTCCGCGAGGCGTGGTCTAAGAGTCGATGTGTTTTTATTTTTTTCGTGAAAACATAAGAGTCAACAATAGGCAGGCACCACTCAACAACAGGCCCAGCCCAACCCGGAATCGAATAATGGGCCTCGACCAATCGTCACGAAACGGCTCGGCCGATCGTGCTCCGCGGACACCATTTCATTTCACTCGGCCTGCGTCCAGCAGCGGTGTAGTTTTTCTTTGATCGATGACTGGGCTGCCGCATCCACAGCCCAGCACGCTGGAGAATTTTCTAAAAATCATCCCTGCCAACTAACTTTTTAAAATAAACCGGTAGGAGAGCTGCCTGCTATATTAACAAGAAGAAGTTACGCCCAGAAGCAAAGGAGATACAAACAACATTCTCGAAATAGGCAGCCTAAGTGTAGGCTCATTTTCGCTCATTTCAAATTTCCCAAGTTGTCAGAATGATAAGAGATCTTAGACTTTTTTTTGGGGATGGTTGGACCCCATCACCATGGCAGTCCACCATTGAAGAGTTGAGAGGGTAGCAAACCAAGAGCTAGGGTTGTCAACAAGCCGAATTTGAGTGGGCTTGCTGTCAGGCTCGAGTTCAATAAAAGATCAAGCCGAACTCGAGCGAGTCTACGATAGCGACCAAGCTTGGGATGGGCTCAAGCTCGGCTCGAGTAGGCTTGAATTCGGCTCGTCTAAGCTCGATAACAAAAGAAATCTCGAGAAACAAGAGTTATGTTAATATAGATAAAACAAACATTATGCCAAATAGGTAAGCATGAGGATGATCCCTTCCTTCTAATCCTTGCAACGTCTCTTTCGACTAAAGGCTTTAGCGATACATAAGAAAAGTATAGACTTGGCAGGGTAGCAAAATTACATAAAAATCGCAATACTCATTAACTCGAGCTTTATCGAGCTATTCGAGCTCGAGCTTGTGAGGCTCGTGAGACTTGGCCCACGCTCAAGTTTAACTCGTTTTGAGATCGAACCGAACTCGAATCGAGCGTAAAGTGAGTAAAACTTGAGTAGCTCACGAGTTTTGAGCCTTTTTGACAGTCCTACCTAAAGCCTAGCTCTAGAGCCGATTGTGAAGTCTATCGCGCAAGGTTGGATTTGCAAGTCGCGAACAAGTGATGATTCGACTCTAGTTCCTTTCTACAAATCGAACAAAATGGGGCGTGTGGCCTTCCCCTGGTGGCAAGCCTATGCGAGATCTAAATCCTATTTTGGATGGCCAGTCAGTCAAAGAATTTTCATTTTAACGCCCTCCATAGTTTTCAGATGATGAGTTGAAAGTCCATCCCCACGGAACCGAAAAATTAGGCGTTGTAGACCGATGCAGTCGGAGTACTCTCCGTCCATTGTAAATTTCCACATGATGTCATCTTGGGTACCGGGGCGAAGCTGTAACCGATTTACATTGCCCCAAAGGATTATGAACTCATGAATAAACTGCCCGGAGATGTCGCATAGTTGCGTTAGATTGGGGAACCAAAGATTTCCTGTGACTGCTTCACGGAGCGAACATTGTTTGTTTCGTGACATCGTGAAGATTATCGGTGCCACGTCCTTGCAATTGGGTCGTTGCCGTTGCAGCCAGGCAGAGTGCCAGAAGGACAGTTCATCACTGTTGTCGATGACGATGCTAGAGCAAGCTGCAAAGAGGAGACTAACAGCATCATCACATGGAAGGTCCGAACCCATCCAATAGGTTTGTACTGACCCTTCCACTCCTACCATAATTTATCATGTCAAGTTTATAACGTGGCAGCGTTGTCGTGCCACTCACACCTACGATGGCATGACGAAAAGGCCCAGATCTTAGAAATTTAGTTGGTAAGGGATTTATTTAAAAGCCATTAGTTTATAATGAGTTAAAATATGAAAAAGTTCCACGCTCAAAACCATGGGCTGCAATGACCAAAACCATGGCCTTGCTGCATATAGCAAATATTAAGCAATGTTTGTGTGGCTTTGGACTGCTTAGAAGTGATGGACATCAAACAATTACCAAGTGCCCGTACTATACCATTTTGAATTAATGAGATCGAAGCCTATGAGAATCTTTTGCCACCAAGGCTAGCGTTGATGACAAGATTTTGTATATATAGTGCTCATTGTAGCGATCAATACCATCAATTAGATAAATAGTACATTCGATCAGATGAATGGTACCCGACCAGTGAACAATAGCCCCGACCACGACCAGTTGATACGGACTGATGTTCAAATCGAAAAGTAGTCGAACTGCAATAAAGGACACTCTGATAGATATATGAGAATTTATATGGTTGAATAGGAAAGATATGTTAGTTATAGAAAATTTGAACTTATGTGTTATAGCTGAATCATATATGTAAGTCTTGTTCGATTTGAATTAGGAGTCTTAATCATGTATGGCTAAGACTTGTCACTCTTTAAATATAAGAGGGTCATGGTCGATTAAAATATCCAACAATCGATCAAATACCAATATGCATCTACTATTTGTCTACCTAGCTCCTGTAATTACGTTCCTTCTTCTTATTACTCCTCCTGCTACTCGTTCTTGATCTCGACAACCAAGGACAAGTCATCAGCTGACCGTGCCCTGATAGGGTCTCTTATGAGGTGCAATTTGCTGACGAAGATCTATCGACGTAGTGACAGACTGAGTTTCCAAGGTGCTACTCGCTGGGTTAGTTATCATTTGTCGGTTTACTCGTAAAGTGGTAGCTCGTTGCCGCAAAAACGCAATAGTTATCTCCATTGCTGAACACCCTGCGTGTGATGCTACAGATTGCATACGAGGTGCTCAGTGTTTGGCATAGCAACTTTTCATGTTAACAGCTAGGAATCCAATTCAGACGCTTGTAATCTAGCAAAGCATGTGTAAGACCCTGAACCCGGGATCTCCTGTGCCTCCTGTATCAGTCCCTGGATTAAGTAGCTGATACGCACTAGATAACAGTTGTAGTATCACAGCTAAACTTCATATATAAGTATTAAGGTTACAAACCATATAATATAATATAAACCTGGCCAAACAGCCAACAAAAGCACAGCGGGAAGCAAAGACCCAAGCCACAAGCAACTAGGATGCGAACGCGACTTCTATGACTACTCTTCATCCTTGCCTTCGCCTCGGGCGTTGGCAGCGTATGCTTCCTCATCTAAATGACAGCAAGGGTGAGTACGAAAGGTACTCAACAAGCCCTATAGTACTTCAAGGTGTTGATAGGTGCATAAATGGGTAATTCAAGGATAAAACTTTACGGCTTAGTTTTAAGCATTGAGCGGTTTCTGCAGGTATTCAATTGTATCATTTATTATTGACTTTAAAGACATTTAAATAGTTTTAAACTAGGTAATAAGCTTTATATGAGGTTTTTCAGTCCTAAGAGGGACTACGCCTCACTCCACAATCCCTATTATCACATCTGGTGTACCTCTAGTATTACACACTCATTCATCAAAACACACGCACCCGGAGTCTACTCAAGCGTGACCATGCCTTCATATGTCCATGACCGCGAACACGGCTATTCGAATAGATTTACACTATGTAGAGATTATACATTGTACCCACGCGATATGCTCACCCTTCAACCATTGCAAGCGGATGAGCGAATCATACCGAGACCCTCTAAACACCTTTCATACCAGGCTTTTCTATGAGACACCCCAAGTCCCAGAGGCCATATACTGAAGGCCAGCTCACTTTTTAAGCTTAGACCGGTTCTTGAAACCTTCAGACACAGATGGACACTTGATCGCTTGTTGCTCTCAGTCTCCTAGTATTATGCTCAACTCAGTCTTGGTAAAAGAAAACTTATGCCCTGCCAATTCAGGACACATGGTTGCATGGGGGTGGCTAAGCATGACGGCGCAAGACTTGATCCTTAAGTGACCAGGGTAGGTATCTTCTGGCCTGAACACCATATAGGTGAATCAAGTGCCCAGGAGCATCCTTATCCAGAGTACTACTCCACCTGCCCCCGCCAAAACAGTTTTCACCCATTTTTATATATCACCCTCCACATCCTACATGACATCAAGGATTTCACAACTAACACAAAATTCATAGCCATCAAGGATTCATGGCATATGAGTTATCATTGATAACAATAATCTTATATCCGAGGAGAGGTGTTTTTAGAAACGATGTCTTCGAGGAGACATATTCAATCCTAAACATACTATATATCAATCCGTCGTTTGTTATTAATATAGATAATAATAGGTAATCCTAAGGTGATATGTATTTTAAATGATAACATTCATGGCATATGAGTTATCATTGATAAGAGTAATCTTATCTCTAAGGAGAGGTGTTTTTAGAAACGATGTCTTCGAGGAGACTTATTCAATCCTAAGTATACTAGATATCAAGACGTCGTTTGTTATTAATATAGATAATAATAGGTAATCCTAAGGTGATATGTATTTTGAATGATAACATTTATAGCATGGTAAGTGTTTAATAAGATTAACTATTATAAGCAGTTTGTAAAAGCGTATTACGTAACACATGCGATATAAGTCCAGTTTTAATTGATCATGTAGATTAGTTGAAAATATAGGTTCAATATGATCAAAGAGATAGGACTTGCCTTCTCTGAAATTCTCTTTAAAGTCTTGGTTGTAGTCAGGATCCTCCTCGCTTCTGATGCTTCCTGTGCAGCACTCGTAGAACTCTGGTTGCTCTGCAATTACGACTATGATCAATAACGGCTATACTTGAGAAGAATCAAATAACACTAAATTGAAAGTCAAATGAGTCCTAATGGATATCACAATGTGACATATGAGTAGGTCTCAATTTTAGATGAATTTCGACGAAAGAATCGTCGAAATCGGAGCTAGAACGGAGAAGTTATGCCTCCTGAAAGATTTAATCTAAAATTAAATTGAGAAATTATGAAATAGCACTATTCATAGGTGGGGCCCATTGAACAATAGCCTGGGTCCATATGAATAGTGGTTTGGTGGGACCCACCTGAACATTAACAAGTGGGCCAAGATGGGCCTAGATTGGGCTAGTTCGGGCCTGAATGGACCGGGCCAAGCTTTGGGCTAGTGGCTAGTGGGCTACGGGAGCTAGGCCAGCTCATGGGGGTGCGACCTTTGGCGGCTGGGTCGGCCTAGTGGACAAACACGATAGAGCCGAGCCGTGGCCCACACAGCCAGGCCGAGCCATGGCTTGTGGCCGGTCCGCGTGAGCGGCGGCGGGGAGAGGGAAAGCGGCCGGTGGTGAGGAATTACGGTAGAGCCGCGTCGGAATGCTCGCCGACGACACGCTTTGGTGAGGGTTTCACAACGGGAAGTCCACGCCAGGGATCTATACGCGACGGGGAATTCAGTCGGGGGCTCATCGACGGCGGTCGACGACGAGAGCGATTCCAGACGCTGGCCGAAGAGGGGGCAGCGGTGCGGGCAAAATCGGGAAGCACCTCCCCTGCGCTGGGAGGTGCCAACCTAGGCGTCACAGCACGATGATCGGCCTCATACACAGAGCACAAACATGCTGGCGACGAGCACAACACGACGGCGGAAGGTCAAAACGCGCGGCTACGCGCGAGGAAGAACTACGGGGACGCCTGCATGCTACTAGGAGGGGGCGCTAGGGATCTGGGGTGCTCACCGCGCTCGGAGGTGGCGAGAGATGGGACGACGGTTGGCGGAGCAACTGCGTCGAAGCAGCGGACGGCTCGGCTTCAGCTTAGACGGCCTCCTGTTAGGCTTCCGCCGAACGGACGGTGGTACAGGGATGGTGATGGCTCCCTGGAGCTCCTCAGTGGTTTGTGGACAACGGATTGGCGACGACGGAGGTGTGGTGGCGTGAATGGCGATGGCAGCGAGGTGGCATGGCAAAACGGAGAGAGATAGAGAGAGAGAGAGAGAGAGAGAGGGAGGGAGGGAGAGAGAGAGGGAGAGAGAGAGAGAGAGAGAGAGAGAGAGAGAGAGAGGGAGGGAGGGAGGGAGGGAGGGAGACCGGGGGCCCTATTTATAGAGGGAGAGAGGTGAGTGGAGAGGCAACATGCGCGTTGGCATCACGCGGTTGTCGGCGCTGAGGTGGCGGGGCAGCGCCCACCGCATTTCCCGCGGTGTGGGCGCTCTGCGTCATCCACGCGTGGGGAGAGCGCGAACATCTTACGGCTTGCAGAGGTATGGGCAGCGCGGCATGGGCAAAGAGAGAAGGGAGAGAGCAGGAGAGGTGAAGGTCGGTCGGGGATATTTTCCCCGGAGGAGGCGCCTGTCGCAGTGGCGAGTGGCGTGACGTCACGCTGAAGGAGGAAGGAGAGGCGCGGGTGGGGCGGTTGACCGATGTGCAACGCGTGGACCGCCACGCTCGCGAGAGCACGGGCGTGCTGTCCAACGCGAGGGCGAGCAGGCCGAGTGGGCTAAGCGGCGCAGTCGCAGCCCAACGCGGGGAAGGAAGGAGGGGGAGGAAAGGAAGGTCGGGCCGGTGCCGTGGGCCACGCGAGAGAGGAGGGAAAGAGGTTTGGCCCGGGAAGAGAGAAAAAGGAAAAAGGAATAAGGAATAAGGAATCAGGTTTAAATTCAAATTAAGGTATTTAAATTTGGATTAATATCAATTCAAATAAACATATTTGAATTGAGATTTGGACCTGGATCTTGATTCTTGAGGGAGGATTCAAATTTAATTTGGATTTGAGCTAAATAGAAACTAAGAATGGATTTGAAATTAAGAGACATTCAATTTCAAATTTCCACACAAAGAACTATAAAAATCATAAACCAATGTATGTGAATTAATTCAATACAGAGATTAGTTTAGGAATAAATTTTGGCTCAACTTAGAATACTTAGTCCAATTACATATATGAATATACATACACACTGATATATATACACTCATATATATACACATACTTCCCTGACTTTAGTTAGCTTAATTAATAAAAAAAATTAATTTAGAGTGAAATTTATAATTAATTAATATGCTTGAAACTCATGATGTTACATGTTCCTTCGTCTAGAAAAAAAAAAGAAAGCAAAGCATGCATGTACTTTACTTCACGCCATGTGTTGGCTCCATGAACCTCCATGTATTGTCAATGTCCATGTAAACTTCGTTTGAATGATTAAAACTACCGTATTCTTCTAAAAAATAAACCAAAAATATCTGACAGCTTTCGTTATTTCAAGTTTAGTAAAACACCCTCTTGGTCTAAAAAAAAGAATCCCCTTAAAAAGTAACAAAGAAAATCAGTAGAACACCTCGGATGAAGCAGAGGTTTTATACAAGCTAAAAACCTTGATCGTTTACTTATTTGTAACATTATATAGTTATACTAGATCATTGGATTATTTGCTTTCGCCTTATCAAGTTCTGCCTCTAATTTGCATGCATGGGCACATGTATTATATATATGCTTAGTGCCATGCTTTGTTTTTCTAGTTTTACAAGACATAATTAAGCACACACTCTCCTGACACAATCGGCCACAATACATAGTAGCTAGCTTGCAGTCTTCGTCTAGTAGGAGTTGACGACCCGGCAGCTCTTCCTGATCTCGCCCTGCGTTCCCTCCTTGAGGTCGAGCTGCCCCATCTTGAGCATCCCCTGCTGGAAAGCGAAGAAGAAGTAGGCCTGGTTCGTCGCGAACATGTTCACCAGCGCCCTCGTCTCCGGCGACTCGAACAGCGTCTGGTCCGAGCTCAGCAGGCCCCGCCGCGACTGCAGCTCCCGAAAGTACACGCCGTCGAACGCGTTGCTCGTCCGGTCGAACGGCGCCGTCGCGGAGTCACCGTTGGCGCAGGTGGCGCCCAGCGACGACGCCAGCGACGCGTCCAGCGTCGCCGCCTCGCCCTGCAGCCGGTTCTTGAACGACGCGCAGTGGGCCACGCCCAGCGTGTGGCCCCCCGACAGCGCCACCATGTCCCGGGCGTTGAGGCCGTGCGAGCCGAACATCTGGATGAGCGTCGACGCGTTCAGGGTCGGCGCCGGGAGGGCTATGGTGTCGGCGGCGCTGGAACGGGTCCCGTCGCGCCGCCCATTGGGCACGCCGTAGTAGGGCCCGCCCGCCATGAACACGGCGTCCCTGGCGGCGAACGCGATGATGTCGGCACAGGAGACGATGCCAGGGCACTGCGCCTCCATGATCTGCTTGATGCGGTCGATGACCTCGTACCCTCGCAGGCTCTTGTTCGCCAGCGCGTCCTTCTCCGCCGTGTTCCCCGCCGTCGAGTCCAGCAGAACCGACGCGTCGCAGCCCTGCATATGTGCATGCACCACACATGCATGCACGTGAGCACGTCACGTACGATTCATCGTTCAGCACACCGTCACACGTGCATCGCCGTATGCATGGTCGTGCCAAACAAAAGACCAGAGTATATATAAAGTACCTGCACGAAGCAGTCATGGAAGTGAAGCCTGAGGAGGCCGGCGGCGAGGGTGGGGTCCTTCATGAGCGCCTCGCCGACGACGCTGCGGACGATCATCTCCGCGAACGGGCAGCTCATGCCGTAGTAGTCCATGCTGAGCGCGGCGACGCCGGGCGCCCCTGCCAGGCCGGCGGCCACCTGCACGACGATCAGGAGCCTGACAAGGTTCTTGGCCGCGCTCATGCTCACACCAGTGTTAACTATTCCTTCACCTCGAGTGAGAAGAGGAAGAAGAAGAAGATGAGCGAGTGAGCACTTGCTTGATATGGCGAGTGCAGCGGGAGCAGCTATTTATAATGCACCAACGCAACATAATTCATCGAATTGTTATTGTTTTTTATGAACTGTATACGCAACATGATATAAATACAATATAACATGTACTAGTGCTATAGTGCACTACATGGATGAATCCAAAACCTGGCCACTAGGAGATCCATCATCTTACCAAGAATGGCCTACTTCCAGGAGTCAAAAAGAACTGCATGCCTGATAGATCACTCACCATCGCCACAGTGCCCTATAGCGTCATGCAACTGAAACATAAGAATTTTGCTACTGGCAAGTAGTCAACACATGATGATGAACAATTGCCATATAAAATTATGCATCATTTTTTATTTAGATAATAGAAGTACCACCAAAACGTCAGGAGGTCCTGATGTCTTATTAATGTAGAGGTCGGAAGTTGTATTTCTATTATCTAAAAACAAAAAATATATATCATACTCTGCCCAATTCGTACAATACAAAACTGAAGAAACTTTTTGCTGGAATTGAAGATCGTGGGAGTGTTGGCGGATGATTGGGTTGTTGCCGGATTCGTCCTGATGAGAGATGGATCGTTTTGTTTTGCTGGAGTTGAAGATCGTGAGAGTGTTGGCGGATGATTGGGTTGTCGCCGGATTCGTCCTGATGAGAGATGGATCGTTTTGTGGACGGGCGCATCCTGCCGTCGCCGTCGCAAGCGTAAGTGTCTCACTATCTATTCCTCTTCCCGTTCGGCTGAATGAAAGCATGCCTGCCATGATAGTTCAGTAATAGGCAGACCCCCAAATAAAAGTTCAGTAACAAGCAGTGAATTGAAAGTGAAATTCTTCAAAGTTCAGTAATAGGCAGTGGATTGAAAGTGAAATTCTTCTCCAGATATATCAATCTATCTATCCATGATTGCAGTACACATAGTGCTGGTGCATCTTTATCGGAAGAAAAAAAAATAGTGCCGGTGCATGAAGGTGTAGCAAGCCGCCCTGCCAATGGCAGCTAGCACTGATCAACCATCATAAGAGCTTGGAGTTGACATTGCCTGTTCACCGCACGAGACGAGAGCAGTGCACGCGTGCTTCAGTTCGTGGACCTGCGTAGTGCGCGTCACCGAGCATTACTCACTTTGTATATTGGTTTAATTTGTACAAGACTACAAGAGAGGATCGAGGTATTTGTCTTGCATTGCAGGGCAGTAAGATAAGTTGATGAGACATTTCAGTCCACAAGCTCTGCAATGTAGTGGTTTAATCACTGGCACCGGAAAAAGACGTTTTCTCTTTGCGAGGTCCGAAAGTGATCATTAGCACTAGTGAAGTAGTGATACTGAGGGGGAAAACATTTCTGCAAGTTGTGAGTTATCCATCTACTGATTGATTGGACTGTACATTGTATATATCTTACAGCAGTCGTTGCAGAATGTCATGGATATCTCGGAATAATCTCGCAATTACGATGTTTCGTCGACCTGTAAGGCCTCGTTTCGTTTGGAACGTAAGAATTCTATCCATTCTTAGGGATTTGAGCTGTTTTCTATGAAATTCCCGCGATACAAATTGATATATATAATAGATCAAAGACAAAGAGTACTCCAACCCCAAGCATCCTAGTGTCCTCTTGTAACACAAGAATCTGATATAGTACATGGCATATATTGGAGTAACAATAAGCTATTGATTTTTCTGTGGTTGCATCAGAAAAGCTGATATATATAATTGTAACCGAAGTGGACTATAGTATATATCAGCTATATATTCAGCTTGATCTGCATGTCACCTAACGAAGATGGCTTCTCTCTGGGTCGGTTCTTGTTCTTGGCTCCAGTGTTGGCTTATCATCTGTCGTAGTAAAGCTCGTGACACGTCAGCGACTAGCAGTGGCCGGTGGCAGTGGTGCGGGCGAACAACGGCGATTTCGATATGATAAACAATATACCGGAGGTAATTGATCTTGTTAGCGCAGAGATCGGAAGTTATACTTTTGTTATTAAAAAATTGATCTGAGTTTCAAAAGTTGAGCTGCACACAATTGATTTTAGCTATTGCGAAACGAAGGCATTACAGGTTTGGCCTCACATGTATGTGTTGTACTACATGTATGGTTCACATCATGGTGGCCTCAGTTTATTAGTTAATTTACTACTCGTAGCTTTTGTTCAGTAAAATAGAATAAAGGTAGCATCATCGATCAGATTAGGTTCTGATCATCTTCAGAGGTTGGCAAGCTGGCGAACGTTGATGGGGGCGACGACGTCGGCGCCGCCGTGGAACGCCTGATTGGCGATGATCACGTTGACCGCCGCCGTCGGGTGGTACGCGTCCCAGAACACGTAGCGCTCCCGGTCCGCGCACGGCGGCATGAACGGCAGGCACGTCACCTGCCCGCCGTTCCTCCCGATCCCGCAGCACCCTTCGTCCACCACGCTGAACCCTGCACGCACGCACGCACACATGGATGCAAAGATCACTATGGAGCCATGGATGCAAGTCACCCGGCTCATCTTGTATTACCGAAGGAGGCTGGGTCGCCGAGGATGGCTCGGAACACCCGGAAGTTGTCGAGGTACGTGAACCGGGCTCCGGGGAGGTCGGCGTTCAGGCCGTCGAGCATCGCTCTCACGTTGGCGTTGAACGGCAGCACGAGGTCGTTCACCTCCTGCGAGCACCGGCCCATGAGGCTCTGCGCCAGCACGCTCGGGATGCACCCCATCGACCCCACGCCGGCCACCACAAACTTCCTCGCCCCGGCATTGTACAGCCTCTGCACGCACGCATTGGCATTGGCCGGGTGTTTCGATCAGACAGCAGAAGGTGCTTAATTTGCAGCAAAAACACACATTGTGAAAATGGCAATGGCGATCGATGACGACGGGTTCTTACGGTGAGCTGGGAGGCGTACTGGCGGACGAGGAGGTCGGCGAACTGCTGCGGGTTGTACCGGCGCCTGGTGTCGTAGTTGGGCATGAGGTAGTTGTTCAGGTAGTCGTTGCTCCCCATCCCGACGAACAGGATGGACCGCCCCAGCCTGCCGGCCGCCGCCGCCGCGCCGACCGCGCCGGCGATCTGGGCCACCGTCGACTCGAAGTTGCTGATCTGCTGGTTGAACGGGATCCGCCCCACCTGCGCACGTGCATTATATTTTATCGCTGCCGGAGGAGCAGACAGACAGAGGGTGAATGGATGGAATGGAAGCTGATAGCTGCTTACGAAGTTTTGGCCGCTGTCGTCGAGGATCCCGGCGGCGGCGGAAGCGTAGTTGACGCCCTGCAGGATCTGCTGGACGGATGATACCTGAGAGTAGGGCGGCACCAGGGGCAGCCCCAGCAGCTGAGCTGCAAACGTCACAAACACACAGCAATTGCTTCAGTTGATCCAGCGTTGCTCAGAATCATCTTCAGATTTCCAATCTACACAAATTGCTCGGCTCCTAACACGCATGCATGCATTCATCTATTTGCATTTGTCAGATTGGCTTTGTTCAGCATGAACTTGTCCCAGCTACATCGATGATCTCTCTACCATTTCCCTTCAACAATTTCCAACCTGCACAAACTGCTCGGCTCCTAACATGCATGCATGCGTCTATTTGTATGTGCCAAATTGGCTTTGTTCAGCATGAACTTGTCCCAGTTAGATTGATGAACTCTGTACCATTTCCCTTCAACAATTTCAGGCCGCAGTGGTACAATCTAGTACTCAAGTCAACTTACACGATCACGAAACTGAAGTTACAAACAGAAGATGCCATTTGATCTGTGCTCTGCTCTGTGGCAGCAGAGATCGGATAGGATTCCTCTAACATACTGCACGGATGCTAACATGGGAACTCAGACCTCACATGTCCGTTAGGGGATTCCCGTCGGCAGAGCTGCATGCCTGCCATTTGACCGTGTCCCATAAACGCGAATTGATTCGACCACTGAAAACTGTGTTCATTCAATGCTCTGTGGAGAGTGCTATAGGACAACAAGTACAGCAACATTATCTCTTCCTTTTTGAAGAGGAAGAAGCAATATCACTTGGCAGCTTGGCACGGTGAGCACCTGATCCCTTTTTCGGAGGTGAGCTTCTTCGTATCAGGAAAATATTACTCCCTCCGTTCAAAATAGAAAAATTTATGAGATATTTTGTTTTAGTTCGGTCTTCAAATTTAGATTTTAACCATTGTTTTCTTATAAAATACATAATTGATAGATACAAAACCAATATAGTATGAAAATATTTTAAAATATAAATCTAGTTGGATAATTTTTATATATTAAATATACTTATAATTTGACTAAGTATGTATCAAGATAAATATAGTTTGATAAAGTAGGCAGAAACTTAAGGTTCTTACGGCTTAGCTCAAGAACTCTTTTTTGGATGGTTAGTTTTTTTTATTAAGAAAGCTTTATTAAATTTTATCGTCACATCGAGAGATAGCTCGGTTCATGAACTAGAAATAATATTAAGGAACGTCCTCTACGGCTTGCATCCTAATCTGCACTCCACACTTCTTGAAGACAAGTGTTCTAAGTTTCTAGGAAGCATAATACTGTACCTATCAGATGGAGTAATGAATGAGAAATCCTAAGTATGACCTACTTGTTGTAGCAACATATATATTCGAAAATTAAGCTCTTAGCATACCCGTCGCAGGAAATTAAGCACATTCAGAAATATTAATGGGTGTCAGCAACATCATGCAGAAAATGTACCTGTACCTCAACTCTGAAAGACGTACCGAGCTAGCTCTGAAAGAAGCACAGAAACTCTAGACAGGCCAAACGTGCTCACCGAGCTCGTCGACGATGGTGTATCCGTTGCAGAACCGTCCGGTGGGCCCGTCGGCGAAGTCGATGCCGTAGGGGAAGTAATTGGCCTTGGCGAGCGACGCCAGGTTGTTGTTGTTGCCGCTGTCGATCAGCGAGTCCCCGAACACGAACAGCGCCGGCGCCCTCGCCCCTCCGCCTTCTGCCGCCACAACAGGCGCCGTGAGCGCGAGCATCACGCCGAGGAGCAGCCGCCACTGCCGGAGGCCGCCGGCCATGGATGGTGCCAGCCAATGCTGCAGCTAACACTTGTGGTCGTGTTGCAGTGCAGCAGCTAGCTAGGCAATGGACTTCACTGCAAAGAAAGTGGAGGTGGAGGAGTTAATGGCGGCCGGTGTGGACGTACGTGTCGTGGCGTGGGCATGCAGACGCAGTCATGAGTCATGAGGAGTAATGGTGGGGCACCTGACATGCCATGGCATGCGATGTGACTCGAGCAGAAATCATGATCGCGTCGGCCGGTCGGGATGGCGAAGCTACAGCTTGGCGTCGGGGTCAATCGACACCGACGAAATTTACTAAATTCAATTGAAAAACCCCGTTGTCTAACGGAGCTAACCCCGGTGGTTTTTTCGGTTGGTTCCGCCCCGAGGTCGAGTGATGCTTCAGTCACTATGTGAAAAATAAATAAAGAATATATAAAATTACCAACGGATCGTTATATAATTTATTATTTATATTAAAATTGATAAATCGTAATTATAATCCGTCACCTATTATTCATCATCAGTGATAAATCCATCTAAATTAGTCGTCATCAGTGATAGATCAAATTGTGACATATCACTTATAACTTGTCATCAATAATTATCATTTTAGACAATCATAAGTCCCTTGTCGTGGTGAGCCCTCATCCGGTTGATACAAAAGCCGAGATGGTCAGAGCACTGCTGCTGCGTATCGCAGCCGCCAGCCGCCGTGAGTGAGCGGCCAGCTGGCCTTGTCACCGATCATAATTCGCCGGTCATCGTGTTTTTGCCTAGCGTGCAGAACGTTAAGATTTGACAATGAAACAGCTAGAGCTATCATGCAGGTTCAGGGTTGGATTTGAGAGCTCCCTTGTGTTTCAGTTCAGTCACTCAGTGTAATCCTGATTCGGTGTAATCTGTGCCAGAAGAGAAGGGTCAGAAGAGAAGAGCAATCCTAGAAATTTTAGAAGTGGAATCGATGCACCATGCCAGGGGAAATCTGCATAACAGTCTGAAGCTGCGCTAATCACCGTATGGGAGTTGTAGACCTGCATTATATTATCGTACTTACTCTGATCATAAATATAAGTTGTTTTAGATTTATCCTAAATCAAACATTTAGCTTTGATCATCAATAGTTAAAAATCTACATAGATTTACAACATAAAGTTGATACTACTTTGTAAAAAATAATTTCGTAAAAAATAATTTCGTAATATATAACTCTTTTTATTTAATATAATATAATTTTATAGAAATTGATAGTCAAAGTTTCACCTTCTAGTCTATATCGATGACCTAGACGACTTATATTTCTAATCAGAGGAAGTACTACTTTTTCAAAAACGTAATATTTGTATTGCGGCAGAGGTAGCTAATGGCGCACAGCAGTCGGATGATGCAAGAGGCCGGCTGCCAGGGCTCCTGAAGCAATAGGACGGAAGCAAGGAATGGCCGGAGTAACGATCAATGTTCAATATATTTGTTAGGGATCGTGTCGATGTAATAAATTAAACACAAATGGTTAAGTAATAAATCTCTTCCTAATTCAAAAAAATGGGGGGAAATCGTTCATGTATTTTTTTTCTCTAGGCAAACAATTATGCTAGTCTATGATAGATCAGAATGCGCGCACACAGGACGACACCAACAAAAAAATATCAAGTTTGTGACTTCATGGGATCAATCGGTCTATCGTCCAGTAGCATCAAAGCAAGCGCAGAGTACATGCAGAGACCACTGAACCAATGGTTCTATGCTCAGTCGACAGTCATTTGGTGAGACTACATGCAGAGTGAACGGTATACAGAGTATGTCAGCCATCAACTGAACAATTTCTTTGAACAGAAAACCTTGTTCTGGACCTATCTTCTGATATGCTGCACAAGTGATCACTAATTAATAATGTTACAGTGAGTTTCCAGATGAGGGGAGTTGACGAAAATGTGAAATACTAGAACGCTACAAAAGTTGGACGTGTTGTGTAGTCTTAGACGCCTCAAGATCCTATAAACTACGCGTATTCTGGCGAGTGTGCTTCCTCCACCGCCGCAACATATGAATGCAGCCCCCAGCTCCTAACAAGCCACTGGACGCAAGACCCATAATAGTTGAATTTGCAACGTTTCGATGGTAGGCACCCTGCAGAGGAAAGAGATGCTTTCAGCATTGTGTAGAAATACGGACACATAATTGTTCACGGACAAGAGGACTTCAGATGGTTACCTGTAATATGAAAATGAAGATAGCAGCATTTGCCACTGACAGCGAAAAGCTCATCATGCCCCCACGCAGTTCATTTGGCAGGTACCTACAGCGTGTCCGCTATGTAAACAGAGAGCACTAAAGTAACTTTAACTCGATTATATTTGCACCATTAACTTACATTGTTCTCAATCTTGCTAGTGAAGGTAAAATAAAACCTACACATGCATGGAAGATGCAGAACAATATCACCAATGTTCCAATCTCCTGTTGAAAGAACAGCTGTTCTTGTTAGACATAGGACACCAATTTTCAACTGCATGTTGCCTTGAGATATGTATGGCATACCTGGTAATCATAAGCCACAATAGACAAAGCGAGCCCAGCACCAATGTAAGCTATTGTCAAGCTGTCTTCATTCCGGAAAGGAGACGTGGCTCCATAAAACCATGGAAAACCAGCGCTTCCGAGCATTCTTGAGGCCAGGAAACAGGGGTAAATTAGTGACAGTTGAGCATCCCTTCCGTCAGCCTGCACCAATCAATAGATCTATGAGCAAGGTAGCACGACTTCAGTCTTCAGCTTCTGAAAACCTAATCATACAGAACACCAGACAACAAACTAGCAGGAAAAATACTTCGGTACAGACTAATACCACTATGGTTGGTGCCCAGAGAAACCAAAATGCTGAGACAGCGAAATGGATACTTGCTTGAGCTAAGACCAGGATCAATACTCTTTTGTCTGAAACACACAGCAAGTACAATCAGAAATGAAAATGAAACATGTAAGCACTCAAAAGCTTAACTAGATAAATTAGAGCCTGCAACAGAAGTAACAATGATGAATCACTAGTTCATATTTGTGAGAGATGGAAAGACTGCGTCTGTTTATGCATTTTTCACATCAGAAACAGCTTTTATACTTAACTATCGCAGCTCCTGATACTATAAATTTAGTTCGACAAACCCACAAATATGTATTAGCATGCCAGCAGTCCTGGATCTTTTTAATTATTTACAATTATGTTTCCTCATGGCTCAAAAATATTTGTGGTCAATATTCACAAAGCCAATGGCATTATCTTTAGAAGGTTACAGAACTGCATAGGCTAAAGGATGAAAACGAAAAGACTAATACAGAAGGCTAAAAAGTTTCAAACACAATGCCAACAAACACTGACCATTTTATATTTTTCAGTCTCATCATCTAGATAAACATGAAGTTATTTATTGAACATAAATAGAGCTTCATTAACAAAAATGAGGAAGCAAGATGACTCACCACTCACCTCTAATGACATGAGCAAAAAATGATTTTTGGTAGCTCCCAATGGCAGATGCATGCTGAGTGCTACTTGATGCATTTCTGATATACAGAATCCCCACTATTGATAGAGAGGCTGCAAATGCATAGGGAAGCAAGAAACCGTTGTCATTATCATTAACCAATAAGTTTGTGATTCCTTGACTTCCAACAAGGGACACTGATTCAAAGAATGTCATCAGCCAGAAGGTATCAAACAGCAAATCTTGCTTCTGGTCTTGCTGAAAAGTCAGGATAAAACAGTTAACAATACGGACAACATTTAACAATGCAGTAATAGCACATAAAGAGTTTAAAAAACACAACCTTCTCATGCTCCACCACAATCCAGGTCTCAAAACAGAAAGAGAACACTGAAGAGACCAGAGCTAGAATGAAATTGTTGATCCATGCACAACGAAGCGCACTGAAACTCTTCATGGCTCCCACTGCTAGCTGAAGTATCCAGTAAAATATGCAAGCCCTTCGTGGTCCTCTATGAATATCATTGCATAAATTGTTATAACTACTATTGGAAGGATAAAAATGTATCGCACAATTAATATGTAATTACTAGAAAGAAGGATTAAGTGCAGCTGAAGAAACAAAAATCTACACACACAACCTGCATTCTATCATCCAAACTTCATCATGCGCCTAAAACTAGTCTTCAGAATTTTTGTGGTGTACCATCAGACAAACAGTATCAGGTCACCATAGTTGTTGGAGAGACTTGAAGGCCATATGTTAAGGAGAACGAATGCTAGTTAAGTAGGTGATGAAAGGTTGTGTAAAGGTATAAGAATAGGAAATTTACTCTAGTGCTGGATTCAAAAATATAAGTGCAGATATTGGTTATCAATCACTCTCCATCACAAAATGACATGGCTAAGCCTAGCATGGTAAAGGGCCATGAACCGATCTCTAGACTATGGTCAATCAGCGACATTAGAACTAGTAAAAAAAAAAAAGTGTGTAAGAAGAATACATAAGCTGGTACCGACTATACATGCATTGCCAGATCACACCAACCAATGTGATTTATGTGAGGGGAATTGAACGAGCTATGCAACATGTTTCACCATCTGGTATAAAATCATGCTCTAAAATCTGAAATGGATACTTGTAATAGCACAACTGCAAATATACATTCCTCTAAAAAAAACTCACATCTTGTCGGAGATAATGCCGGAAATGCCACCGAGGAACATCGCAGCCGCCGCTGCGGCGGCAAGCCGCGCGGCCATCTGCTCCTTGCCGAGCCCACACCGCTCGTACTCATCCTCCCCAAAAACGGCATGGATCCCCTCAACCACTACAAGCCAACAACCATCACGATCATTAGGTCCCGCATGCCGGCTCGACAAAGGCAGGGATCCGGAGGGGGCGCTACTCACCGGACGCGAGGGAGAAGAGGACGAGGAAGGAACGGCGGAACTGGAGGAAGGGGGCGGTGCCCACGTCGAACGGGGAAGAGGACCCGGCGGCGTGCGTCGTGGTCCTCGCGGAAAAGTAGGGGAGGAGGACGACGGCGGCGAGGGCGACGGCGGAGAGGAGCGGGTAGGCGAGAGGGGTGAGCGCCCACTCCTCCCGCTCGATCACCACCCCCATCAGCGGACTCGATCTGCGGAGGGCGGAGGAGCCCCCGCGGCTGTCTCTGCACGATCCGGGGCTGGATCGGACCTGGAGGTGGAGGCGCCGGCGGGGTAGTGGTGTCGCCGGCGAGATTGACGGGAATGAGGAAACGGGGGGCGCGGTGTAAGTTTGGGCCGCTTGACGACAAACTGAGCTGTTTGGGCCGCTGGCGGGCTTTCTAGTGGGCCCTTCTAAATTCCTCTAAACAAAGTGGGCCCATCTAGAACTATAATGTAACTAGCAACACGCATGTGTTCACCTATATGAAATCTATAAAATACGTGACGTGTGCTAAAAAATTTTGTAGAAAAAATAATAATTGAAAAACAAAAAGCTGAGAATGTGACCCTATAGATGATGAAAATAATAGTGTATTGCTACTTTTTAATGCTGATAATACCTATTAATTGCAAGTTTCCATATTGATTAAAACTTTTCAAACAATTGAGAGAGAGGAGATGAGTATCAACTTTGATTGTGAATCGTTTTATCTTTCAATACGTATGGTGGAGATCGTTCGGATCTGTCATAACTCATCTAATAGGAAGTATAGATTTGTGGTGATCCTATTCTATTTTTACAACTTCCACACACTCAAAAAAATTTATTCTTGCAATTTAGTGGGAGAATTCCTTTAATTTATTTAAGCAAAATTTAGATTGGGAGATTTGTATTGTCCCATGCATAGGATCGCTTTGAATATCTGAAGGTTTATGAGTCCGAGGGAGAATTCTCTGCAAGTTTATGGTGGAGCTTATGTTCTAATTTTATGTGCAAATAGATTGCTTTTAGACCAGTTAGGTTCTGGATTCCTTATATGATTTTTGGAGCGTCTTTCTAGTACGGGCCTACATTCATCGGATAGCAAAAGCCAATGGCAGGGAAATAATGCCAACAGATTTGACTATCTCTTTGCCTATGTTTGTACTCATTCTTAGAAGAGATCATATACACGACCAAACATGATTAAAGTACTAATAGTGTCTACGAAAAAGGTCAATTTCATACCTCACAAGTCATGCTTTTGGAATCTGTACCTATCAGACTTGATTTGCCCATAACTCAACGCAGCCTTCAGGGACTAAGTACATGTTATTTTCTTCCATGGCCAACGCAGATCGTGCAAACTGAACTATCAAGAAGAAACGCAACGGAATAAACCATCAAAATTTTGTATTGGTAAAAAACGTGTCAAGCCCGCTATATATGACGGTACGACACACACAACCCATCAGCGTGTACCATGCATCCGGAATAGAGTTTCCATCTAAATAATGTAGTTTTGGACATTAGCACACTAAACTTTACAAAACATACTTCATAAAATATATGTGCAAAGTTACTATCTTATTAGATCACTTTTCGATACCAAAGATGAAATTGTTTAACCGTGTTCTGTAGGACCGAGATATATGACTTAGATAGGTAAATAGGCATCTTAACAAATTTCTTTCGAAATTGATGAGTTTCTCCTATTCCTGAGTCCAATGCAGAAAGTAAGAGAGACAAGAACAAATTGCAAATTTTTTAAAATCAACGCTCCTCTTAAATGAATGTGAACTCTACATTCTGGTTAATGCCATATTAGAAGTCATAGCGTAAGAAATCAAGCAACTTGACGATAAACTTCTAAACACAAGAGAACTAGCAGTCGGAAGAAACGATTCTTCAAGTTGATGGATCTAGAAGGTTATGATGGTTCGAGACCAACTCATATGAAATGATTAACCCTCTAGCAATAAGAAGAACACATCCTACACAATAAAAAAGCAGCTCTCTAGAAAAACAAAAATCAATCAAAAAACATCAAAAACTTGCGCGAAAATAGGAGAGTCAAAAGCAGGAGACTAGAAAGAGACGACCTCAAGTATATGCAAAAACACTTCATTAAGATCAGAGGAACGCGCTCTTTTGGCATTTTACAAAGTATTTTTCTCACAAAAACTCTCACCTACACATAGACTAACACTCCTCTCTCCCTCTCCTCACAATACAAGTGGAAGGCTATAAAAACTCTCCAAAAACTCTCAAAGGATAAAGTATTTTCACCAGCTATACCCCTCTATTTATAGGTCTAACGGGCTTTCTTAACTCTTAAGAAATCATGTCGTTAAACCGCCCTTCACTTACAATGCACTCCCACCTATCATCAGAGATAGTTTTGTTCGAATTTTTCTCCATCCATTGGATGGCCATGGCGTATTCATGATTTAGTTTCACCTCGACGCAAGCTTCGTGATGATGCCACGTGTACTCCATCCTCCCGCAGTTTTTGCGGCTAAACCGTGAAACCGCCTTACACGCTTCTCAAAGCGTGACTCACAGCCACTTGTATACACCTTATGCAAGAATCCCAATGATGACACGTGTACTCTGTCTTGCAATCTTGACCGCCAGTAAGTCTCTCTTGTTCCCGATCCATCGGGCCGCATTGTCACTTGCATTGGTATCTCTTTTACTTTACTTTGTCAACACGTCGTCTTACTCCTCCATCTCATGCTTTTCTTAACATCCACGTGTACAAATAGAATCACCCTTGACTCTGCCCCACTCCCATGATCGTTCGGTACCAAGCTCCCCACTTAGCCCCGATCTTCCTATCGTCTGCCACCAAGTTGTATCCACCACCTATACATCATGAGACAAGAAAATATGTACTTTCAACACCATTTAACTCCATCACAAGTTAGTTGAAATCAAAATCCCTACAGAAATGACACATCTTTGAAAAATCATGAACACCGGATGTGTTCACTCCTCCTGAGCGCCAAACCATCTGACGTGTTGAACTCAGCAGACCAGACCGCTTGAAATCCTCTCTGCAAGAAATAGTCCAGCGTGTGTTCATGCGTATCACCGGACCATCCGGCATATCTATTCTTGCCGGAACCCGTTTTGCAACCTCTTTAGAAAAATTACTCTGGCAAAGCATCTAGCGTACACATTGCCTAGCACCGGACCATCTGGCATATACAAATCCGCCAGAGCCAGTTTGCAACCTCTCTACAAGAAAAGCTCCGGCGTTCACTGACGCCCAGCGCCGAACCAACCAGCATATACTTCAATTTTTACTTCTTTGTTGAAATGCTCCAACCTGTAGTGCATATGACTGCCGGATTATCCAGCGAGTTCATTTTCTTCAACGCCAGATCATCCGGCATATATAATTTTTTTAGACTAAGAGACAAACACGCTAACTCTATTTTCTCTGTAATTTTGGTTAATTATGATCATAATTGCAGTACATAAACATGCCCATACAATCTTAAAATCATCAAACCAAATCAACACTATTATCAATCACTCATCACATATAAACCAAGACATGTTATAATTTGATTTCTCACATTCTAGTTAAAATACCACTTTCTGTGATTCAACTGAGAAATTAAAACGTAAACCGGCAGAAGAGGCACATGTGACCAGGGGCGGATCCAACATTGGTGTACCTTGAGGTACTGAAAAAAATCTGGAATGGAGAAGAGGTTATTTGAAAGAGATTGGTAATATAATTGTTCCGTGTTTTTTTAGTACTATAGTTGTTCCGTGTTGCCCATGTCTGTGAGCATCTCCTAGATTTTCATCCTACATGTCTGTGGATACATAATGGAAAAGGAATTCGATCGATCCATTTATATAGCTTTGTTCTTTGAAGCTGAAGTTGATATAGATGGACAGAATAAGGTCATATTTGGCAATGCTACAGATCTTTTTTTTTTTTGAGTTAGATACCGCTAGCTCTAAAAATTTGTAAAGTTGGAGCTATAGTTACACCGGTGATGTTTGTATGAGACATTTTATTTTTATTTTAGATTAAAATATATATTTAAATTATTTATTTTAATATATAAACTACCGATCTGAGATAGAGCTAGAAGCTGGAGCCTGTTAGAATATATGGGCTTGGCATATTATATTTGTGTAATTCTAAATATATCTCAAAGGTCCAACTATATAGACGTGTATGAGTATCTTTTAGTCACATTGTGCTAGTGGAGGTGGAAGGAGACCAACTTAAAAGATGTTCTCTCATTCACCCACTTAGTATGTGTGGATGAGGGGACTAGAAGAACATATGAGTGCGCTCGCTCGCCTCGCCGTGGTCGTGGTCAGGGCGGAGGGTAGAGGCGGGTGACACTTGCATGAATGGTCTGCTAAAATCGGGTCCATGTGCATCTTCCTTTTGCAATTTTATTCTTTTTACTACGTAGTCAAACGAATAAATATATAGAAATCATGTCAGTTAAAAGTCTGGTCATGGTGCATCTCAACACGTGATTCTCCCTCTATATATTTATATGCTAGCCACACACAAAAAAAAACAGACGCAATTAGGGTTTTGTCAAGTTCTCTCTACTGCAACGTCACACGTAATCTACTCCATCCAGTTGTGCCGGAATGCACCGAAGAACAAGAGAGCATGTCTCCAGAACCCGTCGCTCTTGAGATCCTACACCGGGAGAAGGCGAATAAGCTTTTTAGGAAGTGCTCGGCGCGACTGCTTATGATCTGTTTCCTCTACATCATCGCGATCTACTTCGACTACTTTATTTTCGTCATCGTCTACTACTTCAACATCACGGGGGCCTCTGCATCTCCCTCTGTTGTCGGGTACATACATTGCAATCTGTTTTAATTACCTAGTCGGAGCTTATTGAAATTGTGCTGGTGATCATCAGATCGAGTCAGAATCCTACTCGGATCTAATCGTGGCTTGTCAGAGCTAGTCAGAACCTAGTCGGAATTGATCATTTGCATCTACTCATGTTCATGTTATTTTTAGGAATTGAATTTAATTAAATTTGAAATTGCTATTTTATCCAAAAATCTAAAAATCTTATTGTAGGTACTTTGATTTAACGATGACTGGTTTTATCGATGCACTGAGGCTGGACAAGTTTACCGGTGTGCACTTTAAAAGATGGCAGGTCAAAGCCACTCTGTGGGTTACGGTTATGAACTGCTGCTGGGTTGCGTCTGGCATGCCTGAAAGAACTCTTTCCTCTGATGAGGAGAAGAAGTTCGAGGAAGCTAACACACTTTTTGTAGGATGCGTTCTTAGTGCTCTTGTCGATCGTGTTTGTGATGTGTACATGCATATAAATGACGCAAAGGAGTTGTGGGACACACTGAATGCAAAATTTGGTGCTTCAGATGCAGGTAGTGAACTATATGTAATGGAGCAGTATTATGACTACAAGATGACTGATAATCGGTCGGTAGTCGAGTAGGCTCATGATATTTAGTGCATTGTAAAGAAATTTGAACTCTTAAAGTGTGCCTTATCCAACAAGTTTATGGCTGGGGGCATCATTGCCAAATTTCCTCCCTCGTGGAGGAAATTTGCCACTACTCTAAAACACAAGAGACAAGAAATCTCTGTTGAGAGTCTGATCGTGTCTCTTGATGTTGAGGAGATAGCTCAGGCTAAGGACGTGCATAACAAAGGAGGCGATGGACAGTCTAACGTAAATATGGTGCAACAATCCTCTAATGACAAGTTTAAAGGAAAAAATAACAAAAGCAAACAAATCACTAACTTAAAGAAGAAGAAGATGAACAAAGATGATAAACCTTGCTTCATATGCAGCGAGATTGGCCGTTAGGCTAAAGATTGCCAACAACGCAAATGGAAGAAGGTTAATCAAGGAAAGAACGTCAAGTCTGTCAATGTGACCATTGACAACACTAGAGATAGAGCTAGTGTGTATGGTAATTTACCTATTGTTCTTTTAGTGAATCAGTCTATCAGTTGTTGCATTGATACTAGAGCTAATATATATGTGTGTGCTGACATTTCAATATTCTCTTCTTATCAGGTTGCTCAGGATTGTTCTGTCTTAATGGGGAATAGGTCTCATGCTTCTGTTCATAGTGTTGGCATGGTAGATCTGAAGTTTACTTCGGGAAAGATCGTGCAGCTGAGGAACACGCAGCATATCCCTTCAATAAATAAGAATACAATTAGCGGTTCCCTTCTCTATAGAGACGGTTTTAAAGTGATATTAGATTCTAATAAAGTAGTTGTGTCAAAGCATGAACTTTTTATTGGTAAAGGCTGTGAGTGCGGTTGCTTTTTCCGTTTTTTCCTTTCTGATTTCTGCAATAAATCTGTGAACCATATTTGTGACAATATTAATGGAGATGAGACTAGTGTTTGGTACTCATAGTTATGTCACATAAACTTTGGTTGTATGACTCGGGTTTCTAGCTTGAATTTAATTTCAAATTTTTCCAGTGTTAAAGGTTCTAAGTGCTAAAGTTATGTGCAATCTAAGCAACCTCGTAAGCCTCATAAGGCAGCTGATGACAGAAATTTGGTACTATTAGAACTCATACATTTAGATATATGTTAAATGAATGGTTTGTTGATGAAGGATAGGAAAAGATATTTCATGACTTTAACTGATGATGCACCTAGATTTTGTTATGTGTATTTGTTAAAATCTAAAGATGAGACTATAGACTTCATTAAAATCTACAAGTCAGAAGTTGAAAATCAATTGGAAAGAAATATCAAAAGACTTAGATCAGATCATGATGGAGAGTATTTCTCTAGTGATTTCACTTATTATGTAAGGAACATGGAATTTTTCATGAAAGAACGCATCCCTATTCGCCCCAATCAAATAGGGTAGTCAAGAGGAAGAATCGTACCCTGACTGACTTGATTAATACCATGTTAGACACTACGGATTTATCTAAGACATGGTGGGGGCTTTATTGACTTCATGTCATGTTCTAAATAGAGTTCATACTAAGAATAAAAAGAAAACCCTATATGAAGAATGGGAAGAGAGAAAACCATCTTTTTCTTATTTACGCACTTGGGGATACTTAGTGAAAGTTAATGTACCAATAACTAAAAAGCGCATGCTGTGATCTAAAACAGTGGATTGTGTCTTTCTGAGATATGCTCATCACAGCATTGCCTATAGATTTTTAGTAGTTAAATCTGAGATACCCTACTTGCTTGTCGATACAATTATGAAGTTTAGAGATGCTACTTTCTTTGAGAATATTTTTCCTATGAAGGATATGCATAATACTTCTAGTCAAACTTCTGGGATAATTCATGAACCTGTCATACCAATTGAGTATTCTGAATAACCACATGAGCTAGTTTCTAAGGAGGTTGATAGTAAAGCTCCAAGAAAGAGTAAGAGACAAAGGACAATAAAATCCTTTGATGATGATTTCACTGTGTACTCCTAAGTCTATTTCAGAAGCATATGCATCTCTAGATGCAGACTATTGGAAGGAAGCAATTTGTAGCGAGATGGATTCCATTCTTGCCAATGGGACTTGGGAAGTTACAGATGGATGTTATAGTTGTAAACCTGTGGGTTGCAAGTGGATGTTCAAAAATAAGCTTAGGTATGATGTTACTATCGAAAAGTATAAAGCTCGGTTTGTGGGCAATGGTTATACCAAAAAGAAGGTGAATATTTCTTTGATACTTATTCACCTATCGCTAGACTAACCACAATAAGAGTATTACTTTCCTTAGCTGCCTCACATGGTCTTATCGTTCACCATATGGACGTTAAGACAACTTTCCTTAATGGAGAATTAGATGAGAAAATCTATATGGATCCGTCTGATGGGTTTGTATTAGAAGGTCAGGAGGACAAGATATGTAAGTTGCTGAAATCTTTGTATAGTCTCAAACAAGCTCCTAAACAATGACACGAGAAGTTCGATAGAACTTTAACATATATGAGCTTTGCAGTTAATAAAGCTGATAGGTGTGTGTATTATCACCATAGTGGGAGTGATTGAGTTATTATGTGCTTGTATGATGATGACATACTGATTTTTTAGGACAAATTTGATGTGATTAATGAGGTTAAGTCATTTTTATCTCAAAATTTTGATATGAAAGATCTGAGAGAGGCTGATGTGATTTTAAATATCAAGTTGATCAAAGGTGAGAATATGATTGCACTTTCACAATCCCATTATGTGAAAAAGATCTTAAGCTGCTTTAGCTACATGGACAATAAGATCGCTCTAACATCTTATGATCCTAGCTTAATACTTCGTAAGAATAAAAGGATTGCTATGGATCAACTGAGATACTCCCAAATAATCGGATCATTCATATACCTAGCTAGTGCTATAAGGTATGATATCTCATTTGATGTGAGCAAATTGAGCCAGTTTACTTCTACCCGGGTGATGATTATTGGCGTGCGCTTGAGCGAGTCATGCGCTACTTGCTAGGTACTACGAATTTTGGACCTCACTATATCAGGAGCCCATCAGTATGGAGGGTTATAGTGATTCAAATTGGATATCCGATATTGATGACATCAAGGCGACAAGTGGATATATATTCACTCTTGGCGGTGCTGTTGTTTCATGGAGGTCTTGCAAACAGACCATTTTGATAAGGTCAACTGTGGAAGCAGAACTGACAACGTTAGACACAGCTACTATTGAAGCAGAATGACTACGTGAACTCTTGATGGATTTACCAGTGGTTTAAAAACCGATATCGGCTATCTTATGAACTGTGATAATCAAAAGGTTATTGTCAAAGTGAACAGTTTTAAGGACAATATGAAATCCTCAAGATATGTAAAGAGAAGATTGAAAACTGTTAGAAAACCGACAAACTCCGGAGTAATAGCGTTGGATTATATCCAAACAGCTAAAAACCTGATAGATCAATTTACAAAGGGACTATCATGGAATGTGATAGATGATGCATCAAAGGAGATGTGTAAGAGACCTATGTGAGTTATACCATAGTGGTAATCAAACTTATGTGATCGGAGATCTCATGAATTAGGACATAAGAATAATAAGCTATTGGTTAACTGAAAAAGAGTACCACACAACCCACTCGAGTGAAGATGCAATACTCTCAAAATCTGTAAGGCGGGTTGACCACCGCCTTAATTTGTTATGTTGGCTTTAATTAGCGAAGATACTATCCTACATGTTATTCTTGAAAGAACACACCTATATGAGCCTGACTGTTAGTCGCAGTCTATGAGACTTGGGAGATCTCTAATAAACTTATGAAGAGACTATGGAGTACAACTGTACAACTGATATGCTCCACCTGAGGAGTAGTCTACTGACAACCAAGTATTAGTTATGACTTTAAATGAAACTTGTTTGTACAAAACTTGCAATTAAAGGCTTAGTATATTGTCCACGTTGTGAATGAGTGTAACTTAATATTTTAGATAGATATTTAACCCTAACATGTCTTCATAGAAACACTAGTATATCAAACAATATTGAGAAAAATGTAAATCTTCGTAGGACTTTGATATATGGTGGGTGATTGTTAGAATATAAGGGCTAGGCCCATTATATTTGTGTAATTCCAAATAAATCTCAAAAGTTCAACCATATGGAGATGAGTGTGTATCTTTTAGTCCTACTTTGCTAATGGAGGTGGAGCGAGACCAACTTAAAAAGGAATCTCTCCTCCACCCATTTAGCATGTGTGGATGAGAGAACTAGGAGAACACGCGCGCTCGCTCGCCTCGCCGGCCCAGGGTTGAGGCGCGGACACGCGGCACCTGCGTGAATGGTATGCCAAAATCAAGTCCAATTGCTTACGTAGATGCAGCTTCCTTTTGCAGTTTTATTTTTTTGTTGCGTGCGCAAACATATAAATATATGAAAATCGTGTCGGTTAAGAGTACGATCGTGGCGCGTCTCAATCGTGCGATTCTCCATCTATATATATATATATATATATATATATATATATATATATATATATCTGTCAGCCGATACCAAAAAAAAAACATACGCAATTAGGGTTTTGCTAATTCTTTCAACTGCGCTGTCTCACATAGTTTACTCCATCTCGTTGTGCTGGCGTGCACCAACAAACGGGAGATCAGGTCTCTGGAACCCGTTGCTCTTGAGATCCTGCACCGGGAGAGGACGAATAAGGTTTTTGGGAAGCGCTCAGCGCGAGTGCTCTCGATCTGCTTCCTCTACATCATCGCGATCTACTTCGACTATTTTATCTTCATCGTCATCTACTGCTTCGACATCACGAGGGCCTCTGCATCTCACGCTACAGATTTTAATTACCTAGTCAGAGTTTGTCGAAATTGTGTCGGGATCGTCGGATCTAATCAGAATCCTACTCGGATCTAGTCGGAGCTCGTCAGAGCTAGTCAGTACCTAATCAAAATTGATTATTTTCATCCTGTTCCTATTATATTTAAAAATTAAATTAAATTTGAAAGTACTATTTTATCCTATGGAGCCTAGCCAAGCAGGGTGTAATTCAACACTACACCGAGTAGTGCAACCCCAGATCAGCTTAATTTTATTGAACGTCCAACGTACGTAGACGTAACCCACCTGGCAACCCGCACCACAAGAAGAAATTGACGTGTCCCGCTGTTGACCACCTTCCCACTTCTCCCGCGCACTTCCGTTCCGTGGACTCGCCGTCGTCTCCCTCGCGCGCTCTCAGTATTAGTAGGAGTAGGAGAGGCCATGTGGACCAGCTTATCGACATGCTTCCCACGCAGATGCTCCCCAGCTGCAAGGCGCCGCACTTCCGGAAAGGAAACCCGGCTGGCCGCGAGGTGGTAGTTGCTGCAGCCGCCGTCGACGTGTGCCTCGCCGCGGCCGCCATGGTCGGCGCGGCGCTGCTGGCGTGGTGGGCGCTCGCGTTCCACCCGTCCTACGCCCAGCTGTGGATGGTGCCCCTCGGCCTCGTGCTCGCCTGCACCCCGGTCGTTGTCGGCGTCGCGCTCCACTTCTCCGCCCCGCGCGTGCCGGGCAAAGGCGTCGCTGGTGCGCCGCTGCCGTTGTCCGCGGTGGTCGTCGACAAGTAGTACGTGTGCATCCTCTCGAATTCTCCACAGGAAATATGTACAGAGATTGAACACCTGATGTAATTAACTAAGAACAGTACGTGTTGCTATTTTTCAGGCGCTTGGATTCATTTTTTTTTTTTGTTTCACTCAATTGTGCCGTTAGATGGATCCTAATTTGTTAAGAATCATGATTATTAATTGAGGCCCATGCATGTAGCTAATGGCCGAAATCCAGCTGATGATTGATTTCAGTCGACTGGCCAACAGATTTTGTGAGGCTCGCCGGCGATAGTCTTGCCCGCGCCGATGATAGCGACGACATGGTGGCCCGGGGGGGTTTTGGGGATGGATGTGTGCCATGGAATACCAAAATTAATATAACTTTTTCTAAAAGAAGGTAATTACTTGGCATCATTGTTAGCACTCGATCATCAGGGCTCTCAACTTGTATGTAACAGCCCGGTATTGGCCCCGATGCAAGCGTGCGCATATGTTCTTCTAGTTTTCATTCACATGAGCTAATAGGTTTGAGGACCCAATTCCTTTTAAGTACCCTTTGCTCTCTATCTTCACTAACAAGGTTTGACAAAAAAAAAACTATATTCTCCCTTCACATGTTTAAGATTTTTAGAAATTATTTTTAAATATATAATACGTCAAGTCCATATATTCTAGGCTAACGTCTAGTTGGTGAGTACGAGTTATATTCCATTCATGACCCAGCTGGTCGATGCTTGCCGGGTCGGCCGACGAATACCTTCACCGTGGAAATTATGTAGAAGAGATCGAACCTTCCCTTGTTCTTACCCTTGGAGTTTGACCCGAGGTAGACATGTACTGTGCCGATTTTCCACCTTGGATGTGCTCTCGTGAGAATTGAAGCGAGAAACGGTGACACCTGGGAAAGAGACAGCATGCATGCAGCTACTAGATAAAAGGCCGGCCTTGTTGCAACACTTGCAGCTTGCAAAACAGTCTGTATAGATACGCATACACTCCTGATCGATCGATCTGTTGGAACAAAGAAAAAAATATGGATCGAAATACCTGTCTCTGCATGCTCTCTCGATCTCAGGGCTGGGAACAACCTAGCTAGCTTGCAGTTGCGTTTGTGTTTAGTTCATCTTTAGATGTGAGATTGATTGATTAGGCTGGGGGAAGGGGTCACACTCACTGGTTCACATCACATGCATTAATGCATACCGGGTGATGAGGCATGTGAGACGAGGACGGAGATCGAAGAGGGGCTCATGTGGGCATGGAAGCCCCTGTGCCGGTCTCATCTGGACCGGAACAAACTAGCTAGGCTTAGCTTGCTTTGCTGCTAGTAGCAGACCGCCGCCACCAGCCCATCTCTGGTCTTACGGGTTGTGCATGCCATGCATGCCTGTCGTCGCAACGTCGAGCTGAACAGCTCATGCCAGGCACGATGGCGCCCGTGTCTTCCCTGCTGATCCCTTCCAGGCTTGGACGGACGGGAAAAATTGACACAGCAAGTCAGGGGAGAGACAAGGTTTCGTTTTCTTGCCCTGCCGATCTTTCCTTCGCCGGTGCTTAATTTCTTCATCGCGGTGGTCGATGGGGAGAGGCGCCTCCGTTTTCTCCATGTTGTCGACTGTTGTAGGTTTTATAATATATAAAAACTCGCATTAGGCGTGTGCGTCTTCTTAGGCTGTATATTATGGTACTTTCAAGATGGTAAAACTCCCGCAAGCTCGATTTTTGAAAACAGGACTAGGGGTGTTTTTAAGTGTGTGATTGGTTGTTGTATGGACCGTATATGCAAGCTGAGCGAGAACAGACTGAGCGGGTCATATTTATTGAAAAAAGCGATTATGTGACACTAACAAGTGGCTCTTGCTGCATGAGCGGATAAGAAGTTTACATCCGCTAAGTTAGGTTGTTGAGGGAAACTTGAATCGAGTTTTCCTCTCGGACTAGACTAAGTACGTACATTTGCATCTATTGAACCAGGCTAGAACATTATATACGGGTAATCAAACACGCTTCTTCGTAGGATTATACGTATCCGCTAGGTCATGATGCCCCCATACAGACAACCAATCAACCCCTAAGCTGTAACCAAACATTTGAGGAAAAACATACAAAAAGTTAACCAAATATTTGAGCAAAAAGTAACAAAAAATTTGAGCAAAAAAATTGTTACCAAACATGCAGTGCACAAAAACTAATATACTTGACCTAAAAAAACTAGAAAAAAGTCTATTTTATCTCCCTCATCTATTGTTCGAGTCTGTACCCCTGAATCGTAAAAACTGATATCCCACCTCTTCCAACTATTCAAACCAGTGCAATTTACCTCTTTGGCTAGTTTTAATGGTGGTTTCATCCTACGTAGCTCACACGTCACGGTAGGACCCACATGTCAAGTTGAAGGGTTGCGGGTAGGCTACGCTAGCACAAAATAAATTTTCTCTACCGCATTCAACCAGGAAGCCATGCGAGTAGGGGATCATGAATCGTTACCACTTGACGAGCAGTGCAGCGGAAGAAGAGTTGGAGCAGACCAATCCAACGTCGTGCGCGTCAAGTAGTCGATCGTCAACCTCGTCCCGAGCACCTTCCGAGTACTCGCGGGTACGTCCCGAGTACTCCCGAGCAGATCAGCACCGCAATAGTAGCAGCGCCTCCACGGTATCCACACGTACAAGGATGGAATCGCCGTGCGCCGGTGTGCTAGCACCGCGCGCCCGGCTAGGGTTTCGAAGGGAGTTCGGGAATAGGAGGCGGCTAGGGTTTCTAAAGAACACCATGCGCCTTGGCCCCTGCCTATTCTTATATAGAGCACGCTAATGGGCCTTTAATCAACATTAAAGCCCATTATGACTCTAAACCCTAATGGTCCTTTAATCAACATTAAAGCCCATTAGCAGATCCAATCCGCAAACTCGATCGCCTCTAGGGCATATTACCAACAATCTCCCACTTGCACTAGAGTCAGCACAAGTTTTATATTCCATCCCCTTAAGTGTGTGACCCGTTAGGTTCATGTGTAAACGGCCGCTATCCGGAAACCCTTTTCCGAATTGCAAGTCAATAGCGGTACCTAGCAGGACATATTGACTCCCGAATGCACACAAAGATCATATCGGCTGAACCTTGATATACTCATGCACCAATCCCTTTACCACACGATACCAATCAAGCTCAAGGCGAGATTCGTGCCACCCTTGTGATAGCTCGACCATTCACTCGATCAAGTAGTGGATTCACCATGATTAACTCTTTAATCACATTGGCATGGCCATGCACTTTCCAATCCAACTACCTCGAGGGGCCCAGAGATATCTCTCCCGTTATTTAGGAGGGGTAAATTCCATCTTGATCACTCACATCCCACGACATGTTTCATAACATACCCGAAAGCAACCTTTATAACTACCCAGTTACGGAATAGCGTTTGGAAGCCCCTAAGTGTGTTACTACACATTCTGGAATCAATGATGATCTC
Organism: Phragmites australis; assembly: GCF_958298935.1. NCBI lineage: Eukaryota > Viridiplantae > Streptophyta > Magnoliopsida > Poales > Poaceae > Phragmites > Phragmites australis. Next base: position 1,051,664 of record NC_084936.1, read on the forward strand.
AGGTCAAAGGATTCTGTAGGTACGCCATTTGAGATAACAACTGATGGCACATTAAAAATAACAATCCCAGCAGTATCTCAGGGTGGGTCTATCCAACATCATGTTCTCTAACATGTGTCCACATTACTGATTTGATATCTCCATATCTATGATCCGTGAAACATGATCATCATTCAGTCAAATGTGCTAATCTATAAATCATTATTGTCCCACACAATGATATGAGATTAGGGACTATTTAGAATAACATCATAAAAACAAAGAGTTTCACAAACAAGTCACATACTTGCTGATCAATGTAAATGATAATTATTCATGGAACCAGATAACAATTATCCAAAAGTACATTAGCATAGACAGAACACATTCTCTCACATGCACTAGAGTCTATCCCGCAAGTATCTAATACCCATAGAGCTCAAGTGTGCCTCATGCTTGGGCTGTGGGAGAGGCTTCGTCAACGGATCAGCAATATTCGAATCCGTGTGCACCTTGCATATCTTTACATCACCTCTATCAATAATCTCTCGAATGAGGTGATAGCGCCGAAGTATGTGCTTGGACTTCTGGTGCGACCTAGGCTCCTTGGCTTGTGCAATGGCACCACTATTGTCACAATAGAGGTCCATTGGACTGGACGCACTAGGGACCACACCCAACTCAGAAACAAATTTTCTGATCCAAACAGCCTCTTTTGCAGCTTCCGAAGCTGCGATATACTCGGCCTCCGTTGTGGAATCAGCAACCGTTTCTTGCTTGGAACTCTTCCAACTCACCGCACCTCCATTGAGGCAGAACACAAAACCAGACTGCGATCTCGAGTCGTCCTTGTCGGTTTGGAAGCTAGCATCGGTGTAACCATTTACAACGAGCTCCTCCTCACCTCCATAGACTAGGAACATATCCTTAGTTCTTCTCATGTACTTGAGGATACTCTTTACTATAGCCTAGTGACATTCACCTGGGTTCGATTGATATCTGCTCGTAACACTTAGAGCATAGGAGACATCTGGGTGTGTACAAAACATAGCATACATGATGGACCCGATAGCAGAAGCATACGGGATCGCACTCATCCTCTCGAGCTCATCAGATGTCTTAGGACATTGATTCTTGCTGAGAGTGATGCCATGTGACATTGGCAAGAAACCTTTCTTGGAATCTTGCATATTGAACCGATTCAATACCTTGTCAATGTACGTGCTCTGGCTTAATCCGATTAGTCTTTTCGACCTATCTCTATAGATCTTTATGCCCAATATGTATGCTGCCTCTCCTAAATCTTTCATTGAAAAACTCTTTTGCAATGAAGATTTGACAGCATCGAGCATTGGAATATTATTTCCGATCAATAATATGTCATCCACATATAAGACCAGAAACACAAGTGCGCTCCCACTATTCCTTTTGTAAACACAAGGCTCTTCTTCATTCTTGATGAAACCAAACCCTTTGATCACTTCATCAAAACGAAGATTCCAACTCCGAGAAGCTTGCTTTAGTCCATAGATGGACTTTTGCAGCTTGCAAATCTTCCCAGCATTTTTCGGATTGACAAAACCTTCAGGCTGTGTCATGTACACATCCTCACTTAGGTTTCCATTAAGGAAAGCCGTTTTGACATCCATTTGCCATATCTCATAGTCGAAATATGCAGCAATTGCTAGGAGAATCCGAATAGACTTTAGCATTGCGACGGGCGAAAACGTTTCATCATAATCAACACCTTGAATTTGCCTGAAACCTTTCGCCACCAATCGTGCCTTATAGATGTGAACATTTCCATCAACGTCTATCTTTTTCTTAAAAACCCATTTACACTCGATAGTTTTCACACCATCAGGTGGATCGACCAAGTTCCAAACTTGGTTTTCTCTCATGGATTCTAACTCGGATCTCATGGCTCCAAGCCATTTTTCGGAGTCTGGTCCCACCATTGCTTCCGAGTAAGTCTTAGGTTCATCATTGTCCAACAATAATATGTCGCGCTGCCCCGTGGTTAGGAACATAAACCGCTCGGGTGCACGACTGAACCTTTCCGACCGACGTGGGGCTGGTGTCTCGACAACAGGTTCTGCAACATCTTGCATACCGAGTTGTGGTTCAATAGGAGCTGAAACACTTTCAAGTGGTTCCCGAATTTCTTCGAGTTGCACCGTGCTCCCACTAACTCTCTTCGCGAGAAACTCTTTCTCAAGAAAGACACCATTCCGGGCGACAAACACTTTGCCTTCTTCCCGGTTATAGAAATAATATCCTTTGGTTTCCCTAGGATACCCCACAAAGAAGCATTTATCAGATTTGGGAGTGAGCTTATCAGACGACAAACGTTTTACATAAGCCTCACAACCCCATATCTTAAGGAAAGACAATCCGGGACGCTTCCCGGTCCATATCTCATATGGTGTCCTCTCTACAGCCTTAGATGGAACCCTGTTTAACGTGAAAGCAGCAGTTTCTAGAGCGTATCCCCAGAAGGACAATGGAAGATCAGATTGGCTCATCATCGACCGGACCATGTCTAACAAGGTTCGGTTCCTCCGCTCGGACACCCCGTTCCATTGTGGCGTACCCGGTGGAGTCAATTGTGGAACGATTCCACATTGCCTTAGATGATCACCAAATTCATGGCTCAAATATTCGCCTCCACGATCTGATCGCAGAAATTTAATTGTCTTGCCTATATGATTTTGTACTTCATTCTGGAACTCCTTGAACTTTTCAAAGGATTCAGACTTGTGCCTCATTAGGTAGATGTAACCATATCTACTAAAGTCATCGGTGAAAGTAATGAAATACTGAAAACCACCTCTAGCTGTAGAACTCATCGGTCCACATACATCTGTATGTACTAGGGCCAATAATTCATTTGTCCTCTCACTTCGACCAGTGAAAGGCGTCTTAGTCATCTTGCCAAGTAAACAAGACTCGCATGTATCAAATGATTCGAAATCAAATGAATGTAGAAGACCATCTTTATGGAGCTTCTGCATACGCTTCTCATTTATATGACCTAATCGACAATGCCAAACAAAAGTGGGATTCAAATCATTAAGCCGAAGCTTCTTTGTATCAATGTTATAGATAGTTATATCCTCAAGATCCAATATATATAATCCATTTACTAATGGACAATTACCATAGAGCATACCATTCAAAAATATCGAACAACACTTGTTCTTTATTATGAATTCATAACCGTCTTCTTCCAAACATGAAGAAGAGATAATGTTTTTGCCCAAGGCAGGAATATAATAACAATTATTTAATTCCAAAACTAATCCTGAGGGTAGCGATAAGGAGTAAACGCCAACGGCCAACGCAGCAACTTTTGCACCATTGCCGACGCGAGCATCCAGTTCGCCTCTTGCACACTTCCTAGTCCTTTTCAGTCTCTGCAACGATTTGCAAGTATGAATCATTGATCCGGTATCAAATACCCATGAATCATCAGGACGAGTAGCAAGATTAATTTCAATAACATTTATACCTGAAGATGAAGTCTTACTTCCCTTCTTCTTTTTGAGTTCTTCCAAGTACAATTTGCAGTTCCTCCGCCAATGACCAGTCTTATGGCAGTGGTGGCAAGTGTCAGAAGCGGCAGGGCCAGCCTTGGGCTTTCCAACAGGTTTAGGCTTAGAACTCTAGATCTCATCCGAAGTTTTAGCCTTGTCCTTGCGCTTTCTCTTCTTGCTATCCTTTTGAACCATCATCACATGACTAGAGCTCTTCTTAATGCTTTCCTCAGCAGTTTTTAGCATCCCATGCAATTCAGCCATGCTTTTCTCCATGCTGTTCATATGAAAGTTCAAAATGAACGGCTCGAAGCTCGCAGGGAGCGACTGGAGAATTACATCCGTAGCCAACTCAGGGCTAAGGGGAAAACCAAGTTTTTCCAGGCTTTCAATGTAACCAATCATTTTGATCACATGAGGACTGACTGGACTGCCTTCTGTTAACCTGCATGCAAACAAGGACTTTGAGGTGTTGTACCTCTCGGCCCGAGCTTGGTTCTCAAACATGCCTCGGAGTCCCACAATCATATCATGGGCATCCCTGTTCTCATATTGCTTCTGAAGCTCAGAGGACATACATGCAAGCATGAGGCAGCTAACATCCAGTGAATCGTTGGTGTGCTTCTCATAAGCCCTCCGATCCGCGGCAGGAGCATTATCAGCTGGTTCATCAGGATAGGGGACCTCTAGAACATATTCCTTTTTCTCTTGTTTGAGAACAATTCTCAGATTTCTATACCAATCAATAAAGTTTGTTCCAGAAAGCTTCTCTTTTTCAAGAATCGATCGCAAATTAAAACTGGAAGTGTTACTAGCGGCCGGTGCCATGATCTACAACAGAAAATGCAGGTTCAGCACTATGCCTATGTGAATCTTCTATTAAACAATTTAACAAAAGATACTCCACTATATGTGTTTTCCCTCTAACAACATATAGAGGATCAAGATCCATATTCAACTAAGTTCTAGTGAGCTTTGGCATCACTGCTAGAAACTTAGTGACATAGGTAAGCAACGCCTTGCTAATCACATCCCTATGTGACTCTTGTTTGCTGGGTGGCATCGAATGCCCCGGCGCCCAACATCATGCCCCAAAGCCCAAAACCGTTTTGATAGCTTTATCAAGTAAACCAATACTATGCGTGTGGATGTCCGACATCCACTCTAACTGGTTAAGATAAATGATGGCACCCTGCTTTGGCAGATCTACCACACAATGATCAAAACCTTTGTAGGTGCAGCTATTGGAAGGGCATCAATTACTCTTGATTTTTCTGAGGGAAACTACTCTATCATGAAAATCATATCCACCACATATAAAACATGAAAGAATAGTATGACAGGAACATAAAAACATCACAGGCAATCATATTAACTGTGACATAGTATGGCCCCTTCACATGGTGATCTTCATCGCCACGGTTCCTGTCCTCCGGGTCATCATGCTTCAAATCTCCATGATCTTGTTCTAGTCTATTACACCTAATAGCACTAGATAAATTACATGAGAAGAAGCATCACAAGTCGACACGCAGGCCGTTATACAATAACATGACAGCCTTGGGCTGCAATTAACCATGACACGCAGGTCATGAAAAATTACACACATGCATCACATATCACAAGGCCATACCAGTCACAACATTCTCTGCAAAAACGAGTTAAGCGTAGAATCGAATTCTAATGTCGTGATGGGATCATGTTATTACAACAATCTATGCGTGTACGCAACCTCTCGGAAATACATAGATCGCATCTATGAAATCGCTATGAAAATCTCATCGGATCGATCGTATCGAGCCAATTCCGAGTCATTCATAATGCCTCAATTTCCATTAGATCAATCACATTGATCATCGCGTGAGGTTTTTCCAGAAACGATGACAGCACACACGACCTCGATCTGCTGTTCTCCCGACCATGTCGCGATGCATGCAGTTAGCCCCGATGGTGATTCCAGCCGGTAGGGGCAAGTCGCACGCAAAAACAGGTGGGAGATCGAGCTAATCTTTTTGGCTATGTGGTTTCATCGACTGGCATCTCATCCGATCTCTAATTCACCTAACCAACCGTGCATTGATCAATCCATCATATGAACTGATCAAAAACAATAGATCTAATCTATTTCTATCACATATCTTCTATATGTGACTGATCCAGATCGAAAACTACGCAGGATGGCTCTGATGCCACTGAAGGGTTGCGGGTAGGCTACGCTAGCACAAAATAAATTTTCTCTACCGCATTCAACCAGGAAGCCATGCGAGTAGGGGATCATGAATCGTTACCACTTGACGAGCAGTGCAGCGGAAGAAGAGTTGGAGCAGACCAATCCAACGTCGTGCGCGTCAAGTAGTCGATCGTCAACCTCGTCCCGAGCACCTTCCGAGTACTCGCGGGTACGTCCCGAGTACTCCCGAGCAGATCAGCACCGCAATAGTAGCAGCGCCTCCACGGTATCCACACGTACAAGGATGGAATCGCCGTGCGCCGGTGTGCTAGCACCGCGCGCCCGGCTAGGGTTTCGAAGGGAGTTCGGGAATAGGAGGCGGCTAGGGTTTCTAAAGAACACCATGCGCCTTGGCCCCTGCCTATTCTTATATAGAGCACGCTAATGGGCCTTTAATCAACATTAAAGCCCATTAGCAGATCCAATCCGCAAACTCGATCGCCTCTAGGGCATATTACCAACACAAGTGACATCTCATTATCTTCTGCATCCCTGAGCCACATAGAGCCTGCTGCATCTGCTGGCCGCCCAGTGCAGCCGCTGCTCCTGCTGGCTGCCTTGCTGAGTGCCATGGCGCCAACCCTGCTACTGCCGCCATTCTGTGTTGCTGCGCCGAGCCCCCTACTACTTCGCCCAAGGAAGGAGGAAGGAAGCCAGCCGGAGGCCTTGCTGCACCGAGCCCTGGCCGCACACGACCAAAGGTTGCGATGTCCCTGCTGTGCTTCGCCAAGCCCCTGTCGTGCTGAGATCCCATGGCCGCCCGTCACTCCTGCGGCTATCACTGCCAAGCCCATTGACGAGCTGGCCATGTGCCATCGCAATTGCTCCCACCTCGAGCTGCTGCTATGCTCCTGCCGTCTTCATCAAGGAGCTTAGCCGAGGTTCCAAAGTGCTCACCGCCACCTCGATCCCTAGCTATCTATGATAGCAAAATCGTGGAGCTTGCAGCTTGACCCGGCCAGCTCACTGTCGTGCATGTGCGAACGCGGCGGCGTGACGTGCCGGTGACAAATTTGGTGAGGAAATGGCATGAGGCCAGTGGTGTGAGCATCAGTGCTCCAAGGCAAACTCGATGGAGGGGTTATCGCTGGGCAGGCATGGCCGAAAAGGGCCAACAATAAGCACCCAAGCGTGGTGACTCTCAACGCTCGCTACAAATCGCGCTGTGGATGGGCCCGAGGGGAGCCAACGTGCACGAGAGCATGGGCAGACCAAGGGGAAGCTCACCTAGGCTCCGATTTGAAGGAAGCAACACTGATGCGGCTGCTTGATAGCGGGATGGTGGAAAGGAAGCGCCAGAGTTGGAGAAGAAATGGGGCCCGGGTGCTAGAACTAGCAGGGAAACACAACAAAAAGGTTAGGGGAGCAAGGAGGATTCGCCCACCGAGCTTTCCCCCACCGAATCCCCATCTCCCTCGGTCAGATTCACCGCACAAACGCTTTCTTCCTCGGCACTGGCCAACCTTCTCCACCCCTTGCCATCGAGTCGCCCCATCCGAGCTCCCCCTCGCAAATCCGTACCATGGTGAGCTTCCCCGAGTCCTCCTCTTCCTTTTAAGCGTGTTGGTTCTCCTTTAGCCCAACGCCGGCATGGCTCTCCATGGGAGCCGAGTGCTGCTGCCTATCCATGCTCACCATCGGCCTGGTTCCGGCTGAGCCATCGGCCAAGAGGGACTCCATCGAGTTCACATGCATGCGTAGGTGCTTTGGGTGTCCTTGGCCAGCCAGCTTGCGCCGTCATTCGTCGTCTCTAGCCGCTTTTCGGTCATTGTCGCCCGTCGCCTGTCGTCTCTAGTCGCTTTTCAGTTGTCGCTGCCCGTTGTTCGTCATCTCTTGTCACTTTTTGGTCATTGCTGTCGACCACGTGTGCCTCGGACGGGATCACGTGTGTGCGCTGATGCCGCTGCTGCCCTCCGCTGGTCGCGACTCGCCATGGCCTGCACTGTGCACCAGAGCTCAAGGCCATTTTGATCGGGTCAACGTGGCCCTGGCCCCACTTTCATAGCTGTGGCTAGCTGAGAATGCCACATGTCATTTGACATGTGGGTGGCCACTGCCACATCAGCGTCACATAGGACGAAACCATCATCAAAATCAACTAAAGAGGCAAATTGCACTGGTTTGAATAGTTGGAGGAAGTGAGATATCTGGTTTTATGGTTCAGGAGGGAAAAATAGACTCGAGCAATAGTTGAGGGAGGAAAATGGCTTTTTTCAACAAAAAAAAACTAATATACTTGCGTCCCTAAGAAAAGAAAAGGGAAAACTTAAAAGAATCTCTATTACTGCTTCAAGTCCATTCAGCCCAGTTCGCCCCATATAAAGCCCAACAATAAATATCCCACGGAGACTTTTAAGTTGGTCGGTTTTCAGCCTAACGGGCCTGTCGTCACTTCACGCACAGGCCGGTGGACTCCACACGCCGGCCGATTCGTCTCTGCCGATCGATGAAACCATATCCAAACCGCGCGCCGTCGTGCCACCCGGAGAGGCTCTCGTCGGGGCCACATCCGGATCGTGTCGCCCTCGCAGCCTCACAACGCGCGCATCTCGGCAATGCCAACAAGGCGAGAACCGCAACGCTGCCCGACCAACCAGTGCAGCACGTACGCAGCAGCAACGCCGGCAGATTAGTCAAGGTCGATCCATCCATCAATGGCGTCGCTGCCCATGGAGCTCTGCTTCGCCGCGAGCGCGGCGCCGGCGGCGACCGGGAGGCCGAAGCAGAGGTCGACGAGGTGCGCCGCCGGCGCTGGCACCGTGCGGTGCGCGGCGACGGCTCCGGCGCCGATGGGGGAGAAGACGGAGTACCGCGACGGGCCGCTGGAGCGGGCGTTCATGGGGCTGTTCGCGCGCAAGATGGAGAAGTTCGCCGGGAAGAAGAAGCAGGAGAAGGAGAAGGCGGTGTGGGAGTGGGACTACGAGAGCTTCGTGGACGTGTCGCGGCGCGTGATGACGGGGCGGACGCGCGCGCAGCAGCAGGAGGCCGTGCGCGAGGTGCTGCTCTCCATGCTGCCCCCCGGCGCGCCCGAGCAGTTCAAGAAGCTCTTCCCGCCGACACGGTGGGCGTGCGAGTTCAACGCCGCGCTCACCGTCCCCTTCTTCCACTGGCTCGTCGGCCCGTCGGAGGTTATCGAGGTGGAGCTCAATGGCGTGAAGCAGAAGAGCGGGGTGCTCATCAAGAAATGCAGGTATGCCCTCCTTCGTGATGCTCCTGTCCCTTGCAGATGACACAATTCCTAAAGGAATGAAGAAATGAACCAACAGGTACTTGGAGAACAGCGGATGCGTCGGAATGTGCGTCAACATGTGTAAAATTCCAACGCAGAACTTTTTCACCAATGAATTTGGACTTCCACTGACCATGAATCCGAGTAAGCTCTGTCCCTGCTTGTTCAACGCTGATTCAAGGAAGAAAAAAAATTGTTCTTCTTTTAAAAATGTAACTGTTGCAAACGTACTTAGCACCTTTTTCTTTGCGAGTGGATGAAATCAGCACGTTATCAGTTATTGGAAGGTAACTATGATAGCCTATCATGCATTGTACCTGTTTTCACTGACTGAGATTGCACAGACGATTCTCATATTACTGTGCAAACAGTAATCCTCTGCATTAATCATTATTAATGCAGAGGATCCGTGTCCAAAAAGGACGGATGGATTGGATCGATCGCTACAATAACGCTACAGTACCTGATGCTACAGTACAGATTCGTGTTACAGTAGAATCGAACAGTTCAGCTACAGTAATACGCAGTAAACAGTAATTAATTAATGCAGAGAACTGTAAGCAGCAAACTCATATTACTGTGCAAACAGTAATCCTCTGCATTAATCATCATTAATGCAGAGGATCCGTGTTCATAAAAAAGCTTCATTGAAGTTGAAGTAGAGGTTTTTTTTTTTTTTTTTTTTTTTTTTTTTTTTTTTTTTTTGCTGGAACGGCAGGAGCACTGCCGGATTCATTAAGAGAGAAATAGAGTGTATTTACATGAGGACCTTGCGGTATTTCGGTATTTCCATTAGTGGACTAAAGCAGAAGCTAGCTCCTCCCATAAACGAATTAGAAGCTGCATATTGAACAAATAATCACAGAAATTGCTATGTTAGAATTACACTACACACATACCTTGTGCGACTGACGTTGTTCTATACAACATCGCAGTCTGCATTGCTCCATTATGTTCTTTTTCCTTCTGAAATAATTAACATCCCGTTTGATCATCATACACGCTGACCTTTCATAACTCTACAGATTTTGAAGACATGAGCTGCGAAATGATATATGGTCAGGTACCACCTCCCTTGGAAGATGATCCGGTGTCAAAGCAACCTTGCTACCCCAACCTCTGTGAGTCTGCCTAAATTTGCCAGCATCTCAGCCTGAACTCAAGCAATGTACTTGCACTAGCCGTAGTGTTTGCCGCAAACCGGTTATGTTTTTTTTCTTTCCTTTTGCAGGTTCCATGTCGACGCCATCTGCACCAGTCTGTCCCAAACTTCAGAATTAGACAAGGAATTTTATCGCTGAGTTCAGTTCAGATCTGCGAAGGCTGGATCAAACGAAGTTGATACTTCATCGTCCATACTAGGTAAGAACCGGCTTCTGCAGACACCATTGCCCTTGTTCTTGATGTGGATGACTATGATAATCTGATTCGTTTTGTTAAGTTTACTTGCAGGCTGGCCAGTCAAATTCTGAACCTTCATCATTTGGCGTGATTTTTAATTAATTTGGCGTATGGAAAATAGGTACATCAAATCGTAAATAATAACCTAGCTGAGGAACGGTTGCACAAAAACATTGGATTGGTCCAGCAATAACAATTTTATACGGAATGTACATAATGTAGTTTTTATTGAAAGAAGTTGTTATGCTAATAAGTTATTTATGTAAAGATCCACCATGGTCTCGATCCAAAATGGGAGTCAAGTTAAAATTTCCTGTTCCTGTTTACGTGCTGTCGCTTTGCTTCACGCTTGCAGTTTTGTCTTTTTTACGTGCACAGTTTTCCTTTTTCACGTAGCCATCACAGTGTTGTGGATTTCATCAATTTTTGAGCATAACCTTTTTTGAAGCAATTCGAGTATATCCTCATGCTGAAAGTAACATGTTTATTGGAAAATAAAGATGGAATAAATGGAAAGATAAGAGCTACTTTTCACCAGATTTTTCTTATGAGTTACGTAAATATACGCCACTGCAAAGTATAATTGTCGGTTTTGAGATATGCAAGTTGTAAAGTTTAATATTTATATGTGATTTCCTTCAATAATCCTCTACATAGACAATTTGTGAATCTTAAAGCAAAAGTTGCTAGTAATACTTCTGGGCAAATTCTGGTATAATACCGGCTTTCACTCAGCTCTTTGTCGTTCACCCGTTTGTAGTTCTTTACGGCCATTCCCCAAGCTACTTGGGAGTGGATTCTGTGGCTGCTTCTCCTGTCTCTGCATTGTCGGATTGGTTACATGAACGATCGTTGATGACATGCCTGATCTGCGAACACCTGTTTCGGGCTCAGAAACGTATGACGAGACAAGCACCGTTCAGAGCAGGGTCTTCCTCAAAGTCCAACCCCATGTGCAATCTTCTCTTGCACCTCGGGCAAACCAGAAGTTGGCCTTCAAATTCCTCCTGTTTCAGTTGCTCTGCAAGCTCCTCAACGTATATTGCAACGCCGCCTGATAACTCGTCAAGCTGTCTCATATGCCGGAGGATCGGAGGTGGCTACATGGCAAGATCCTGACCACCTGCTTGGGGTTCTTGGCGTGCGGCAACGATGGATGTCGCGGGATGCCGGTGGACAACCAGAACGGTGCGGGGACAAGTTTGGACCAGAAAATCGGCAGCGCACGAGGTGAGCAGCACCTGGGGAGGCCAGTCGCCGACGAGGAGCTGTTGAACTAGAAGCGGCCGGGATTTACTTTCTCTGATTTAAATTTTTTATAAGGAGTGATTTTTCGGAGAAAATGATTCTGTTGCTAAAAATGATTGTCTAAAGTAAAATATATAGAGAAAATAATTCTTTATGAGAAGTGAATTAAAAAAAACTGTTTTTTAAGATCTTAACTCGAACTTATTTTAAAGAACTATTCTCGTAAATTTCACTCAGAGAATTAAAAACTGAAAACTACTGTTTATCAAACCCCCCCCTCTCTCATTCTAACCAAAAAGATGTTCTAGAAGGTCTGATAAACATACCCTTAGTTTTCAGCACTTTGGCTGTCCAGCAATCGTATTTTATGTTGGCCCTCACAGAGTCAAAAGAAAGAAGAGAGTACAGTACCGTTCTAGGATTCTCTGCCGTCACTCATGGAGGCATGCAGCAGCAGGCCTTCAAGGCTTTATAGCTACTGCCACTGCTGCACTGATGCATGCTGCCAGTCAGTTTTGACAGGTCTTGTCTTATTTCCTTACCTCACCTCACCGGGTCATGTTACAGTATGACATAGAGAGAGAAAGAGCATTGCGCGTTGCGCCGCGCCCCGTGATTTGTTTGGATAGGAGGAAAGATGCGCGCTCGCAGGGTGGCAAGATACGAACAAATTTTACGGCATAGGAGTACTACAAGGAAATGTGTGTATATGCCTCGAGCTCTGTTTTTCATAGCAGAATACTAGAGTACAGTAGCTTGCTGCTACTCCTTTTTCGTCTATTTTTACTGTAGCAATTTTGATCTGACGATTTTTTCTAATAGAATTTATGAATACTTAAAAGTATCTAATACTAATAAAGTACATTTTACGATGAATCTAATGATACGAAAGTTTTAAATATTTATAAATTTTTCGTAAAAAAAATATAAGGTCAAAATTATTATAGTAAAAAATTGATGATAAATAAAAAAAACGAAGGTAGTACAATGCTGCTACTCGACTGCCTTCCACTGCTGCTGCTGCTGGGTAAAGAACAAAAAGCAATGCTAGTACGCCTTTTTTATTTGACGTGGGTTACTAGACATGCAAGCAAGTCAGAGGCAACCCCAAAGCTGCCTCAATGTACAAGAAAGAGAGGGGGCATCCATCAATCACTCCATGGAGACTAGACAGAGGGCCGAGCCGCAGAGGCCTTGGAGATCGGAGAGAAGAAACAAGTACTGAGAAAACTGGAGTACTCCTCCGCTCGTACTGAGAAACAAGTGACTGTCAAGTGCAATTTGCAAATGCCTGTGCCTGCTTTCGCTTTGCTTCCCTGCGTGCTGCTTTGAAAAAGCGACCGGCCGGTCGCCGAGGGCCTAGCTACGAGCTAGCATCCTACGCTGTACCTCCACTGCCTTTGCCTTTCTGGAGGGAGTAGGAGTACGGCTGGGGTTCAGGCCGGCCAAGAACATGGAAAAAGCTGCAGGAATTAGGCAGCTAGGCCGACTCCAGCGGACTCCTTTCGCAGCAGCAAACGTCAGTTAGGCCGACTACGGCTGGGTTAGAGAGGACAAGGGTAAAGAAATATTGAAATAAGGTAACAGTTGAAAATAGAAAAAATAAAGATTACTGTAATAATATTAAAAAAAACTATAATAATATTATAGATATTGAATTGTTAAAATATATACTAAAGATGACAGTAGAGCAGCTCTAATAGAAATCTTATTGATACTGTAGCATCAGATACACTGCTAGGCAAACGGCTCTAGCAGGAGCCATATCTTCTGTCAGGACACGCAGGACGATCAGAGTAGGATAGGCATGTCTATTCAACGTTATGATGTGTTAGGGGTGGTTGGCTCCATCATGTGTAGGTCTGCTGCAGGGTTTGGTATGGTCTGATTGTTTGTGCATCTTTTCTCTGGTATATAAAGTGGTTGAGATCGTGTTTGTAAAGAGAAGGGGACATTCTGTAACAAGTTCACTTATTTTTATAACACAATACATATGTCGTAATGCTATTATCCTACGGGAGGGCTAAACCTAGATAAACCTCAGTGTTCTTGAGTTCAGGTTGATACACGCGTATAGGAAACACAGATCAACGCACACATCGTCCGGTATACCTCGGATTATTATCAGGAATCACCCCCGACAGTCATGGTATTGTATTAAAAGTGATTCTTTGCCTTAAGGTAAATAATCAATCCACTAAAAATAAAGTTCTTTATGCTGAATTGCCATCATGCTTGTGTTAAATAAATTTATTATCTCACAACTTGTTATTAAAGCTGTAGGATATTTATATACAACTGAATCTAAGTATGTATTTGGATGCGGATTCATGTTCGAACAATCTGATTCGTATTCGCATTCAGGATATTTGGATTCATATTCGTATTCGTATTAAAATATAGATAGCTATGTAAAAAATAGACTATTTGATTTGTATCTGATCCATTTTTACACATAAGAATTAGGCAGTTAGCTGCTTGCTGGTGTCTAGTTGATCCTTAGTTAATCTCACTTAGGTCTTATTTGTTTTAGCTTGCAGATTGTAGATTGTGACCATAATCTTCAAACTGAAATAAATATGCTAGATTGTAAAAGCATATTTATAATATAACAATCTAGCAATCCGTCTTTTACTAACTTATGCAGATTATACAATTCAACTTTCATAATTTAGCTTCTTACAATACATAATTTATAGGTTGTTTTTATAATCCACAGCTGAAACAAACGTATCATTATTATCAGAATTAAGCCAGCATTTTGTCCTCAGACTGCAACAGACATAATCTAGCAATCAATCATCTTTATGTACTGCTACTAGGACAAGTTTGTTCCCATCTGATTATACTCTTCTGTTGCAAGACAAGGTGAAACTCCATTACATGCCATTTTAGGTTGACTGTCAAAGCGTGAACCTCGATATTCAGGAAACAATCTTACTCAAATACAATCACAAGGCCTATTTTCAGGGAGGAAAAAAAGGTTGATACTCGAACAATGCCAAAGCCGAAACGCACGCTGGTCAAAAGTTGCGCACTTGGATTTCTTTTTCCCCCTTTTCCTCTCAACTCCTGGGAATCAACTTCCCCATTTCTCGCAGCTGATACCGGTAAGCAGACAAAAAGCTTGGTTCCAACTAACTTAACCGTCTCTCTCGCCTCTTCTACAAATAGCATCTCACTCTCCTCTGCTCTGCTCTGCTCACGAGACACACTAACCGTCACTTGGCCCAGCAAGCAATGGAGCCGAAGAGCAGCTTCAGCTTGTGTGTGGTTGCAGCCGCCGTGCTTCAGCTGCTGCTCTTGGCTCCGAGCTTGGCCGCGGCGTTCAACTACGCCGACGCGCTCGCCAAGTCCATCATCTTCTTTGAGGGCCAGCGCTCCGGCAAGCTGCCGCCCGGCAACCGCATGACCTGGCGCGGCGACTCCGGCCTCAGGGACGGCGCCCAGTACAATGTGCGTACTACGCCCTTCCTCTCTTTTTTTTCCTTTTCCTTTTGTTGTAAAGTTCGCGCTTGGTGTCGTCGTCTCTTGTCTGCGAGTGACACGAAGAGGTCACGCGTGGTTGTGATTTCTTGCCTCCAGGTGGATCTGGTCGGCGGGTACTACGACGCCGGCGACAACGTCAAGTTCGGGTTGCCGATGGCGTTCACCACCACGATGCTGGCGTGGAGCGTCGTCGACTTCGGCAAGTTCATGGGCGCCGAGCTTCCCCACGCCAGGGCCGCCGTGCGCTGGGGCGCCGACTACCTTCTCAAGGCCGCCACCGCCACGCCCGACACGCTCTATGTCCAGGCACGCACGCGAACAACTCTTTTCCCAAAAGACAGGACAGCGTCTCTGTCTTGCGCCTGTGTGGACTGGTCTGGATCATGGAGTGTGACTAATCTTGCGATGACATGGCGCGCATGCAGGTGGCGGACCCGAACCAGGACCACCGGTGCTGGGAGCGACCGGAGGACATGGACACGCCGCGCAGCGTGTACGCCGTCACCAAGGACAAGCCCGGCTCCGACGTCGCCGCCGAGACCGCCGCCGCGCTCGCCGCGTCCGCCATCGTCTTCCGCCGCTCGGACCCGGCCTACTCGTCCAAGCTGCTCCACGCCGCCATGAAGGTGTTCGACTTCGCGGACCGGCACCGCGGGTCGTACAGCGACTCGCTGAGCGCGTTCGTGTGCCCGTTCTACTGCTCCTACTCCGGCTACCACGTACGTGAGCCTCCCCCGCTCTCCCACGACCACCGGCCGGCCAAATCTGCTCACCTCTGTTCTTAATCGCAATACTAAACGTGGCCAGAGTTTACCATGAATGCAAATGCAGGACGAGCTTCTGTGGGCCGCGTCGTGGCTGCACCGCGCGTCGAACAACGTGTCGTTCATGTCGTACGTGCAGGTGAACGGCATGCAGCTGGGCGCCGGCGACGACGACTACTCCTTCAGCTGGGACGACAAGCGGGTCGGCACCAAGGTCCTCCTCTCCAAGGTTCGTTTCATCCTCTACTCTTCTCCACCTCCATGCCGGCGACCAATGCACTCCTCCAGTTCAGTGACAACTGACAACATGAACCGGACTGTGAACGCAGGGGTTCTTGAAGAAGAAGCTGCAGGGGCTGCAGCTGTACAAGGCTCACTCGGACAACTACATCTGCTCGCTGGTGCCGGGCACGAGCAGCTTCCAGTCCGGCCAGTACACGCCGGGCGGGCTCATCTACAAGGAGGGCGCGAGCAACATGCAGTACGTGACGACGGCGACGTTCTTACTGCTGGCCTACGCCAAGTACCTCCGCTCCAGCGGGGCCTCCGTCGTCTGTGGCGCCAAGGACGTCTCCCCCGCCGAGCTCGTCGCTCTGGCGAAACGGCAGGTGGACTACATCCTTGGGAAGAACCCGGCGGGGATGTCGTACATGGTGGGGTTCGGCGCGCGGTACCCGCGCCGCCTGCACCACCGCGGCGCGTCGATGCCGTCGGTGCGCGCCCACCCGGGGCGCATCGGGTGCGACGAGGGGTTCGCGTACCTGCACTCGGGCGCGGCCGACCCCAACGTGCTGGTGGGCGCCGTGGTGGGAGGGCCCGACGCGAGCGACGCCTTCGCCGACGACCGCGACAGCTACGGGCAGTCGGAGCCCGCCACGTACATCAACGCGCCGCTAGTCGGCGCGCTCGCGTTCTTCGCCGGCACCGCCAAAAGCACCAACTGAACTGAAGCTCGAGTAGTGAAGTCGAGTCGTGTCGCTGCTGTTAACGCTAGGAATCGTGTCGTGTCGAGTGTGAGTCGCGAGGCCGGAGTGTGGGAGCGCCAAGGCTCAAGATGTGGCCGAGCTCCCCCGTCAGTTGTGCCGCCGGTAGGATTGCCTGCCTAATGGCCAAGTGGACCTGGCTGTATTGCGTTTCGCTCAACCTGCTAGTTGAGCGGAATTGAAGAATTAGAATGCTTCAAATTATAATTTGTCAATGATATGGCATCACTACTAATACACTATTCATAACTCTTGAGCTTCACAGGAAATCTAAAAAAAACATTTCAATTCTCAAACGAAATCGGAAAAATCCAGATTTCAGGACGGGATTAAAATCTACCGAGCCTCCAGGATAAAGGCGGAGGAACTTCCACACAACTTACGGTTACAAAACGGAAGACAGGGTAATACTGCAGAACCAGCACTATGGGCCTCAAAATCAGAGTTATGAACAAACCTTGGATCGACACAAGGGTTGCCTAGAAATGGTCTTACAGAACATAGCCAAGACAACCATCACCATTGGCATGTCTGGCTCTCGTTACCAGTCAGTAACATATCACCATTGCAGAGAAAAAAGGGCAAATTATGAATCCCCATTGTTCACGGCCTTAGTTTCACATCTCACATGGTTGGCAGGCCAGCAGATTGAGCACCATTTAGTTTGCTACCAGTAACATATCTTGAGAAACAAATGGCAACATATCTTGCAATTGAACATTTCAACATTGGACCAAATCCACATAAATTGTCAGTTTATCTCTACAATAAAATCCGCTTGTCATACTACCAAACCTAAA
Organism: Phragmites australis; assembly: GCF_958298935.1. Classification (NCBI taxonomy): domain Eukaryota; kingdom Viridiplantae; phylum Streptophyta; class Magnoliopsida; order Poales; family Poaceae; genus Phragmites; species Phragmites australis. The sequence goes on from NC_084936.1 coordinate 1,069,323, forward strand.
TATTAAACAGGTCTGATAATTCAAGAAACAAAACGTGGTCCATCCAAAATTAAATTTAATTTGTTGTACATTGGGCTGCCGCCATAAATAATTCAAGAAACAAAGCATGGTCCATCCAAAATTAAATTAAATTTGTTGTACATTGGGCTGCCGCCATAAATAATTCAAGAAACGAAGTATGGCTCATCTAAAATTAAATCAAAATGATTATACATTGCACGATCACGATGATATCTGCAATCTTCCTCTTAAATGGCACTGACTGCAGGGCTCCAGAACAGTTAGCTTGACTGTAGCCGGAACTTTCTTCTCAATGTATGTTCTGATAGCTGAGAGCGCTCTAGGGGCTTCCATGAGAACACCATCATCTATGGGAATGCACCTTTTACAAGTTTTTAGATAACACCTAAGATGACCATAATAGTGTCCAATGTAAGACACTCAAGTAACACTGCGGTCTTGAGAATATAACATGTTAGTTCAACCAAGCTCTTTGCAAAGCTGAAGCCACTGATCTTCACACTCTTGAGGTAGCCATGGCGGTGTTCAGGCATTTGCCTCAAATGTGAGGCATATGCAAAAATTGATTCATGTTCCATACGTCGCTGAGTCACCTGAAGATGAAAAGGATGATAGGGTTGAATTAAATGGACCCAGAGTGATCAGATATCTTTGCAGGATGGAATGAATGAACAGAGCCTTACATCCAAGACCAAAGTCTCCAAGGAGACGCATCAAGGAAAGAAACCAGAGAGAATAGTCATATGATGGGTAAAAGGTCGATCCTGATATCAAACGAATGGTTAGGTGCTTGAGGTAGAGGAATTTGGTAGGCAGCATTGGTGTATTGACCACCTGCACAACAAATACTTCATGTCTCAGATTCATTATACACAAGGTATGACTAATGTAATACGTATATATCACTAGCCTACAACACCTAAAGTTTGAGAGTATATATACCTCACGGTCTGAACCTATGAGAAGAGTTTCAAGATTTGGCATAGTGGACGGCAGCACGGCCCGAACATAATGGACATAGTTTGTACGGTGCATGCCTAGCTTCTTCATTTGCAATGCTTCCCCAAGAGAGAAATTTACTCTGTGTCCTCTAAGGAAAAAACTAGAGCGATTTGGAGCTTTGCTCTATCACTTTCAGGCTCGAGCATTCAAAAACAGTAAAACACTAAGGCTGCTGAGCTGCTGCAGGGCACAAGGTATCTTCAGGAAAAATTTCTCCGTGCAATGAGTGAGGTCTAACTGCTCCAGCGCGAGAGTTAGAAAGAAGGCACTCAACTCATCCCCCGTAGTGCTCACAAACCACAGATGCAGAGTTGTCAAGGTTCTTAAGGGACCAAGTTCAGCTGTGGGACGGAGGGCACAAAAACGAAGTTTAAGGTACCGAATTGAGTTTCCAATCCCATCAGATAAAAGTGAGCATAGGAAGTTGTATACTCTCTCGGTTTCACACAACACAAGGGTGAGTTATTCAACCCCTTAAGGCTAAATCGGCAATACTTGGCTAAATCGGCATATCTTCTCATGTTTCAAGACTGCATTCCCTTCGAAGGTGCTAAGTTGGTGTGGAGATTTTAGGCTCCATCGGAAGTGAAGTTCTTCAGTTGGTTAGGGCTCCACAGCCGGCTATGGACGGCGACAAGGAGGCGACGACATGGACTGCAACCTGCACACACTGTGCGCATGAACCGGAGACCACGGTCCACCTGCTCCTTCACTGCGTTTTGGTAAGGGAGATTTGGTGTCGGGTTCTAGGAATTCAAGCTGCTGAGGATGCACATTCTATCACTGATTGGTGGCTCGACCTACAGCGGCATGTGGCTAGAGAGCAACGTAAGGGGCTAGACTCCTTAGTACTTCTTAGTTGCTCGAGGATCTGGTTATCGCGCAATAACATCATCTTCAACAACCACCGTATTTCTATTGATTCTCTCGTGGCCCTCATCCGAGCAGACATGGACCTGTGGTGTCAAGCCGGGGCTAAGAATCTATCCTGTCTCATGGAGCGGTTGCGACGTTTGGGCTCAGTCATATGATCAAGTGCTAGTTCCAGTCCAACGGTCATATGATCAAGTGCTAGTTCCACTCCAACTTGCTGTCTCATTCTTGTGTACCCAGTTCTTGCAACGTCTTGTGCTTAGTTGTCCTTTGATCGACCTACCTTCAAGGTCATCGTTGTGTAAATTGCTATTTCGTCTTCTTAATACAAAGATACGCAGCTCTTCTGCGTATTCAAGAAAAAAAATTCTTCAATCCCTGGTTTAATAGCAACCTGAAGCCAACAATCAAGATAACAACTGGCATTGAACCCGCACAATCAAGATAACGACTGGCATCAAACCCGCAGATGCCACTGTATTCAAGCTTGAATATTTTCACGCCAATGCCTGAGTGGTTCCTGAGAATGCAGTCGATTTGTGGCTGAAATTCCCTTCACACTTACTTGCATTCAAGCCAATTGTATCCCTATTCAAGATGAGAAAAAAGGTCATTTGGAGAAAGAAAAACAGTAGAACCACATGGAGTGACATTCTACCCCAGGAAGCTCTCCACATGATTGCACAGGGTGCGCTGCATTACATAGGTACATTAGATAGTGCAGAGGAATGTAACCATGGTAGGTAAACTCAGCACTGCATAGAGAAGTTTTCCTAACAGTGTTATTAGTGGCTTTCTGAAGGGGGAAAGAGACAGTTGCTAACAACTAGCACCAATTAACTACTACTTCATGAAATATACTTTTACTTGCATTAGGAGTCAAAAGATATTGGTTTCTGTGCATTTGTGAGGATGATGTGTCATTGTGCAATAGCATGTAGTAAATAGGTTAAAACAGTGAAGGAACAGAAATGAATATGTAACTTGTGCATAGCATACAAATAGTATATCTGAAAAGTTAAACAATTGGAAGCCCATGAAATAGAATTCGACAGGTCTGACAGTTACATCGTAAGATAGACATGAACCATGGCAACTAAGATGAAGAGACTTGATCAAGAAGACCATATAGATAAAAAACAAATCGTAAAAGAATACACAATTCAATTCATAATTTGTTCTGGATTTAGGTAGCACAATAGCAAAAATCAATGCTCCAGCGTTCAGAGCACAGTAGCGAAATCTCGTCATTTATTCTGGATTTAGGTACCACAATAGCAGGATCAGTGCTCTGGCGTGAATTGTGAAGCAGGTGGAAACATTAACCATTTTTCCAATTTCTTCTGGAATGAATATGCCAATCAATGATAGCGTGAACTTGGTTACAGCACAACACTAGCAACATAGTACTAAAGCACCCCAGTTATGCTAAGTTATCGACATAGTACTAAAGCACCTCACTTATGCATAAAATTCTGGAGAGATGTGTAGGTGATATTACAATACAAGCCTTTGCAGAGAGAAAAGTTATAGTTAGAACAAAGCGAAGCTGCTAATTCAGCAGGAGTGTGGGACTGTGGCCAAATCGCAGTACTAAAAGATCTGTTCTCTGTTTATAAATAACAATATTCAGGTAGCCTACATAGTCCAAAGAGTTACTCCGGTTAGAGCAGTCGTGGTCATATTATGCTTGCAATCTAAGCCTGCATCATCAGAATTTAATGGCGCAGAACCTCAGGAAGGTCTGGGATTGAACTTCTCATTATTTTGCCAGTTTGATAATCACCATCGCCATCTTGTTGACAGGGTGATCCCTTTCTTTTAGCCATTGAAGCAGCCAATCCATCTGCGACACGAAAAGGATGGTTATGGTGGCCCATCCATGAATAGAAGAAATGCAGAAAAGACAGTCTCTTGAGATCTCCTCCCAAAATCAACCTATCCTTTTTCTTCTGAGGAATCAACGGAGGGTGATACCCGCATGAAATTTCCCATGGCTTACTCGTGTGAAACATAGATAGGGAATTAAAACTTGAAAGGAGCTCGGTTGGAGAAAGGGAACAGGCGACAATCTTAGCTATCCACCAAAGTGAAAATTTAATCTCAAGCAAACGAAAATTTGGTAGCCGGCTCACATCAGTCTATATGAATCGGTTAAGGAACACAACATATGATTCTCCTGGGTCGAGTGGTACATGGATGGCGGAGTTCCACGATTTTTCAAATTGAGTTTTCCTCACTATGACGGAAAAGATGACCCGCACCCTTGGCTCTGTAGATGTGATCAGTTCTTCCATGGTCAAAAGACTGACGAAAATCACAAGGTATGGCTTGCCTCCTATCACATGGATGGCAATGCCCACCATTGGTACCATCACCTGGAACACAGTCGTGGCGAGCCTTCTTAGGTTGAATTCAAGCAACTGTGTAACACGCACTTCGGGGCCCCCATTCGTAGCAATCCGTTGGGAGAACTTCGACATCTTCGACAGTTGGGAACGGTGGAAGATTATCAAAGTCGATTCTTGGCTTTCCTGAGTCGAGCGGACCCATTGACGGCACGTCAAGAGAAGCAGTTGTTCATGTCCGGCCTCCTTCGTGATGAGATCCGTACTGATGTCGAGCTCCAGGATCCAGCCAATCTGGAGGCCGCCATGAGTCTGGCGCGTGCATATGAACAGAAGGCTAGTGGCACAGGTCGTTCAGGCGGCACACGTTCGTATATGTCATCACGTGGGCCTCTAGCGCAGACATCTGGACCTCCTCAGTCGAAATCAGCAGGGCCTGCCCCAAACAGTGGAAGTTCTAACTTCCTTCCCTCTCATGAAGTCCGGTGTCTTTCACCAACTGAGATGGCCGAACGCCGAAGACAAGGTCTCTGTTTTAATTGCGATGAGAAGTTCGTTCGCGGTCACCGTTGTGCCCACCTCTTCTACATCGAGTATGATGATTCCACAGCCGATGACTATGACGATAGCACGGACGAATTTCAGCAGGCCCGTCACATCTCCCTTTATGCAGTGGCGGGTATTTTCAGGTCAGATACAGTACGACTAAAAATTCAGATTGGCACTCGTAGACTCTGGGTCGTCCCATAACTTCATCCAGGATGATGTCGCCGAACGCCTGGGCCTTTGTCTTCACCCAGTCCGCACTGGACTCAGGGTCACAGTTGCTAATGGTGACCATCTATGCAGTTTAGGAGTTTGCCGGGGACTGGTCATGCTCATCAATCAAGACTCATTTTTGCTCGATTGCTATACCTTACCACTAGCAGGCTACGACATCATTTTGGGAACTCAGTGGTTGCGTTCCTTGGGTCCAATCCTATGGGATTTTAACAAGCTCACCTTGTCTTGTCACATCAATGGACATTCTGTTACATTGCAAGGTTTGCCGGGGCCAAGAATGTCCATATGTGCAGCTAAGTGCGCCACTACTCTTTTGGATCGCCTTCTGGATTCCTATGCTGATCTCTTTACAGAACCTACAGGCTTGCCTCCGGCATGCGCACATGACCATCGCATTCATTTAGAGACCGGTGCTCGACCGGTGGCCGTGCGCCCGTACAGATACCCCCAACTTCAGAAGGATGAGTTGGAACGTCAATGTGCTGAGATGCTTCAATACGGGTCCATTCGCCTCAGCACGTCTGCCTTCTCCTCATCAGTACTGCTCGTCAAGAAGCACGATGGGTCTTGGCGATTTTGCGTCGATTATCGTGCCCTCGATGCCATAACCATTAAAGACAAGTTTCCGATACTGGTAGTTGAAGAACTGTTAGATGAGCTCCATGGCGCCCGTTTCTTCACCAAATTAGACCTCCATTTTGGATACCATCAAATCCGCATGCATGAAGCTGACATCGAGAAGACGACATTTCGTACTCATCACGGCCACTATGAGTTTCTTGTGATGCTGTTTGGATTAACAAATGCGCTAGCCACATTTCAAGCATCGATGAACGATATCCTTCATCAGTATTTACGTCGTTTTGTTCTTGTCTTTTTTGATGATATATTGATCTACAGCTCTTCTTGGGTCGATCACCTCCGCCATGTCCGCATTGTGTTGGACATACTTCGGCAACACCACCTTGTATTAAAGCGTTCCAAATGTTCCTTTGGAGTATCCTCAGTATCTTACCTTGGTCACGTTGTATTAGCTGACGGCGTCGCCATGGATAGCCAGAAGGTACAAGCTGTTGTAGAATGGCCGGAGCCTCGTAGGGTACGAGAAATTCATGGATTCCTTGGTCTCGCAGGGTACTATCGACGTTTCATCAAAGATTATGGCAATTGCGGATCCATTAACAAAATTACTGAAGAAGGAAGGTTTCGCATGGTCTTCGGAGGCAACTCAGGCTTTCTTGATGCTCAAGAAGGCTCTCTCTATAGCTCCCGTTTTATAGTTGTCGGATTTTTGTCAGATCTTCGTGGTTGAGTGTGACGCATCAAGTTCCGGCATGGGGGCTTATCGCCGAATCTGGGTCGTCCTTGTGTTCTCCCGCCTCTGGGTCATGACAGCACAGAGCGACGAGAAACAACAGATGCGATAGAGGAGGTCAGGACCGAAAAAACCTGCACACCGACGAAATCCACACACAAACCAACGACAGACCGAAACAAACCCATCAAAAAAACAGAGGAATAAAGAAGAACGCATCCAGCATAGAATCGCTGCAAGATCCAAGAAACAAGGAAGCTCCACAGACCAAAGACAGCAAGCACTAAATCTACAACGCAGAATCCCCATCTGATGAACACCCTAACCTAGAAACTAAATCCAGTCGACCCAACAAACAGGCAAGATCCATAGCAAAGCATGAAGACGGAAGTAAAAGATAGGACGGCCAGCGCAAGAGCTCACCCAGGAAAACCACAAACGAAGAAGACAAAGCCGATGGCCCGAACCCCTGATGCGTCGCCGCCTTCTACCCATGCACCTCCCAAGCACTAAGCCCTATTTGTTTCAGCTTTTAGTTTCTGAGAAGCAGAAGCCAGCCGTGAAAAGCTGGCTTTTGAAAGCTGAAAAGCTAGTTTCTGATGAAACAAAATAAAAACTAAGAAGCTAGCTGAGAGTGATTTTTCTGACTCTTGGTGTACTGAGAACTTAAAAATTTATCGTAAAAACCAAAAGCCAGCTTTCAGCAAAAATTAGCTTTTCTCAGCCCAAACAAACAGGCCTAAAGACAGGACCGGCCAACCACAAGACACTTTATAGTTTACTTGTTCTACTATTGTTGATACTTGCAGTTTGAAATGGCTGACTTTCTTATTGGTGGGAAGAGCACTGGTAATGTGCTACGCTTATTTGTTGTTTCAACCACCATGTCTACTGACAGTTGCAACATTCCTCATCTGAGAGATAACGTAATGTCATAATAGGAATTAGTATGGACGGTTGTGCTGCCATAACAGACTCTGGAACTTTGTTGATTGCGCGTCCTCTTGTAAGCATTCCATCCATAGTTATGAATATTTTTGTGGAATTTTCATGCACTTTTTAAGATGCAACACTGCGCCAGGAGTACAGGAGCACCTAACCCGTTGGGAGCACTAGATATGTTCTCGACCTACTGCTATTGAAACTGGCTGGTCTCAAAATTTTACATTTGATCCTCACCACAGTCCGAGGACAGGGAAGGGACAATGACAGGGCTTAATAAGTTCCTCGACAAATCTTGCTGAGTTCTACCTCTGAAGTACAATTCTCTATATTCCTTTGATAGTTTTGATTATGAGAATATAATGATGTTACACAGGGTACTTCTCTTAGTTGATAAAAATTAATTTCAATCCAGATACACTCGTACTACAGTCCTAAAGAAGGTTGGCAATGTGTGCTGCTAATTGGAAAAAATATTAGTGCTTGGCAATGTAGTTAATACTATATGGTCTCTCCTATTGATATTTCTGCTTCCATTTCTCGGTATATGTAGTTGATTTGCCATATTATCTCAAATATGCTTGAAGGAACACTAATAGCCTAGTGTGTCAAAATCTTTATGTTGAATTTGCAAAATGATACCGCCACTACAAATATGCAGAACCAACTTGCTGGCCAACACCCCAGTACAATGGCTATACTTACAAGCAGGTAGCGCTCATTTGATGTTGGCGGCAAGCCAGATGCAAGGATAAATCTTTTCAAAAGTCCAGGTTACATGCACAATAATGTTGCTTTTGTTTGAGTTTGGTACATCACTGTATCTGCACTATAGTCCTGATTTCGCATATGCCATCAATCACCTGCTAGATTTCATAAGTTGGAAGATGTTTGTACAAACACTTTGTACAACGAGTAAACATTCAATCATCAGATAAATCCACTTATGATGTCAGCTTATATCCAGAAACAAAAATCCACATATGTCATCAAGGAAACTCAACATTGAACAGGTCCAATAATACAAGAAACAAAGCCTACATGTCGCATCTAGGAGTATTACAATAAATATTGAACAGGCCCAATAATCCAAGAAACAAAGCATGGTTCATTTAAAATTAAATTAGATAATCACACATTACCTATTACGATAACTTATTATACACCTCAAACTCAAAATCCTCCATCAGCATGGCACCGGCTGCAGGGCTTCAGAACAGTCAGATTAACTGCAGGGGGAACTTTATCCTCAATGTATGTTCTGATAGCCGCGACCGCTCTAGGTGCTTCCATGAGAATACCCTTACTCATGGGATCGCATTCCATGAGAATAGAATTTCCTAAATAACACCTATTAGCACCATAAATGGTGTCCAGTGTAAGACACTCAAGTGAGACTGCGTTCTTAAGAATATAACATGTTAGCTCAACCAAGCTCTTGGCAGAGCTGAAGCCAGTGATCTTCACAATCTTCAGGCACCCATGGCGGTGTTCAGGCATCTGTCTCAACTGTGGCGAACCTCCAAAAACTGACTCATGCTTCATACGTTCCTGCGCTACCTGAAGATGAAAACGACAGAATTTAACAGATGGATTCATCAGAGTGACCAGATATCTTTGCATGATGGAATGAACAGTGCCAGCCTTACATCCAAGATCAAAGTCTCCAAGGAAGGAGAAGCGTCAAGGAAAGAAACCAGAGTAAAATAATCATAGTATGGGCAAAAGGTACATCCAGTAACCAGAGAAATAGTCAGGCGCTTGAGGAACAGGAATTTGGTAGGCAGCATTGGCGTATTGACCCCCTGCATAATAAAATGTCTCAGATTAATTATACACAAGGTATGACTACTGTGATATGCATATATCACTAGAACAACTAAAGTTTTAGGAGAAGTATACCTCATAATGCGAACTAATGCTAAGAGCCTCAAGATTTGGCATACTGGACGGCAGCTCAGTACGAGCATAACAGACAAGGTTTGAACGGTGCATGCTCAGGTTCTTCATTTGCAATGTTTCTCCAAGTGAGAGGTGTTCTACCCTGTCTTCCCTAAGGCAAAAACTGGAGAGATTTCGAGCTTTGCTCTCTATCACACGCAGCCTAAAGCAACTAGAAACCTTCAGGCAGCTGAGTTGCTGCAGCACGCAAGGTATCTTCAGGCAAATTATCTCCTTGCAATCATTGAGGTCCAACTGCTCCAGAGCATGAGAGTTGGAAAGAAAGCACTCTAACTCCTCCCCCGAAATACGAACCAAATACAGGGACAGACTTGTTAGGTTTCTCAGGGGGCCAAGTTCAGCCGTGGGACGGAAGGCACAAAAGCCAAGTCGAAGATACTGAATGGAGTTTCGAACCCCATCAGATAAAAGTGAGCATGGGACATTGTACTTTATCTTGCATCTACTACATAGCTCAAGGGTGAGTTCTTCAATCCCTGGTTTAACAGCAATCTGAAGCCAACTGTCCAGATAAGGACATGCATCGAAAATACCAAATAATTGAAGCTTGAATATCTTAATGCCAATGCCTGAGTGGTTCCTCAGAATGCGATTAATTTTGCAGATGAAATCCTCTTGACGCGCATTTGTTGCATTTGAGCCAAGGATATTCCTATTCAAGGTGAGGATCGGATGACATCTCCAGGAACGTAGAAAGGCGTGAGACTGGCAAGCAGCGCGAGCAGCATCACGCAATGGCAATAGGGCATGTATATGGCGCCAGACATCCTGCATACCCAAGCATAGGATCAAAGTTCAATAATGGGGTTGTAAAGCCAAATGGTTACTTCATCAGAGCAAAAAAAATAAAAAATAAATAATTGGAATATGCCAATCAATGCTCACAGGAGCTTGGTTACAGCACAACGCTATAGCAGCATAGGACTAAAGCATCCCACTTATGCTAAGTTATCAAGACTGACCCTTTTTCACATTCTTCTCGAATGAATATGCATCCTTGACATGGTTGGGAGTGACTCTATTTCTGTTCTAATCATGCATACTTGGCACGCCTTCTGATTGCTTGTGTTGGAGATGGCAAGTTACAGTTGTTGGAATTTGGGGAAAATGGGGCTTAATGATGCCTGCCAGGCCTAATGGCCATTGGGGAACCTAAAATGCAACCATCTTATCACATTGTACCTCCTCGGGAAGCTAGAGACAGTCTTAAAATTTATTGCAAGTGCATCAATACAAAGGTGGCTGACAGTAATTTGACAAACTCTAGGCTTAAAGACATGCTTCATATGTATTTACGGGGAAAATATGATTGCAATTTCAATATGCTTAACAACAAGCACTACATGACTACTTCCAATCTGGAGGATTAAAGATTCTGGTGGAGCTGCTATTGTAACTGTTCCCTCTGGAAAGGCTGGTAATATTGCAGTCACATATCTCCAGAATCTGTGAAGTGGACAGCTCCAGGTGGGAGATCATGTGTTAAGAGTTTGCTTAAGAGTAAATTGTATATCTTTATTAGACATTTAGGGAAAAGTGTATCAAACAGCATCAAGTCTTGTACCTCATCTGAGAGTAGTATGCACGGGCAGTCCTTAAACTTGTCATGCAGCGTCACCTAGGACGATGAACTTTGAAAATGAAGATTGAGGTCATTAAAAAAATGTGTCATCTTGGTCCAAAATACCTCAAATACCCTTCAGTTACAACAAGAGGGGTACGTTGGGTATTTTGGACTTGAATGACACTTTTAACAAGTTTAAAAACCCAAATCTGCATTTTCAAAGTTTATGGACCTAGATGACACTCCATGACAAGTTTAAGGACCGACAGTGCATTTTACTCTTTTGGTGGATATACACTCAGGCTTTGGACGCTTGGAAGAGTGGTGACATAGTGAAGAACGAAATGAATCTATACCTGAAAAGTGGAGGTAATGTGAGGGCATACCGTTCATAGATAAAATAGTGTATGGGGTTGAGCCAGACGAGGATGGCATGTAATAGATGTGGAAGAGACTAAGATAAGTTGCACATTTAGGGCTCTGGAAAACATATAGAGCATGCACAGTAATCACAGCAATAGAGGAACAAGCCACTGCTACCTTGAGAGAAACTAAAATAACTCTAGAAAGTCTACTTCTATAAAGATAACGGTGGATCTAAGCCTCATGACAGACAGTTCTTTTCTCGGAAAAAAAAATGACAGTTCTCTGCTGGAGTTAAAGCTGCAATAGCCAATAGGGGGCTTTTTTCAGATGAAAGATGCAACAGTAAAAACAAAGTCAAGCAACTAAATTTAGGAGTGTAGGGCCGTCCCATTGCGGTACTAGGAGATCTGTTCTCTGTTTATATATAATATCTAGCTAGCATAGCCCCAAGAATTAGTGTCATGGTTAGAGCAGTCATGGCGATATTATGCTTGCAATCTAAGCCTCGATCATCGGAATTTTGTGGAGTCGTACCTCAGGAAGGTCTGGGATTGAACATATCATTATTTTGGCAGCTTGAGAATCACCATCACCATCTTGTTGACAGGGCGAGCCCTTTCTTTTATCCACTGAAGCAATGGATCCATCTGCAACCCAACAACCATGGTTATGATAGCCCATCCCAGACGGCCAGACATGAATACATCTAAATGAACTCAAGCAGAAAAGGCAACAACATCTTGACATCTCCTCCCAAATTCAGTTTTTTTGAAGGAATTAATAACTGAGGGTGTAAACCCACCTGAAATTTCTCACTGCTTACTGGTGAGAAATTTGAACAACGACAGGCGCGTATGGGAGATGCAATCACGGAGAGAAAACAGAAGGGGGAGAAAGGACACTAGCTAATTACCTCCACTAACTATGAACACGCGCCTATGTTCGCAAAAACTAAAAAGACAAAATAAAAAACCCGTTGCAAAAGATGATTTTGAACAAGTTACAGATGAGATGCCGGACCCGGAAGATGCACATAACAGAACAGAGGGCTAGGGGCGAGAGAACTGCTAGGGGGGCTTACTCTGGACTCGGATTTGCCGGTGACGCCGCTGCCGGTCGCGCTGCAGGGACATGAGCCGCTGGAGCGCCAGCAGCCCCATGGTACGAGTAGACGACGATACCTCCCTCCCGAGGGATCTCGCCGAGAAACCACTTCAGTTCCGTTTTCCCCCTCCCAGATCTCTATCTTTATATCCATATATATGCGGCACCTCCCTCTCTCTGTTTTTGGTTTGGTTTTGGACTTAATTTCGATTCGAAATTGAGAATCATACAAGGTGCGAAGGAAATCGCTCCGGCGCCGCCGGGCGGGGCTACCTACTCTGCCCTGCTACGAACGAGAGGAAAATGGGGAAACGCAAGCAAACCCTAGGGAGGTGACCTTATTTTGTTGTGTGGGCTTGAGCCGTTCAGCTCGACGTCGCTTCGCCGACCGCCGTCCAGCTTCTAGCCGTTTTCAAGCTCGGTCAGCATCTCAGTCCCCTCGCGCACCCTCCTAACTAGCGGGTTGTCGTTAGCATGCTCTCTCTTCGCGCGACCCGTGCAGCCGTGCGTTGGGTCCTCCGCCGCCGTGCCATAGTCGTCGCCGGCGCGCATATGCCCTTGTGTGTGGTCCGGCCTTCGTGCCGAGTAGCCCAGGAGTTCTAGGCCCCTTTTCCGTGCGGGTCGACCACGCGTAGTTGGGGGTGGTGCAGTCCAAATTCTCCGCGCCGCCATCGTCTTCCCCGACTGCCGTCTGGCACCGCCCCGAGCACCGCTGCCGTTGACGAGCTTCTAGACGAGTTCCCCGTAGTGCCTAGATGCCCGTCAGGTCTTCGTCGTCGTGAGTCCTCGTCGGGAGCGCTATTCCGGTGAGCTCTCCGGCGCCCCTGCGATTGCTCACCGCCGACTGATCCCCTTGCCGCTCCACTAGCCAGCGAGCCCGCGCGCACGCCTGCGCGCGTGGTTGGGCCTGCTCTAGCGCCTGTGCAGCCCGACTGAGTGAGCCGTGGCTCGGCCCACACACCGCTGGCCTGCCAGCCCAGCCACCAAAGTCCGCGCCCCAATGGGCCGGCCAAGCTCTGCAGCCCGTTAAACCAGCCAGTCCAAACCTGAGTGGGCCAGAACTATATAGCCCAACACTGTATAGACCAAGCCCGGCCCGATCCATCCAGCCGGACCTGGCCCAATCCGACGCTAATTCGGCCCAGCCAGTACTGTTCATGCGACCCAGGTTTCTGTTTAGTTGGCCCTTGTACTGTTCATGTGGTAGCCACTCGTCATTGCGTTGTCTGGCCTAACCACCCCATGCAACTATGCGTCCTGAATAGATAAAACTTTATTTCTCCTTCCCCAGACTGAGTTGAGCATCATACTAGGAGCCTGAGAGCAGTGAGCAGTCAAGTGGTCATCTGTCCCTCTGTTTGGAGGTTTCTAGTACCGGCCTAGGCTTAAAAAGGGGATTGGCCTTCAGTACATGGACTCTGGTGCTTTGAGGTAAATCTTGTAGAAAAGCTCGATAGGAAAGGTGTTTGGAGTGTCTCGGTATGAATCGTTCCTCCGCTTACAACGGTTGGAGACTGAGTATATCGCGTGGGTAAAGTTGTACAATCTCTGCAGAGTGTAAACCTATTCGAATAGCCGTGTCCATGGTCATGGACATGCAAAAGCAGCAACGGCATTGACTAGACTCTAGGTGCGTGTATCTTGATGAGTGAGTGTGTGGACTAGATGTCCGTGTGATGAGGTTGCTGGCTAAATCCACTAGGATCTGTGTGGTACTAGAGGTATACCAGATGTGATGAAAGGGACTGCAGAGTGAGGTGTAGCCCCTCGCAGGATCGAAACCTCCAGATATAGCTTATTACCTGGTTTTGAACTGTTTAAACTATTTTAAAGTTAATCCTAGATAATACAATTGGATACCTACATAAACCGTTTTACGCTTAAAACTAAACCGTAAAGCATTATCCTTGAATTACACCCCCCGCCTTTATGCATCTATCGACACCTTGAAGTAGTATAGGGCTTGCTGAGTACCTTCCGTACTCACTCTTGCTGTCATTCAGATGAGGAAGCTAATGCCGACTTCGCCGGAGGTGAAGGCGAGGATGAGGAGTAGTCTTAGAAGTCACGTTCGCACCCTAGCTGCTTGTGGCTTAGGTCTCTGCTCTCCGCTGTGTTTTAGTTGACTGTTCGGCCAGGTTTGTAATGTATACGCTATGATTTGTAACATTTTATACTCTGTAATCTTAATAATTATGTACAAAGTTTGACTGTGATACTACAACTATTATATTGTGTGTATCAGCTATTTAATCCAGATATTGATACTGGAGGTACAGGAGAACCCGGGATTGGGGTCTTACACCTTCACTCGAGTTCTACTGTGTGCGGTCACGCCGATCTCTTTCCTTTGCTTCCATCGGCGGGGCGACGGGCGAAATTCGTTCAATGTGTCAGAAGATGTGTCTTGGGTGGAGTTCCAAGGCGCTGGTTGATGCGGCCTTAACAATGTTTGGAGTCCCTCATCGATGAAGCAAGAGGATATGTCTTCGATTCGCTTGCGCTGCGGCTAAAGGGATCAGAGCTATGGAAGAAGATGGATAGGACCTTCAAGGGCTTCTTTGTAATTTTCCTTTTTCTTAAGGTCCTTTATGTAACTGGAGATGTACTGTGCTACTTTATTAATATATTTCCCCTTTCGCAAAAAAAAAAGAGAGAGTTTGGAACCGCAATATTTGGTGCTATGTCTGTTATTTAGTTTTCATTCTTGGTTCCTAACATGCTTTGTTATACAGACATTTTCAAGATGTACAACTCAATCTGGTGGATATGGTCCGCAAAATTAGCAGCCTCCGGGGTCATGGCACAGCTTCACAGTACAGTGGGAAGCCACATTTGCAAGCCCAGCCTGGCCATGGACACCCGCCAAGAGGTGCACCGGCTGGGGATGGCGCGTGCCGGGCACCACCTCCTGCATCTTATAAGCCACCATCATGAAAATTTTCCGATTTGGCCCTTTTGTGAAACTATATTTGCAAATAGATTCTTAGATATACGTTTTTCAAGAATTGATCCAATTTACGATGACCATTGGCGCTATTGTTGAATAGCACAACACCATGACCTACTTGCCACGTAGGATTCTACAAGTCCAACACAAAACAATGTGCGTGACAACTATCACAGCGCCAAAAGTCACGGCGCAAAAGGTCAAAGATCATAGCGCCGTGCTATAGCTCCATGTAAAAAAGCCTATTATTGAAAAAACGTTTGCTCAAGGATCCATTTGTAAAAAGTGCTTTACAAAAGGGCTAAATCAAAAAAATCACGCCACTATCTGGGCAACCTCCTGCTTATGGTCAAAC
This sequence comes from Phragmites australis, assembly GCF_958298935.1. Taxonomy (NCBI): domain Eukaryota; kingdom Viridiplantae; phylum Streptophyta; class Magnoliopsida; order Poales; family Poaceae; genus Phragmites; species Phragmites australis. The sequence continues at coordinate 1,084,908 of NC_084936.1, forward strand.
ATATGGGGCACCTGCTGGACCTGATGGGTATGCAGTGCTCAGCAGAGTAGTGAAGTTACCCACAGCAGGGTTAGCAAGCACCGGCTTCATATGGTCAGAGCCCTGCAAGAAATTAAGGCATACAACAAGGCTGGTATCCAACAATCAATCCAACCAGCATATGGTCAATCAATCCAACCAGCATATGGTGATGAAGCCAATGCGAACTACATGCAGTTCCCAGGGAGCTCCAGCTGATCCCAACCTCATTCAGGATACGGATATCCTTTTGCCCCGGCCAACCTGCATTGATCTAGATTATTCACAGGCTATCGGACCACCGTTGATCTAGATGTGCACCTCTGCCATCGAGGACTTGAGCATGCACGCTTAGGCGGATGAAATGGACAATCAGGCGAAGGTTGTTGGAACCTTCCTTCAGTTCAGTGAGCACTGAAAAGTGAAACCTGTGCACCGCATGCAAGTTTCTTTCATGGCTGTTTAGTCACTCTGTACAGCCCAAATCCAAACACATTTGGAGCCAACAATTAACGGGCAATCGGTAAGACAAGCATGGCCTGAGCTGCGATAGATCCAGCAATCCTGTTTACTGAAAACTGACAAGTGGAAAATCGGGGATGGGATGGAGAGCATGCCATCAAGTTCAATTCACTCTTGTTTCATTGGAGTACTACTAGCGTCCATAGCTTGCGAGAAAATGGAGAGATGGTGAAAGAAAGAGAAGGAAGAGGAGCCAGATTGAGAGAGGAGGTGGTGGGCATTGGCCGTCGGCGAGGCCCTGCAGCAGGCAAGCCGAGTCTGCTAGCCTGGCTTTGTGTGCACGCAGAGAAGAAAAGGCGCGTGGCAAGTGGGCCACGGCGAATTCTTTTCTTTTTTTTACTTATCCCAAGTGAACTTTGCTGAGTCAGCGATACTTAGACGCCACGTCACACCAGAACCACCTCTGTAAACTAGTGAAGGGTAAATTGATCTGGTTTTTGTACTGCAGGGTCCTTTTCTAGATCGTTTTGGAGTTGCGGGTTGGAAAACAATCTCATGTCACAGGTTTTTTTAAGGAACTCAGATCGTACTTGAATGTTGGAATGTGGACCTTTTCTCTCTCTTTTTGGATGAAACATGCTTATGTTTTAGGGCCAAAACAAAATAACATTAAGCAATGTTCCGAATATCTTCAAATGAACATGCTATGTTTTAGGGCCAAAACAAAATAACATTAACCAATGTTCCGAATATCTTCAAATATTTGTGGTATGTTGTCTATTTTTGGATTTTACCCCAATACAATGGCTATACTTACAAGCAGGTAGCGCTCATTTGGGGGGTGTTTGGATGCGTGCTTCCGCGCGTGCATGCATCTGCGGGTGCAGCGTTCAGCGTACAGGATGATTGAGATGGATGTTTGGATGGGTGAATGATCAGACCAGCTTTGCACGCGCGGGTGCAGGCATACGGTTGGATGCTGCATCCGTGCGTGCGTCCGATTCGGCCGTAGCTGCCGTCCTGGCTCACCGGATGCAGCTGGGTCCACTCGTCAGCGACAGCGAGCTCCTTCATACAGCTTCAGATTCAGCCTACCAAACACAAACTCAAATTTAACCTGCATCAGCTCATCCAACCAACCAAACACACTTCTTTTCTAGAATACGGATCCCCTCAACCTGCTTCCTCTCATCCAGGATATACGATGCAGCTCTACAAAACCTCATGCGGACAACCAAACACACCCTTGATGTTGGCGGCCAGCCAGATGCAAGGATAAACCTTTTCAAAAGTCCAGGTTACATACACAATAATGTTGGTTTTGTTTGAGTTTGGTACATCGCTATATCTGCACTATAGTCCTGATTTCGCATATGCCATGAATCACCTGCTAGATTTCATAAGCTGGAAGATGTTTGTACAGACACTTTGTACAACGAGTAAACATTCAATCATCAGATAAATCCATTTATGATGCCAGCTAATATCCAGAAACAAAAATCCACATATGTCATCAAGGAAACTCAACATTGAACCAAGGTTCACAAAACCATTTAGACCCTGAAAACTGGTCCCCGGCGGTAACCGTCGAAAAGTTAAACCCTGCATTGAACAGGTCCAATAATACAAGAAACAAAGCCTACATGTCGTATCTAGGAGTATTACAATAAACAATGAACAGGTCCAATAATATAAGAAACAAAGCATGGTTCATTTAAAATTAAATTAGATAATCACACATTACCTATTACGATAACTTATTAAACACCTCAAACTCAAAATCCTCCATCAGCATGGCACCGGCTGCAGGGCTCCAGAACAGTCAGATTAACTGCAGGGGGGACTTTATCCTCAATGTATGTTCTGATAGCCGCGACCGCTCTAGTGGCTTCCATGAGAATACCCTTACTCATGGGATCGCATTCCATGAGAATAGAATTTGCTAAATAACACCTATTAGCACCATAAATGGTGTCCAGTGTAAGACACTCAAGTGAGACTGCGTTCTTAAGAATATAACATGTTAGCTCAACCAAGCTCTTGGCAGAGCTGAAGCCTGTGATCTTCACAATCTTGAGGCACCCATGGCGGTGTTCGGGCATCTGCCTCAACTGTGGCGAACCTCCAAAAACTGACTCATGCTTCATACGTTCCTGCGCTACCTGGAGATGAAAATGACAGAATTTAACAGATTTAACAGATGGATTCATCAGAGTGACCAGATATCTTTGCAGGATGGAATGAACAGTGCCAGCCTTACATCCAAGATCAAAGTCTCCAAGGAAGGAGAAGCGTCAAGGAAAGAAACCAGAGTAAAATAATCATAATATGGGCAAAAGGTACATCCAGTAACCAGAGAAATAGTCAGGCGCTTGAGGAACAGGAATTTGGTAGGCAGCATTGGTGTATTGACCCCCTGCATAATAAAAATGTCTCAGATTAATTATACACAAGGTACGACTACTGTGATGTGCATATATCACTAGAACAACTAAAGTTTTCGGACAAGTATACCTCATAATGCGAACTAATGCTAAGAGCCTCAAGATTTGGCATACTGGACGGCAGCTCAGTACGAGCATAACAGACAAGGTTTGAACGGTGCATGCTCAGGTTCTTCATTTGCAATGTTTCTCCAAGTGAGAGGTGTTCTACCCTGTCTTCCCTAAGGCAAAAACTGGAGAGATTTCGAGCTTTGCTCTCTATCACACGCAGCCTAAAGCAACTAGAAACCTTCAGGCAGCTGAGTTGCTGCAGCACGCAAGGTATCTTCAGGCAAATTATCTCCTTGCAATCATTGAGGTCCAACTGCTCCAGAGCATGAGAGTTGGAAAGAAAGCACTCTAACTCCTCCCCCGAAACACGAACCAAATACAGGGACAGACTAGTTAGGTTTCTCAGGGGGCCAAGTTCAGCTGTGGGACGGAAGGCACAAAAGCCAAGTCGAAGATACCGAATGGAGTTTCGAACCCCATCAGATAAAAGTGAGCATGGGACATTGTACTTTATCTTGCATCTACTACATAGCTCAAGGGTGAGTTCTTCAATCCCTGGTTTAACAGCAATCTGAAGCCAACTGTCCAGATAAGGACAGGCATCGAAAATACCAAATAATTGAAGCTTGAATATCTTAATGCCAATGCCTGAGTGGTTCCTCAGAATGCGATCAATTTTGCAGATGAAATCCTCTTGACGCGCATTTGTTGCATTTGAGCCAAGGATATTCCTATTCAAGGTGAGGATGGGATGACATCTCCAGGAACGTAGAAAGGCGCGAGACTGGCAAGCAGCGCGAGCAGCATCACGCAATGGTAATAGGGAATGTATATGGCGCCAGACATCCTGCATGCCCAAGCATAGGATCAAAGTTCAATAATGGGATTGTAAAGCCAAATGGTTACTTCATCAGAGCAAAAGAAAAAAAAAACAGGATCAAAGTTCAACAATGAGAAGTTTTTCTATTAAATTGTAAAGCCACATGATTGCACAAGGTCTAGGTAATATGAGCATTGCGTAACAAAGCTTTTCCATTAAAATGTTATTATTTTCATTCTGAGGGGGAAAAAGAAGAGGTTTCAACCAAAATGTGCAAGATGATGCTCTATTGTGCAATAGCTTGTTATATAAATAGGTCAAAATAGAAAAGAAAAGGAACTAAATATGTAACTAATGCATAGCGTACAAATAGTATACCTAAATATTTAAACAAAAGGAAGCAGATGAAACTAGAATCAAACAGTTTAGCCAATTACAGTGTAATATAAGACATAAACCCTTGGCAACTTGGATAGAAGAAATAATAGATCAAAAAGATCATATAAACAAAAAAACATCATGGAATAACATGCCATTTAAACAGTCATTTGTCTGGATTTAGGTAGCACAATAACAATATCAATGCTCTAGCATGAATTGTGAAGCCAGTGGAAAGATCAATCCATTTGTTCAAAAAATTTACCCCAGAACAAATATGCCAATCAATGCACACAGGAGCTTGGTTACAGCACAACGCTATAGCAGCATAAGACTAAAGCATCCCACTTGTGCTAAGTTATCAAGACTGACCCTTTTTCACATTCTTCTCGAATGAATATGCATACTTGACATGGTTGGGAGTGACTCTATTTCTGTTCTAATCATGCATACTTGGCACGCCTTCTGATTGCTTATGTTGGAGATGGCAAGTTACAGTTGTTGGAATTTGGGGAAAATGGGGCTTAATGATGCCTGCCAGGCCTAATGGCCATTGGGGAACCTAAAATGCAACCATCTTATCACATTGTACCTCCTCGGGAAGCTAGAGACAGTCTTAAAATTTATTGCAAGTGCATCAATACAAAGGTGGCTGACAGTAATTTGACAAACTCTAGGCTTAAAGACATGCTTCATATGTATTTATGGGGAAAATATGATTGCAATCTCAATATGCTTAACAACAAGCACTACATGACTACTTCCAATCTGGAGGATTAAAGATTCTGGTGGAGCTGCTATTGTAACTGTTCCCTCTGGAAAGGCTGGTAATATCGCAGTCGCATATCTCCAGAATCTGCGAAGTGGACAGCTCAAGGTGGGAGACCATGTGTTAAGAGTTTGCTTAAGAGTAAATTGTATATCTTTATTAGACATTTAGGGAAAAGTGTATCAAACAGCATCAAGTCGTGTACCTCATCTTAGAGTAATATGCATGGGCAGTCCTTAAACTTGTCATGCAGTGTCACCTAGGACCATGAACTTTGAAAATGAAGATTGAGGTCCTTAAACAAATGTGTCATCCAGGTCCAAAATACCTCAAATACCCTTCAGTTGCAACAAGAGGAGTACGTTGGGTATTTTGGACTTGAATGACACTTTTAACAAGTTTAAAAACCCAAATCAGCATTTTCAAAGTTCATAGACCTAGATGGCACTCCATGACAAGTTTAAGGACCGACAGTGCATTCTACTCTTTTTGGTGGATATACACTCAGGCTTTGGACGCTTGGAAGAGTGGTGACATAGTGAAGAACGAAATGAATCTATACCTGAAAAGTGGAGGTAATTTTTGGGCATACCGTTCATAGATAAAATAGTGTATGGGGTTGAGCTAGACGAGGATGGCATGTAATAGATGTCGAAGAGACTAAGATAAGTTGCGCATTTAGGGCTCTGGAAAACATATAGAGCATGCACAGTAATCACAGCAATAGAGGAACAAGCCACTGCTACCTTGAGAGAAACTAAAATAACTCTAGGAAGTTTACTTTATACGAAGTTTACTTCTATAAAGATAACAGTGGATCTAAGCCTCATGACAGACAGTTCTTTTCTTGGAAAAAAAATGACACAGTTCTCTGCTGGAGTTAAAGCTGCAATAGCCAATAGGGGTCTTTTTTCAGATGAAAGATGCAACAGTAACAACAAAGCCAAGCAACTAAATTTAGGAGTGTAGGACCGACCCATTGCGGTACTAGGAGATCTGTTCTCTGTTTATATATAATATTTAGCTAGCATAGCCCCAAGAATTAGTGTCATGGTTAGAGCAGTCATGGCGATATTATGCTTGCAATCTAAGCTTACATCATCGGAATTTTGTGGAGTCGTACCTCAGGAAGGTCTGGGATTGAACATATCATTATTTTGGCAGCTTGAGAATCACCATCTTGTTGACAGGGGGAGCCCTTTCTTTTATCCACTGAAGCAATGGATCCATCTGCAACCCAACAACCATGGTTATGATAGCCCATCCCAGACGGCCAGACATGAATACATCTAAATGAACTCAAGCAGAAAAGGCAACAACATCTTGACTTCTCCCAAATTCAGTTTTTTTGAAGGAATTAATAACTGAGGGTGTAAACCCACCTGAAATTTCTCACTGCTTACTGATGAGAAATTTGAACAACGACAGACGCGTATGGGAGACGCAATCACGGAGAGAAAACAGACGGGGGAGAAAGGACACTAACTAATTACCTCCACTAACTGTGAACACGCGCCTATGTTCGCAAAAACTAAAAGACAAAATAAAAAACCCATTGTTGTACCCAATAAATGAAGATAGGGGGCTAAACGGAGCTCGGTTGGGAACCTAGCAACCTGAAATTGAACACCAAAGTGATTTTTTTAATAAGCTCAAACAAATAAAAGTTTGGTAGCCAGCTCACATCATTTTATATGAACCAGTTACTGCGGACACAAATAAAAATATGATTTTTTTTTCATGAATTGAAGAAAACAGCGACCGAGTCCCGTTGCAAAAGATGATTTTGAACAAGTTACAGATGAGATGCCGGACCCGGAAGATGCACATAACAGAACAGAGGGCTAGGGGCGAGAGAGCTGCTAGGGGGGCTTACTCTGGACTCGGATTTGCCGGTGACGCCGCTGCCGGTCGCGCTGCAGGGACATGAGCCGCTGGAGCGCCAGCAGCCCCATGGTACGAGTAGACGACGATACCTCCCTCCCGAGGGATCTCGCCGAGAAACCACTTCAGTTCCGTTTTCCCCCTCTCAGATCTCTATCTTTATATCTATATATATGCAGCACGTTTTCGGTTTGGTTTTGGACTCAATTTCGATTCGAAACTAGAAGTTTGGCGCGCGGCAATTGCCGCGCCTTATGGCCTGTGTATATGGTTTAGTACCAATTTAAAAGATTTATGTGCTAAACTTACTGATAAGGCAATGGTCGACGGATGTAGTCCTATGTATGACACCTTTTAATTGGCATGCAAGGTTTTATTCACTGATATTTTTGTAATTTCCATTGATATAGTTTTAGTTTACAAAGTGGCATTAACAGACCAGTCATACCAGTAAATTTGTAAGTTAAATGCAAGAGACAATTTGTAACGGAAATCATACCGTCTAAAGTATCAATGATCATCACCGCTATAGCCATTTGTTTAAAGCTATTGTTGTCAACATTTAATTGAATCTGGTAGTAGAATAAAGAAAGGGTAAAAAAAAAAGAGAAGCAGCATTGCTACATTCTTTTGAAGGATTTTGGAGCTAATGTAAATTGTAAGCAATGGCAGTGGTAGGACCAAACAAAGAACTAAGTTAAGTTCAAGCGCATGGAACATAAACATATTGATGAGCAGGAACATAAAAATTTGAAACAGATGTATTGTTATGACCTTTGCAGTATAATAAAACAGGCTGAGATTGTTGCCATTTAATTGAGTGTTGACTTCTCTGCTACCTAAACGTCTCACAGTGAACATGTCAGTTTTAGTTCCATGTTTTCGTCTGATCTCTTACATTGTTCATCTTCATGAACTGTACATGGTATATGAAAAGTTAGCTAAAATGATAATTGATGGGGCGGGAGATTGTAAATTTCAGTTAGGGTAAACAATATTGCCTTACTACTTTGTTTCATATGAGCAGAGAAAAAAATTATTGGGTGAAATGTTATAAGTTCACAATTCAGCTGTTAACTAATTGAATGTATGCTTGATGATGGACAAACCAATCACAACATTAGCTTGACATAGAATAGAAAATATGTCTGCAGCTCACGCCAGTGGAGGTGAACTCTAAAATAATCACTATAATTTAGAAGGTTCTGACATACTAAACTATGAGAGATTTATTTTCTTATTTTCAGTATTGTTGGTCAATTGAAACATCCAGTTTCTCAAAAGACTAACAGATCTATGCTCTCTGCTCTCTGCTCTGAAATCCGACATATAGTAAGCTGTAGTAAAAAGATAGTTTTTCTAGTCTTTTTTTTTCCTTTTTTCCCTGGGTAAAAAATGAAAAAACAAATTGAAGCTTGGATGGATCTCAATCCCTGTTCGGATTCTATGTGTTTGTTCTTCGGTACACTGGCATAGTCAAGGGAACTGAAGGGTTAAAGGGAGGAGAAAACAGTGAGCTCTTTACCTTGCTATATGGATATATGAGAACCCCACTCCACCATTCTTACCTTGACAAATGTGGGGTCCATATACCCTATCAAACTCATAATCCTTCTTAGGATTGGTTAAAGACTCATCTCCAGTGTTTACACGGATAGTAAAATCATCTGGAAACTCTACCACTGATGGACCCTCATCTTCAAATAGTGGTCTGCTACGACAAAACACTTTGACATTGCCTACAAGATGTTGACAACTATTCATTTATTCCGAACACTAAAAATACACCAAAGTAAAGCATATGTGCAAGCAGAGCAGTAAGGAACATAGTGGTGTACCTTTCAAGGTTAACAGGTCTTTGAAAGCCTTTTCTTCTCGTGAATCAAGGGAGAGATTCTAGCTTCAGTCTCAAGGGCAGCTTGATCTAAAGTAGAAATATCAGGAAACGAAGAAAAATAATATAAAACACAAAGATGATAACTCAAATGAGAGCACGAGTGTGGAAGTATGAGAGTTGCTAATCAACTAAATTTCACTGGAAGTATTTAACATGTTCTAAGAGTCCTTTAAACCCCATCTTACTAATCCAAGGAAAGAAAACATTGTGAAGACTAACATAATCAAGATGAACCAAGGCAAAACAAAGAACAAAATATAGTTCCGTGGATGATCAATGGTGCTCCCTCAATAATCCAATAATAGATTAATAGCATAATCAAGGCTTCTGCTTCAGTTTACTGAAACACATGAAAAAGAGATGTTATGCTTACCTAATTTTCAAGTTCTGTCGGCAAGAAATCCAAGATAGCGAGTGACACGACCCAATTTTGCATTGGAGTACTCGAGAAGGTCGCTGTCTTCCTGTCTAAGTTCCAAGCAGTCTTCTCTAGCAAGCTACAGGCGGAGTATAAAAATGTGCCATAAGTGACTAATGATAACACAGATAGACAAAAAGCATGAACTGAACAAATACACTATCATGCCCGATAAATCAGATTTGATGTCATACAGAAGCCCAGGGTTTGTTTTTCCCTTTTTTTTGGCTCAATTTTTCATTTCCAGTCCTTGATTCCTAGTGATCAGGTAGCTACATCACTTCTGATGCTGCAAATCCATACCTAGAGCCTATCACACTATCATCAGCTATTGTCCAACCAACACCAGTAACCAAAGGACACGGACTCAAGTCAACAAGCGCATAATCTAAATCACCTCAACCGAAGGCAGAGCCGATTGAACACAGTCCAATTTGGCTCGCCAACCAAACAAATTTCAAAATCTCCAACACCTATCTGCATTTAAACTACCACCGTGAGCTCTATACCCACTAGTAAACCTTCAGTTAGGCACAAACAGATCGAGCAAAATGGTGTCCAGTCAAAGCATCGCAATCAACAGAACTCCAAATCACTGGGCCAATCAGCTCGTGCAAATTCATAAACCTGTGAAGGGAAATGTACAAATTTATCTCAATTTTCCCACTCGGCCGATGCAAAATGCTTGATCATTGGCAACACATCCAGCACCTTGCAAGCTAAAACACCAGCTTACGACACCTCTCCCCCCGACAAAAGCTAAACCCAGGCACACCACAAGCACCCGCCGTTACCAAATCCAAAGCACCAAGCGAGGGGAGCACCTGGACCTTGAACCGCTCGAGGCGGGCCATGCAGAGCGCCTCGAACTCCATCACTGCCCAGCAACAATTGTGGCGGCTCGACAGCAACAGAAGCTCTTGGCGACCGGACTCCATGGCGGCAGGACCTTCGGCCTGCTCTTCCAATGGGCAGCGGCAGCAACAGGGTTTCGCCCGTTATCCCCCTCTACGCCCGCCCCTCCAATCGGTGGTGGCAGCTGCCTTTATATAGGCAACTCTAGAGATCGACCCCGAGGGAACCACACTGGATATGATTGGAGATAGAATGGGGATTTGGTTTGGGATAGGATGGGGATGCGGCCGAGGCAGGCGTCTGCCATGATGGAGGAAGAGGGCAGAGGAGAGGCTGAACGCCAGCGGAATTCGGCTGTGATGGTTGGGGAGGCGGTGTTGGCGCCAAGTTAGGTGGACGCGGTGGCGACCAAAAGATCTCGCATAGGACAGGAGGGGGCCGCCGCCACCATCTGCGGAAGGGGGAGGAGGCAGGGCGGAGAGGGGTGGGGAGGTGGTGGGGGAGGAAGCGGTGCCGATGCTGGAGGCGGTGTGGTGGCGGGAGTGGCAAGGGTGAGCAGAGCGGATGTAGCAGAGCTGGGAGGAAGAAGAAGAAGAATCGGGACGCTGTGTATTCATTCACTCGATCTCCTTCGTTGCTGGCTTGAACGGACAGCTCACGTTTTGATGCTGACGTGGCTCAGCGAGGATTGAAAGAATGGACGGCAAATACTATATATAGATTGATAATCCTACAAGGCGGGAAGGAAATCGCTCCGGCGCCGCCTGGGCTACCTGTTGTGTGTATTGCCCAAAATACATAAATAGAAAAAAAGGTAGGATTGAAGTTGTCTATCTTCTTGAATCTTTAGGAATGAAAAACACAGTAAAATTACAGGAATAGTAGTTTGGATGGAGCGTAAAAAAAATATAAGAATTTGAGGATAGATAAAGACACAAAGGAAATCTTTCAAGAGGTTGAAGCTCATGTTAGATTTCCTCCAAAAAAAAATTCCTATGAATTAAGGCATTCTATAGGAATTTTAAAATTCTATATGATTAGAATCTTATAAAATTCCTTTAAAAATCATTTGTTCCAAAGGAACCCTTAAACATCAACGCAACATGGCCCAACAACAAAGGGCCATGGCCCACCATGGTGTGTTTTTTTTTTCTTTTTCGTATTTCTAGTTGTGCATTTTTTTCTAGTACCTATTCTTCATTTGTTATGTTTATTGATTTATGATTTTATGCACTTACATGCACTCAAAATTATAAGATACATCAATATTTTTCAGAACTCAGTTCAATAATTTGAATATATTGTTCCAACATTTTCACATGAGATGCTGAACAAGTACATTCAAAATGTTGAGCCTTTTTAGAAAACTAAAATTAAGATAATATATTCATGTTGTGATATCATTTTTTGCATTAATTATAAACAATATGGTCATTCAAATTGATTCGAAAACAGACTTACGATTTAGAAATAGTGTTAGTGGGGTCCTTTTCTTGAACATTGTTACTTGAATGATTTAGCTGTCATTGTTGGGACGTCTTTAAGGAAGTGTGATACTCGAGGTAATATGCACGGCTATTTTCTTATTACTGTTATTCAACTGCAATGTGAACACTTACGGTTGCCCCTTGATAATATCTTATGTTAAGAGTTTGGAACTGCGACCTTGAAGATGCCAACGCCGTCGTCGTCTCCTTCACCAGCTTTGCATTGGAGAGCCAAAAACACCGGTGGACACCACACCATCTCCACCAGGAACCCTACCCTAGTAACCTAGCAAGCTAACTGGTAGATCTATCTAAGCTACCTAGTAATCTACAAGCCAGACACCGACGGTTGGGCCACCCTCCTCCTCCAACGCCGACGAGGCCGTCGGAGGCGAGGGGGCCGGCCGAATCAGCAGTGGGAAGCTAATCGCCTTTGAGTCGCCTCTGTCTCCTGTAGCAGGGGACGGAACGGTTCACCTTCAAGGAGGTCACTGGGTCGGCGGATTTGAGGTTAGTTTACTTCCTCTTTTTGCGAAAAGGGGGAAGTTTTGCTCATCCCCTTTAGTGGGTTTGCTTTCCTCGTCGCCGGCGGCAGTGCTGACGACGTTGGATGATCTATTCGGGTGCCTTTACTCGAGTTCTACTATGTGTGGTCACGCCGGTCTCTTTCCTTTGCTTCCATCGGCGGGGCGACGACCAAAATTCGTTCAGTGTGTCAGAAGATGTGTCCTTGGTGGAGTTCCAAGGCACTGGTTGATGCGGCCTCAACAACATTTGGAGTCGCTCGAGATTGCTGATCTTCTTTCCCGCTATGATCTTCTAATAGGTTCATTAGTTACTATAGGGGGTTGCTGAGGCTCTTCATTAGGTGTTGCATTAGAAATTACAGAGTCCTCAATTGGAGTTGCAACAACAGTGTTGTCTACTGAAGGTGCAACCACCTCAATTGGAGGTGCATCAATAATATTTTCAACTGAAGGTGTAACCACTGAAGGCACTGGAAAAACAGTCTCTTGGACAATAGGTGACAGAACATAAACTCGTTTTTCCTCGAGACCTATTTTCCTGGGCTCGGCGCTCCCCTTGATCTCATCACTTTCTAAGAACACATCATGTCTTGTCTCAACAAACTTAGTAAACTTATTTGGATAATAAAATCGATACCCCTTTGATCTGTCAGGGTAACCAATAAAATGAAAACTGACAGTCTTAGGTCTAATTTCCCAATACTTGGATTGAAAACTTTAGCTTCAGCAAGACAGCCCCACACACGTAAATAATTTAAGGTCGGTTTTCTCCTTGTCCATAATTCATAAGGTGTCTTAGGTACCAATTTACTTGGAACCCGATTAAGTATAAGTGCGGCTGTCTTTAAAGCTTCCATCCATAAATTAGCCGGCAGACTAGAGTAACTTAGCATACTTCGTACCATATCTATAAGAGTATGGTTACGTCTTTCAACTACTCCATTTTGCTGAGGTTCACTCAGTGTTGAATGTTGAGCTACTATGCTATTTTCCCGGAGGTACTTAGCAAAAGGTTCGGGAATTTGGCCATAAGTAGCATATCTTCCATAATATTCTCCCCTACAATCTGATCTCACTACTTTAATCCTTAAATTGTACTGATTTTTAACTTCAGCCTTAAATATCTTAAATTTATCTTATGACTCAGATCGATCCTTAATGGGATAGATATATCCATAATGTGAGAATCATCAGTAAATGTTATGAAAGAATCAAAACCATCTACGGGCATCATAGGAAAAGGACCACACACATCAGTGTGGATCAATTCTAAGATTCATGTGCTTCGTGTGGCTAGTTTCTTAATTTGTTTAACATATTTTCCTTTAATGCAATCAATGCATTGTTCTGAGTCATAGAGGTCTAAGGGGTTTAATGAGACGCTCCATTCTCCCCCTTCACAATTTCGACGAAGTCTCATTATCACTTTTCTTACGCTTAGTAATTACATCATAAACAGTCATAGATACAGAGTAATCACTGAGAGATAGCAAATAAAGCTTGTAATGGCAAGACCAACATTATTATTATTAAACTGAATACCACACTTCTTGTTCCCAAAATTACAATTAAAACAATCATCGTCTAACATAGAAACGGAAATCAAATTTCATCTCATAGAAGGGACATAAATTATATTATTAAGCTGAAGAATAAAGCCACTATCTAATGTTAATGGAAATGATCCCACTGCTTCAACTTTAGCTTCTACGCCGTTGGTGAGTCTAATGCTTCTTTCCCCTCTTCTTAGGATCCTCCTCGTAACGAATCCCTGCGGTGAATTGGTAACATGCACAGTTGCACCAAAATCAATCCACCAAAAATTAATAGCATAATAAGCATAAAGGGATTCATCTATGAATATAACTTCATCATTACCTTTCTTGTTAAGCCACTTTAAGAAACCGACACATTCCTTCTGGACGTATCCACCTTTCCCACAGAAGAAGCACCCATTTGGATTAACTTCCTTACAAGGAATAGGAGTAGCAAGATACAAATTTATTAACCCTACGTTGGTCTGATTAACAACATGCAAATTTATTGCTCTAATCCATATCACCGTTGGGTAGAAAATGAAATAAGAACAATAGCTTAATTTAATGACACATAATTATAAACAATGTTGTTTAGAACATAATTATATGACATCACAAAATAACATCATAAAATTCTCTAATTAGACTTTGTGTTGGTTCCATCTAACTAGAGACATTACTTAATTGAGTAAATTTCACAAACATACAACTATTTGCATCAAACTATCACAAAACTACAACTTTTGAGATATATTTCACAAAACTACAACTACTTGTGGCTTGAGTACCGCAAAACTACAATTTTTCTACCCGATCCCACCCGTCAGCCACACATTTTCGCAAAACTACAACATTTTCAGCTCGTATGGCTGACGGGTGGGACCGGGCAGAAAAGTTGTATTTTTGTGTTACTCAGAGTATAAGTAGTTGTAGTTTTGTGAAATAGATCTCAAAGTTGTAGTTTTGTGATAGTTTAGTGCAAATAGTTGTAGGTTTGTGAAATTTACTCTACTTAATTTGCTGTGGAAACTGACATTATTTTGAGCAATGTACAATAATTAACAGTGCATAATCATAATCTGAAAATAAAGCTTAATGAAGATGCACTGAAAAAGAAAAAACATAAACTAAACAATTTATCAGCCCAAAAAGTCTAAAAGGAGAAGCCTAAAAAATGGCCCAAAAGCCTTACTGCACAAGTGGCTTAGCCCAATTACAAAAGCAGGCCCAAAATAAAGAAAACAGAAAATAAAACGAAATAAAAACTACCCTTACCTATGCGGACAGCTCAGCCCATAATTGAATTTTGTGGCCCTAAGCTAATAGACCAAGAAAACCACCCACAAGGGGCAGCATCTGGCCCAGCCAAAATACAAGTCGCGCCCGGCCCAACTTATCACACATGCCCATGTCAGTTCCCGAGTGACGCCAGACATGGACATCAATCGGACGGACAAGAACGCACGACTTCGGAACAACACCGCGCAGCGGCGTCACTCCAACCCTAACCCTAGCTCATTCGAACCCCAGCCTCTCGAGAAACACGCACGAAAGAGAGAGGGTGTGGTGTGAGGTGCCGTCGCTGGAGATGGAGCGCCGACGTGGATCTTCTCGTTGGCGCACGCGTGCGACCCAGGTTGCACATGGTTCTGTCGAGCAGATCCGTGGTGGCGCACTAAGGGGGCACATAGCAAAGCGAGAACCTCGATGGCGAGGACCACGGCGCGGTGGTATGCTACCTTGCTAGCGCACTCGAAGGCGAGATCGACTAGTAGGTCTTTGGCCGTAGGGAATTGACGGCAAGCTGAGGTGTTAGGCGGCGACAGCGACATGTCGGCATAAGAGGTAAGCTCCCGACGACATCTAATTTTAGGGTTAGGGTTTCTAATTTGGGTGTTTTTGGATTTGGGGGCAAATTCTTAGGGTTTCTAGGGGGGATCTTTCTTAGGTTTTCGAAATGTGTCATGATCCCCTCCTTCTATATGCTAGCCATCAAATCCGAGAGTCGATGGTTGTTAGGGATGAACTAACCAAGGGCCCTAGATACATTAACATGTAATGGATAACTAGCAGGGGCATTAGGGATTCTGAACATGAACAATTAGGGGTAAGAGTAGACAATTAGCATAAAATGAAAAATAATTACAACTTCAACATGATTAGACTATAGCAATAGGTCTAATTGCTTAAAACCCGAGGCAATTGGGATCTAAAAGGGGCTTAAGAAGGATAATGCGCGTTAATCCGAGACATGTAAACGTGAAAACAACATAATTAAGGGCTAATCAGGGGCTAATCTAACTTGAGGGTTCATGCATTAGGTCAATTAGGCGTCTGATACCATTGTTATGCCTAAATCGTGAAGCCTAATGCATGAACACCTAAGAACAAAAGGATTAGGGCTTGATTTACCGTCATTGGAGGAGGATGAAGCCATCGGGTCTTCACGTAGTCGATGTAGAGCAGCGACAGGGATCAGTTCGAGTATGAGTCGATGCAGGGGGGCGTAGGGGAGTCGGTGATCATCGGAGTCATCCTTCTGGTGGTGGTGGCCTTTGCTCCATCGTCAGTGCCCTTATGATCATAGGGTTTTGGAGTGTCGGGTGAGGTAGGGACTCATGGGAGCCTTGGTTCCTGTGAGGTCCCGAGCTCCCCTTTTATGTGTGGCGCTGTGAAAGGATCGAATAGCCCAAGAGGGGGGGTGAATTGGGATATTAATTAAAACTTCTACCGCTTTAGCAAATAAAACTAAAAGGAAATGTGACTAAAGGATTTAACTAGAACTAGATAGCTAATCAAGCAAGAATTAACTAAGAAAGATAATCACTAAGAAGAACTTGCAATAATAACAAAACTCAAAATAAGATGCAAGAAAGTAAGGAGTTGGAGAAGACAACACCGATTTTTTCCCGAGGTTTCGAGAAGTTGGCACTTCCCCCTAGTCCTCGTTGGAGCATCCACCAAGGATGTCGCTCCCCCTTGAGTCACCAAGGCTCAAGTGCTCTCTCTTGATTACCCCTTCTCCATCTCCGGATTGGCGGGTATCAAACCAAGTACATCCTCCTTCTCCCGGGGCTCCCACAATTCCTCCAAGAGCTCACCGGGAAATCCTTCGATCACCAAGACCGTCTAGGTGTTGCCAACCACTAAGAGTAACAAGCCTCAAGCTTCGCTTGACAAAGACAAAGCCTAAACAATAACTAGATGCACACTTGCTACTCTTCAAGCACTCAAAGAAGTCCTTAATCCTCAACTAAGAACTTGGAATGGACACAAGTGCTCTCTCTCTTGCTTTTAAATGACACACCAAGTGTATGAGCTGCTACAGAGTCGCAGAGCACCTGTTGAAACCAACTGAGTGGGTATTTATAGCCTAGAGATAAAAAATTAGCCGTTGGCTAACCACTCTCATTTTTCTGTAATCACCGGATAATCCGCTGGCTATATCCTTAAGATCACCGGATAATCCGGTCGGTTCAAACCCAGAGCCAGCTATCACTAGCCGTTGCATGGCAACATTTGTCCGGTGATAAACTCCTGTGAACAACAGTCATCACCGGATAATCCGGTGAGTACAACTCACCCGACCCTTTAAATTTCAGAACCTTCTGCAAGAAATACTCCGGTGATTTTTTTGCTCTCACCGGATAATCCGGTGAGTTCAATTTGTCCGAGTTTCTTCACAACATTTCTCCGGTGGTCTGCCAGCTAAGTCACCGGATAGTCCAGTGACTGTAATTTTCCACTGTGGCCCGAAGCAATGCTCTCTGCAAGAAATAGTCCGGTGTTCATATTATGCAGCATCGGATAATCCGGTGAATACAAAGTTGTTTTTCTCCCAAAATTTTCTCTGCTGGAAAAGCTCCGGTGGTCACCGGACTTCCATCACCGGATATTCCGGTGTAACACTTCTGAAATTTTTCATATAATTCGGATGCCTCAATTAGTGTTTATCCGGTGAGTATTAGACATCCATCAGAGGATAATCCGGTGAATAAATTTTTTGTGAGCTCGTCCAATTCAACTCTCTTTGAGCTCTAATTCCTTGACAGCTTCACCACGGACTTGTATGCTCTACCTAGTGCTAGAATTTAACAAGTGTGCATCATCTATATCTAGACTCACTAAGTCAAACTACTACTTTTAGCCCCCCTTTATAGTACGGTCAAAAGACTAAAAGAAAAGAAAACCTATACTACTCTAAGTATCCTCCATCTCCTTTGTGACACTTAGAACTAGAAGATCCTTAGTCTTAAAGCATATGTCATTTCATTGTCCATATAAGCACTTTAGGGACCAAGATTACCCAAATGTCATTGTATACTGAATTTTTGATTCCCTTCAAAATAAATTGTTAGTCACAGTAATATGGTTGTCATTAATCACCGAAACACTTACCACTTACCTAGGGGCCTAGATGCTACACGCTGCATAGAACGAGACCGCAACCATCGGTTGGTTGTGCCTCCGATCAAGACCAAGACGCGTGAGTTGGAGTCGTGACCCCTTAAGGCTCGGTCAGTTGTTAGCCACTAAGATCAAACACCAACAGAATTGTCACTGGCTAGCTAGTCCACTTGGCCAAGCAAGCAATGGCGCCAAGGAGTAGCCATGCTCCACCTGCTGCTCTTCACTCCAAGGTTCGCCGCAGCGTTCAACTACGCCGACGAGGTCACCAAGTCCGTCATCTTCTTCAAGGGCTAGTGCTCCGGCAAGCTGCCACCCGGCAACCGCATGCCATGGCGCGGCGACTTCGGCCTCAGGGACAGCGCCCAGTACAATGTGCGTGCGCCCTCTTCTTCTTCTTGTGTCACAGTTGGCGTTTTGTGTGTGATGCAAAAAGACATTTAATTTCTGATGTCTTCTTCCAGGCGGATCTGGTGGGTGGGTACTATGACGCCAGCGACAACATCAAGTTCGGGCTGCTGATGGCCTTCACCACCACGATGCTAGCATGGAGCGTCGCTGACTTTGGCAAGTTCGTGGCAACCGAGCTGCCCCACGCCAGGGCCGCCATATGCTGGGGTGCCAACTACCTCCTCAAGGCCGCCACCGTCACGCCCGACACGCTCTACGTCCAGGTCGCGGACCCCCAACTAGGACCACCGGTGCTGGGAGCGCCCAGAGGACATGGACACACCATGCAGCGTGTACACTGTCACCAAGGACAGGCCCGGCTCCGACGTTGCCACAAAGACAGCCGTCACGCTCGCCGCGTCCACTATCGTCTTCCATCGCTCTGACCCGCCTACTTGTCCAAGCTGCTCCACGCCGCCATGAAGGTGGAAGAAGCCGCGGGGGTTGCAGCTATACAAGGCTCACTCGGACAACTACATCTGCTCACTAGTGTCGAGCATGAGCAGCTTCCAATCTGCTCAGTACACGTCGGGTGGGCTCATCTACAAGGAGGGCGCGAGCAACATGCAGTATGTGACGACGACGATGTTCCTGCTGCTCGCGTACGCCAAGTACCTCCGGTCCAGCGGTGCATCCGCCGTGTTCATGGTCTACAGCGCCAATGACATCTCCCCTACCGATCTCATCATACTGGCCAAGCAGCAGGTGGACTACATCCTGGGGAAGAACCCAGCGAGGATGTCGTACATGGTGGGGTTCGGCACGCGGTACCCGCGGCGTGTCGATGCCGTCGGTGCACGCGCACCGGAGGTGGATCTAGTGCGACGAGGGGTTCAGGTACATGCACTCGTGGCGGCTGACGCCAATGAGCTGGTGGGTGCTATGGTGGGAGGGCCCGACCCGCGCGACGCCTTCGCCGACGACCGCGACAGCTACGGGCAGTTGGAACCTGCCACATACATCAACGCGCTGCTCGTCGGTGTGCTCGCGTTCTTCACCGGCACCGCCAAGAAATGAGTGATTAAGCGAGCACCAGCTGAATTGAAGCTCAAGTAGTGAAGTGTGGCTGCTGCTAGCGCTAGGAGTCGTCGTGTCGTGGCAGTGTGGGAGCGCCAAGGCTCAAGATGCGGTCGAGCTCCCCCGTCAGTTGTAGTGTTGGCTAATGCCCAAATGTGCCTGTATTGTATTTCGCTCTTCCTGCTAATGATTTGGACTTGCTGCGGCTTTGCATTCTTCATCACCACGCCCAGCTATATGCCTATATAGCTCTGCACTGCATCCATCACGAGGCCTAGCTATGAATAAGCAGGGAAGCAAATCGATGGAGCAAAAATATGCACACACGCACTGTCTACAAATAAGCAGACTGATGCTGGAGTGTTGAACTACTGGGCCAGACATGCCAAGGGTCCATGGCTCGGTTTGGCTCACAAGCTGCTCGCGAGCTAGCTCGGTTGCCGCTAGCTTTTTGTCCAGCCCTATTGTGTAGCACCACTTGGATGGCTGCCACTTGTTCTCAAAATGCATCTCAAAGTGGTGGCCATCTCAAATAAAAAATTATTACGCATGCTTATTACTTGACATATATGATTAGCGTTGATTGGATCTCACCACCACTGAGATACACATTAAGGACAAGTGGTGGCCATTTAGGTGGTGCTGCATGAGGATGCATCTGCAGTAGCGCTGCATAGAATTTATTTCTGGGAATTGGGGATAGGGTTTCGATAGCAACCGGTGGGCGGGTTTTTTTGACAGGGTTTTTAAATTCTACTGAATTTTTTGAATGGTTTGGTTTTTAACCAGTCATCTCCGGAAACCGAAAAATCGGGTTTATCGGATTTTTCAGACCATTTTTTCCTCCCTGCTCCCCCGTCAGTTGTAGTGTTGGCTAATGCCCAAGTGTGCCTGTATTGTATCTCGCTCCTCGTGCTAATGATTTGGATGGAATTGGAGATTTGGAACCTTATCCAGAATGTATTTATCCTCATGAGAACACCATCCACTTTGGCATCGCACCTTCTAAAAGTTTTTAGACAACACCTAAGATCACCATAAATGGTGTCCAATGTTTTTAGATAACACTCGAGTGACTTCACACTCTGGAGAATATAACATGTCATAGTTCAACCAAGTTCTTCGCAGAGCTGAAACCACTGATCTTCACACTCTTGAGGTAGCCATGGCGGTGTTCAGGCATTTGCCTCAAATGTGAATCTGCCAAAATCGATTCATGCTCCATACGTCGCTGAGTCACCTGAAGATGAAAAGGATAATATGATTGAATTAAATGGACCCAGAGTGATCAGATATCTTTGCAGGATGGAACGAACACTGCCGGCCTTACATTCAAGATCAAAGTCTCCAAGGAAGCAGACGCGTCAAGGAAAGAAACCAGAGAAACATAATCATAGGAGGGGGAAAAGGTCACTCCTGATATCAAATGAATGGTCAGTCAGGTGTCAGTCAGGTGCTTGAGGTAGAGGAATTTGGTAGGAAACATTGGTGTATTGACCACCTGCACACCAAATACGTCATGTCTAAGATTCACTATACACAAGGTATGACTAATTCAATACGTACATATCGCTAGCCTACTACACCTAAAGTTTCCCCAAGTGAGAACTTCACCTTGTGTCCTCTAAGGAAAAAACTGGAGAGATTTGGATCACTTTCAGGCTCGAGCATTGGTAACAGCTGTTATGTTCCCTAAAGTATATTTCAGGTTCCTGGATCTTCCTTGTCGGCTGGAGTTTATCTGAACCAAAAAAAAAAAAAAACCAACTTGGTCAACAAATATCTGACACAAAAAAGGCAAACTGTGGAAAATGTCAATTTACTGTTCCACTGCATTTTAGTTGACATGATTTGAATGTAACATAAAGAATCATCCAGAAAACTTTAAGATCCATATGTAACCCCATATCTTCAAATGCTTGTTGAAGTACTTGATTTGCCATTATTCAATGATTATCTTTGATTGTGTGACTCTGATTTGATGCGCCATGAATCTCCTGGTCTCTAGAACTGCCACTCTAGTACGGCTTCAATTTCCTAGCATGCCCACCTGAAAATTTTTAGGGAAACAACGGAGGGCAATCTTTGCCCACCTGAAATGTTCATTGTTCGATCAATCAGGGGCACAGACGGTTACAAGGCTGCGATGCAGGCTTAAGGCCACGCATCAGTCAGCAAAAGTAAATCGACGGGCGACGAGGGGGAGCATCACGTAATGCGACAGATAAGCTGACACCAAGATAGTAGGGGGCGACGCCGAACCGCGACGAGCTCGGCAAGTCCAGAGAGAGCTAGATGATGATCAGGAAGGCACCATCGTCAACAACGTCGTCGTCGTCGTCGAACAACTTGCGGTCGCTAGTTTTACACAGGTGACCAAGAGGAGAGCCACGAAGATGTGGTGTCGCAGACGGGCAGGCGGCAGAGACCGTTAGAATATACTTAGGCAGATTCGCGGAAGTTTAATTGAATTTCGAAACACTTACTTTCTCTAAGTCACAGTATCTGTTGAAGGAAGCAATCTATTAGGTTAGGCAACTAAGATTATTTCTGCAAGATAAAAAAATAGTATGTTGTAACTGGCAAATTAGTCTGCAAAATACTTTACATGAATAGAAGTCTCATGGAAGTGTATGGTTAACTCCGAAAGTAAGCTGAAGAGATACTTGACCAAGAAGATCATATAGATAAAAAGAACGAATCGTAAAAGAATACGCAATTCAATTCATAATTTGTTCTGGATTTAGGTAGCACAATAGCAAAAATCAATGCTCCAGCGTTTAGAGCACACTAGCGAAATCTCGTCATTTATTCTGGTTTAGGTACCACAATAGCAGGATCAATGCTCTGGCGTGAATTGTGAAGCAGGTGGAAAGATTAACCATTTTTCCAATTTTTCTTCTGGAATGAATATGCCAAGCAATGATCGCATGAACTTGGTTACAGCACAACACTAGCAACGTAGTACTAAAAAACCCCACTTATGCTAAGTTATCGACATAGTACTAAAGCACTCCACTTACCAGCCTTTTCAGAGAAAACATTTGCAGTTAGAACAAAGCGAAGCTACTAGTTCAATAGGAGTGTAGCACTGTGACCAAATCGTAGCACTAAAAGATCTGTTCTCTGTTTATAAATAATATCATTCAGCTAGCCTAGCATAGTCCAAAGAATTAGTCCGGTTGGAGCAGTCATGGTGATATTATGCTTGCAATCTAAGCCTGCACCATCAGAATTTTATGCCGTCGTACCTCAGGAAGGTCTGGGATTGAACATCTCATTATTTTGGCACCTTGAGAATCAGCATCACCATCTTGTTGACAGTGTGAGCCCTTTTACCCGTTGAAGCAATCGATCGATCTGCGACACAAAGAAGGATGGTCATGGTAGCCCAGACATGAATGAATGAATAGAAGAAAGCAGAAAAGGTCTTGAAATCTCCTCCAAAAGTAACCTCATAATTCACATCAATGTGAATAAATCGGTTAGAGAACACAAGAGGTAAAAATATTTTTTTTTATGAACTGAAGAAAATATCGACCGAGCCAAACGTAACAGAGAGAGGGCGAGGGAGCTGCTAAGAGAAAGGAGGCTTACTCCGGGCTCGGATTTGCCGGTGACGCCGCCGCCAGTCGTGCTGCACGGACATGAGCTGCTTCTGCGCCTGCACCGGCGAGTTGCATAGTCGAGAGAGAGGTTTAGCAGAGAAGAGACAAAATTAGGCGGAAGGATCGTTTTTCTTTCTTTGGTGACAAGCAACGATTCTGTTACAGGGTTTATATCCCACGCACACCTGGCATCCTGGGCCCACATGGTCCAATACACGCTGGCATCCAGTTGGATAACGCACGCATACACGTACGCACCAGTCACACACGCCAGCTCTCTCTCACAGCGTCGCTCTTCGAATTGTCGGACAGCAACAGTGCTGTCATTCCGTTGGAGCCGTCTCAGCGCTCTGGGCGCCGGCTGCAACAGTGCTCCCCCCTTGAGTAGCAGTTTGTCCCCAAGCCGATGCCTGTGGATAGCGGTTGTGTTTGATGTAATAGTCCTCCTAGGTCGCCATCGATTCGGGTAGTGAACTCCATTTGATCAGCACTTGCGTTGTTGCAGCATTCCCTTTCTTAACAAGGCGTCTGTCCGATATCGCTTCCGGTTGTAGATTACACTGCCCGAACTCAGGCTAATCTGGTAACTCATTGAAAACTGGAGAGTAGTCATCAATAAAAGGTTTCAATTGAGACACATGAAAGACTGGGTGGATCTTACAGTGCTCCGGCAATTTGAGGCGATAAGCTGCTGAACAGATGCATTGCAGAACTTCAAATGGACCGAAGTACTTGAATGACAGCTTTGGACATGGTCTATTGACAACCGATGATTGAGCATATGGCTGTAGTTTGAGCAATACCTTCTCATATGTTGGCAGTTGTTGATTTTTACTACCCAATCCTTTTGTTAAGGTATGCTAGAGGTTGTCCCCCAGCATAGCACTAATGCCAGTGTTAGAAGCATCAATCTCCAATTCAAATTGTTTCTGAAAGTTGGGTACTGCTAATGTAGGTGTAGAACTCATGGCCAGTTTGAGCTGCTGGAAGGCAGTTTGGGATGTTGGTGAATACTCAAATGTCTTCCTCCTCAACAGATCATTGAGTGGTTTGGTCAAAATAGCATAGTGTTTAACAAATTTTCTGTAATAACTAGTTAAGCCAAAAATCCTCTCAGTTCAGTGAATGTAGTTGGGGTGGCTAGTGTGTCATAGCAGCAGTTTTGTCAGGATAGTAGATATTCCCTGATCTGATATGATGTGACGTAAGTACTCTGAGTTTAAACAAAGGAGCATTTGCTAGCTTTAACAAATAGTTGGTGATGCAACAAAGTCTGAAACACTAGCTCCAAATGCCCGTGTGTGTTCTAGCAGTGTTTTACTATACACTAATATAGCATCCATGAAAACCAAGACAAATCTCCTCAGATATGAAGAAAATACACGGTTCATAAGACATTAAAATGTAGCAGGTGCATTAGTAAGATCAAAGGGCATCACCTTAAATTGGAAATGGCCATGGTGAGTCTTGAATGCAATCTTTGGTTCATCTTCCTCCACCATCCTTATCTGATGAAATCCAGAGTATAAATCTAGCTTTGTGAAAAACTTTGCATCTGCAATTTCATCAAAAAGCTCATCTACAATGGGCAATGGGAACTTATTTTTTATTGTAAGTGCATTGAGCTTCCTATAATCCACACAAAACCTCCATGAGCCATCTTTTTGTTTTTGACCAACATGATAGGGGAGGAAAAATGGGTGAGACTATGTGTGATAATTCCAGCTTGTAACATTGCATTGACTTGCATCTCAATTTCAACCTTATGCAAAGGAGTGTACTTATAAGATCTACTGTTAACAGGTGTGGAACTAGGAAGCGATGTTATGGTATGATCATACACACGAGTGGGAAGGAGGCCTTTGGGTTCCTGAAAAATGGAACTGAACTTGTCTAACTGTATGAATAGCTGGAGGTATATGGCCGGTAGCAGGAATTGTTAGCTTTTCTTCAGATTTGAGAACCATTGTGGCTCAAATATCATTACCAATGTACCACTTTGTGAGTTGCTCAGTGTGGACTTCTAAAAATTGAGAAGATTCATCATGAAGTACACCCTGTAATCTGATCAATTTATGCTGGTGCTCAAATTCAACCCACTTAGATAGTGTTGATGCGAAAAGATGCCACGCCAAACACCGAGCACCTCGTGTGCAATATCTGGCAAGCAACACCCAGGATACCTTGGTCATGGCGCTGTGTCGTCGGACCTTTGTCGTCACCCACGCTCAGGAGAGACCCCGTTAGAGCGCAGATGGCAGGCGGCTTGTCCTTGGTCATCGAGATCAAGAACAGATAGCGATATAGATTGGAAAAGAGAACGAGACTATAGGAACTAGGCAGAACGAAAGGTAATGTAAATTGTGTTTGATCGATATGATGATTCTCTCAATCGGCCAGGACCCTCTCATATTTAAAGGGCGACAGATCTTAGCCGTACAAGATCAGGACTTCTAATACAAACCGAACAAGACTTACAGATATGATTCGGCCATGCCTTATGATCTTCAAACTTTCTGTAACTAACATATCTTTCCTAGTCAACTACGTAAACTCCCATATATTTGCACAAATATCCTTTATTGCAGTTCAGCCTTCTTGAATTCGACTACATGCCCGACCCGAACATCTGCTCGCGTACTAACTTTTCAATCTGACTACCTGCTTAGAGACAAATCCGTCCAGTTCTTCCACTTGTTCAGAGACCAACCGTTGAAATTCACCATGTTCGGAGATCACCGTGGTTGTGGTCGCTGGTCGTGGTCGCTGGTCACGGTCAGTGGTCGGTGGTCGTGGTCATTGGTCGTGATCACTCGAAGATTGTAGCCAGAGACCACCTTAGCGAGAGACCACCTTAGCCAGAGACCACCTTAGTCAGAGACCCTTCACCCATTCGACCAGTCCCAACAATATCCCATTAAACCTATCATCATTGTCATGACCACTATAGATATCAAATCTTATTATCAACAGATAGCCAATCACAATTCATGGGACTAAATTTTTCCAACCAATCCATCCCCAATATGAGGTCATATCCCCCAGAGGTAACACCTTAGCACCATGGGTAAAAGTATAGCCCTGTATCCATCGACTAAAAATATGGAATCTCAGTGTCACAAGACAATATGGTACCATTTGCAACCTTAACTTTCAGTGGAGATATGGTGGAAGGGTACAACTTAAGTCTATCCTGCAAATGAGAATTTATAAAAGTGTGATTGCTACCTTAACCTATCAGAATCAAGAGTACTTGATTGGCCACTAATGCTCTCAATTGAATAAACTTGGGTGTGATCAGTACCTGATATAGCGTTCATAGACAGAAATGCTTCAGAAGTGCTAGACTGAAGATTTTGTAATTCTAAGGTGTCCAATACCTCTTCAGACAGAATCTAACCTCCGTCATGTGAAGAGAGAGCCATGGAATGGAGATGTCCTTCTGTTTATGAACTGCACTTGTGGGACGGAGTATACTTGTCACCGCATCTATAACAAAGACCATTGGCCTTGCGGTACTCCTTCAATTGCTTGGCCTTCCACAGCTCCCCAGCATTCCAAGGCTGTTTAGTATTAGGTTTGCTGCACAGGTAAGCTCTTGGAGTGAGGTTGCTTTGTGGTGGTCTTCTTGTGTCTGTCCATCACAGATTCTTGAATAGATGCAAACTGAGTTGCTCTATTGACAGACTCAGGCAATTGCATCTCAATTGCAGACCTCAACTCCTCCTTCAGACCCAAAATAAATTGTGATACCAGAACAGTCTCACTGATTGATCTATCATATAGCTTGATATGATGTACTAAGGCCTCAAACTACTTTTTGTATTCTTCCACATAACTAGATTGTTTAAGCAGCAGCAACTCGGTTACTTTATCATGATGAATATGTGTATCAAATTCTCCCAATAGTGCATATTTTAGTTGATCCCATGAAATGCAAATGTTATCAAATTTGAAGGATTGGTGCCAATGGGTTGCACTACCACACATATACATGGTGGCTGTTGGTACTTGAAACCTTGGAGGAATCTGATACAACTCAAAGAAGGCCTCACACTTGTCAATCCAGATACTAACATTAGACCCGTCGAATTTTGGAAACTCCATTTTGGACATCCATGACCTGATGTGCTAGATTGGTGAGCACCATGGTTGATGCGTGAGCCGCACATAGTTGGGGAAGGTGGCGGCGGCGGTGGTGATGGTGGTTGCTGCGGTGGTGCCGATCTAGCAAAAGGGTACTCACTAATAATTCCGTCCCTCAGTGGAATCACCAATGATGACGCTAGAGCATGTCGTCGAAGCGCACCTGCGATCGCCACCAACTCTTGCTCATGTTGGATTTTGCTGATGGAGATCATCGACAAGTCAACTTTTGCCTGTAGCTGACCGAGATGCTCCACCTGGATTGAGACCTTCAGATCCAATGCCTCCAGCTTCTCCTTCAGCTGCTCTACATGATCTGTCTTGGTTTCAATCCTATCCAACTTATGTTGCAGCCACTCCATGAGGCGTCTCTCAAAATCATCCATGGCTTCCACCACCTGTCAGACTTGGACCCCGTTGCTTGGTGGGCACCGTCGCGGTCTCTCCTCCAAACCGAGCGAACCAGGTTAACAGATTTACAGCCGCAACGAAAGTCGCGCCAACCTTCCCCCTCGGATTTTACCGCACAAGCCGAGAGAACCGGACCTATCTCTAATACCAGTGTAAGCACCAGCGAGTTGCAAAGTTCGTCGGAGATGAGAGAGAGGGAGGTTTAGAAGAGAAGAGACATAATTAGGCGGAAGGATTGTTTTTCTTTCTTCGATGACAAGCAATGATTCTGTTATAGGTTTTATGTCCCACGCACACCTATCATCATGGGCCCACATGGTCCAATACACGCTAGCATCTAGCGGGATAACACACTCATACACGCACGCACCAGTCACACGCGCCAGCTCTCTCTCTCTCTCTCTCTCTCTCTCTCTCTCTCTCTCTCACACACACACACACACACACACAGCGTCATTCTTCCATTTGTCGAACAACAACGATGGTGTCATTCAGTCGGAGCCGTCTCAGCACTCTGGGCACCGGCTGCAACAAGACAACGATGCTTCCCATCCCTCCCTCGGATCGAGCCAAGAAATCACTTCCCTTCCGATTTCCCCTCCCTCTTTCTCTCTGTTTTTGGTCTAGTTTTGAACATAATTTTGATTGGAATTCGACAAGGCATGAAAGAAATCGCTCCAAGCATCGATCTGCGTGTTCAATTGGACTCTGTCCCGTCCGCTGAGAATGCAGGACACACGGGCAGAGGTAAACCAAACCAAACCCTAGGGACTCGCGCATTCTTCGTCGCCACCGCCAAGCATTCATCTGCTTGATCGGTCGAGTAGCGTTGCTTCTGTTAGCTAGGCGTCGTGTCATGAAAATATGTTGCATTGTTTTTAAGGACCTGTTTGTTTTTTTATTGTGATTTTAACAATCTAGATTTCGATTCTCACAATCTAGAATCTAAATTGTTAAAATCTGGATTGTACAATTTAAAATAAACAGTACCATATTATTAGAATATCTTCCCCTCTCCCCCTCCCCTACAAACTCGCTCACCATCCTCCTCTCATCAGCGCCCCAAGCATATCCACCACCCCCTCCGCGCCCCACCCTCCTCTCATCATCTGCCCGTAGCACTGGTCCACCGTTAATGCCAGTGCCATGAGATTCGCCTCATCGTAGCCGCTGGGACCCACCCCCGTTATCTCCTTCACCTCGTCGACGCCCCACCCGCGGGGTCCATAACTCGATCCAACGCGGGGCCTTGCCGATGACGGAGTCCAGGCTCTGATGGGTCGTTAATGGCAGCGCGGGGGATGGCACTAGTGGTGGGACCGGTGTGGAGAGCTGGCGCCAGAGCTGCGCGCTAGGGGCGACTTGGCGGTGAAGGCGAGGAGGAGGAAGTCCGCGATGTTGGCACCGACGAACGTGAGACCGGAGCCAGAGACGTGGAACACCGGGTCCAGGAAGCCATCCTGAGGGCATGCCGAGGGCGAGTAGCTCGCGGAGGTTGGGAGGGAGCTGGATGCCGTCGAGCACAGCCTCCCCGAGGGCGAGCTCAGTGGTGGAGAGACCTGGAAGTACTGCCACTCCAGTGGCACGCGAGGTGAGCTAGAACAGCATAGAGGGAGGGGGCGGAGCCCGACACGGCGGAGGGAGATGGCGTAGCCTGGGTGTGCGGGGTGAAGGGTGCTGAGGCTCGGGTGGAGAGGCGGCGGAGGCCGACGGCGTGGGACGGTAGGCCAGGAGGCCGTGCAGGAGAAAGAAACGAACCGTTATTTTGTAATGGCATGGTGGGTAAATATGTCAATCTGCTAGAAGCAGTCTTTTCCTGGATTTTGGATTGTGGTATAATCTCATCTCAAATTATGAATCGTAGAATCGTCCTATTTATTTTAAATTCTGATTTTTGAAGCTAAAATCCACAATTAAAATAAAAAACAAACAGACCTTAAGTCTCCTCCCGACTACTTCCAAATTCTCAACGTTGTACAAATGTCCATACTAATCCTAGTTTGCTTATTTCAAAGATTGTGCAGATTTTGTCAAATTGTAATTTGCCAATGATACGGTGTCAAAATTAATGACGATACCATCTTCGTGACATGGGAGCTTCGCATGAAAAACTACATAAAAAAAACTCAAAACCAAATTTGGGAGCAACTTGCGCAATGTATGTATAGCTCACTATGAGGTTCAGTCACAGTCTGGGACACACAGCGAATCGGTCCACCAACGGTGGCCCGCCATGGCAAAAACTTTTGTTGTGGCCTCCGCAAAAACTTATAAATTAGCCATTCAAGGCAAAACTCTTTTTTTAATACAATAGATAGTTCTACCAGTTCATTTTAAAAAATCGGCGTGAAGTAGCTGAAGAACCTGCAGACCAGCACTACAAGCCACAAACTGTTGAATCGCAACGATCAGAACTGTGAAGTGTGAACAAACCTTCAATCACACTCCAGTTTCAGTTCATTTGAAACAATTCGATTGGTTGCAGTTAGAAGAGAAGCATAACACATGCATTCTCTCGAATAAAGGGTAACAAAGCTACAACCCGATGTCCACATATAATCCGCGTCTCGGTTTACCGGTTTACGGCTACAGGTGCCAGGAGGCAGGATGAGATACAATGCGATCACGCAGTTTCAGGTGACAAACATTGCATAATAAACAAATTACCGGGAAGCAAAAAAAAAAAAAGATGGTACAAGTCTCAGCTAGATCTTATACTGGATGAAGAGCACAAGGCACAGGAAAAGCTAGTAAGGGCGGTATCGCCGACTATGGCTCCCTTCACCGCCTCTGGCACCATCCCTTCGGTCACCCCTCCGAGGTGGGGGTGGAGGGGGCATTCCACCAGGTTGTTGCCTGTCAACAAGAGAACATATTGTGAGGCGCCGCAGATATGCACCCAGACATCTTTACAATCTTGGATTGACACTAGGGTTGCAGAGAAATAGTCTTACAGAACATAGCCAAGACGACCATCAGGAAGAACCATTGGTACCATCCTCATTCCAGCTGGTGCTGGTCCCCTACCATATATCATGGGCTGCAAAAAAAATGATGTTAGAACAGAAAATTAATACATTGCAGTCTTGCAGAGATGGCAGCCTGATTGTCTGAATGGTTGGTTTGGCTTACCTGGTTGTATGCAGGACCGCCACCATAAGCACCATAAGGATCTCCCATGTAGCCACCACCATAAGGAGGAAGAGGATAATTAGGACCTCCTCCAGGCCTGTGTGAATGATCAGGTTTCTTATCTGCCAAAGGTTTGGCCATGGATACTTCCAGCACTTGACCTGTGTTTTAGTCAGCCAAAGGTTAACTCTCAGATGCAATTATTCAGGTTACAGTAAGTAATTCCAGCGACTAACAGTCTTCCTTTTACTAATGGATGACCCTCAGGATCAAAAACCACTAAACTACTAAATCCTTGTACACAGTATGTTACACAATTGTAGTGCACACTGAGAGGTCCCATGTAATCAGCATAATAGAAATCGATATGATTTTCAAGTGATTCAATTACAAATAAATTGTAAGTCCCTTAACACTAGAACATTAAATTTCACTGTTGAGTGGATGATAACAGGGAGGGAAGCTTACCATCAATTTCATATTTTTCGCTTCCTTTAACTGCCTTCAGTGCGCTTGATCTTTCAGCAAAATGAACAAACCCAAAATCCCTCTTATGCCCAGCCTTGGCAGGTGGCAAAACGATTTTTGTGACCTCTCCATGTTTCTCGAACAGTTCCTTAACCTTCTCCTTAGAAGCATTTTCAGGTAGGTTCTTCACATATATAGTCTTGACCTGTGGAACAAAATGTAATTGTAGTAAATATTGCAAGGCCTCAGAAAAAAAAGGGGTTGGTATTTCAATGTAAATTTTGTGCATGAAAAGAAAACAAACCAAGATTGTCTTGAACAAACAATACATGCATCTATAAAATAGAGCTTGCACAGGTTGAGTCCATGGCAAGTCAATAAGTAGATTCAACACAATGCACATTCATTTCCTAACATTCCACATAGAAGCTCAATTCATAATGCAGGTATGCCTAATTTTGCGCTGCTGGAATACATTAGGAAAAGAATGGTTAAAATTGTTGAATAGCCATCTAGGTGGTCTAGGCAGAGATTAGGCACCAGGCACCAGGCCCCTAGTGCTTTTCGGAACACTATCTAATCTTATTCCAAACAAAC
The DNA here is from genome assembly GCF_958298935.1 of Phragmites australis. Lineage (NCBI taxonomy): Eukaryota > Viridiplantae > Streptophyta > Magnoliopsida > Poales > Poaceae > Phragmites > Phragmites australis. The sequence goes on from NC_084936.1 coordinate 1,116,692, forward strand.
AAGTACTAAACTTTAATCTAACTATCTAGGTGAGAAATGACCAATCAGCAAATACTATTATTGAGCTTCAAATATTTCATGCTTCTTTATTTAATTTTCCAGTGGCTTCAGCTAATTTCTAACGGATGATGACAGTAAAAAAAGCAAGTGCAATACTTCACTTACAAATAAACTGTCTAATTCATCTAGGATAATAGGAAAGTTCGCCTAAGGCTATTTGCTAGTACATGCCATGAGCCTACCTGAGCAGCAGCAGATGAAGGATCTGTTGAACCCTTGGGTTCAGCCCAGCTGACAGTCAATTGGCTTCCATCAACCTTGAAGTTTGGTGATGACAATTTCTGCCGGGCATAGTCTGCGCAGGCATGGTTATAATACTCAACAAAGAGGAACCCACGGTTACGGCTTGGGTCGTGCTGATCCTGCAAGACAAAATCTCTTTTAGCAAATATGAAACCTTTATTGCACAAAGGAAAACAGCCACGAAATCAGAAAGCATACCTTGAACATCTCAATGTTCACAACACCTGGCCCCTTGCCCTGGATTATGTTTCTCAGCTCCTCCTCACTCAGCCCCTTGGGCACATTCCCAACAAATAGCCTGTGCTTTGCCTGTGACAATGAGCACCGCAAAGTCCTCCCCTGCACCAAACCATCCAATATAAGCGCAACCCGCATGACATAACTCCCACGGAATGTAAGCCAACTCAACAGCCCAGAGATCCACCCTACCTTGTATTCCCTGTCTTGCACATCCTCGATAGCACGCTGTGCCGCGTCCTTATCGGTGAATGTGACAAAGGCGAATCCCTTGTTCTCCTTTGTGTCCTTATCCTTCGTCAACCTCACCTGTCATTCAACACACAGCGCTACACATCACATTCCATGTTACAAGCCAGAAAAACAGTACGAAAAGAGACGAGAGGTTCCAGAGACCTCATAGATTTCTCCCAGTGGCTCGCACATCTCACGGAGGTCCTCCTCGGTGATGTCACGGGGAAGGCCACCAATGAACACCTCGGACCCATGCGGCGGCAGCGCGAGCAGCTCCTCCCACTTCTTCTTCTCCTCCTCGTCCTCGGGCCCATCAGTTGCCCCCTTATCCACGTCGTCGCCACCTCCTCCTCCTGCGGCTGGCTCCTCGCCCTCAGCCCCCATCCCTGCGTCATCCTCCCCGTCGACGTCGCCGTCACCATCGCCCTCGGCCTGCCGCTCCTCATGGTCATCCTCCTCGGGCTCCTCCGAGTCGTCACGGCGGCGGCGGTACCCGTCGTCGTCGTCCATGACGTCGTCGTCCCCCTCCAGGTCCAGCTGCTCCTCCGGCTCCTCCGACTGCTGCCGATCCGACATCCCCAAACCCTAACCATAAAAAAAAATCGCCAAAAACAATAACAATCAGAAACCACCCACAAAATCGACGGAAAAAAAAACGCAGGAAATCGCGTCGGGACAGAGGAAACTGCACAAGCGCGCTACGGATCTACCGGCGGGGGGGTCGGGAACCGTGGTTACCTTTGAACCAACCGGAAAAAACCTATCGACAGATTCGAAAACCGCGGCATGATGCGAGAGAAAGAGCAGTAGTAGTATATAGATCAGTAGCAGTGGAGTGCGAGGATTCGATCCGATTGATATGTATGTGACTGCAGTACGACGAATCGGGGGAGGAGGAGATGAGGAGGAGGAGGCGGAGCTTACTGGAGCTGTGTGGGTTGGGGAATTTTTGGGGGTGCGGCTGCCTCCACCGGTGAGTGGGGTGGAAGGGGAATTGAAGGGGAGCTTTTATAGCGGCGGGTGGAGGGTCCCTATCCGAGCGAGTTCTTCGTCCTGGATGGGCTGCGAAAGCGAGATGGGGGAGGAATGGAGGCCCGTCCGTATATTGGCCTGTACCATCCATCTGGGCTCTTGTGTCCAGCAACCACAGTCCAACAGTTCATAGCATCTCATTATCTAAGATCATCTTTAATCATTTTTATTTTTTATTTTTTTCCTTTCTGTGATTCTCTTTCTCGTTCTCTTTATTTTTCCTTATCATGAAGAGAAAGAAGAGATAATCATATACTGAAGAGAATGAACTTAAGAATTCCTTTGTAACAGGAATTATAAAGGAAAACTGTTGAAACGCTGAAGGGAACAAAATTTTCTTCGTGAAGGTATTTTGGGTCCTGACGAGAAACGATTGAAGATGATCTAACCTCGTTTAAAAACGGGATAATGGGCAGCTCGATCCTCTGGGAAACTTTTGGTGTGTTTTGAATGCAAGAGTTTCGTGAGGAAGTTCTCGCGGATTTCAATGGAGAGGCGTCCATATCTCACCGAGATTGCCAGCATAGTTCAGTTCGCACAATTGGTCTATTTCTCGAACTACAAATTTGATACAAGCGAAAAATGCAAAAATCCCTCCAAAAATCACTTGGATTTTGAATTTCTCTCTTAAAAGTTGTTTTGTTAAAAAACACACCTAAAAATTCAAAAAAAATTAAAAAAATCACAAAAAAAATCTTTAAAAAAACTAGAGACAATTCTAAGAGCTTTTGTGAAATTTGTTTTCAAAAATAATGTCCTTTGCATCATATTTAATGGAGAGTAAGTTTGAAAAAAAAAAGAAAAATGTGCAGCTCATTTATTAATTCGAGTTAAATGCACAGTTAATTATATACTAATCTAAAAATCATGAAACAAATTTTTTAGTCTTCTTACATGATCCTCTATCTTCAAAAAATACATGAAATCTTGAAATAGTTATTGTAACGTGTAGGATTGAGTAAATGTGTTGCAAATAAATTAATTCATAACTAATTCATAACACCCCCAAAATTAGTAAAACCACTTTTATTAGTTTACTTAAATAATTATTTGTTTAGTAAAAATAATGGTAGACATGAAAAAGTTAAAATAACATGAGTTAATAAATGAGCTACATATTTTTCTTTTTTTTTCTAAATTTTTTCTCCATAAAATATGATGCAAAGGATATTATTTTTGAAAAAAAAATTCACAGAAGGTCTTAGAATTGTCTCTAATTTTGTTTTAGAATTTTTTTTACGATTTTTTTATTTTTTTGAATTTTTGAGGGGGGTTTTCAACAAAGTTAAACTTTTAAAAAGTTTTTTTAAAAAAATAACTTTTATGAGAAAAATTAAAATCCAAGTGACTTTCAGGGGTTTTGCATTTTCCCTTGATACAAAGATTATTGTTGGAGATGTCTCTCCAGCATTCGTGAATGGACAGGCCTAATTAGCGCGCGCTAGCAGGTCTCCGCATGAATAATCTCGAACAGCAACCTGACAAAGCACGCTGCTAATTCGTGGGAGTGCAAATGAATGGAAAGCAACCGACAAACCATTTATGGGTAGTTCCTCTGTGACTCATTTAGTACAGTAGTTATGATTAGCGCTAATTAATTCTCTTTTTGCAACAAACGGCGCTTCTCTTTCCGCGCGAAGATCAAATCATTTTTGGATGTGGGATATAAGGGTAAGAAAAGGGTTGAGGAGTGAAATTACACTTTCAACTGGTTTGTATATTCAGTTTCATATTATAAATAAATGTTCAGTGTGCATTAAATTGAAAAGTAAATCAAAAAAGAAACGCAACAAGCAAAATTTCTCTTTCAAATCATAACATAGTTCAAATGAAAACAGTATCTTCTTGATCTATGCTTTTTGTCTAAAACCTAAACGTAACTTAGATACAGAAGTAAAAAAACAAAAAAAAACTTATAAAATATGATATAACTCACTATAAGTTATATAGGAAACTTATTCAGAGAAAACTTATTCAAAAAAAATGATATAACTTTTTCGACATACCTTATTTCAAATATGTTTGAACATAACTTATTCAACATATCGTTTTAAACACAAAGTTAATAGGAAAATTTATGCAAACAAAGTTATCTAGAAAACTTAAATCGATATAAATTATCCAGAAAACCTTTTACATAAACCGTAAAGTTGATAACTTATTCAATATAATTTATTTATATAAATTTGTTAGGTAACTTATCTATGCAAACATTACCTAGAAAACTTATTCGGGATAACTTTTCAAATATACCTTATTTGAGAAAACTAATTTGTAAAACTTATTCGAGAATAACGTCCAAAAAAGGTTATCCCCTTAAAAGTTGATAACTTATTTGTATAAGTTTATCGAATAACTTATATATGCAAATATTACCTAGAAAACTATTTAGGATAACTTATTCAAGATAACTTTTCTTTGAGATAAGTTGACTGAAAACATTTAAAAAATGTTATCTACAATAAGTTTACCACAAACTTTTCAAACATAAGTTATCTTGATAACTAATAAATTATAACTTACGCAAAAAAAATAATGAAGATAAGTTATCTAAACTTATTGAGGACAACTTTTTTTAGTATATCATGTTCAGTATAAGTTTTGTTAGAACCTTATCATGTTTAGATAAATGTGCATGATAAACTTTGTTAGAAAAATAAATAACAAAAATACAATATAAACACCTTTGTATAAGTTTCTGAACAATGTGTCTTACCTTTTGATAAATGGCATTGTTAGAAATCACATATTTAAATCCACATTATGTGCCACAACAAATAAAAAAAAGAGGAAAATGTTATTTCAGACATCCAATGCACATCTCTGAAAGTTTTTGTGTAGCTGATCTCTAACCTAAAAAAAATTCTGTTGCAAGGAAATAAATCCCAAAAAGAAAAAAATATACCAGAAGAATGACAATTGCATACACTAAACAAGGTAACAAAAGCACAAGTCAGATTTATATACCTCCTTGCTTTCAGTTATAAGAGATGACGAGTACGGCGAATCATCAATATTGTATGATTCACAGTTGCCCATGTCCATATTTGTTTCCTATACAACAAAAAACAAATTAAGGATGGATCAATATAAAAAACAATAAATTATCAGAATATGGCTGATGAATGCACACAAGAAAAATATAGCAATAAAAAACAAGAAATGAACACATATATCTTCCTTATTTCCTGCAGATGAAGAATTGTTCCTTGGAGAAGAGGTACCATCTTCATAATTATCAAATCCTTTACTTGATGTAGATCCAGCCATTGTTCTGATGTGAAAAAAAAACAATTAACTAGTATTTTATCCTATTCTGTGATGTGCCTTACTGGCTTAATTAGCAGATGCTAGACTCCAAGTTAATGGACCTATAACTGATATCAGAGATGCACCTGATATCAAAGATGCACCCCGATTGATATAGATCCAGTCATTGTTCTGATGTGAAAAAGAAAATAATTAACTAGTACTATAGTCTATTCCACAAGTCCATCAACCTCAACCGTAATGAGCTCTCTGGGAGCATTAATGTAGAATTTCCTCCAAATATGTGAAAAGTTAGAATTTCCTTCACAAGCTAGCAATATTTTATGTAGGTCGCAACAATGTTAAATAAAAAACCTTGCACATGACTTGCACTGAAAGGTTGAACAAGAACATTGTCCCAGGATGGCACCGCTACATTCACATTTGTGTTCCTGACGAATTAAATGTATCCATAGACATGACAGCGCCTTGCTCCCTCAGAGGGGGGAGTTGTTGTGATGATACAGCTTGAGAAACTACAAAAATAAACTCTGGGAATAAAGTTCTGCACAAAAGTTTGGAAATAAAGTTTTATATCTAAAACTTAATAAATTATCTAACAAACTTACATCAAAAACTCTCTACTAGTAACTTTCCTACCAGACTTGCTTGAAACTTGAATAAACAAGTTGGAAACAAAAACTTTTCCAGTAAAACTTTATATCAAAAACTTTGCTCTTAACTTATCTGACAAACTTACATGAAAAACTTTATCCTAGTAACTTCTATAACAGGCTTGCAATAAAAAGGTTTATCCTAGTAAATTAAATTAAACAAACAAGTTCTACACAAAAGTTTGCAAATAAAGTTTTATATCTAAAACTTTATAAATTATGCAACAAACTTACATCAAAAACTTTATACTGGTAACTTTCTTACAAGACTTGCTTCAAACTTGAATAAACAAGTTGGAGACAATAAACTTCCCCAGTAAAGCTTTATATCAAAAACTTTGCTCTTAACTTATCTGACAAACTTACATGAAAAAATTTGGTCCATAATCAATATGCTCAAATGAAATCCCAAATCAATTCAAATCACATCAAAGTACATGCAAAACCGAAGATCGTCAAACTAAACAAATGACAGTGTTAATCACTCATCACAAATAAATCAAGGCACATTTCAACTTAGTTTCTCATGTTGGTGCCCCACATACATGTCTAGGCCTCAGTGTGGGCACCTGAGAAACGTATTCTCTCAAGTGTTTGATGCCCAAAATATGCAGATCAATCCCTCATGACACCCTAGAGACGTAATATCTCGGATGTCTGAAAACCTACATATGAAGCTAAGTCCTCTTGTGTGAGGCCTTCAAACCTATAACTCCAAACGGATCTTGAAGCCTTGAGATCTTTCATGGGTTTCAAGAGCCTAAACCATCTGCCCACTCTGATCACTACGTGAAAAATAGATAAAGAAGATACTATATAAGTGATATGTCGTAATATGACTCGTCACTTATGATAAAAATGACGGGTCGTAGTTGTGACCCGTCACTAATGATAAGTCATCAGTGATGGGTCATCCTAGGCGAGTAATTGGCGACCGGTGAAAACTTGACCTGTCATCAATAACAACTCATCAGTGATGGGTCATCCTAAGCCAATCATTGGTGAAGATCAAATTTTGACCCGTCACTCATAACAAACTCATCAGTGACGGGTCTCCTAGGCCAATCATTAGTAACGGGTCAAGTTATTACCCGTCACTAATGACAATATTCACAAATATTTGGCTCAGTTTAGGTAGTAGGATAGTTGTGACCCATCACTTTCATACTCTATAGTCCTATACAACATAACTTGAATTCCTCAAGAAGAAATAAATCTCGAGTTAAAAGTGTTAATTCTCCGTTGGATTTTGTCGGTGTATCAGGAACCGGGGGTCCCCGAATCCCGAGGCCGAGCCAGCCATCCGCCACATGGCGCCATCCGCGGAATCTCTCCTGCAAGATGAGAAAAGATTAAGTCCCGGGAGAAGGCGCTCAGGGCCACAGTTAGTGGTCCCCGAGCACCCCAGTTCCCCGATGATCCGCGGAATCCAAGTACCGGGAAGAAAGTGCTCGGGGAGGTGTACGGTCACCCCCGAGCACCCTAGTACCCCGATGACCAGAAGAGATAAGTTCCGGGAGAGAGTGCTCGGGACTGCGTGCGGCAGCCCTCGAGCACTCGGTTCCCCGAGGGTCCGTACAAGAGTGCTCGGGAGAGAGTGTTCGGGGATGCGTGCGGCAGCCCCAGAGCACTCGGTTCCCCGAAGTTCCGTACAAGAGTGCTCGGGAGAGAGTGCTCAGGGAGGTGAACAGTACCCCGAGCACTCGGTACCCCGACGACCCCGAAAGGCCCCCGAGGGGCCCGCCGATGAGGTGTCAACCAGTCAAAGGCCCGAGGCCGCATTTAATGAGCGTGCGTGGCCTGACACCCCCAACTGCTCCCGCCGTGCTCAGTGTCAGTTCCTGCCACGTTCTGGCAGAGAGGCGTGGGGTTATTAATTGCACGGGTCCCGTCCCGTGCTATCCGGCTTGTCTCGAGATAACGTCGTAAGGACCAAGGCGTTCCGTCTGCCGCGCAGCTGTGGCAGGGGAACAAGACAAGGCGGGCACGCCGGTTGCTCTGCGGTTGCCCGGTGAGCCCTCTCCACGGCGCCTGTTGCCAGGGCATTTATGGTGACGGATGACCGGGCGTGCGACGCATTTTCCACCCCCGGTCACTTCGTCCAGAGGAAATAATGACGCCCTTTCTATTTATGGCGTCTCGGAACTTGGGCCCCCTCCTTCCGTTCGGGGCACGTCGCGGCCGGCGAATACTTAAGGCAGCCGGCGGCACAGAAGCAAGGGGGCGAAAGAGAATAGGGAGAGGGAGGCAGGAAAAAAGACAAGAGACGAAGAATAGCCAAACAGAGACCAAGAGCTGACACGAAGAACACAGCGCAAGAGAACACTGTGAGGAAGGCTGAGCCCAGTCTCAGCCAAAGAACAAGGAGCCTCAAGCTCTTAGATAGACCAACATTCTTGTAACTAGCAACATCCTTGAGGGACTTCCTCAGGACAGTTATAGTATCCATACAGAAGTAGGGTATTACGCCCCCGTGCGGCCCGAACCCGGGCGTCTCTCCGGCGTAGGCTCGCCTTCGGTGAGGCCAGCCCCGGGAGCGCGCTGCTTGCGGCGCACGCTCTCCTCAGGCATCCGCCTGTCCAGGCGACGGCGGAAACCCCGGAGGGCCACTGGCTCCAAGAAGTCGTTGCCCTGGTCGGCACTGCTCGCCGCGAGGTGCTGGCCGAGAGTTCTCGCGCCACCACCGAGCGTGGCGCCGCCAAGATCGGCCCATCGTCGGGTAACGTTCACACAGGCCGGGGAGCCTCCAGGCGGAGCGCCGCCCCCTGGCCGCCTACGGAGCCCAAGACCTCCGCTTGCGCCTCAACGAGCGGAGGGGCCTCGAAGACGCCCGCGTCACTCTCGAGCGCCAGCGGGAGATCCGGCAGGAGGCTGAAGCTGAGGACCAGGCCTCCTCTTTGCCGGCCTATGATCGCCGTGGCTCCCCAAATCCCCGGCGTTCACCGCCCAAAAACGCCAACCGCGCCTCAGGGTACGGCACCGGCTGCCGTGCCTTTACTAGTGAGCTCCGCCGGGTCAAATGGCCCTCCAAGTTCCTTCCCGAGCTGCCGGAGAAGTACGATGGGTCCATCGACCCCATTGAGTTCTCCAGATATACACCATCGCTGTCTAGGCGGCTGGTGGCAGCGAAAAGCTGATGACTAATTATTTTCATGTTGCCTTGAGAGGCTCTGCTCGTTCTTGGCTCATGAACTTACCCCCAGGATCCATTAGCTCCTGGGATGATCTTTGCCACCAGTTCGTGGCTAATTTTCAGAGCACGTTCACGTGCCCCGGCTTGGAGTGCGACCTCCACGCCGTCAAGCAGCAGGAGGGGGAGATGCTGCGGCGCTTTATTCAGCGCTTCAGCCAGGTCCGTAACACCATCCCGTGGATAACCCCCCACGCTGTCATCGTTGCTTTCCGACAGGGCGTTCGCGACGAGCGGATGCTCGAGAAGCTAGGTACGCACGAGGTCGAGACCACTGCGGAACTTTTTGCGCTGGCCGACAAGTGCGCCAAGGCGGCGGAGGCTCGGGCTTGGCACGCTCCGCGCCCCGAGCGCCCCGCCGCCGATCAACCAAGTTCTTCCCGCTCCGACAGGCGGGAAAAGAAAAAGAGAAGGAGGCGCGAGGCCGCCCCTGTCGAGCCGGCCCAGGGCCCCGCCCAAAGGCCGGCCCAAGAGCCCGACCGTCGGCAAGAACACCGGGCGGCCGCCAACAGACAGCCTGCGCCCGCGAGAGCCCCGGCCCGGGCCCCTCCTAGGGCTCCGGCTCCCGCAAGGGCCCCCGCTCTTGCGGGGCCCGAGCCAAGCAAATAGTGCCCAATCCACCAGACCAGATGGCATGACCTCACGGAGTGTCGTACGGTCAAGGGCCTCGTCGAGCAGCGCCAAAGGGAGCGCGACGAGTCCCGCGGGGGAGGCGACCCTGAGGCCACCCCCGGCAACACAGAGCTCGGATTTCAGGAGCCCGAGCATACCGTCGCCTTCATCGAGGGAGGCGCCTATACGCCTTCCTCTCGGCGCGGCATCAAGACCATACGGCGCGAGGTATGATCGGCAACCCCGAGCGAAGAGGCCACCAGGCCCCTGAGATGGTCGGACGCCCCGATCACCCCGCTAGTACTACAGGCGTGGGGCGACTACCCTTGGTAGTGTCCCCCACCATCTGCCATGTAAGGGTCGGCAGGGTGCTGATCGACGGGGGCGCAGGCCTCAACCTCCTCTCCAAGGAGGCCTTCGAGAAGCTGCAGGTGCCCTCCAGACGCCTAAAGGCGTCACTTCCGTTCTGCGGGATGACACCCGGGCACTCCCTGCCCCTCGGGCAGGTCGAGCTGCCCGTGACCTTCGGGAGTCGGGATAACTTCCGCACGGAGAACGTCCTCTTCGATGTCGTGGAGCTCCCCCTCCCCTACAACGCCATCCTCGGGCGTCCGGCGCTTGCTAAGTTCATGATGGCTGCGCACTATGCGTATCTCACGGTCAAGATGCCGGGCCCATCAGGCCCCATTTCCGTGACCGCCGACTCCGACGGTGCCGTCTCCTACGCCGAGCAATCATACCTGGCCTTGGTCTCAGCTCAGGCCGAGGTCGAAGGCTGCCAAGGGGGCCCGGGACCCTCTTCATCCAAACCCCGACTCACCGCCGACACCTCCGTTCCTACGAAGGAGGTCGTGGTGGGCGAAGACGCCTCCCAGGTCATCTGAATCGGCGGTGACTTGGACGGCAAATAGGAAAGCGCGCTCGTCACCTTCCTCCGGGCTAACGCCGACGTGTTTGCATGGCAGCCGTCCGACATGCTCGGGATCCCTAGGGAGGTGATTGAGCACCACTTGGCTGTGCGCCCGGACACACGCCCGGTGAAGCAGAAGGTCCGGCGGCAGGCGCCTGAGCGCCAGGAATTCATCCGGGAGCAAGTCAGCAAGCTCCTTGACGCCGGATTTATCCGAGAAGTCCTCCACCCCGAGTGGCTGGCGAACCCAGTTATCGTCCCGAAGGCCAACGGCAAGCTCCGCATGTGTGTGGACTACACCGATCTAAACAAGGCTTGCCCAAAAGATCCTTTTCCTTTGCCCCGCATAGATTAAATTGTAGATGCAACCGCGGGATGTGATCTTTTGTGTTTTTTAATGCAAACTCTGGTTATCACCAGATTCGCATGGCCGTAGAGGATGAAGAAAAAACTGCTTTCACCACCCCGGTGGGGACTTATTGTTATATGTCGATGCCTTTTGGTTTGCGCAACGCTGGGTCTTCTTTCCAGCGCGCTATCCGCATCACCCTTGATTCGCAGGTTGGCCGCAACGTCGAGGCCTACATCGACGATCTCGTGGTCAAGTCCCGAGACCGTGCCACCCTACTCGAAGACCTTGCCGAGACTTTCAACAGTCTCCGCACTACCCGCCTAAAGCTCAACCCCGAGAAGTGTGTCTTTGGGGTACCCGCGGGCAAGCTCCTCGGTTTCTTGGTTTCCAGCCGAGGAATCGAGGCCAATCCAGAGAAGATCCGGGCCATCGAGCAGATGCGACCCCCGGCTCGGCTCAAGGAGGTTCAGCGTCTCGCCGGCTGCATGGCGGCCCTCAGGCGCTTCATCTCCAAACTTGGAGAATGGGGGCTCCCCCTCTTCAAGCTTCTGAAGAAGACTGGTCGTTTCGACTGGACGCCGGAGGCCGAGCAGGCCTTCCGTGATCTGAAGAAGTATCTCACCTCACCACCCGTGCTGGTGGCCCCGTCCGAAGGCGAGCCACTGCTACTCTACGTATCGGCCACCCCTCAGGTTGTAAGCATGGTGCTGGTGGTGGAGCGCGATGAGTGCACGGGGTCAGGTGCTGGGTCCCAGCTCCCGGCCGCCCCCGAGCACTACCCAGTCCTCGCGGCTCCCCCCGAGCAAGGGGTTGAGCCTGAGCACTTGGCTCCTCCTGAGCAGGGGGTTGAGCACGAGCACTTAACTCCTCCCGAGCAGGGAGTCGAGTCCGAGCACTTGGCTCTCCCCGGCCAGGGAGTAGAGCCCGAGCACCCGGTCAGCCCCGACCACGTCGCCAAGCCTGGGGGCTGTAGTAGGCCCTCGGGCGAGGCCGCAATCCGGTCCCACCGGGTACAGCGACTGGTGTACTTCATCAGCGAAGTCCTCCGGGAGGCAAAAACAAGGTACCCTCAAGCTCAGAAGCTGCTCTACGCAGTGCTTATCGCTTCCCGGAAGCTGCGCCACTATTTCCAAGCGCACAAGGTCTCGGTGGTTACCACGTACCCACTGGGGCCCATCCTCCAGAACCGAGAAGGCACTGGGCGTGTAGTCAAGTGGGCGGTGGATCTCGCGGAGTTCGACCTGCACTTTGTCAGCCGCCAGGCAATCAAAAGCCAGGCACTCTCTGACTTCGTGGCAGAGTGGACGCCCGTCCCTGAGGTCGTCCAAGAAGAGATCTCTACATATCCCGGGCACAATGCGCCCGGGTACTGGATCATGCATTTCGACGGTTCCCTCTCGGTGAAAGGCGCGGGGGCCAGAGTGGTTCTCACCTCCCCAACGGGTGAAGAACTCCGGTACGTCGTGCAGCTGCAGTTCCGCGCATCCAACAACATGGCGGAATATGAGGGTCTCATCCCTGGCCTCCGGGCCGCGGTGGGTCTTGGGATTCGTCGCCTCTTGGTCAAGGGAGACTCCCAGCTGGTGGTCAACCAAGTATCTAAAGAGTACCAGTGCACGGATCCTCAAATGGCGGCGTACGTGGCGACGGTAAGGAAGCTGGAGAAGCGCTTCGACGGCCTGGAGCTGCGGTACATCCCGCGCCGTGACAACGCTCTGGTCGACGACCTCTCCCGCCTGGCCTCCTCCCGTGCGCGCGTCCCTGCCAGAGTCTTTGAAGAAAAACTCACACGGTCTTCCGTCCTGCCTGCCGAATAGGACGAAGGGGAAACCTCAAACTCAATTCAGGGGACCCCGGCGGCGCCCTCAGTGGGAAGCCCCGTCAGGGTGCCGCCGTCCGGCGAGTGCACTGCACTTGCTGAATGTTCTCAAGATGCCTCGTGGATGGACGACATCCGAGGGTACTTGAAGGAAAAGTCCCTTCCCGAAGATGAGGCGTCTGCCGAAAGAGTTGCTCGGCAGTCCAAACGCTATGCCATAGTAGTTGGGGATCTCTACCGGCGTAGCGCAGGCGGTGTTCTCCTGAAATGCATCTCTCGGGCAGAAGGCGGTGAGCTTCTCACTGAGATCCACGAGGGCGAGTGCGGTGGTCATGCATCGTTCCGCACGCTGGTCGGGAAGGCCTTGCGGCAAGGTTTCTACTGGCCTACAGCTCTCCAGGATGCTTCCGAGCTGGTCCGGCACTGCAGAGTGTGCCAGTTCCATGCAAAGCAGATTCACCAGCCATCTCAGGCTCTTCACACCATCCCTCTGTCGTGGCCTTTCGCGGTCTGGGGGCTGGACATTCTGAGTCCATTCCCCCGAGCAATCGGGGGCTATGAGTACCTCTACGTCGCCATCGATAAGTTCACCAAGTGGCCGGAGGCGGTCCCAGTCATCAAGGTGACCAAGAACACGGCGCTCCAGTTCATCTGCGGCATCACCAGTCGCTTTGGTGTCCTGAACCGGATCATCACCGACAACGGCACTCAGTTCACAAGTGCCCTGTTCGGGGACTACTGCGAAGATCTCGGCATCAAGCTCTGCTTCGCCTCCGTCGCTCATCCTCGGAGTAACGGGCAGGTTGAGCGCGCCAACGCGGAGATACTGAAGGGGCTCAAAACCCGGACCTACGACGTGCTCGCAAAGCACGGGAAAGGGTGGGTCGACGAGCTGCCCGCCGTGCTATGGGCCAACCGGACCACGCCGAGTCGCGCTACCGGGGAGACTCCTTTCTTTCTCGTGTACGGCGCTGAGGCGGTCCTCCCCTCCGAGCTCACTCTAGGCTCCCCTTGGGTGCATGCCTACTCTGAAGGCGAGCAGGAGCAGCAGAGGCGCGACGACGTCGATTACTTGGAAGAGCGCCGGCGGCGTGCCGCCGTCCGAGTAGCCTGCTACCAGCAAAGCCTGCGGCGCTACCACCAGCGCCATGTCCGGGCCCGGTCTCTCGAGGTGGGGGATCTAGTTCTCCGACACGTCCAGTCGCGCGAAGGAAGGAATAAGCTGTCCCCTATGTGGGAAGGTCCCTTTACCGTGATCGGTGTCCCGCGAGAAGGTTCTTTCCGGTTGGCGGCAGAGGATGGGCAGCCGCTCCCCAACCCGTGGAACATCGAGCACCTGCGCAAGTTCTTCCCGTAGATGGCTATGCTCGCGGCTCAGGTCAAGCAGGCTGGGGGCTCCACCCCCCCCCCCCCCCCCGCCCGCCCGCCCAAGTTGACCGGGGGCTACCACTAACTGGGTAAGTCACCCAACCTTGTAAAAAAAATTGTCAATACAGTATGTATATCAATGTGTAATCGTATGTCAATTTCGTTTTTCTGGATTCCATATGTTTAATCTGTCTGGTGAGGTGCTCGATTGTGCGAGAAAAGTTCGCTCTCTCATTTTCCCCGCTGACAAAAGAATCCCGATCAGTATGCGCGCGGGCAGTTGTCGCTGACTTACGTCTGTCATGGTAGGCTGTGGTGTTCGGTGTCGTGGCAGGCTCCCGGGTACTACCGAGTCCCTGGGGTTCTCGGGTAATCCTGTCGCTCGAGCTGCTCGAGTAGTCCGGAGCCTAGGCCCCAGGGGCGGGCTGTCGGTGCTTGGTCTGGTCTGTCATACCCGGGCGCCACCGAACCACAGGACCTCTGGGTTATGCCTCTGTCGCTCTTGTCCACCAATCTGGATATTTGAGAGGTCTCGGGTCGAAAACGAGAGCAGTCTATAACGAGTACCGCACTAACAGAGCGCACCAAGCAAATAATTTCTCTATTTTTTCTCAAGTCACAGATCGACAATCAAAAGCAAAAGTAGCTCGACCGCGAGGGCCTCAGTGCCTAGGTCGCTGCTCGGCCCTCAGGGTCCTCGGGTGGTCCTACCGCTCAGGCTTGGTATCAGAGCTCATTTTAATTTAGTAGCCTAAACCTAATTAGTGCGTTGTTTAGCAAGTCGACAACTCCACCTAAACAACCCACAATTTATGTTTATGCCTCTTCATGTTTAATATGTATTAAACTGCTATCGTTTATGCCCCTAAGTTAAAATGCGTATTATGAGTGGCATTTATATGTCTTATACCACATTGTTTCGCTTTCGACCCTGCATTGATTCATGTTGAGCATTGCATCTTCGGCTTTGCATCGTCGGAAGGTAAGGTACGACGCTCGGTGGCGGTTAATCACCGAGGGCTCAGCCGGATGCGAGGCAGGGACCCGGCGTGTTCCGTACGGCGATCCGTACGGGAAGTGAATACGCTAGCGATAGCGTATGAACATCCACCATGTGATGGGAGACATGGTCGTCTACTCATGTGGCGATTACACGAGATGTCCCGTAGGGTCTACGGGAAGTGAATACGTCGTTGTCGACGTATGGATTGTCGCTTGTACGGCATGTGGTACAAGGGTCGTTCGCGCTCTTACCCTTTCTAGCGCGAAGGATACGTTCTGGATGTTATATACTGCCTGTGATTTTGATGCTTGCAGGTGCGGTTCTTATTTTGAGAAAGAAGCGGTAGCTAGGTTCGAGCATGCATCATTTCATGGCATTCATGCATGCATTCATACTTGTTCATGTATTACGGGATTCTAACAGTATATCCGGCGAATGCATTGTGCTAAGTCGGAATTTGACGTTTCCCCCTTTTGTTTTACATTTCAGAATGGTTGTCACTCGGCATGGTGGGGAGGTTCCGGAGGGTTCCGGTCAGAACAACCCTCCTCCATCGCCAACCATGGCGGATGTGCTCATGCAGATCGAGCAGAACCGCCAAGCGAATCACGCTCTCCTCCAGACGAACCAAGCGCTCCTGAGGCTCTCGTGCGCAACGCGGCTCCTCATGGAGGAGGTGGGGCCGTGCGCCGAGACGACTTCTCGGACTTTTTGCGGACTCAGCCGCCGGTCTTCTCGCGAGCTGAGGATCCTTTGGATGCTGATCACTGGCTCCGGACGATCGAGCAGAAGCTCGCCCTTCTTCGCTGTGAGGATCACAAGAAGGCGCTCTTCGCCGCCCATCAACTTCAGGGCCCGGCGGGTGCGTGGTGGTCCGGCTTTCTAGCCATGCACCCCGCCGATCACCGCGTGTCTTGGGCGGAGTTTCGTGAGGCCTTCCGCTCGTTTCACATATCGAGTGGCCTCATGGAGGCTAAGAGGCGGGAGTTTGAGGACCTCAAGCAAGGAGGTCGGGCGGTGATGGAGTACGTGCAGGTGTTCAACCACCTTCCACAATACGCTACCGAGGAGGTCAGCACGGATGCGCGCAAGCAGCGCCGCTTCGTGAATGGCCTGAACTCGAAGATGCAGGACCGGTTGTCCGCGCATAAGTTCATCGACTTCAACGAGTTGGTGAGCACGTCGATCACGGTGGAGCTCAACTATAAGAGCCACCAAGAGGAGAAGAGGCGGAAGAGGGGTTCCTCGTCTTCCGTGGGCGGGAGCTCGCAGCACGCCCGGACTGAGAGTCAGCCTCCACAGTCTCAGGTGCCGTCGGCTGGCTACCCACGACCGATGTGGTTTGTACCACGTCCTACATTCCTCGCTCCACAGGGGCAGGCTGCACGACCAGCCGGCTCCCAAGTGAGCGTGACCGGTGGCTCAGGCGGTCCGTGCTTCAACTGCGGCCGCGTCGGCCATTTCTCGAGGGAGTGCCCGTATCCGAGGCCGGGAGCCGCGGTGAGTGCCCCGCGACCACCGCTGGCTCAGTCAGCACCGCAGTCTTCGCAGGCGACTCACGTTCCCAAGCGTGTTCGAGCTCGCCAATACTACCGCCGACGAGGATCAGGAGGGTGACACCGTCCTGATGGGTACGTTGGATATGAGTTTCAACTCTGACATCTTTTCTGCAGTGGTGCTCCGAACTGCCTCCCGGGCGGCCTCCTCCTCGGCTTCAACCACCCCTTCCTAAGCCGGCTCCAGCGGGAAGTTCGGGTCTCGGCTCCGGTAGCAAGCCAGGACGTGTTCGGCCACTGCTTGGGCCAAGCCACGCCCCTCCCGAGCGGCGAGTTCCCGGACGGCCCAGGGCAGCGCCTCGAGGCGCTCGCAGACTTGCTGGAAGCCTAGGGCGTACCGGCCAGGGCCTCCCCCCTTCGTCTCCAAGATGAGTTGCCCGAGTCCGGCCGTCGCCACGGACCGCTACATCCGCCAGAGGGTGTCCTCCAGCATCAGCTGCAGGCTGGCCCGCGCGACCGAGGCGGCCTCGAGCTCCTCCTTCACGATCCGCAGCCGTTCCTCGAGCCCCTGGCCCCCGACCGCGCCAGAAGAGCCGGCGCCGGGTGCATGACCCGTGGCCAACTTTACCTGCCCCGCCAGGACGGACAAGGCCTGCTCGCGGGCGGCCAGCTCCGCCTCGGACTTGGCGATCCGTTCCTCCCTAGCAGCAGCGGCCGCCGCCTCCCCGGCAGCCTCCGCCTCCCGGCGGGCCAACAGGTCCTCCCGGGCGCCCAAGTCCACTGCCGTTATCTCGGCGTCGGTCTCCCGGATCGCGATGTCCTCCTCCCGGCGTTGGAGATCCCCATCGACGTCCTGGAGTTCCTCCGCCCAGTGCTGGAGCTCGGCGCGGGTCCGGTCAACTTCGCCTTTCTGGTGAGATAGGTTGGCCTGGAGGTCCTCCGCTGCCCTCTCGCGGTTCCCCGCCGCCTCCTCCCGCTCCTGCGCCTGCCTCTCCCTGGCAAGGGCCTCGGCAGCCTGTTGCCGCGACGCCTCGGCCAGGCCGGCGGCGTCTTCCCGCTCCCGCGCAACCTCCGCGCGGGTGTCCTCTACAACCTTCTGCTCCTGCGCGACCTCCGCGCGGGCCTCCTCTAAGGCCTTCCAGCCCTCCTCCGTGGCGCGCCACTCGTCCTTGTTGGCGACGCGCGCCACAGCGAGCTGTGCTCTTTCCGCGGCCAGAGCGGCGCGCTCCGCCTCTCGCCGCGCCATCTCCTCCGCTACGGCCGCCTCCAGCCGCCCGATTACCTCCTGGGTGCTCCCAAGCACGACCGGGAGAGGTTCGGCGGGTTGGCTGGGCGGCAGCTGGGCGCTGGGTCCCCAGCGAGCCTTCCCTGGGGGCCTCGGGGTCCCCGAAAACTGCCACGCGGTAGCCAGCTTCGCGCTCGGTGCGCTTGGGGCGGGCTCGGTCGGCGCTGGATGTTCGGGCGGCGGCTGCGCCTCTGTCTCGGCCGCCGCATCCGCCGGCCCCCTCTCGGCCGCCGCGTCCGTCGGCCCCAGCACCGCCCCTGCGTCCGCTGGCTCCGGCTCCGCCGCCACGTCCGTCGGCCCTGTCTTCGCCGCCGTGTCCGCTGGCCCTGACTCTGCCGTCGCGCTTGACAGCCCTGGCTCCGCCGGTGCGCTCGGCTCGGGGGCTGGCGCCGGCCTCGACGCCTCCGGCCGCCCTGGCCCTCAGCGGCGCCCGTAGGCGGCCTGCAGGACAAGACCAAAATCAAAATCCAGAACTTAGTTCGGGCAAAGCACGCCCAAGAAAGAATGAAGGACAAAACTTACGCGGTTGTGGGTCTTCGGTACTGCCATCGTGTTGCCAGAATCCTGAACTCCGGGCTCGATGGCGCCGGCTCGGAGTCCTCCCTCCTCCTCTTCCGCCGGGGGTTCTGCGAAGCCGCCGCGTGGTCTCCGGGCGCCGGATCGGGCCCAAGCAGAACAAGGCACGATTCCAGAACCGCAGATGCCGCCCCCGCCGATGGCCCCGCGCTGGGCGGCTGGCCGTCCCGGCTCCCCCCTCGCCTGGCGACGGCGACGGAGGGGACTCCGGCACAGGAATGAAGAGCCGGGGGCGCTTCCCCTGGTCCTCCGGCGCCGGTGGCGCCTCCTCCTCTGGTGCGGCGGCTGCTGCCCGCAGCGGCCCCACTGCTGGCCTGCGGCTCGTCGCTCGCGGCGCCCGGGCCGCCAGTTCTTGCCGGACCGCTTGCAGCCCCCTCGCCGGCCGCCTCATCCAACCCGGGGACCTCAGCGGCCTCGGGACTCCGACGCCTTGGCCGGTCGACCAACCCCTAGGCGTCAAACTCCGGCAGCTTCGCCTGGATCGCCACCCGCTCAGGATTGGCACAGAGCGCCATTTCTTTCCACGGGAGCTCCGCCTGGCTCATGTCATCCACCCCGGTCACCACCCGGAGCATGCCTCTCAACTCCAGCGTGCCCAGGTCCCAGTCCGCGCCGATTTGGGTCCGGGTGATGTCCTCAGGCCCGGTGTAGAGCCAGCAGGGCCAGGCCCGCTCCCGCAGGGGCGCCAAGCAACGGCGCAGGAAGTCCGCCACCACCATCACCGAGGTGAGCCAGGCGTCACGCAGGAACCCGATGCGTTCGAAGACCGGCTCCAGCCGCGCATCCGACGGTGGCGGTACCTCCCAGGTCGCCTTCTGGGGCTCCGCCGCCACCTCCGGCAGGGTGAGACGGTCATGGGGGTCGACGTCGACGTAGAACCAATCGCGTCGCCACTCCTCCCACTTGCTTTGCAGCACCTAGGGGATGTATCGCTCCCCCAGGCCGTCCCGCAGTCGGAAGTTGCAGCAGCCCGCGACGTCCGCGGTGGAGTAGCCCCTCTTCTTCCCGGCAGATCGCCGCGCGAAGAAATGCCGGAAGAGTGTCACCGATGGTGCCACCCCCACGAACATCTCGCAGAAGTGGGCGAAGACCGCCAGGACGACAACCGAGTTGGGGCTCAGGTGCACCAGCTGGATCCCGTAGGTGTCGAGGACTTGAAGGAAGAACATGGAGAATGGCGGCACCAGCCCGGCCGCCACGAAGGAGGTGAAGAGCACGATGCGCCCCGGGCGGTTGGTCGCTGGCGGGAAGCTCACCGACGTCACCACTAGGGCCCCCTGCTGGCCCTCGGGGACCAGCAACTTCCGAATCTTCTTGGCCGCCTCCTCGTTCGACAGACGGGACTCCGGCAACACGCCGTCGGGAGTCCTGTCGCGTCGGCTTCCTCCTGCTCTCTGCATTTCGTCGGGACGGGAGATGAACTGGACGGGGGAGAAGGGAAGAAGTTCTGATCGCATGAGGAAAGTCTAAGGGCTCAAGAGCGCAAAGGAAGCAAGGGCTGGATCACGAGATGGCGTAAAGAGGAGGGCGGTTCGCTCCCCTCCTCCTTTTATACCCCAAGGAATTCAAACGTCTCCTGCCATATCACACTCGGCGGGACGATTTCCTCGATCGACGCAACCACCAGGCGGGTCTCCCGCAGGTCGTGCGGTGTCAGCGGTTGTCAGGCGTATTTTTCTCGATTCGCGCGGCTGCCGCGCGTGCCGCCTGCTCCGTCATCACGCACCGCCTGTCCTGTTGTCATACCCTTCGGGAGTTGTGTGGACACGCGTCCATTCGGCTCCCCGTTGGGCCGTACCAAAGGTCCGGACCAAAGGGACCACCTTCTGAAGACTCGCCACGTGGCGTCCGTGCTGGCTTCGGCCTCGTTCGCAATGAAGGGCCCATCCGCGGTCTCTGGAACATTGCCTGCCAATGGGCCCGGGGGCTACTGTCGGTGTATCAGGAACCGGGGGTCCCCGAATCCCGAGGCCGAGCCAGCCATCCACCACATGGCGCCATCCGCGGGATCTCTCCTGTAAGATGAGAAAAGATTAAGTCCCGGAAGAAGGCGCTCGGGGCCACAGTCAGTGGGCCCCGAGTACCCCAGTTCCCCGATGATCCATGGAATCCAAGTACCGGGAAGAAAGTGCTCGGGGAGGTGTACGGTCACCCCCGAGCACCCTAGTACCCCGACGACCAAAAGAGATAAGTTCCGGGAGAGAGTGCTCGGGGCTGCGTGCGGCAGCCCCCGAGCACTCGGTTCCCCGAGGGTCCGTACAAGAGTGCTCGGGGCTGCGTGCGGCAGCCCCCGAGCACTCGGTTCCCCGAAGTTCCGTACAAGAGTGCTCGGGAGAGAGTGCTCAGGGAGGTGAACAGTACCCCGAGCACTCGGTACCCCGACGACCCCGAAAGGCCCCCGAGGGGCCCGCCGATGAGGTGTCAACCAGTCAAAGGCCCGAGGCCGCATTTAATGAGCATGCGTGGCCTGACACCCCCAACTGCTCCCGCCGCGCTCAGCGTCAGTTCCTGCCACGTTCTGGCAGAGAGGCGTGGGGTTATTAATTGCACGGGTCCCGTCCCGTGCTATCCGGCTTTTCTCGAGATAACGTCGTAAGGACCAAGGCGTTCCGTCTGCCGCGCTGCTATGGCAGGGGAACAAGACAGGGCGGGCACGCCGGTTGCTCTGCGATTGCCCGGTGGGCCCTCTCTATGACGCCCGTTGCCAGGGCATTTATGGTGACGGATGACCGGGCGTGCGACGCATTTTCCACTCTCGGTCACTTAGTCGAGAGGAAATGATGACGCCCTTTCCTTTTATGGCGTCTCGGAACTCAGGCCCCCTCCTTCCGTTCGGGGCATGTCGCGACCGGTGAATACTTAAGGCAGCCGGCGACATAGAAGCAAAGGGGGGGAAGAGAATAGGGAGAGGGAGGCCGAAAAAAAGACAAGAGATGAAGAATAGCCAAACAGAAACCAAGAGCCGACACGAAGAACATATCGCAAGAGAACACTGTGAGGAAGGCTGAGCCTAGTCTCAGCCAAAGAACAAGGAGCCTCAAGCTCTTAGATAGACCAACATTCTTATAACTAGCAACATCCTTGAGGGACTTCCTCAGGACAGTTATAGCATCCATACAGGAGTAGGGTATTACGCCCCCGTGCGGCCCGAACCTGTCTAAATTCCGGTGCATTTACTTCTTCTTGCACTAGGTCAACACCCCCACCACCGGCCGTTGCATTCATTCCCATTTATTTCTCCGACGAACTTATTCAGGATCATCCCCCCGGCCGAATATCTAAAAAGGGGTCTCTCAGGATCCCTGCGACTGGAGTTGATTCTCCGACAGATTTGCTTTTCATATCTTGCTTGAAGTGAAATATCTTGAATTCAAAGTGAAAATTTTTTATTTTATTTTTCTCTTATTTTTTCTCACTTCAGCAGAACTAGAATAGAAACTATTGTACATTTCTTCTCAAGTTTGACGTAAAAGATAACGGCTATGGACACAAACGCGTATTCCAAAAACGATGCAGAAACTTTCAGGGGGCGAGAACTCAATCTTCCAGCCCATTTTTTGTCTCAAAAAATTCGTCAAACCCAACAAAGTGGGGGAGAAACGGATGTAACTTTTTCTGTAAATATTCATAGAGTAAAAAATATTAAATTTGAAGTCCGTATGTAAAAGTTATGTCTGTTTTACCGAAGACACTTCGGATCAACTGGTTTGTGTGTCTATTGTACAGAACATTAGTAACGAGTCATAATTTTGACCTGCCACTTATGAGTTGATAAGTGATAGATCACAGTTATGATCCATCAGTTATGACCTTCAGCAAAAAGCTAAAAAGGATATTTATCCGGCTCCCTTCAGAACACACGCGAGGGTGAGGTGGTCAGGCTACTACGCGGTCACGTGGCGAGTGGTGATGGCACTGAGTTGGGTTGATTCGGTTGAAAAAATATTTTTTGACTTTTTTGGTGTCCAAAAAGCACGAAAATCGTTTATCAGTCATAAGTGACGGGTAACAGTTATGACCCGTGACGATTATCACCTGCCATTTATGGCATTTTTTCACATAGTGGATTCTCTGTTTGTCGAGCCTAGACATGTCAATTATACTCTCTCTGGCTCAAGATTTTAGAATCCCGGACATTCCAATTATGCTTCTCTTCAGGCACACGGTTTTCAGGAGCTTGAACATATCAATTATACTCATCTCCAACCTCACAATTTTAAAGAGGCTCATGCTCTAGTTTTTCAAGAGTTGGGATGCATCAATTATACTCCCTTCATACTCTCAGTTTTCGGGAGCTTGGACATATCAATTATACTCTCTTCACGCTCTCGGTTTTTAAGAGCTGGGACATATCAATTATACTCTCTTTGTACTCTCGGTTTTGGAGCTTGGAAGTATCGACTATAATCCCTATGGGCTCTCGGTTTTAGGAGCACGAGCACATCAATCATACTCTCACCGGGCTATCAATTTTAGGAGCTCAGATATATCAATTGTAGTTTCTCCAATAACTTGTCTGGTGCTAAGTCTAGCACTAAGAAGGTAGGGTCTAATAGAATTAGAGTGAATTATGGAAGTTTCTCTTGTGACATGGCTCCACAGCAAAGCTATTATACACCTGAATCAAGTGATGCCACAAATTGCACTTTTGTGCAAAAATCATCTCATTCATTTCGAGCACCCAAGTGCTTGAGACAACAACACTCATGAGCTAAAGATCTCCAAGACAAGGGACCATGAAGAGAACCCTATGGATGGGTTTTCTCCAGCCATACCTGGCATGTTGCGGGCATAAGCTTCCCGAGCCTTGACGTCGCCTAGTGGTGCATCCAGAAGAGCTTCTCAAGCCTCGACGTCGCCTCTCAACTGGCTCCTGTGACACACCTTGCTGCTAAGTTCAGAGCTCGACATCGACTCCTAACTCGGGCCCCAATGATACGCTTTGTCGCTCTCGTAACACGCCTCGCAGCCAAGTCCAGAGCCTTGACACTAGCTCCTGTGACACGCAACTCGACTAAAACCAAAGCCTCGACATTAACTCCCGATCCGGGCTCCCGCGACACACCTCGCTACTAATATCCCAAACTCGAGCACTGGCGATGCACCTCGCCGCTAAGTCCAGAGCCCCGACATCAGCTCTTGACTCGGACTCTTGTGACACTCCTCGCGGCTAAGTCTGAAGCCCTGACATCGGCTCCTAACTTGGGATCCTGTGATGTGCCTCATCACCAAGTTGTAAGCCCCTGCGGACTCCTAGATCATGTCATGAGATTAAGTCTTGAGCTTGAGGCCTGTCCCAACTCGGGCACCCACAACTTTCCTCGTTGCCTAATCTTGAATGTCGATGTCAGCTCTCGCAACGCGCCATGCGACTAAGTCTGAAGCCCTAATGTGGGCTCTCTCGGCTCGATTTTCTGAGACACCTCTAGTGTTATGAGTGGAATCCACATACAACAAGTGTTACTTGTGGTATAAATGTAGCAATTTTGGAGGAACGGTGGTACGAGTGGAAGGGGGAGCAAGATTTTGATGGTATTAGTTGGTACCTAGGGAGGTTCAGTGTTATGAGTGAAAATTCCTGATTAAATTATGCAACGCTGCTGCGTCATCAGGCTTGAGGTTTGGATGGCTACCCAACCGAGCCATTTTTAAGCTTGGAGCAACGGCTAATCTCGGGCTCAAAAAATCTGCTAGCTAGGTTTTCAGGACACCCATCACGTCGTGGTAGGATAGGAGTACTAAAAACTGGCCAAAAGCTCCTCGAGAAGGACGCGCACCGTCTTGTCAAAATGATTGATCAGCTACAGAAGTTTGTCTATCCAAAGCACACACCATCTCTGCTCGATCTGAGACTCTACCAAAGCTATACTAGCACGCGCTGCTGCTGCTGCTAGTGGTGGTAGCTGCACTGGAGGACTAGATAGTGGTTACTGGCTTCTACTCATCTACTGGCCTACTACTACTGCTAGACTAGAAAAAGTTGATGTACTCCTACTACTACAACTCGTACGTCGTCGTACGGTCGGAAGCACAGATGGAGGCAGCAGCAGTGAGCTCATCGTCAATCTGCTAGGCGGATCGGATGTGGAAGCCAAAGCCGGCGAAGCCACCCAGCCCAAAAAGCACGGCATGTGCGCGCTGCCGCTGCGCCCCACAAGCGGCGGAAGATGCGCGACGGAGGACGGGAGGCGGCCCCGCCACGCCCGCCTGCCCAAAAGCCTCCCACGTGAGCCGGCACGCGACGCGGGGGCCATGCCTTCGCCATGCAACTTACCACCACCTCACATCGATCGATCACATGCGCCTGCCTGCCTGCCTGCCTTCGCGGCGTCGGAGTCGGCGTCGGCAGCCGGCAGGGCTGCCCCGCGGCCGTCCCGTGCAGCCAAGACATGTCCACTCCTTCCAGGGTTTCAACGTACGGCTACGGCTAATAATGCAGTAGTTGATACCAAGTACGTAGCAAGTACTACCCTTATAGACTACGACCTGTAACATAACAGAGCTGTAAGCGAGTGGCGGTACGGAGCTGGCCCAAACTCGCATGCTGAGAGACACCGACTGACCTAGAAGACGAGAAAAGGCGAAAGGCGCCACCCACCGCTCCCCGACGCACGCAAAACTGCAAAAGGCATCGCCTCGCCTCGCCGGCCTTTCCCGCTTTCCCAAACTCCAGCGCCAGCCCAACTAACCGCGCCTACAGCTTTCCAGTTCCAGTCCAGCCTGCGCCTGTCTCCGGCGAGCGGGCCCCACCACAGTCACACACTCACTGACGCAGAAAGGCTGCCATGAATTACTAGGAGTACGACAGCGAAAGAAGAGGAGAGAGAGTACACGTGCTCGTGTCTGACAAGGAAGGCATTACAACGGGCGAACACCTCGCCGGCTCAGCGGAGCCAGCGGCGCAGGTCGGTGGTGGACGACGGCGACACCACGTCCCCGCCGAGGCTCTCCGCACACGACGACGACACGTTCGACCGCTGCTCCGAGGTGAACCGCCCCGCCGCGCTCTTGAAGCTCGGGCTCCGCAGGCTCTGCGCGTACCCGCCGCCGTACGGGTCCAGAGGGACCGGGAACGACAGCCGCTTCTTGACGCCGCCGGAGCCAGCGCCTAAGGCAAGGAGGCGGTCGCGCTCCGGGGTCGCTGGGCGCTGCCGCGGCGCGCTCTGGGACCGCACGCGCGCCTTGGCAGACTCCGTCGCCGCCATGTAGCTCGGCACCGCCGTGGTGGACGTCGCGTGGCGCTGGGAGTGCAGGCTCGGCGTGTAGCTCCCTCCCCCACTGCCGCGCTCCACGCGCGGGCTCGCAGAGCGGACCTGGATAGGCGGGCGCGCCTTACCCGGCGACGGCGTGACCGGGGAGTGGTGGTGCGCCCGGTGCATCGGCGAGGACGACGGCGCCTGCCGTCGGGGCGTGATGTACGAGAAGGGCCGCGCGGTGTCGATCTCCAGCGTCTTGACCGGCTCGCGGTGGTCCATCGACGCGCGCCCCGGCGCCGCAGCCACCGCCGCCGCGGCGCCACGGACGCTGCTCCTGTTGGTGTCGAACGACGCGCGCGACGCCATCCACCTCTCCGCCCACCGTGGCTGCCCGTCGACGTCCACCTCCTCGACCGGCGGCGTCGGGTTCCTCCAAATCTGCACAGCAGCGAGCATTAAGTTCGAACACTTGCTAGAAAGAAAGAACAAAAAATCCCGACTTGCAAAAATCTTACTTGATGCGAGAAGGCGTAGGAGAGCGCTCTCTCACGCTTGAGCGCCGCGTCTTTCCTGGTCTGCAGCATCGCCTGGATCTCCTCTATCGTCCGCGGCCGGTCGTCCCAGTCGTCGGCCGCGAAGCTGCTGCCGTCTCGCGACCGCTCCTGCAAGCAAGCCAATCCATGAAAAACAGATCAGACAGCATGTTCGTTCAACTAAGAAGAGCGATATAATGTCAAGAGTAGTGAGGAGCACTGACGACGGAGCGGCGGTCGGCGTAGTCTTGGGTGTACTTGGAGTCCCAGAAGGTGGACGTGTCGACGCTGTAGGAGGACTTGCTGCTACCGCAGGGCGCCGCAGCGGCGGACATGGACATGGAGTCCTGCGAGAGGCGCATCCGCTGGTCGCGCACGCGCGCCTGGACGCGCACCAGCGCCTGCATGCACCGCAGCGTCATGTTGGCCTGCTTCCGCACGTTGTGCCCGCGCACCAGCGCCTGCAGCTTCACGAGCCCCTTGAGTGCCCGCAGCGCCCGCCTCGCCTGCGCCGACAGAGACACACGGTTGAAAACGCATTACGACGGCAACGCCTCGCCGCAGACAAGTCAAGCGCGGCCATTGCTGTAGTAGGATAGATAGGACGTGCACCAGGTAGCCCCGGAAGGCGGTCTGGATGACGACGGCGGCGTAGTGCTCGCGCACGAAGCCGGAGTTGGGGCGCGTGAGGCGGACCACCTCGGCCGCCGCCTGCGCCGTGGCCACAGCTGCCTCGGCGGTCGCTGCGGTCGCCACGGCCAGCGCGATGGCGTGGCGCTGCTCCTCCGTCACGGCCGGGGGAGCCGCTGACCTCCCAGCCGGCTGCGGCTGCGGCTGCGGATGCTCGGGCGCCGCGGGAGCCGGAGCCGGAGCCGGCGACGGGGTTGGGGACGATGACCTTCGGAACAGCCATCTCCTCCGCTCCCTCTTTCCCTGCGCGGCGCAACACAACGCACATCGTGAGCCTTGGCAATGAAGCAGAGACAAGGGACGCATAGAGACAGAGATAGAGCAACGCATGTGAGGCGGTGGACGAATGAACCGACCTTGTCCTCGTCGGTGTCGGTGTCTTCGCGGAGGCGTGACGACTTCCTGGTTGGGCTGTCCTCCTTAGAGGGCGAGCGGAAGGCGCGCTTGACGGCGGCGAGCCACGACGTGCCGCCCTTCTTGCCCATCGCGGCCGCCGGCGGGCATGGACAAGGTAGCGAGCGAGCGAGCTCAACACCCCCCACCCCGCTCACTCGCAGCTCCAGCGAGTGCCTGGTCCTGGACAGAGCAACGGCAGCCCACGAGGTGAGGCCGGGTCCGGGTGGGGGATATTATTGCTGCCGCAGGCAGGAGCTTCAATCCATGGCTCACGCGCACCCCCTGCGCCTTTTTATGCGCAGTGCGCGGGGTTGGAGGCGATCGATTTGGATCCCTCTCGAGCCATTACCTTGCAAGCACAGCACGGCCGTGTCAGTGGAGATGAATTTGCATGGTCCCCTCGAATCGATCGTGTACGCCTTATCAAAATCGTCCTCCGGACAGTACATCCACTAGGGCTGCATGAAGAGACCACACACACAAGGGCCGGCGAGAGGTCCTTTGTGTTTGTTGCAAGGGGGAGGGGGCTCAACCTGTCGGCACATACCAAGCTAGCTAGCTGATCGACCAATCATTCGTCTTGGCACAGCCAAGGACGACCGTCCACGGAGTCGCTTCGCTTGACCAGAAACACCACACGACCTGCCGACGCAGCGAGCGAGGCGTCACATGCCCCGCCGCATTGGTAACTGAAGAGCAGTTACAATGGTTAATCTAGCCGTTACCTTTTACTTTTACAGACATGAAGAGAAAAAGATGAGTGGATGTGAAAATAAGTGCTAACGGTTAATTTTTATTTTGTTGATGTTGAGAGAAATCTTAGAGCGTTATCTATTCATCAAGAGATAACTTTAAGCACGAAGTAGATCTTATTTTAACATCTCTCTTCTATAAGGTATGAAGATTTAGAAACGATAAGAACCGTATAAATTTTAAGAGATACTCCCTCCGTTTAGAAATAATAGACATATTTTTTAACTTAGTCTTTGAAGTTGAATTTTGATTAAGATTTTCTTACAAAATATATCATTTATAGCTACAAAATCTAAATTTATTTTAAATTATAAACTTAACTATTATAATTTATAATTTATTAAATATTAATTAAAATATACAAATTTCTTTTTTAAAAACATATCTATTATTTTAAAATAAAAGAAATATCTTCTAATAGTTAAAGCCAGTTATACTCTAACAGCTACTCTAACCATTGAAGCCAATGCCAATGTCATTGCCATTGCCAGCAGCAGGAACCGAGTGCTAGTAGTATTAAATGGATGGACAGGTGGAGGAGGGCAGCAGCACAAAAGTTTGGGCTGCCTGTACTGCACCGCGCCAAGCAACCGGAGTAAAACACAGGGACGCGCGTGATCCGCACTGACTCGACTCGCCCTTATGCTTGGTTTGTTGGCATCACTGCCGACCTGCACGTACGTGACAACTTGGAGCGCCCGTGCCGTGTGCGTACGTGAACGCATGCAAGTCGCGGGAAAAAAAAATCTATGAAACAGTGCTATATACATTCTAGTATAACACTATCTAAATAACCATCATTTATTCTTAATTTAAATCTTAAAACAATGGTGAGATCTATTTAGCACTAATTATATACATTAAGTAATAAATATGCAGAATAATTTTTTATTTAGATGAGATTCATTATTTTGAGATTTATATTGAAAATAAATAACGTTACGTGCACATATTTTGTATGTAACGTGGACATACGGTCGTATGCGGGAAGTAGACCCGCGCGGGAGCGGGTGCGACAGCACGCAATAGTGTGGGCGTGCATGGCAGACGGGTCCACGTAGGAGCGGGTGTGAGAGCGTGCACGCTAGACGGGCCCACGCAAAGCACTCGGTAGCACATGGGAGCACGGGCGTGGGACGTGAGGCCATGTGAGGATCAGAACGGAACGTAGAAGTCAAAAATACTATAAGTGAAACATATCCGAGTGAAATAAAAATCACTAGTATTTTTAAGTGTAAAGATTTCCGCACGTCGCTGTTCAGCTCCGGGGAACGCATGGCACGGCTGGCTCGGCCCCGTGACCAGCGTACATGCATTTGGCCTGTGGGTGTGGTGGTGCGTCGCGTGGAACGAGGCCGCGGGGACCTACCGACGGACGGACGGACGCGTCGTGGAGCGCGAGCCAGCCCGACCGACTGACTGCCGCCTTGGCATCGATGGCTGCCTGCAGAGCAGGCACCACTACAATATGTGTGCAGAGTGCAGTGCAGCGGACATATACGTACTACTCTTTATAATATTTTATCAGATAACTTTTAATTAAAAATTAGTTTTTAGTTTTTTTATGATATTAAGTTTATCTACTACTATTTAAAAAGAAACTAATGAATTCGTCCGTCTGCCACAGTCGGACGACTGAACGTATATCATCCATCTGATCCCACTCGCCCACCGCAACATCGCATCTTCGTTCGATCCTTTGTCCGCCCGAACTGTCGCACGTCCACACGCCCGCTTCCTCAAACAAAATCCCAACGAACCCAGCAGATCCGTTTCCGCATCCTACGCCGCCCCCTCATCCACCTCTGCCCTCGCAGGACCGCCGCCACCATGTCGACGAGAAGGCGCCGCTCCAAAGGAGTCCATGATGGCATCGTGCCCGCCTCACTGATACCCAGTGCAACCTCTTATTCATGCCGTTGTGATGGATCTGTTGAGCCTGGCCGTTGGCTGCTGCCCCGTGGTTGCCTCAAGCACCCCCAAGATCCCAGTCGTCGTCGTCGCCTCCAGCCCCTCCATGGGGCTGCCTCCTCGAGTGCGTCCATCGGGTTGACAGCAGCAAAGGGTGCAGCGGCGAAGTTGGTGCCCCCCTCCGCAGTGGTGGCCTCTTCGACCTCACAAGATCTGGGCCACCGTGACCTCCAGGTCGTCCACAACCGCAACTCGCACGACTCCCCTCCCCGCCCACTCGTACGGCTCCCCTCCCCGCTCGTTCCTATGCCTCCTCCTCGACCAGATCCACGCCGCTTATGCCCACTCCTCGTCTCCTCCATCTCTGCTCCCAAGGCGAGATCTCATCACCTCATTCCCAAATCAACCAGAAATGAAGGCCCGAACCCATCGATCGATCCACCTCAAACTCACCACTGAATCCCCTGAATTGGAACCCAAACCCTGCACCTACCAATTCAAATCTGAACTCGCCATTTCCACTCCCACCACCCCAAACCCGCCGCATTCTCCAGATTCCCACCGAAATCCACCACCATGGCTACCGCACTCTCCAAATCCACCCCCAAATCCCACCCGAGGTCGCCCACCACCGCGCAGCCACCACCATCGAACTCGGGCCCCGCCGCTGCATCGGTGGGCGGGGGCATGGTGCCGACATCAGGGGTCACCAGCGCGACGCCGTCGAAGAACGCTGTGATGGTGGAGCTCAAGCCGCGTGTGCTTGCCACGCTCGTGAAGCTCTCCGACCGCAAGACACACCACATCGCCGTCGAGGACCTAGACCGCATCATCCGCTCACTGCCGTCCCCGAGCGCTGTGCTCATGCTGCTCAACTCATTGGCCTCTAACTCCCAGGGGCTCACCTCCCTGGCTAGGTGCAAGTCATTGCGCCTCCTCGCCACGCTCTGCGCCATGCACTTGGAGGCCGCGGCCCCGCACCTCCACGACCTCCGACACCTCTGTGCGTGATGCCTGCCACGACGCTGTAGGCCAGTTCACGGTGGTGTACCTCTGGCTGATGGCCGCTTCCAGTGCTGCCGAGGCGGATAATGCGACCGTGACGTTGTTCGTGAAGCCGCTGTTCGAGGTCATGGGGGAGCAGAGCTAGGCAGTTCATGGTGGGGCGGCCGCCTACCTAGAGGTGGAAGGGGTGGGGCATGGGCCCGGTGTCATCGGGATGTTTGGGAAGCTTGGTCCTAATGTGTGCAAGTTGCTCGGCGGGTAGGGCATGCAAGCGAAGGGGCAACTGCTCGGCATCATTGGAAGCTTGGCCCAGGTGGGGGATCCCTTTGTAAATTTGTGTTCTCCATGCTAGGTGTTTGATGAATTGGCACAAGGAATACCAGGTGATAGAAAGGTTTTGTAGCTATCTATTTTTATGGACTTTTGATTGTTTAGTCTTAAGGGAGGAGTCGTACCATAAACTGTGGGCATGGCTTATTTTGAAGTAAATGCTGCTCGAAGCTGTTACTTTTATCATAATAGTTGGTTTGATTGCATCCTGTGCATCTCACTTGCAACTTTAGGGATGAAAATTCTGGTAGGGTTTTTGTCTGCAGGGAGCACGTAAATTGTTTAGTGAGTCACGCCGCAAGTATCGTACTATGAATGTTATCCTAGACTCTGGGTAGGGCTTCCAGTGGATTCACTTCTGCTTGGCACTAATGCAGCTGTAGTTAGTTTGTTCATAACAGCCCATTTCGATTGTGGCTTGTGTATCTCTCTAAAATGTTTAGGGATGGAGACAGTTGGAGCTGAAGGTTTTCGATCTCAATTATCATTGAGAGGCTGCGACATGGGTTGGAATGGAAGCACTGTGATCGCAATGTGGTTCCTTCTGATAGAGTGAGTGTGGGAAATCTAGCACTTGATGTCCTGCCACAGATCATAGAAGAGTAATTGCTGTTTGTTTTGAGGAACAATGGGAGGTGTCATGCCGCTGTGATTTCACAATTCTGTTAAAGCATGTTTGTTGAAATGTTTGCTAAGCATGTTCTTTCATAATTCTGTTAGATCAATCTTTTCCACTAATTCTCGATGTTCTTTCGCAATTCTGTTAGATCAATCTTTTCCACTAATTCTCGTTAACAAATTTCAGCGACCCTCCAACAGAACAGTGATTTGGGCAAAAAAACATTTAAACTTATTTTGTGAACGGAGGAGCTGCAAGGATATGCGAATGTGAACTTTCATAATGCCTCTTGACTGAGTTCTTTACTTAGCATGCTCCCAATTGATTTTCAGGCCAGTAGGTGCATTGCATGGTTGATCCATTGCCCAAAGGTAGATTGGAACTTGGATGTTCCTGATCTCTATATTTTCATTATGTGTATGTGTTCTTGGAAAAAAAAAATTAGTTGGGCTAATAGTACATATTACCTGAAATACTTATGATATGAGTTTACTGATTACTTAAAGGAAGTTTCTACTGTAAGCTTAAGTGATTTGATTTCGTACACATAAATTGGATGGATAAATTATTACATAAAATCTTTTAGTAATTCCAGCATGCATATTTATTTTAGGAGAAAAAGATAGAAGACTTTTTATGCGAATGATCTGTTGTAAACGGATCCGATGTATTCCTTTTTCCTACAGATACTGCAGTACATGCATGCCGATGGATTGATGATCAATGATACAAAATGAGCAATGTGGAGAAACCGGATGGCAATTTTTTTTTCCATTGGTGATTTAATCTGAAACATTGAAGCAGAATGGCTCAGTGTACTGTTGTAGCTATGATTACTTGTGAAGAATGATTGTGTTATTTCAGGTTATGTTGTGGAGGGCACTCTGGCAAAGACCGGATCAACGAGCCAAGAGAAGTGATCCTAACTAACGGACTCACTGCTCCTCTTCATATGCAGGTCCACTATATCTCCTTTTCTGCTCATGCTGATTTCCCTCAGACAAGCATCTTTTTGGATGAACTTCGGCCACCCAACATTATTCTTGTACATGGAGAAGCAAATGAGATGTCAAGGCTGAAACAGAAACTTATTTCTCAGTTTGATGGAACAAATACAAAAATTGTTTCTCCCAAGAATTGCCAATCAATAGAGATGTATTTCAGCTCAGAGAAAATGGCCAAAACTATTGGCAGATTGGCAGAGGAGGTACCAGAAGTTGGAGAGTCTGTTAGTGGCTTACTTGTGAAGAAGGGTTTCACATATCAGATTATGGCTCATGAGGATCTCCGAGTGTACACAGTTATCTACCGCTAACATTACTCAACGCATTGCTGTCCCATATTCTGGTTCTTTTGAAGTCATAAGGTACAGACTGAAGCAAATATATGAGAGTGTGGAGCCACCAACGGAAGAATCTGATGTTCCAGCATTGATTGTGCATGAAAGAGTGACAGTTTGCTAAGATTCAAAAAGCTATGTTACACTGCAGTGGTCATCTGATTGCACTGATTCTCTGCTGTTTGCATTCTAGATAGCCCACTAGGCTTTAGTTTATACATATCGATTGTTCGGTATCTGAAAGTTACAATGGATGGCAAAGAGGTATATTGATGTATTTTCAGTAATGTTGTACCGCATATTTACACATTGATACGTAATCTACAATTCTTTTTTCTGTCTTTGGTGCAGTTTGAGAATATTGCATTCTTCTACACTGTTATGCTTGTTTACTCTGCATCATTGACTGCAGCAGTTGCTGTCTATGATTTGAGGGACCACCTTCACTTGTTTCTCCATGCCTCTATGGATGAACACAAGATATTTTATGATTGATTTCGATGAAACTCACATATAATCTCACCATGACATGTGCTATAGCGTGAAAATATTGTGGCTCCTGTTGCAACGCACAGGCACGTAACTAGTTTAGTTATAAAACACATAAAATTAGAAAAAGAGATAATAATTATATTAGTAGAAGAAAAACCAACTTATACCTAAATTCGTTTTCGAATTGTATATATGTATTGGTTCAATTCGTATATATTTTAATCAAATGTGAAAATTGTGCGTTAATGTAGTCAGTCTAATTAAAATCAGAATATATTTACTTTGCTTGCGTGTTGTGCCATATCTGCTGTCTGCTTGATGCGATGATCTTAAACTACACGGTGCTTCTTAATTTATTATCATAGTAAGTTTGATTTTTTTTATTTTTATTATGAATTTAAGCTATTGACTAATTGTATTTTATATAGACTCTTTATTTAGGTATTTGATTTTTCTAATAATTTGTTTTTTTCTAAGATTATATTTGGTATGGATTTTTCTTTTTTCTATTTCAACCTAATTTCAATTATTATTAATTTTATTTTATTTGGAATTTTTATTTTGCTTCCCAAAATGTATGGAAATCGAACTGCTAATTTTCTATAATTTTTTAATTCTAAAATTAGCTATTTATTAATCATATTTGATGTAGATTCTTTGATTTAATCTAGACTGTTAGATATTCATAATAATAAGTGGTTTAGATTCTTTTTTATTAATGTGATAGTTTTGTGACGTTAAGAACGAACATGGTAGTTCCTTTTAATATTTAAATAATAATATAATATATGTCCCTCACTGTTGCATTGCTGTATGAATCAACAATGCATCCATGCCATGGTTCTGGCTATCCAATAACATACTTCTCGTATTGTTAAATCATCGTTTTTTTCTTTCCTTATCACCAGGTATCCTCAAGTTATCTGTATGGTTCATTCTATTATCGCTAGTACTAGTAGGAGTATAAGATTTGACTTCACTCGTTGAAATGGACAAATGGTGATGTGGTGCGTTGCGTCGTGCGAAGCGCTCGGGCAGGGACACACACGACCACACGCAGCTAGGGCTGTATAAAAAAAAAACTTGAAGCCTATGAGCAATTTGAGTTCCACTCGTTATAGACTCTATCTTAAAACGAGCCAGATCAAGACTCCAGAGCCTCACGAGTTAAAACCTGATAAGGCTCGATAAAGATCTAGTTAATAAATATTACAATTTTTATTTAAATATATCATCATATCAAGTCTATATAACTTTAATTTTTCTTATATATCTCTAAAATCAAGTAAATGTTGTAAGGATCGGAAGAGAAAGACCATCCTCGAACCCATCTAAATAATCACATTACAATAAACAACCAAAACGACAAAACATACTCAAAATTTCTCCTATTATCGAGCTTAAACAAGTTAAACTCAAGCCGAGCTCAAATCTGTCCCTCAGCTCCATCGGCTCATTTAAGCTCGACTGGATCTTTTTATCATGCTCGAGCCTAACAAACAAGCTCACTGAGCTCGGCTTGTTTGACAGTCCTGTACGCAGCGCGGCAGGATACATTGGCGACGCATGCAACCCCCGTGGCACGCAGGCTTGGTCGCGGGGACCGGGCCACGCAGTCACTGTTTAATATCTCGCTCTCCCATGCAGCTGCTTAATCTGCCGGTCAAATCCCCGGTCAAACCTAACGCTTTGTTTCTCTCTCCTCATCGCTTTCTGATCCTGATTCTGCAGCAGAAAACGTTAATCGAGCAAAGGCCAGGGTCAGGTGCGCCTTTGTTTTAGCAGGGAAGGGATCTGCAGCCGATTGGCGATGCGACTGTGCGAGTGTGACCTGCACGCACTGCACGGCACAGGTTAGTTGCAGCGCAGCGATGGCGTGATGTGACCGTGCCACTGCATACATACATACCTGCCTGCGTGCGTGCGTGCGTGCCTCGCTCCATCGCGCCCCCGCTGCCTTCGTCGCCCGATGCTTGCTTTCTCCCAGTTATTCACGGGCACTCCGTGCTCTTCTTTATTCTGCATTTCCCTTCTCCATCTATCTGCACATGCACTGTTTCTGTCTCTTCTTCTTCTCTCTCCCTGTTTTTTAAAAGCTTCCGTGTTTGCCCATGGAGATCGTATCTCAATTCCGAGAAAGGCCAACACAGGAATCATGCAGTTCTTCAGTTGTCCTATATCAATTACAGTGTGCTGAGCTAGTAGTGAGCTGTGTACTGGTTCCTAATTTATTTTTTGGCCGCCTGAATCGTGCAAAAAAGGCACATTTGTTTAAAAATATCAAAGATTCATTCAAAAAGAGCACGACGTGATGATATCTCGTCTCAGGTTCTGAAAGTGCTAACCGGTGGGCATCTGACATCGTGTTGTGAGAGTGTTAAGTGTATTCACAGCTCTTATTTTAGCTACTGCATTTCCTTTCTCTTCACCTCCTCGAGGTTTGAAATAGCATAAACCATCAAGCACAGATCATATCCCCTGATCCTTTCTCCGTTCTTTCCTTCGTCTCAATTTACATCACACACTTTATTCCCTGTGCACGTACACACCAGCGCCTTTGAATGGTTTGTATTCTGCTGCACAACACAAAGCAATATTTTTTTTGAGAGAGATAATGACAAATGTGGACAAATTGAATTTCAGAGAAGCAGGATGTGTGGATGTGAACACATGCGATTTTCAATCCGTACCATTGGCAAGGAATACTACGAAGATATCTGCACAACTACAGTCATTTGGCCAGATGAATCTTTTGCCATGAGCATTTCAGTGCAGCATGGATCTTAACCCTCTTGCGTAGTGGAATTTGCTTTTTTGCTACTGAGGAAGTGGTAATGGCTCATTTGCCACCTTATTCCATATGTATAGACTTACCATCTTCAGTAAAAATTGTTACTTTTTTAAGTAACAACTAAGTAATTATCTTCTTGCGTAAAGACTCAACTGTGAATCGGTTGATCAGATTGACTTCTGATTGTCTGGCCTAGAAGAACCTGCAAAACAACCACAGGAGCTGCAGTCAGGTAAGGGTGGGAAGCCAATGTCGGATGCGTAGGGGCGGGAACGAGGTCTCCAGGAGCAAGGGGACGGAGGGCAGTGATGGTCGGGGCGCTGCGGCGCTCCGGCGAACCACATCAGGGGGCATCGGAGGCGTTTCTCGCGCCGGACGGTGTTCGAAATAAGAGAAAATCTACGATTTGCCATCGAATAACTACTGATTCTATAATTCGTCATCGAATAAATTCTGTTTACTTCTATACCATCAAATAAATATTTCAGTTCCTCATCGGCTTCCGATACTGCCATCCGTTATACTGTTCATGAACAGTACCGAGAATAAAAAAAGTCAATTTTTTTTCAATTTTTGTGCACGCTCTATAATTCATAATCAACCCATTTTAACTGTATTCACCTAAAAATACTGTGTAAAATTCAAACTAAAAATTCTCAAAATAAACTACTTTTGTAATACTGTGCATTACAAAGAACTAATTTTTTTTCACCGCGGGAGATAATTTTAGAAATTATTACATCACATTAGAGGAATATTAGTAAATTTTCTCAGATTTTTTGTAAATTTTTATGAGGCTTAAAAATTGCAAGAAGTTACAAAAGTAGTACATTTTGAAGAATTTTAGTTTGAATTGTATACAGTATTTTTAGGTGAATATAGTTAAAACGGGTTGATTATGAATTATAGAGCGTGCACAAAAATCGACATATTTTTTGTGACTTTTTTTATTCTCGGGGGTACTGTTCATACTGTTTATGAACAGTACAGCGGAGGGTAGTATCGGAAGCAGATAGCATATAAGAATTGAAATATTTATTCGATGGTATAGAAGTAAACAGAATTTATTCGATAACGGATTATAGAATCAGTAGTTATTCGATGGTAAATCGTAAATTTGCCCTTGAAATAACGACCGGGGTGTTCGTTATTTCAAATACCGACCAACTCAAGCCCAAGATTTCTATTTTTAGTTTCCCCCACTACAGTCATGTTTGATCTTGAAATTTTGTACGATGATTCTCCATTGTATTACCCACCTCTGTGGTTTTTCTCGGATTTTACTGTCACGATTCGATTGAGAAACGAAGGGAAAAATGAGGCCAGGGGTGGCAGATGAGGACTACTCTCTTCCCCGTTCCTCTGCATACACCCAACGAGACAAGAAAGCTAGGCGCCGGTGATCGCCGGCGCCGGCAGGCTCTACGGATAGAAGAGACAAGAGACACCTAGAGCAGTAGAGCTGCTGCTGTTGCTGTCTTGCTGATGCCGCTGGCCTTCACTGATTCTCTGAGAGAAGCAGTCCAGAACAGCGACGGAGTTGGACCGGGTCTGTAGCAACCGATCGAGGTTTCAGATTCAGCTAGTTGCTCGTCAGGATATGAAGAAGCTACGTTATGCCCAGCCAGTGTCCATTCCAAAGGACAAATGCTTGGTTTTTTTTGGGTCAACGGAGGTGTCTCGTCTCGATTACAAGGAAGGCCCAACCCCAAGAGTACAGAGAGTTGCAAAGAAAATCAGACGTCAGGTAAGTTCAGAGCTATTCTTCAGTTGTGATGGCAAGTAGCATGCTCTATGCATTGCTCGAAGGAGAACAACCCGTTTGAAAAAAAGAGAATGGAGGACCAGGGAGTTTGGTTTTGTTTGATGAAAGTAGGCAATCTAGGTGAAGCTTGATTTTTGTTGTGACAATCTTCAGCTTGGCCACGGAGAGATCGATGAATATGTTGATCCTATTGAAGGATACTGGGCGATGAATATGCTCAGTGCTCGTCTGTACGAATCCATAAAAACCACGAGGAAATCTGATTAGCAGCTGCAATTGTCATGCCACTTAGGGCAAGTTCCACGTAGGGCATGTCTAGCGGTCTCATGCACGGAGACATAGTATTTTAGGTAATATGGAGGAGGGAAATGGGGTGGGAGAAAGAAGTCATCGTCTTGTAAAATATTTTCTCAAAAGCTAAAATCTAAAAATACAAGAACGAGACTACTCTCGTACCATTATACGAGTTATCGTTGCAATATAACTCATAACATGCATTTGATCCATGCAAAAATTAAGACATTGTCTAATTACTAAGAAACAACTAAAAAGTGATTTGTAGAAGTTGTTTGTTAAGTTGTCACAAAAATTACGTGGCAATACGTAAGTCACTATTGTACTTGCCTTTAGCAAATAGCCAATGGAGTTAGGATGGCCTGTAGCAAACCGAGGATCTAACAGGTTGCATTTGAAACAAGCTGGTCGTTGCCAGTACCAAGGCCTTATTGGATCTGATCTGTGAGTCTATTCCAAAGGTCCGTTTCTGATGAGCTGCGAGCGTCTTCACATTTTTTTTGAGAGGGTGAGCGTCTTCACATTTATGTTGCGCTTAAATAACAAGCTCACATGCCGGCCCTTTTGGTTCACTATGATATCTTCGGTCCGTACGACTCTTCTCTTGATGCCATTAGCCCATTACCCAATGTGAAACGGTTCCTTAACTAAAATCTCTACTATATAAAATATAAGTTAATTCATATGTTATATCTTCCTCTACTCTCCTATCTAATAAAAACTCTTAAATTTGTATAATTTATATAAAATATAAGTTAATTCATATGTTATATCTTCCTCTACTCTCCTATCTAATAAAAACTCTTAAATTTGTATAATTTATTCATTTTTACCATCCATCTTTATCCTCTAGCCTCGTCGTCTCGTTATAGGCTATAAATACGTGACTCGCTTTACTAATGAAAAATAAATAAAGAAATTATGAGAGAAATTAGCAGATAATCTCCTTCTCACTTTTCCGATCCTATTTGAAATCAAATTACGATATTGCTCCCGACGTATTCGTTCGACAGTGCTCCTATAACATATCCACATCTACCATGAGTTTGTACTTAATGACTACTACGAGTGCTAGTACCGGTGTTGGACTGCTAGCTGTAACTTTGGATCGGCACATTTGATCTAAAAGGGATAAATTCATGACATAGCATCGAATAACTGGCTAATCTTTAATATGTCATCTATTGTGAGATAACATATGGAACCTGAACCCACGTATCATCGACACAACGATGACATATAAGAACATGACAAGTTATTCATCGGTAAATCGTGAAATCTCTCTAGAAGTAATGTGTTTGGTGTCTCATATGCATGCAGAGGACTGTTAAAAAAGCTCGAAGCTCGCGAGCTACTTGAGTTCGACTCCTTTTACACTCAATCCGAGTTCGACTCGATCTCAAAACAACCCAAACTCGAGCCTGGACTAAAACTCACAACCTCAAGCTAGATAATACTGAGTTAATGAGTACTACGATTTTTATTTGATTTTGTCATTCGCCAAATTTATACTATCTTAACTTTTTTTTTTTTATGTATCTTCAAAGCTAAAAGCCTATAGAGGCGCTGCAAGTACTAAAAGAGAGATTATCTTCAAGACTACTTATTAGCATAATGTTTGTTATCTCTATATTAAAATTACTCTTATTTCTCAAGGTTTTTTCTATTATTGGGCTAGACGAGCCGAATTTAAGTCTACTCACGTTAACTCGAGTTGAGATCGAGCTCCTCCGAAACGGCAAATTTGGGATTTTAGACAACAGACACCGCCGTATTTGATAAAATAGACAACATGTTGACGTATTTATAAATTTAGCATCCGTATTCGGAACCTCAAACACCGAAAATTGACTTTCGATAACTCAGAATCCGAAAACAGCCCGGTCCCACAATTTTCGGCAACTCAGTTACCGAATACGGCACTGTTCACCGTATTCGGCAACTCAGTTGCTGAAAACACTGTAAACAGTGCCGTATTCGGCAACTGAGTTACCGAATACGGCCTCTGCATGCATGCGCGCGCCCGGAAGCTACAGTAAAAAGCTAGCAAGCAAAAGTGTATAAAAGTGCATGTTTTTTATTTAATTCACGATTTTTTTTGAAAATACAAAAATAGTCCAAAAATTCTAAATGTTTTCATGATCAAACTAGAGATCACCAGCAACCCATTTTAATTAGTTTGGTCCAAAAAGCCTGAGCCAATATTTAATTAGAATTCTCCAAATAAGTCAACTTTTATAAATTCTAGCAATATTTAATGCCTCAAATAATTTCTAAAAATCTAGAAAAATTCACTAATATTGTTATAATGTGATATACTAATTTATAAAAATATTTCCATCCCTATGTTATTTGGTGAAAAAGTGAGTTCCTTTGTAATGCTTCGTTTATATGCATTTTTATCATTTCATGTGATATTCTCTTTTTAATTCAATTTGAATAAAAATAATGCAACAAAAAAATGCATATAAATAGAGCATTACAAAAGCTTTAATATTAATCTGAGAACCAAAGTTTTGTGCATGTTTGAATTTTTTATTCAAATTGAATTAAAAAGATAATTTGGCATGAAATGATAAAAAATATATATAAATGGAGCATTACAAAGGCTTAATATTAATATGAGAACCAAAATTTTGTGCATGTTGCATTATTTTTATTCAAATTGAATTAAAAAGAGAATATCACATGAAATGATAAAAATGCATATAAACGAAGTATTACAAAGGAACTCATTTTTTTCACCAAATAACATAGGGATGGAAATATTTTTATAAATTAGTATATCACATTATAACAATATTAGTGAATTTTTCTAGATTTTTAGAAATTATTTGAGGCATTAAATATTGCTAGAATTTATAAAAGTTGACTTATTTGGAGAATTCTAATTAAATATTGGCTCAGGCTTTTTGGACCAAACTAATTAAAATGGGTTGCTGGTGATCTCTAGTTTGATCATGAAAACATTTAGAATTTTTGGACTATTTTTGTATTTTCAAAAAAAATCATGAATTAAATAAAGGGAAAACTGCAAAAACCCCCCCAAAAGTCACTTGGATTTTGACTTTCCCCCCAAAAAGTTGTTTTGTTGCAAAAAGCCCCCCAAAAGTTTGACTTTGTTGCAAAAAACCCCCTAAAAATTCAAAAAAATAAAAAAATCATTAAAAAATTCTAAAAAAAAACTAGAGACAATTATAAGACCTTCTGTGAAATTTGTTTTCAAAAATAATATCCTTTGCATCATATTTCATGGAGAGGAAGTTTGGAAAAAAAAGAAAAATATGCAGCTCATTTATTAACTCATGTTATTTTAAATTTGTCATGTCTACCATTATTTTTCCTACACAAATAATTATTTAAGTAAACTAATAAAAGTGGTTTCACTAATTTTGGGGGTGTTATGGATTAGTTATGAATTAATCTATCTGCAACCCATCTACTGAATCCTGCACGTCACAATAACTATTTCAAGATTTCATGTATTTTTACAAGATAGAGGATCATGTAAGAAGACTAAAAAATTTTGTTTCATGATTTTTGGATTAGTAAATAATTAACTATGCATTTAACTCGAATTAATAAATGAGTTGCACGTTTTTCTTTTTTTTCAAACTTACTCTCTATGAAATATGATGCAAAGGATATTATTTTTGAAAACAAATTTCACAAAAGGTCTTATAATTGTCTCTAGTTTTTTTTAGAATTTTTTGTGATTTGTTTTAATTTTTTTTGAATTTTTAGGGGTGTTTTTGCAACAAAATCAAACCTTTGGAGGGATTTTTTTTGCAACAAAACAACTTTTGGGGGGGAAAGTCAAAATCCAAGTGACTTTTGGGGGGGGGTTTTTTGCATTTATCCCTTAAATAAAAAACATGCACTTTTATACACTTTTGCTTGCTAGCTTTTTTACTGTAGCTTCCGGCGCCGGCGCATGCATGCAGAGGCCGTATTCGGTAACTCAGTTGCCGAATACGGCACTGTTTACAGTGTTTTCAGCAACTGAGTTGCCGAATACGGTGAACAGTGCCGTATTCGGTAACTGAGTTACCGAAAATTGTGGGATCGGGCTGTTTTCGGATTCTGAGTTACCGAAAGTCAATTTTCGGCGTTTGAGGTTCCGAATACGGATGCTAAATTTGTAAATATGTCAACATGTTGTCTATTTTATCAAATACGGCGGTGTCTGTTGTCTAAAATCCCAAATTTGCCCCTCCGAAACTCGATCGCTATCGTAGACTCGACTCGATCTTTTATCGAGCTCGAGCCAGACAAGCAAGCTCGACCTCGCCTGGTTCACAGCCCTACGCACGCACGTTCCGTTTC
This sequence comes from Phragmites australis, assembly GCF_958298935.1. NCBI lineage: Eukaryota > Viridiplantae > Streptophyta > Magnoliopsida > Poales > Poaceae > Phragmites > Phragmites australis. The sequence goes on from NC_084936.1 coordinate 1,159,472, forward strand.
ATTTCATTGGGCCCGCCCAGTAAAGTTGCTTAGTACGTAGTGGTTCCATTGGGCTCTCTCTCAAGTTTGCAACTATCTGGGATTACTAGGAGTTTTTTTATTTTTATATTTTTAACTTAAAATATTAAATAAATAGACTCTGTAGAAAGATTTAAAAAATAAACACCTACCGCCGCGGTTAGCCAGTCGGATGAACAGTATTTGTAGAAATTACTGTTCACGATTCTCAGTTTCGTCTGCCATATGCTCTATTCAAAATATTTATCTTCTGTTGCTCAAAAACTTCTATAATTTTTTGTATGTGTTTCATAATTCATGTGCAACCCATTTTAATTAGATTCATCCAAAAATCCCATGTAGAATTTAAATTAAAATTCTTCAAAAAAACTACTTTTATAAATTCTAACAATTGTTAGTGTCTCAAATAAAATTTCAAAATTCTGAAAAAATTCATTAATATTCTTTTTATATGATGGAATAATTTCTAAAATTATTTTCATCCATAGTTTATATGGTGAAAACAATATCACATGAATTTTTTTAAAAGTATTTCCATCCTATAAATAAAAAATATTTCCATCCTATACATAAAAACTATTTACAATTGATATGTTTCCAATGGATAAATTTTGTATATGTTTGAATTTTCTTTGAATTCAAATTTAATTAAAAGATTAATATCACATGAAATGATAAAAATACATATAAATAGAGTATTATAAATGAACTCACTTTTTCATCATATAAACTATGGCTGAAAATAATTTTAAAAATTAGTCCATCATATAAGAAGAATATTAGTTATTTTTTTCAGATTTTAAAAATTTATTTGAGACCCTAACAATTGTTAGAATTTATAAAAGTAGTCTTATTTTTGGAGAATTTTAGTTTGAATTCTACGCATATTTTTTGGATGAATCCAATTAAAATGGGTTGCATATGGATTATGAAAACACATATAAAAATTTATAGAATTTTTAGAGAAATAGAAGACTACTATTTTGAATAAAGCATGTGGGAGATGAAATAAGAGTCATGAACAGTATTTTCGACGACTATTGTTCGCATCCTCATAGGGCGGCAATGATGAGATGGTGCTAGACATCTATTTTTATAAATCTTTCTAACAGGAATCTATTTATTTAATATGTTAAGTTAGAAAATATAAAAATAAAAAAACTCCATTACTAGATCTGATCTGCCAGTCTCAAGGCCCGTTCTTCACATAGGCCAATTTACGTAAGTTCATAGGTTCGCCCCATTTGATTCCTACGGTATATTCAGCTTATCTCGTACCCATGTCACTAGACCCAATCCGAAAGGATTGCTAGTATTGAGAGATAATTCCTTGTTCATTCCCCTAAAAAAAGAAAAAAAGTAGTGATATTTCACATGTTTTGTTCGAAGGCTTGGCTACGTACATCCACGAATTTAGAAGCTGAGATATGTTGAATCTTGTTCCATTATTAAATAATGTTTTGTTCCAAGGCTAATCTTATTCCTACATAATTACGTCGCGAGTATATCATTAGGAAATCATCTCAGCCTATCACGTATTACCAAACATAAACATGAGCATTCCTTGTTGGCAGATTAACGCCGTGGCCTCAGCGAGAGAAGATGATCCATTTCCATTTGTTCGAGTAAACGAGCACGTGTTGATGAACATTTCGGCAATTTGAACAACCACCGGTCAGTGTCGATGCACGCGCGTATCAATACTCGTAATTGTATATACTACGCTAGGGTGATCAGAATTCAGAACTGCCCGCTGGCCTCGAAGCTCTGGCCGAACGCCCACGCCGGCGGCACGACGTCGTCCAGCACCAAGGCGCGGCCGTCGCTGGCGACGACGCGGAACGAGAGCCCCTGCCCGACGTGCCGTTTGTCTCCGTTCCAGATCTGTCCCCAGTTGCGCGACATGTCCGCCCACTGCCCGTCCTGGGACCCCTTCACGGCCATTGCCTTCACGTCCCCCGCGCCGGCGACGTTGAAGACGAGCACGCCGACCCACCACTGGTTCCCCTTCATCTCGAACCGGATGCCGCCGCGCTTGGCGCATGGCACGCGGCGGTAGGTCACGGGGATGATGCCGGCGCGGAAGTCGGTGACGAGGCGGAGGAACATGGGCTTGGACAGGTCGAAGTGCCGCAGCGGCGGGTTGCACCAGTTCTCGTTCGGCTTGGAGTAGTTTGCCGGGCACAGGTTCGTCGCCGTCACCCTCACCGTCGCGCCGCCGGGCGCGCAGTACGTGCTGTCGTGGCACAGCAGCTCGTAGCACCCGCCGCAGGACCAGCCCTCGTTGAAGAGCGCCACGCTCAGCGCCGTCGTCTCCAGCCCGTACCCTTGCTGGAACAGGTCACCGTACCCGCACGCGCCCTCTGCATGGCATGCACGTCACGTCGGCGTGCGACGTGCCAAAAGGTTAGCGACGTGTACGTGAACAGACAACAAGCATGCAAGAATGAGATGGTTAGTTCTTACGCATGGTCTCGCCTCCGGTCTCGTCGCCGTAGAACGTGGCGTGCGCGTCCTCCCAGCCGTCGCCGCCGGCCGCGGCCGACAGGATCGGCACCAGCAGCGCCATCGCTACTGCGACGGCGGCTGCGGCAACTTGAGACGACGACGCGCTCGTGTCCATATCACGCACTGTCCAAGCTTGCGACGACTGATGATGTGTGTAACGTACTACGTGCCTGTGCGTTCGGTTTGGTGACCCAGCTATATATACACCTGCCAGCGGCGGACGTTTTTGACCTTTTCCATATTGACCACTGCAAGTATATATATTTCGAAACCATGCTAGTACCTGGCCATCTCTTGTAACGTTGTAAACCATGCATGCTAGCATTTCGGAACATACGTATCGTAATCGCCTGTGAGATTTAGCATTATAAATTAAACGAGATTTCGAAAATAATATGAAGATTGTTGGAGATATTGTGAGATTGATCGGCACAATCTCTGCATCATTATTCACCTTCCATATCGTACATGCATGCCGGTCATGACAGATTGTGTTTTTTTTAGTGTGTCGTGACAGATACTCATGCGTAACGTTAACAGGGTTGGCAGTTGGCACGCCAGCTGGAGGATATTGATCGTATATAGGATGATGCATGCGTTCCACCAAGTGTTTGCCTATATATGGTGATGTTTGTGGGGATTTCGGCCTGTCCCGTACTACTTTATTCCTGAAGATATTATACATTGAATTCAAATCCAAACGGTGAAAAAACTTATCTTTAGTCGTCCAGACATTGATTAATTAAATTCGACCAGATTTTGTTTCATAAGCAAAAAAAGATCTAACTCCACCGGATCTCCAGTGTGGCCAGAATTCACTGGTAACAACTAACAACATGTGGTTTTCTACAATTCGTCCAAATATATCAGCAAAAGCATGATGAGAAAGTATCTCACACACAAGCATATCTTGGTGAATATATGCACAAAATCAATCTCATCACTCTGATTAAATTTCGGTGGCACATAAGTCGGAGGTGGGATCGAGTTCCCCTTGTTTCGCGGATTCGAAACATACCGTGTGTGTTTAAATTGTTATATTGCATAACTATATTTCGCAGGCATGCCAGTTTACTGTCGTATATGAAAGGAACAAAAGACAAAATGTAATTGAAACACGTAACTTTATTCATTCATTATCGAAATCATAAAGTACAATTTTATTTATTACAATTTGTTCACACATACGTACAAACGCACACGCTATCTAATTATTCTGCTTCTGGCGACTGTTCGTCCTGGTTCCCGTGGCCTTGTGAGGCCCCCGGTTAATTACACTCGTCTCAGGCTACCTCCGATTAAGCTAATGGCTGGTTGTACTCAGGTCATCTCTGAATCTCCGAGTCTGCAAGACTGTAGTCACACGTAACAAAGACAAAACAAAGTAAGCGTTAGATATAAATAAAACAGAAAAAAGGGACAAGCAATCTAGCGTGAGCTTTATGGACTGTTTATATATCCTGCACCATCGGCTAAATAGCCTCAGAATATAGAAAAGTGGAGGGAGAGAGAGCCTAGTGACACGTCTGTTTACCAACTACAACCTAACGAGAGCTCGGCAAAACTGCGCTATGTCTATAGACTCCTATCTACCACCTCTGACCCATAGGCAACGGACAACCCCTCTTAGGCCTCCACGGGGTCATTGGCCAAACCACCAACAGCCAGGAGAACCGAAGTAGCAAGTTATCAGGCCTCAGATTAGCATCAGATTTGATCACAACTTATAACAGCAAGGGCCACAAAAAGCATCAGTGCTGAATAGAGTATAGAGCATCACGCCACAAGATATATCACAGAACGGGGCCATCCAAAAAACAGACCCAAGATTGGTAAATCAATGGGTAGCAGCAGAGAAACATGCAATCAATAGAGGGGACCCAACATAGCCTCAAGCCACCACGCCACAGAGAGGCAAATACTACTGCCCTCTGCTTACCATACCAAAAGAACATGTTGTTGATGGCAGGACCCCACAGAGAAGCATATAGGCCGACTGACAAAAGGGTGGCCTAGGCATGAGCATGTTAACCCAACAAAAGGGCTACCAGCTACACAAGTGCGTCGACCAAATAGAGAAGCACCACAACGGCAATGACACGAAGGCCGACCGGTTTCAACCACAAACTAACAGTCGGTTCACAGATTGAGAACACAACCGTCCCAAACTCACAGCAAAACAGCCGACCACCACCTCAAAGCAAAATAGCTAGCCACCCGAATCACGGTCACGGCACCAGCCTAGCCAAATCACAGAAACACAAGAACAACTGGCCGGAATCACAAAAGAATCAAGAACAGCCGGCACCGAGCGCCACCATAGCGACGAAGGCCAAAAACATGCACGTCAGAGCTTGTAATATCCTCACGACAACGAGAGACACGCACGCCGGAGCCCATCAGCTCCTCACAGCGGCGAGACACACTCACGCTGGACCACCTGTTCATCACACGGAGGCACGAAGAAGCTGGCCAACCCAATCCACAGCGAGCACGAACACGGGCACGGAGGCACCGACCGGATTTCATTGTGAAGCAAAAGGGCCATTGTTCAGAACATCGCACATTGTTCAAAAAATAAAACACGGGCATTTGCATATTACAAATGTTAAGAACATCATACATTGTTTAGAACACATAAACCTAGCTAGCTATACATCATTATTGGTCGATCGACGCTGTATTCTAAAAGGATGAAATGAGTTGCTGCCAAACCGCCAGCTATGGTTCAGCAAAAAATGGACGTTCAAGTCTGTCTTGCAATTAACAAAAATGTCTCCATTCTGACCAATAACAATGGAGAAATTTTCATCTGGTGGAATTGAATGGAGAACGCGGTTGACGGCATACATATGGTCGACGGAGGGGGACTTCATCATAGTGAAGAAGACAAACTCCACCGGACCGAAGTTGATGCCAAGCATCTACGTCGTCAAAGCTGCCGTAGAGATAACCCCATCCTACCAACTTCTGATTGCCGTGAATTACGCCATTGCAGATCCACGACAGAAACAAGGCTATGCTATCAGTTGCATAGATCAAAGCAATAAAACCTCGGTGTAGTGAAAGGAACGCCATGATACTCATCTCGGTGTAGTGAAAGAGAATTCAGCCCTCGGCGAGATCTAGATTCTCCGACGCGAATAGCGATGCGGTTGAATGCTTGTATATGATGAGTGAGTAAGAAGAACACCTCTCGTCACTTTATATTGAGGAGAGACAAGGGGTTGTGTGTGTATGAAGCTTAAAGAGCCTTGTGAGATGAATGGTTTGTGTGTGTTGGAAGCTAAAAGAGTATGAGGAGACGGACGGTCAAATTTGGAAATGTTCGTGGATCTTTAAATACAGATGAATGTTTATAAAATTAGTCTGTGTCTACCGACTAGACACAGACGGATCTTACAAGAAACTGTCTATGATAATATCTCAGACGGATTTTTTCTTTTAAAAGGAATCTATGTCTTTATGATAGAGACTGGTATATTTATAAAAACCTTTTACGAGTTCGTTCATATCTAGACACCTGTTTTTATAGATATATTTATCTTTAACAACCGTATAAAGATATTTAATTTATAATGGCTTATAAAAAACCATATGTGACATCGCTTTCTTTTAATGATTTTGTGATAGTCTCGCCTCCACCGGCCACCATGGCGGACGCCGGTGGCTGAGGTGATGCGCACGCCATGTTCTACGGCTAGGATACTAGAGCCAAAACCATGCCTTAGTAGTCGCATATACATATACATATGCATCTAAATTCTCCCTAAATTATCTCTTTTCTATGCACGTACGTACTGACTGATGTGTCGATGTATGAAATATTTTTGGTATACATAGGGTATAAGACTCTGTTCTACAAAAGATCTTCTCCCCTGTGATAATACGTATTTACTTAACGTGAATAAAATCTCACTAGAGTTTTTTAAATAGTGTTTTATGAAATTTGCAGGGTGCGGATATGACAACCTGTTCAAGTAGGAGCACGGGCTACAGACGACGGCGCTGAGCTCGGCGCTGTTCGACGACGGCTGGTCGTGCGGCGCGTGCTACCTGCTGCAGTGCCACGACAGCCCATACTGCAAGACCGGCGGCGCGGGGGTGACCAACTCATGCCCAGCCAACTACTCCAAGCCGAATGACAACTGGAGCAACGAGCAACCCGCCGCTGCGGCACTTGGACCTGTCCACTCCAAGAGCATGTTCATGGACCTCGTCACCGACTTCCATGTCGGCATCATCCCAGTGCACTACCGCCGCGTGCCATGCGTCAAGAAAGGAGGCGTCCAGTTCCAGATGAAGGGGAACCAGCAGTGGGTGGCCGTGCTCGTCTTGAACGTCGCCGGCGCCGGGGACGTGATGGCAATGGCATTCAAGGGCTCCCAGGACGGGCAGTGGGTGGACATGACGCGGAACAGGGGGCAGATCTGGAACGGCGACCTCAGGCTCGTCGGGCAGGTCCTGTCGTTCCGGGTTACCGTCAGCGATGGCCGCTCCATCGTCTTCGACGACGTCGTGACGCCGACGTGGACGGTCGGCCAGAGCTTCGAGGGCAAACAGCAGTTCTGATCCATGCTCGATCATCAACTTTCACAAACTAATGTCACAACGTGAATGCTAAACAGTTGTTAGCTATTTATTTTTGTGTTTGCGGTCGATTTTCCGTCTGTCCGACGCCGTTTGACGATTCGTGGCGCAGACATCCCCTGTGCGTGCTCGCTATACGTTGTGGGCTGATTCTTTCTTTTCTTTCTGTTCCATGTGTGGGCTTTCATGTTTTTGTTTACGGTCTGGTTGTGAGAGACAGCCGAGTTACTGCTTCTGTTTGTGGATATGAGAGTGCGATAAGAGGATTCTAAAAATTCATCAAAAACCGGTTGAATATCATAAAAACCAGTCAATTCAGTCCCCATCGGTTTTCGAATTTGAATTAAAAAATTTAAAAAATCGTCACGCTGGGGTGGTGATTTCATGCGCTATGAACGGGAGAGAGATGGGCTGGTGATTTTACGCTGTTTGTTGGGGCTTCTGTTTTAGGTACTGTTTATTTGTTAACCTTAATTCTGTTTCCGCCTCAATCTCTGTTAGTATTTTTGTTGTATTTGAATTTTTTTTATATTTCAGATGGTTTTTTTTTCTGTTTTTAATTTTTTTTGTTTGTTGTAGTTCCTATTCACCTAATGAATAAGAAATTCAAACCTATTATGATCACTGTTCATTAGGCACCAATTAAGTGTCCCATATTTCTTCAACAAGTTCGTTAGATCGGTGGTTCACAAATCATCAACAAATAGATTTTGAAAAAACTTATTATAATATGTTGGGTTGGATTGGGGATGGTCCACAATTATTAAGACATAAGTTAACCTTCTTCTTTCGAGTTTTTTTTTTACATTTTCTAACTTTAAAAATTAAATAAATAGCTCCCAGATGAAAAAATTTACAGAAATAGATGCCTACCACCCTCTCAAAAAGTTTCAGCTATTTATTTAATTTTTTAAATTAGAAAATGTAAAAAAAAACTCTCTTCTTTCTAGGTCAAAACATTCTCATGGGCTTAGTCTGACGACAATAAAACACAGAAGCCCAATATCTAAAAACTCATTCTTAAGCCCATAAACACATCTGCTCAGAGGAAGGCCCATTAATTGTTTCGCAGACTGGGTATACACTAGGCTGGGCCTGAATTTCAGCTCTACTATGAGTATTGGGCTGTCGTAGTGAGCCCATTATCTCACAAGTCATCTAGCTTCTTTCATGGTTCCATTTTGGAAGAAGAACGGGTATGTTTTTTGGCCCATCCTTGTTCACTAGCTTTGCTTGCCGAAGTTAAACTAGACAAATCTTACTTAAAAAAAGAAAATCAATTTAGCTTTCTCTCAAAAAAAGTCTTACCATCTTGCTTAAATTCAAACTAAGCAAAAAAAAAATCAAGCATACTTGCATGTTCTCTAGCTTTGTTAGATAAAGGTGGGCAAAAAAACAAATATACCCTACATTTGATCTCACTCGTCTATATCAAACCCTAGTTTTCCTCACTCAATCACAAAACCAGATATCCTTCATCCGTGAAGAACTATACAATACCGTGCAAATGACACTCTTCGGTGGTTTTAGATGATGTGAAAGTAGGTCCCACATGTTAGCCTCTACCTTGTCTTCTTCCATCTCACTCTTTCTCTTCCTCCATTATCGATGAGCTCGCATGGCGAAGCTCTCCTCGCGATCGAGATCCATCTCTACTTGGCGTAGCAGCGCTCACCGCCCTCAGCTAGGCATCTGCACGTGTTCCTAGCTTTGGCTCAACCGGTAGGCCGTTAGGGGATGCCTTCTTCTTTCGCATGGTGCTCTGCGTGCTCGGTGGGGGAACACCTCCATGGCCAGGTGCAAATGTGCAATTGTGCAAAGGGGCATTTACTACGCCACCAAATCAAGCTCATCGCCGTCAAAATTGTTTCCGCATGCAACGAACCGGACCCAAGCGCCACCCCAAATCAAGCTCACGCGTAGCCAAATCAAGCTTTTCATTGCCCAACCTGGAGTATATTTGATAGTTAGTATTTGTAATACCATACTGTCATACGTATCAGAGAGGTATCTTGCCCATCAAATTTCTATACTCTATTAATACTGTCCATGAGACTCAATGTAACATCCACAATTCCACCAATTTTATTCCTCTTACATGATATCAGTTTAGCTTTCGGTCCTAGCTCTAAACCCATCGCTTCCACTGCGCCGCCCCTAGGGAGATCGATCTCTATGATCTCCATCGGGGTTGCGCAACTTGTAGCTATGTTTTCACGGCCGACCCCATTGATCTGCCATCGTCTTAAGTGTCATACTATTAAGAGAGGTTGATGTGCGTTTACTTGAGACATCTAAAGTGCCATAATTGCTCAAACTTGTATTTCATATAGAGTGGGAAAATTAGTTTTAGATAAAACAAAGAAAGACAACCTTTTAGTGTTTCTGAGTTGTGGCGGTCTGACCGTTGGAACAGCCGGTCTGACCGCTGTATAGAAAAGGCTATTCTGTTCAAGTTTCAAGTGTAATGGTCTCATCGAAGGGCCTTGCTGGTCTGACCGATGTATAACCATGCTTGAGATGTGTTCGGACCTAAGTCCCGATCTGATCGTGGCATGGTCCAGTCTGACCGCCAAGGAACAGAGGGGTTCAGACCCTCTGCTCTAGCTGGCGGTCTGACCGTTGGGCATGGCCGATCTGACCACTCGGGAACAGAGAGTTTTGACACTCCGTTCCTTGCTCGTGGTCTGACCGAGATGGTTGGCGATCTGACTGCCAGCATGTGTTAGAAGTAATCATCATGACTTTATAGCCATTGAACGGCTGGCGGTCTGACCATCAGTTGACCTGTGGTCTGACCGCTAGTGTCGCAAAAGTGTCAAATCAGCAGAAACAGTCACATTTTAGAGTGTGGCCTATATATAGTCGCTTAGCTAGTTCAAGGGAGCAGGCTAGCACTTCACTACAATTCATTTGAGCTCTTACCTTACTCATCTCCCTTTCTTGGCTTAGTGGTTACATTTTTAAGAGTGTGAGTGCATCTAGTGAATAACTTTGAAGAGTTTGAGCATTGGTGTACTAGTGATCCTTCAAGCAAGTGTTATTGACTTGTTACTCTTAGAGGTTGCAGTCTCTTAGACGGTTTGGAGGTTGTTACACTGTTGAGCCCTTCAAAGAAGATTTTGAAGGCTCCACAACGGTGATTGCAAGAGGCTTTGAGCACGCCTTGCCAGAGAGGGAAAGTGCTACTCTAGTGAAATTGAAGTATTTAGTAGTTCTTGTTCTATTACAGCTTAAAATCAAGTTGTTCGGTGTGAGTTATTTCTCGTGTGAGAATTAAATACTTGATAGAGAAGCGGTTAGAAGTTTGAACTCATATCAACTTGGATTAGGGGTGATCGGCAAATCACCGATACCACAGGATACATTTCGTGTGTCATCCTTTGAGTTATTTATTTTCATGCAAATTACTTTATGTAATTTATCTTTCTAGAATATAAATTATTGAATGTCACCCTAGAATTGTAAACCTTGACATAGCTCTTAGTTGTTTTCATATTGCTCTAGTGATATTTCGTTTGTTTTCACAAGTCTGCTTACTCTAGTGATCACTAGTAGGTATCCTAGATCGTATAGCCTTGCTGATCCATCGATCGCTCCTTCACTTCGGAATACACTGCTTGGCTTCACCCTCTCTGGTGCCTCCTCCCTCCGACGATGCTGCGGCATGACAGAGCGTGCTCGTCGACACCATCCAAGCACCCGTCAGCCTACCATTGTCATGCTAGATCATCGTCACCGGCGTGTCATCAGCGCCATCGAGCCATCACACCACCGAGCGCCTACGCCCATGGCCACGTCGTCATCGCCTCTCGGCACCACCTTTTGGGTGTGGTCACCGGGGTCACTGCTCGCTCGTCCTCGCTACCACCGCCAGCGCCAGTCCGAGTCAGCACCAATCTGTCGAACTCTAGGCCCCCATTGCCACTGCCGCCTCCCGGTCAAGGCCACCGCCAGTTGGGTCGTCGGTTAGATCACATTGATTTTGTGTACCTATGCACCTGTGTTGGTATTTTAGACTTGCACCCCTCTCCACAGCAACGTCCACAACACACCGCTCTCGGCTACCTCAGCAAAAAAAGGGCTACCATATGCATGAGCTACTCGTCGGTCTCCACTCCAGTCGCAACACCTGCGATGCAGCGGCATTACGACTGCGGGAGGATGTCAGTCCGTCGGCTTACTACCTTCGGCTTCTTCTCCAGTCTGACTGTCTGCGATGCTCTCGCTACGACTACGGGGGATGTTAGAGTATATTTGATAATTAATATTTGTAATTCCGTACTGCCATATATATCGGAGAGGTATCTTGCCTCCCAAGCCTCTATACTCAATTTATACCGTCCGATAGACTCAAAACAACATCCACAATTCCACCAATTCTATTCCTCTTACACAACCGAGCCCGTCCCTGCGTAATATGATGTGTCGTTGTAGGCACGATGCTTCTCGCATGTGGAGCAACTATACCCGCACGAGCTCTGATGATCGCCACTGATGCTTATTCCCCTGCACCTGGACCTAGGCACCACCACCGCAAGAGCTGCTGCCTTGGCTACTACTGCTACCATGCCGGGGAGGCCAGCCTCTTCTGCCTTCTAGCCATCATCGAAATACGGTGCACGTAGGGACTGCCTGGGAGTTGTGTTGAGGGGCCATAGGAGTTGAGGAGTCTGTCGATGTGGTTAGGGCTGCATTGCGTGGCCAAGAAACCTGTAAGAGGACATAGGGAGGGAGGGGGAAGGAGCGTGAGGTGGAAGGTGTCAGCCATGGGGAGATTGGTAGAGAAAAGGAATAAAAGAGGTAGAAGAAGACAAGAGAGACTCCCAAATTTTCTTCGATAGGAAGAGAAAAAATAAAATGAGCTCACCTCATGATTTAATCAATGTACGAGCTCATGTCATAAGACCTTACAATGCTACAACAATAATCGATTCTGAAGAATTACTTATAATACGTGTATCGGTAGGAGTAATATCCTCATGAGATGTCTCAATGACATACATGCCCTTCTGTCCTTGAGACATCGGTAGCATATAAGGCAACCCTGAAACTTTATAGTGGCATATCAGGAATTCTTTCAACTTGAAATGGGTGGTCTGGACGAGAAAGACAAGCTATGGTATTCATCTAGGTCTTTTTTGACAAGGATATTCATCTAGGTTGTGGAGGCCATATCTTTGCTCTACAACATTCGCAGAAAAAAAAGCTCTACAGCAGCTTCCAGTTCACTTGGACTGTACCGTCTATAGTGGCAGCATGTCCCTCTGATACCTGCTGACATTACTCTTCTACCGGATGCCCACATCCAAGAGTTAATTCACTCTATACATGCACAGTATATGGCACATTTCACACTGTTTCAACTAATTAACCATAACGAGTAACAGCTAGACAGCTGGAGCTATTGACAGCAGCCACTAACCTGACACTTGGCCTCAAAATTATCAATTATTGAACTCTACACGAGAAATGATATGATACCTGGTCAAAGCAGCGGTCATAAGTGAAATAATTATTGAACCCAACCAAAAGAGAGATGCCCTTTGGGCACCATTAATTTGACCCATTAGCAGTGAGAATGGAATAATTACTGTGCTCAGATGATGATGTTTAGGACACGATCGATTTGACCCTCTCACAAACACGCAGTGGCAGATGAAGAACTACCGAGTAGGAATTTCTTACTTCTCTTTCTCCTCATCTTCTTTTCTTTCTCTTCCTCTGCCATGTATACCCAAAAATTAGAAGGGAGAGAGGGCTCCCAATTGCAACGAGGGGAATGGAGGCTCCACCACGGTAGATGCACCCTAGCAAGCACGAATTGCATTGCATGTGTTGCCCACCTACAATGCAAGGGCATGGCAAGGGAGGACACATCTCTCTTTCGGCTCCCAAGTCAATGCAGGAAAAGAAGAAGAAGATGATAGGACCGCGAGAGAGGAGCATGAACAAACGAATAGGAGCAGGCTAGGGCGCTAGGCTCTGACACGAGCCCTAGCACTTTTGTTCATCTGGCTTTTCTAGTAGCCTTTGCACACTATGGGGCCTGCCATGGCTTTCGTCTAGGTCGTCAGCTCACATCACCCAGTCGGTGCATTCGATTAAGCCAAGCAATCGAAATACTGTAATTGCTAGTAGAGAAAAGAGTTTTCTAATAAACCCCAAAAGGATAAAACCACTCTTTTACACTGCATGCTAAATATCTAGTATTTAAGTCCCCAGCTAACTCAATCCTGTTAAACCCGCAACCGTAAAAATCTTTTTTTCCTGAGATCGAAAAAATAACAACTGTAAATTCATTTCAGACCGACCTCTGTGACTATAAATACAATGTTGTTTTAACATTAACAGTTGCAGGTCTGTAACAGGAAAATGTAATAGAATTTTATTGTTGTGGGTTTGCTTGGTTGGTGGGCAGCGTGTTAAATAGCTTACATGCAGTCTGCACACAGGTCGCTCCCGCACCAGGCGCCAACCAACCAACGAGCCTGACAACCCTATGTGAGCAAACTCCCAACATCCCACCTCCCAATAGTTAGATACGTAGCACAAAAACCATCAATCATGTTGACATGAAAAAGGAATCTTGCGTTGATTGAAATCTTTACGACACAAATGATCCCAAATCGTACCTCCGTTTGACAATCTGTTTGAATCATTTTACTAAAAAGATGCATTTAACAAAACTAGATCTATTATGGATATATTCTGAGGAAGTTTCAAAAGTTCACATCAAAATTTCTGTAGTTATAACTGTAGTCACTGTGAGTTACGGGCGATTACGATCACAACTTTCCCATTGGTTGATGCGTACATACATACTTTTGATCGTAACTTGATAGACATCGTGGGTTGCATGCTAATAAGATTGCAAATAGTTGCAGACTTGGTTGTAATTCGGTCATAATTTGGATTGTACTTGCTTTCTGATGGTAATTTGGTAGACATGTTTGTAACTACTTTCAGACCAGATCGTAATCGGCTTGTAATTTTTCTTAGACGATAGTAATCGATTGTAACTGTAGTAGCCAACTTCTCCATGACAAGCATGATCATAACCTATTGCAATTCGTAACAAACACGATCGCAATTACGTGATACTCTTTCGGAACATATCGTATCGTAATAATTGATTGTAACTCGTAGTGGATAGGATTGTAACTGGCGAATCATATATATACAGAGTATTTAACACACATCATCTTAAATAATTATTTAATGCACTGGCTAAACATCATCGAATCAATCTGATTGTGTGATTATTTTTATGATTGTGGGATCATCTTTATGGTTACAGGATCATTTTTACGATTGTGTCTTAAAAATTATGATTTTACAATTGCGGGATTATTTTTATGGTTGCGGACGTGGGTTTGCTTGGTTTGATGGCCAGCGCTAAATAGTAGGAGTATGTATTAGCTAGAAGCCAGTGATCATGCATGCCCTGTTATCTGTCATGTTTAATCAGTTCCTATCTTGTTAGCTTGGTGGTTATTGAATAGATTAACTAGAAACCAGTGGTCATGCACTTTCACACCTGAGGTGCTGTGACCTGGCTACGTCCTTTCTTTAGCGTACTGATTAGGTTTAATAGCTAAATTAATAATTTATCGTCAACAACCGACCTAACGAAAGAACCTACACATATATGATGAAGAGCTAGAAACTGATCTATCGCTCCAATTAAAGTTTCTGAGATCAACTACATTTTGTACATGATGAGCACGGAATCGATGGATTATCCGTCCAGGCATCGGCTTCCGGAACTCCAACTTTTTTTATATTTTAGAACGGAGGTCGGCACCATGCTATCCTGCTTACGGCGCCTTCTATCTACCAACCGAGCGCCTCTTGGTTCTTAGATTCCTTAACTTTGCCATGTTTATCAAATGGCAAAGGTTGATCATAAAGTTCCAGTTGGTACTCTTACCGCTGCTGCATTGCAATCTCTAAAGCGAGATGCTAATCAACCATTTTTTCTGTTGATAGGTACTTAAACTCTTTGATTCCTATTGATTAGGAGACCAGTTTTTATGTTATTGGTGACAATACAAAGTTACAAACCTGTAGATTCAGGAGAGGTACAAGGCCTGCCATTCCCTATCGGCACATACCATTCACTGTCCCTCATTTGGGATCAGAAAAGCTGGGTAAAGCTCTCTTGTCGTGACCATGGTGGCAAGGTCTCTTTCGAGCGTTAGCCATCGCAAATAGAACAACACGGTGTATGTTACGCAGTACTAGATGTAGCTGTACATTGATGCATACATGGCAGGTGGTTTCTTGGTAATTAATTCATCACCTGATTCATTCATTTCCAACAAGTAAACAGATTCTTTCTGCCATCAGGAGTGAACAGAGACTAGACAATTTTTTTAATAACTTTCGATTCCTACGCGCGAACGAGACATCAAAACATCTAGGATGTACACAACTATTACATTGTTATCACCAAAATTTGCCGAAATAAATCAACTTTACAAGACTAAAAAAGGAAAAAAAAACTCAGTGCGAGTTGGGAGTGTGATGGCTTGGACGCATCCTCCGCGACATGATTACCGATATGAGTATCATGCATGAGAGAGATGCCCAGAGAAAGGAGAGGTCGGGAAAGAGAGAGAGAGAAACAAAGTGTTAAAAAAGAACAAGTTGATAAGAGGTACTGAAATGAATTGATGCGATTCTTCCTCCAGTAAGGTGCTAGTATATATGTTCTTTAACTTCTCATACACTGCTCAGAGATTGATTGTTTACTCAGTAAAGTTACAGAGAAAATGAAAGAGACGAGTGATTAATTGATGAAACAACAACTTCACATTCTTTTTAGCAATATCTGAAAGTTTTGTCGTTCCTCTGTGGTGCAGTATAAAAAGAGATGTTCTAGAATCAAGTGAACGGAGCAAGTCTTCTCGTTCAGCTCAAGACTTTGCATGTGATTCTCGTATGTACCAGCAACCATTAAAAAAACACGTGGATATGGCACAAAATTTGGTAGAATATATGATTGCAAGAAATTTGTGTAGAACTATTTCAACAAACACAATGGAGAAGACTACCCACAGTGCCGGACGACGATCACAGAACAGGAAGAGAAAAAAAAAAATCTCTGCAGGTTGGCTTGGTAGCATGTTGTTGAAAGAGTAGAATGCTTGGGAGAATACTCGACTTGATTATCCTTTGATAGCCGTAGGTAAGAGTTAGAGTTTAGCTCCAATAACTATATGAGTATCTCTGACTACAACAAACAGTCAGTTAGCATCTTCATGTTGGCGAGCACTGTAGCAATCCGGTTGTTGCTGTAAGATTTTTTTTTCCGGATCTCCTATCGTTCTGTATCAGTTTATGGATCAAATAGCTGATACACATAATACAATAATTGTGACATCACAATTATACATCGTACATAAAAACATTAGAGTTACCAAGTACAAAAGGTTTTCAATTCATACTGTATATTACAAACCTAACCTAATGGTTATCAAAAGCACAACAGAATGACTACCCAAAGGCACATGCAACTATGGTGCGAATGTGACTACTAATCTACTCCTCATCCGAGCCTTCATCTCCAGCGAAGTCGGCATTAGCTTTCTTATTTAAATGATAGAAAGAGTGAGTACGAAAGATACTCAATAAATCCTATATTACTTCAAGGTGTTGATAGATGCATAAAGGATTTCTCAAGGATGATACTCTACGGTTTAGTTTTAAATGCAAGACAGTGTTATGCAGATATTCAATTGTATTCTTTACTGTTAACTTTGAAAATAATGTAGCAAAGTAACAAGGTATATCTTTGGGGTTTCGATCTTGAGAGGGGCTACACCTCGCTCTGCAGTCCCTATAATTGTATCTGGTGTACCTCTAGTACTACACAGCTCCTGGTGGATTAAACCAGCAACCTCATCACACAGATATTTAGTCTATCCACTCATTCATCAAAGACACACACCCATGAGTCTAATCCAAGTGTGATCATTGCTTTGCATGTCTATGATCGTAGATATGGCTATTCGAATAGATTTGCACTCTGCAAATGTTACACACTATATCCATACGATATACTTAGCCTCCAACTGTTGCAAGCGGATGAACGAGTCATACTGAGTTCCTGTACCCATCGAGCATGTTGCTACATGATCCACTCACAGGAAAAACAATAAGGGTCTGGAGCATTGGATTAATCGTGGCATGACGGCCATTGCAATGTTACCAGCCAACTCTCGTATTGCGCACAGTAACTAGTATTCTCCTGCATTCTCATTGTACCCCTACCTTCAGGTGGGTAACGAGCCCAGCTAATAGGGTGTGAGATCAAGTCCTGCTCATTCAGGACACATATGATTTCACTGGAGTTACTTAGCATAATGGCGTAATGATTTGGTACTTATACGGCCCGGATAAACATCTTCAGTTGGCAATGAATACCATAAAGCTTGCTCAAGCCCTAAGAGCATCCTCGACCAGATGACTACTCTACTTACTCCCACTAAACAGTTTTAACCCATTTTACACCCTATTTGCCATATCTCTCACCATATCAAGCATTCTTCTTTCACCAAAGATTCATGATATATGAGTTGATTTAATTAAATGGTGAAGTGACATCTCTGAAGAGAATTCCATCCTAAGCATGCTAGGTATCACGGTGTCGGTCTGACATTAACATAGATAATGACAGATAAATCCTAAAGTGATATGTATTCTGGATAACACAGTAAGGCATGATAATTGTTTAATAGATTTTAACTACTGTAAGAAGTTGAAATAGCGCAATACATAACACATGAGATAATCAATCACATTTTAAGTTGATCAATTAGATTATTGCAAAACATAGATTCAGAATGATCAAGGAGATAGGACTTGCCTTCTCTGAAGTCTTCTTCTAAGCCTTGGTTGAAGTCAGGATTCTCAGAGTTCTCCGCGAAGTCTTCCAGTTCTACAAACGTGTTTACAATCAATAATGACCTCTACTAGAGAAGAATATAGTAACATCAAATAGAAAATAAATTGAGCTCTGATGGATATAACACTATGACAGAAAGGTAGATCTCGAATTTAGATGAATTTAGGTAAAAGAATTGCCAGAATCGAAGTTAGAATGAAAAAGTATGACTCCCGAATGATTTTACGACCTAGAATTAAATTGAAAAAAAAAATGAAATGTCACTATTTATGAGTGGGGCCAACAGGTGAGGCCACTAAACAGTGATGTGGGGCCATAAGTGGGACCCATTGGAAAGTGATGTGGGGCCCACTGCACAGTAGTCAAATTGGGTTGGATTGGGCTTGAACTTAGGCCAGGGCCGGGCTGCACAGTGGCCGGTCCATCGGGGTCGGGCCTACTTGCTTTGCGGGCCTTGGAAGTTGGGCCAACCGACGGGGGCATGGCCTTCGGCAGCTGGGTTAGCCTAGTAGGCCGACGACGCATGGTCCAAACCACGTCCTACTTGGCTGAGCCACGTAGGTGAGGTCGGAGCCCAACCACGTGCACGGACGCACTGGTCTCATTAGCGGAACAAAACAACGACGGAGGGGCTGCGGCGAGAAATTAGGGTGGCTCGTGCTGGAGAGCTCACCAGCGATGGTTTCTCGCTCAGTTGGGGCACAATGATAAGCACGTGCCGGGAATCTACATGCTATGTGGAACCCATTTTGGAGCTTATCAATGGTAGACAGTGACCGGAGCAACGTCAAATGATGGTCGGAGCGGGTCAAGGCGGCAGAGCAATGGCTGGGTAGTGGTAGAGCACTAATTGCGCGTGTAGGGCACTTGCAACCTACGGTCATGGTTCATCAGCTCACCATGGCGTGAAGGCCAACTCAGCTGGTGACAAGGCGAGTACCGGTGATGAGCAATCACGACGACGGGGAAGGAATCAATGACCGAATGTCACTGCACAAAAGGGTAGCACAAGGGCATCAACTTGCTAGCTAGGAGGGAACAGGAAGGGACAAAGAAGCTCGCCAAGCTCGAAAATGGTGAAGGGCAGGGTAGTGGTCTGCGGTGTGATGCTTCGGCGCTGGCGACGGTTTGGCCTCGGGCTTGGGTGTGCTCACTTATGGCACCTGGATGAGAAAGGGTGGCACAGTGAAGGCGGCGAGCTTTTGGTGCTTCTCGATAGCTCGCGAGGAAGAGGCGGTGATGACCGAGCAGTAGTGGTGGAGAAATGGTGGCGGCGGTGGAGCAATGGCGCAGAGAAAGGGGAAAATGAGGCGGGGCTTCCCTTTTTATGGTGAGAGGGGGAGGAATAGAGAGGTGGCGGTAGAGAGAAGGTGTAGCGTGACTTTTGTAACACCCACGATTCCTACAAACCCAGAGGCTACCACCCCTCATCAAATCTTACACTAAGTATGGAAATTATTAGAAATTTTGGTATAATTTCCCCTGTATTTGTCGCCTTCCCAGACAAACAAGAATTTCACACAATTCACAAGCATTATATTTATGAGTAGAAAGTAAACATCATAGCCCAGTTCCAGATCCCGACATAACTCGAAGACTCGATACGACTCTGAGACCCGTTACACACGATCAACTTGTCCAAGTAACCATTTAACCAACCAACTAGCAATTACAGTTTCAAGGCTTTAAGAGTAAAACTAATTATAGAGGTGTGATCTCCATCATGATGCTACTCCCATCCCATGCATGTCGCGGTCATTTGGTACCTAAAAACCAAATAAAAAACAAGTATGAGTAAAACACTCAGCAAGTACAATATAGAAATGGAAAGACTAAAATGGCGAGTTAGGATCCAATAAAAAAGCATAACCAAATAAATTGTTTCTTGTCTTTTGAAAATGTCAAGAAGTAGTAATTTCCATATAAAATGGATAACACTTGAATACATCCTTAGCATTTAGCGGTAAAACCGAGTAAATGGGGCCAGTACTTACTCATAGAAACATGAATATAAGAACCAAACTGCACATATGGTGTTTTCTAGAGAATCCCCAGAACATGAATCATATGAAATAAACAACTTGAATCTTGAATCATCTTTGAAAGGAACAGTACCAGGAAACTTGAATCAAACAAACTCATGAAGATAACTTATCTTAAAAAAAATCATAACTTTTTCATATGAACTCAGGTGGGACAAACTTTATATGAAAATTGTAGTCCTCGACGAGATCTACAAATTTGTAGTTGAATTTTATTTCATTTGAAGCATTTATATGTTCAAATAATCGTTTGAAGTTTTAGATCAAAAGGATTGCATATGCTATTGTTATCACCAGTACTTCAGTAAGACAAGTCTTATTGTTGATAGTGAAGATCTTTGATCTTCTTCCTGTTAATCTTGTTAGAGATGTTAGAGTTGATAGTATTCTTTTTCTTCTCCTTGTTCTTGAGCTTACTTATATTAATAGGACTCGTGGTAACAATATCATATATATGTGTGAAACTTACGTGTGAAACTTCAAATGATTATTTGGACACCTAAATGATTTCAAATAAAAAAATCAACTACAATATTGCAGATCTCATCGAGGGCTACAATTTTCACATAAAGTTTGTCCTCATCTAAGTTCATATGAAAAAGTTATGAATTTTTTAAGATAAGTTGTCATCTATTTTCAGAGGTGGTTTCTTATACAAATCGTCTCTAAAAATGGTCCTTCGTTACCACATGCGATTGCATAACTATTTCCACAGACGGTTACTTATATGAACCGTCTGTGTTAATCATCCTATTTTTAGAGACGATTCATATAAGAAATTGTACCTTAAAATAATATATTTTCACACGCGGTTTCTTATGTGAACTGCCTGTGGTAATCTTACTATTTTTAGAGATGGTTCGCATAAGGAACCATCCGTAGAAATGGTCATTTCCATAGGTACCACATGCGGTTTACATAAAAAACTGTCTGTAGAAATGACCTTTACACATGCGGCTTCTTACGTCGTCTGCATTTGAAAATCACTTAGGCAGTTTATCATATGACCTGCATGTGGAAAAACACTTTGGGTGTCTTGAAAAAATAGTTTTTTAATAGTGAACCCCGACTATATTGTGGCGACCTCGAGGCCGAGTCAGTCTCAGTCTATTTTTTAATGTTACAACTTCTCAGTGGCGGCGCCTACTAGGTTCTACGTGGCAGCGATAGCTCTACGCCGACCAACGTGTGATAGAGCAGAGAGAGGGGTGCGCGGGTGACAAAGTTGCCGACGTATTAATTGCCAGCCATGGTGGCGTGGCACGGACAGCGCGATGGCGTTGTGCTCGAGGAGGGAGAAGAGCGGTGATGGCTAGGTCCAAGCATCAACGAGGGTGAGCAGGCGTGGGCGTGGGCGCGAGCGCGTGGGAGCTAGGCCGATGCAGGTTGTGGTGGCCCACGCGCACATGGAGAGGAGAGTGGGGCCGGTTGGGCTGATGGGCTGTGCTGAGAGAAAAAGAGAGACGGCGGCTTGAGAAGAAAAGAAAAGAATTAGGATTTGATTTGGGGTAAATTCATATGAACTATTTGAATTTGGGTTTGATTTTGGACTTGGCATTAATTCAAATAGAAATATTTGAATTATGATCTGGATTTGAAATTCTTACTTTGGGAAAGGATTTGAATTCAAAAATATTTGAATTCAAATTTGGATTTGTGCTGAAAGGAATTAAAAAAGATTTGAATTTAAGAGATATTCAAATTCAAATCTCCACTCAAAGAACTATACAAATAATAAACCAAAAATGCAAATGATTCAATTTATTGTAAGAATTAGTTTAGAAATTAATTTGATGTTCTTTAGAATACTTAGCCAAAATAATATATTTGAATGTATATATATAAGTATATATTTATTCAAATATTTAATTTCTTGATTTTATATTGATTAGAAAAAAATTAAATTAAAGTGAAATTTACTATATTCTATACGCTAAAACTTGAGATGTTACAGGTGCCGTGCACCGGAGGTTCGGCCTCTGTTGCCGCTTGTGTGACGCAGGAGATTAGGACTCAATCGGTTAATATTCCGAAAGTAATAGCGACAGAATGCATCTTTTGGGGCTGTGTCAGCCAGGCATTTTGACAAGCCATGCATGCATCACCTTGCAAAGTGCACTCGAGGAAAACGTGGCCCCCTTTTTATTACTTCGATCCAACATTACAAAAATAGAATTGTGTTTAATCTCATTCATCGGGTAGCACTTTCTCGTCTGTCAAAAAGAATCACGTCTGATTTCTTCTGATTGGAAGGTGCAGGAGGACAACATAAAGTGAAAAGAGCTCACAGAGAGAGAAAGAACCAAAAAAAAAAAAAAAGGGCTTCCTGCTAGCTCGGCAGTCATCTTCTGTGCAGGTAGTTTTGATCCGGTGAAAAGACGTCTCATCGTTGCATAAATGTTGAGTACACATGCTTTTTTATAAAGAAAGTTTTATTCTCTCAAGATCGAATCAAAGACATACCATCGTGTAACAGTACACTCTTACGATTAAGATGCACCCAACCAATAAAAGCAAGAAGCAAAAATTGCCAATAGGGCGCAACCGAGAAAAAGAGAGAAAAGCACTCAGGTAGGTACATGGTGAGAAGCAAAAAGGTACACACGGACATGTAGGAATGAACACCTGACCTAACGTTCACTGTACCGCTCTACTGCATAGCCTTACCTTCTGTTTCCTGTTACACAAACATGCAGCTGGCAGGGTGTACTACTGCTATGTGAATGACCCAAGTTAGTTTGCAAAACATGTCATGTGCTCAGATTATGCAAAAAAATACCTGACCACAACGATCTTGAGTAACTCGTGAGCCTCGATTTACATACTACGATCCACATTGTACGTGGACACCAAGCAAATGGGCTATACTGCTACCTTTCTCAAGAATAAGATTACGATGATTGCATGCATACTAGAGTATATATAGGATAGATGCCAGGTGTAACATGCCTACTGTCAGTTCGTCGCATCGACGTTGCGAATTATACTCCATCTAGAAAAAGCATGCATGAGAGCTAGGGCGTTAGGTGAGGTAGCGAGAGAAAAGCTACCGTGACAAGATATGCACTTTGTTTTTTTACCTGATGATCCATTGATCATGATGGAAAGTTACCTGTCTTGAATTTTTTGCCCTTTTTTACCTGCCTGCACACATGATTCTCGTGACAAAGATCTCTCAACGGCATTATATGTGGCCGCCTTTAACACAACTTCAGCTTCAGTTTCTTCACATTAAAAAAAGCAAGAGGGCTCCTATCTCTTAAGCGACAATATTCTTCACCGGCTTATCTATACAGAAGAAGAATAAGCAACTAGGACTAAGAAGCACAAACTGCCTTCTACTAGCTTCTTCCATGCATAAGCTAGCTTCTACAAGCCACAACTGTCCCAAACGGCAGGAACCGGAATATATAGGATTCGAGTACCCTGGCGCTAGAAATCCTACGGGATTTAAAACAAGAATTGGATAACAAAGTTGTTTAATTTGGATGTGCTATAGGGATTTAAAACAAGAATTGTATAACAAAGTTGTTTAATTTGGATGTGCTATAGGGGAAAAACAAGATTTTTTTAGGGAGAGTTTCTTGGAAGAGAGAATGGTAAAGAGATAGCTAGGCACATTTTGCATTGGACCTCGAGGAATTCTATCCTTAATCCCACAGAGGCACTTAGAATTCTGATTAGTGCAGTGTCTATGTCCGATAAGGTTTACAAGTTAACATGTGGTGGCTAAAAAAGGAGCTCTAGTGGATGCTGTGGTCTGATCCACCATAATTAGATGGGACATGCAAGTTGCACACAACTTGGTGCTCTGGCCCGACCCATGGCATATGGGTTCACTAGTACATAAACATTTTTACACACTATTTAGAAATTCCATACAAAACGTTTTTTTCGAACCACCTATAAAAAAAATATACAAATAAGATTTATACAGACCACCTGTCTATGCTAATCGATGAGCCCATAGTCGTTGAGACTTAAAAATGGACCCTTATGTGGTCCTTCCCTACAGGTTGACTTGCTAGCCCCGGGTACATGTAGTTGCTACCACATATGGCATTTGGTAGTATTTTCCTTTATTTCCCTTTCTGCAAATAGTGTATTTGGTTATCATCGTCATCCTTAAGACTCCAACCGAGAAGGTAAATAATGGGATCGAATACTAGAACAAATCCATAAACAATTCATCTAACGTGTAGTTAGTGGCCCTCGACCAAATGCTGATTTGCCTCATGAAACTAGCACTAGTTAGGATCGCAAATCATAGGATGGATGTAAAATCTAAGATTCTATCTTCTTGTACCAAGGAATTAGTTTTTAAAATCTAGCATGTATTTTTAACACTAATACATTTATAAAATCATACTTTTGTAACCGGATCTTCCAATTGTTTTAGAAAACCAGTTCACTGCACGCCCACCCCGTCATCAGTCCCGTGTTGCCTATGCTTGCAATTAAAGGAGAGGGCATTTGTTATCTATGCAAATTATAATAAACATGAACATATAAAAAGTAATTTTACTATCCAATGGATGTATACAATAATTGTATCTAATAAATAACCCAAATTGTTAGAATTGGATGAGACCTTACGGAAATTTTGACCATGATCCTAAAGAGAATTTGGTAGAATACTAAGAATATTAATATTATACCAAATTAAGAGTTTACCTACAATCGGATTGGTCCTGTCAATCTAGGGCCATAAAGTCATAAACTTGTAGAATCAAATCGAGATTCTGACAACCTTGTGTGGTTTGTCCAAGAATTTGACCTGATGACTCTTTGGCAGGGGTTGAGCTGGGGGGTGCCTGATGTGCCTGGCACATCCAAATTTTAGAAAGTTCATCAAGGATCGGTTCTTCATTTTACTTCTCTTCGCAAAGCTTCGGTAGCAAACTCAAGAAGACAAGAACAAGAACCACTGGAACTAGAAGGGATTGACTAGTATTCTGGTAAATGATTTAGTATTCCTGGGGTATACGCTATGTTGTTTTTTAATTATTATCTGGAATTTCATAAGTTTGAGGCGTTTGCTAATCTCCGTATATCCTTCTAAGTTTCTTTAGGATAATCACTGGCTCGTTCTTTTTTCTCATTATGCAGTGCTCTATGCTAGTATCTACTACTGTCTACTGATGTTGTATTTTTCTACCAAAATAAGGTTTTATAGAAATATTTTAGAGTTGTCATTACCTCATCAGATAAGGACTTCAAGCAGCTGATATCTTAAGATATTCAATTTGTTATACCATTAGTTGATAGTGGTTCAGATAATGGCAACTAATTAACTGTAATTTCTTAAAGTAATATGAAATTTTCAGCTTTGCTATAGTTAAATCATGACTTAGTTTTACTTGTGAATTTTTAATATATTTATATTCTACTTTTAGCAAATTTGTACTTGTATATTGGATTAAAAAATTTCCAATCGGCACACCTAGCAATGAAATCCTGGCTCCATCACTGCTCTTTGGTGTGGCAAAAAATCATAGGCTACTAACTGATTTTGTATTGAGTAAATAATATTGTGTACATATATGTTGCTGGTTGGTGCATGTATTATCTTAAGAAAAACCTACAACTAAAATGCACAATAACGATTTCACTTGTGGATCTCCTGGTGAGGGAAAGAGATGTATAGTTAGATCAGACAATTGGTTCTACTCAATCCATGCATGCATGTATGATTCTCTGAATAACGAGCGAGCCAAATGCACCTATATCCCTTTGTCTTCTCCTGGATTGGATAACATTCTCTTTGGCAAGATGCCCCTGGACTTTCGGAGCATGGTCACCTTTCACAAGAACACAAAGAACAATGTGTTCGCTACTCTTGTGCTTTGTTGCTACTTGCCGCACTATACACCTAATATGACCATTCATTCTTTGCATGACAATATGACATAGCTAGTCACGTGCAAGCTTTGTATTTTAGCACCGATCTAGTCAGAATTTTCTGCTCTTCAGATGTTCTCTTGTTCCTCTTGTCAGATAGCATACAACAGGTTATTATTCTTTTTTTTTTGCGATGAGAAATCAATCTGGAGTTGCGTTGGCCAGAGAGTGAGGCGATTGATTACTGGCAAGGGTAGTTAAAAACCGACACAATAGCTGTGGCGCCGTCCCTTGTCATTTAGGAAAACGATAAGATTGATTTTGAATTGACTAGTTATGAAGCATTTCACCATCCATGGGCCAATCTATCTTGTAGCAAATTACGGTAATGTCGTGTCATATATAAAGCTAGTTAGCTATACATTTACCATTGACAATAATTTAAATTTTGGTGAAGTTAATTTTTTCTTGAGACATTTATACATGGCTAGCAACATGACAACATATATTTATCAATTTAACATGTATGGACATAATTAGTTTAGCTTGAAGGCTCTTTTAAAATAGATGGATACATTTTGTTCTCAGGGTATTAATATGATGACCATTGAGCTTTCTTCTTTCAACAGAGGCAAGAAAAACTGCAAACATGTTAACACAGCATGCATGATCAAATAGTACATTCTAAGGAACTCAAGCAATCTAGTAGCTAGTTGTAAATCATAATTTTGGATACTTTAACATTTAACCAAACAAGACGATATGCATGAATTAAGATGTGACTAGTTGAGAAGCATTTCACCATAGACTGAGCTACCTCATATCATGCTAAATTTTATACATGAATTTTCATGAGGAGAAAAATCCAAAAATGTGGGGAAGTCCAATTTGACTCATAAAAATTTCCCCACAAACATGGCACCAAAATAATTTAATTTAATTAGTGACTCGTTGCAAATAATTTCTCAAAGAACACATGCTATACATATATATATATATATATATATATATACATGTATACATATATATATATACATGTATACATATATATACATACATATATACATGTATACATATATATACATACATATACATACATGTATGTGTATACATAAATATATATATGTGTATACATATATGTATATATATGTGTATACATGTATATATATGTATATATGTATATGTATACATATATGTATATATATACATATATGTATACATATATGTATATGTATACATATACATATATGTATGTATATGTATACATATACATATATGTATGTATATGTATACATATACATATATGTATGTATATGTATACATATACATATATGTATACATATATGTATATGTATATGTATACATATACATATATGTATATGTATATGTATATGTATACATATACATACATATATGTATACATATATGTATATGTATATGTATACATATACATATATGTATATGTATATGTATATGTATACATATACATACATATATGTATATGTATACATATACATATATGTATACATATATGTATATGTATACATATATGTATATGTATACATACATGTATATATATATACATACATATATATATATATAGATCGCAGAGGCTCTTGATCCCAACGACAATATAACTTACAATCAGGGGCGAATCTTTAGTCGCTAGAGGTGGCCGGTAGCTGCGGGCATCTTATACCCGTGAGCACGTCCGTATGCCTGCCCAAAGCACGGGTTTGTGGGTAATTAGGATGAATTTATATACCTAAGCTTCTAGATTATATACCTAGTGGTGACTTGGACCCCACATGTAACGTAATTGGAGCGGGTTTACGGGTTCACGGGCACATGTATGCCTTTTTCTTGCCCGCGACCTTTTGCCCATCGGGTTTAAGATCAAACCCGTACCCATACCCACGGGCAAAAATTGAAACCCAAACCCGCACCCGTCGGGTTTCTTACCCACGGGCACGCGGATAATCTCTACCCGTTGCTATCTTTATTCCGGTCGGCACCCGATCATGGCTATTGAGCCACCAAGTCACAAAGACAAGGCCTCAACTCGGATGAGCCAACAAGCCACCAAGGCAAGGCCTCACCATAAGCCTCTCTTCTGGTCCCTTGCCGCCGTGATCACTTCGAAGCTTGAGGCACCAAGGAAGGAGTTTCTGCGTCCCTGTACATGTGTCTTACCGCCACTTCACACCAAGTTAGAGGGTCAACAAGTTGCTGGTGAGTCACCAAGACTCCAAAGTATCGGCGTACCTCTCGGTACATGGTTGGATCACTTCTCGATCCACTCTCTAGGCAGCAATCACCTAGCAACACTCACTCTAGGCCTATAAGCACTAATCACTCTTTAATGGTGTGCTTAATCGACTTGAATGATCACTGTAATCATTTTAGTGGCTTGGATGTCTTCTCAAATGTATATAGGGTTCCCTGGACTTCAACAGCATGCCACCCCTTCAAATGACTGAGTGGATTTATAGCCTCAAACTCGCGCACTAACCATTAACCCAACGGCTTAGGAAAGTTGTTAACATCAGATGATACGGTGAGAACAATGATACTAACACTGGATCATCCGGTGAGTGCATCTTCAGAAACTAGCCGTTGGACTTTCACTCAAAGTTATCCTGAACACCAGACACTCCGGTGTATACTTCATCCCCATCACCGGACTATCTGATGAGTTATCCTGATCCATACCGTGCCTTTGTAGCTTCTCTGTGTAAATTTCTCTGGTGTAAGCCTCCGGCATACACAACACTTATCACCGGACCATCCAGTGAGGTATTCTTTGATCATCAACTCTTGGAATCGCTTTTGCAGGAAATACTCCAGATCTTCATTTTTCTGTGCTTGGATTCTTCTGTGCAAGAATTAGTCTGGTGCTTTATACCCTTCTTCATCAGACTATCCGGTCAGCTTATCTTCATTCTTCAGCACAACACTCTTCTTTGGAAGAATTGCTCCGGTGAGCACATTTGCTAATCGCCGGACCTTCCGGTGAGGTCTTCAACCCTCTCTCCCCCTTTGTCTGATATGCTCCGGTGAGCTCAACGCGCTAAACACTGGATCATCTGATGAGTTTATTTCTCCTGGGACTTTTCCAATTCAATCAAACTTTATCCCGACTGCGGTGGCTTCTTCATTTAATGCATCTATGAGACCTACTAACATATATTCTTGATAAACATGTTAGTCCCATTGACTATGTTGTCATTAATCAATAAAGTCACAATCATGACCTAATATGGTCATTTTCACTACAGCCGCCTCCGGGTCCATCTTTCCTTTCCTCTTGCTTGCACACTTGCCCCATGCTTTGCAGAATTCAGGGAACCGACCGACTGGGGGAGGGGCTGCCCGTCTCAATCGAGAGATGATTGTTCACTGTTTTGTCTCAATTGTGGAACGAGCAAAAGAACAAAAGTAAGTATCCAATACTGCAATTGATTATGAAATTGTTTGATTAATGATGCCAAATTGATTGGTATAAGGTCAAACATGCAATTGTTAAGTATTGTTAAATTGTGAATTGTCTTATTATCATCATGTCATTTGAATATCATTTGGCTAATTGATTCTAGGAGCTTTTGTGTAGCATGGTTTAAGAAAAATGATTGGCTAGAATATGGTGTGAAGAAGGATGCACCTTATTGCTTTCTTTTTAGACATGATCTCTTGGAGTCACATTTTGGGCATGATGTATTTTTGAAAGTAAGGTTTAGCCCTTGGAAGAATGTATATAAATCATTCCCTGAACATGTTGGTGGGCTTAAAAGTACCCATAATAAGGCAAGAACATCATATGAAGATTTAAAAAATCAAAGGTCTAGCATGTCATATAAGGTGGTGTCTCATAGCAAGGAATCGTAAGCCAAATATGAAACTCATTTGATAAAGGTGCTGGGCCATGTGCAAGAAGATGCCCGCAATCCAACATCAGTGGGTGGTTTGATGATAATAATGGAGAGCTTCAATTGTGTTCAATACACTACCGCAGAAAAGATCATCACTGCCGATTCAAAATTGATATCACTGCTGGTTTTTGAACCGGCAGTGAATTAACGGCAATGATAATCCATGATTATCGCTACCGGCTTATGAAATGACAGTGATAGTAAGTATCATTGCCGGTTTAAGCCTTAAACCAATAGTGATACTTGAACTGGCAGTGATAACTCTACTATTACTTTCAGTTCATGTTATGAACCGACAGTGATCTCCACTATCACTGCCGGTTTCAGGTATGAACCGACATTGATAATCTTTGCAGATATGAAAAAAATACTCTATCGTGAACTCTTTAGCATGAGGATATGTGACACCCCATGCCAAAATGTTCGAGGTAGAATATTTTATACCTAAATCTTAAAAATAGAAACATATGTTACGAAGCTGCTGTACCAAGAGCTCTTCAAACTTTTCCATATCAAAGAGCTCTTGATATAGCAGCTCTGCCCCATCCGTTATATATCTTGCATGCTCTTCAGACATTTTGAATGAATTTACTATCCGAGAGTGACAATAATAAGTCTAAATGAACGGTAAAATCACAATCTTTAACACTCAAACTTTGCTTGAAGTGACTGTGCTTTTTGCCATTCCTTTAGATCTATCTTTTGCCACAACTATCTTCACACAACATTCGCACAGTGGAGATGTGGAGAGATGAGATGAGGAGATGGAGAAGGCAAGCGACCATATATTGGCTCGGAAGACGGCGGGCTCGACGAATGTACACGAGGTGGATACCTGCTCGGAGGATGGTGAGAGGAGATGAGGAGACGGTGAGAGGAGGTGGGGAAGGCGTACATTGGCTCGGGTGATGGCGGGCACGGTGGACGTCGATCTCGCCGAACGGTGGCTACGGCGAGGAGCTCATGTGAGTGGTGTTGAAGCCGGGCACAAAGGGTAGAGGCTGCCGCAGTGGAGATGGCCGGTGACCATCGCTCCACTTCGACCACCACTACCCCTCGAGAGAGGCTTCTAGGAGAGCGAGAAATGAGACATGGGCGGAGTTGAGGGAAACTGGTTCAATTTATAGAAAAATTATCATTGTCAGTTGGGAATACGAACCGACAATGATAATAATTAACACCGCCGGTTAGTCGTCCTCAATTATTGCTCCATCGGTGTAGCTTACGAACCGACAGTGATAAACATTATCACTGCCAGTTTGTAATATGAACCGACAAAGATAAATATTACCACTGCTGGTTATTAAAGGCACGTCTTTTTAATAATTGAGATAAATACTATCACTACAGGTTATTAAAGGCATACCTTTTTATGCATGTCTTTTTAAGAACCAGTAGTGATAATTCGAAAATCACTTTGATAACCACTATCACTACTGGTTCTTACTGGCATGGCTATTTTTGCATGCCTAGAGCTTAAGAACCGACAATGAGGAGGGGGGCGCGGATGACTCTTTCTGTAGTAGTGATATAAAAATGTTGCTGAAAATTTTCCGTATTACAACTGAATTGTCTTTGGTCTTGCAAAGGAAGGACCAAAATGCTGTGTAGGCCATGTCATTGCTCATTGATATGAAAAGCACGTTTGGTCAACATGAGGAATCATGGTTGGGAGCCATTGTTTGCGGAAGTCAAAACATTTTGTGAAGAAAATAAGATTTCAATTCCAAATATGGATGAAGCAATACCAAGATGGTCCCGATCAAGGTGAGCTGAATCACAATCACTCAAAATAATCATTACTTTGTTGATACTTTTTATGCAGCTCTTGATGCTATTAATACAGAGATGAATCATCATTTAAACGAGGTATCTTCAAAGTTGCTTATATGTTTTCCTTGTCTTGATCCAACAGACAAATTCTCTAAGTTTGATGTGCATAAGATTTCTTGACTTATGGAGATATATGATAAAGATTTCTCTATCACCGATCCTTTAACTATAAAGGATCAACTTGAAATATTCATTCTTCATGTTTGAAGAGTTAATGATTTTCTTGTTTGAAATGATCTTGCAAGTCTAGCAATAAAGATGGTAGAAACCGAATGACATATTTTGTTTCCATGGGTGTACTGCCTTATTGAATTAGCATTGGTGCTACCAGTTACAACAACATCTATTGAAAGAGTCTTATCGGCCATGAATACCATCAAGACTAATTTGCGCAACAAGATAGCAATGACTGGCTCAATGACTTTATGTCGTGTTACATTGAGCGGGTAATATTCAAAGGACTTGATCCTAATAATGCTATTAAGAATTGGTTTCACGCCATGAAAAACCAAAAAATGAAATTGCCTAAGCCTTCTAGACATGATTAGTGGTCCTGTAAGTTTCTTGATTTCTTTTTTCATACATCTTATGTGATTAATGATCATCTTATCATGCCACCACTAATATATCTATGTTTATCTTTGTTTATTTTGCAAGTTCATATTTTTCGGTTGTCTTGTTAGGAAATTAAGATGTTCGCTTCATTATTGAGGTGTTCTTCTCTACACGGTCTTCATAATTTTCAGAAAATAATAACTCAATTTAGTTCATACATAATTACTTTCAATTGCAATGTGGTTCAATTTTGTACATCTTTCATTTGGGTATAAATTACTTTTAGTGACTTAAGTCTCTTTAGACTCCACTATAGCTCAACTTTTGTCCTAGATCCACTGCTGCGTACATTCCTATCTTTTCCCCATCACTTTAATCAATTGACAATTAAAAAATCAAAGTCAAGACGATTACTTGTATAAATGTGGACAAGTGATGGATCATACCTAGTCATAGACAGAACAAAGCACGTAGGTAGCGCTTTACAACAATTAGGGGACCCTGAATATGATGCCGATCGATGCTGCCCCAACCTAAACAAACCCTGCTTAGATCATATCGAGATGATTGAGCGACTTCCTA
This sequence comes from Phragmites australis, assembly GCF_958298935.1. Classification (NCBI taxonomy): domain Eukaryota; kingdom Viridiplantae; phylum Streptophyta; class Magnoliopsida; order Poales; family Poaceae; genus Phragmites; species Phragmites australis. The sequence continues at coordinate 1,192,282 of NC_084936.1, forward strand.
GCTTGTGGCGAAAGCTCCACTAAATTAAATGATCAACGTGTTAGTTGTCTACATGTTGATCGCACCAAACATTTTGGCTTGTACTCTGCCATGCATATATATGCGCTTGCAATTTTCAGGCACACACGTATAGCTTGAAACCCATGCGCAAGTAACGACTAGTTTAGCAAAAGTTAACAAGATTAGCATGCAGACAAACATGTAGTTCCATCTTTCCTCCCATTCGGTAGATCATGCATGCTCCATGAGCAACATATTTAGTCACAACAAGATAATGCATGCAGGTGAAATGTGATGTATTTGCAAGAGGGGGGTTTAACCCGCAGAATAGTACAGGGCCCTCGCGTCGTTCCCAATAGGGCGACTCGAGGGCGACCCAACCTCGTCGCCCCCAACCCCGACCACACACTCTAGTGCAGCCGCAGTTTCCATTGTCGTCTGGTGGTGGTGGCGGCGGCCAGTGATGGAGCTGAGCGGCCTCCATCGTGATCTCCCTCCCTCTTCTCTCCTCTCCATCCCTTCTCTTCTCGAGGCGTCGGTCTTACTGTGCATCGGCGCATTGCTGTTTTTGCTCGGTGCCCTTCTTCTCCAGCGAGATCCTCGTGTTGGGGGACTGGATCTGGGCACTGCTTGCGGGATCTATGCGGAGGCGGCCAGCTCCTTTGCGCCGCCGCCATTGCCATTTCTGTTCAGCGCCCATCTTCTTTGGCGAGATCCTCGTGTTAGGGGAGGGGGGGGGGGGAGGGCAAATCCAGGTACCGCCTACAGGATCTGCGTGGAGGCGGCCGGATCCACTGTGCCGCTGCTGTTACCCTCGCGCAGCCAGTGGATCTGCGAGATGCCGATGTTTTTATGCGACAGATCGACCGGTTCTGCGGCCATGAAGGTGTGCCTCACGGGCTCTAAAGGTTGGATGGGCAGGTAGGCCAAGTGGCTGCTAGTTGTATCGTGGCTGTTGGCACTGAGGTTGCAGTGCTTGGGATGTTGAAGCTGATGCATGAGGGCAGTGCGAGTGCAGGGCGCCGTGGTTGTGGAGTGGCGTGGGGTTAGCGACGTTGGCATGGTTTGTGTGGGTAGCACGATCTGGCTGTTTGCTGGCCTGGTGCTGCTCTGCGTGTTAAAGCTGAGGCTTGTTGCCTTCCTGCCATGTGTTGCTGGCCGTTGTATGATGCTGATGCTATTCTGAAGCTTGCTGTTGCCATCGCCGGGTCTTGCTGTCGATTATGGCTGTGTTGCTGCTGTCTGGTGGTGCTTTTTGATGGCTTTGCTGTTGACTTGCTCCCCTGATGTTCCTGGCGTTGCTTCATCCCAATCGTGCCATTGCCAGGTTCCTCCCCTTGCTTGATCTCCCTCCTTTCTCAGATCTGGCCAGCGGGGAGCCTAGTGGCACGGTGGTACAGGGACGGGGCAGGTTCATGGTGATGTAGTGCGGCTACTGCCACAGGCGGGTTGGGATGGTGGAGACACGGGCGAAATCCTTGCCCAGTTTTTTACCGGTGCCGACGATGGCAACGTCCTTGGGCGTCGCTTTCCTCCGTGGAGGTGTTGTACCCTCGTCCACTGGTGGGGGCTTCTCCAGGTGAAAGCCCTACAACAGCGGCGCTGAAACGTCGTGTCCTCCTCGGGGCGTCACATTGGAAATCTATCACGACTTTTTGGTGGCCATCGACCTCTTGGTGCAGCTTTGGTCAGTTTCGACGTCGGCTCCGTCGCCTTCTTCTGTAGGTTACCCCTACATCCTCGATTGTCGGCGGCTCTTTATTTTGGTTTGGCTCTTCTCGATAGTGATTTGTTCTAATGTGCGCTCCTCTGAAGTGATGCACTGGTGACTTGTGTGACAGAGAGGTGCAGTGTGAGAGCAGGGCTATGTCGACCGAGTTGCGTTGTGGCGGCGTGGTAGCAGGGCTCCGCTGACCGAGTTGTGAGGGAAACAGTAGTTTGATTGGTTAGCGCGCGAGTTGAGTTGGGTTGGACTTGTCTTCTATCGGGTTGTGCCAATTGATGTGGGCGTTGTTTTGTTTCAAGTTGAGATTGTATTATCGTCTCAGGGTTGTCTGCCGGTTCCTTTTAACCGTGCATTTGTGAGATTTTTGGACCCGAATTGACTTATATACTAGGTCAATTCTCCTCTTTTATTAAAAATTGGTAATGCTTTTGCCATCCTTTCGAAAAAATGTATTTGCAAGATCCTTCTTTTCAGAATGATTTTTTGACAGGTCATGATCTTGTAACTTAAACATCTTTCTTTTCAGAAAGAATTTTCGACAGATCATGATCTTGTAACTTAAACTGATGCTTGCGTCTTAACCTGCAAATCTATTGTTATATACACCAAAAGAAACTCCAAGGAGATAGGAGCAAAACACATAGCAGGAGACGGTACAAAAAGTTACAAGCCTCGTCAAAATTAATATTAGAATTAAAAGGATGTGCTCCATGAGCTGCATGATATGTTAGTAATGCCCCACAAAGCTGTAGCGTCACAATTAATTAAAAATGTACAATATGTAATCAGCTGATAATTCAACATACATGATGCTAGCTTTAGCTTAATTATATGAGGTGCAGGAGGACATGCATGACTCCTCTTTTTCTTGTCCAGGTAGTTATTCCATCTGCAGGTGGCCCCGTTGAACATATATATGTTTTATAAATGATATGTTTATTTGTTGGGTTCAGAGTTCAGTGTTCATGGGGCCACTGAAAGCTATGCCGCTCCGACCCCATCAATCATATTTCCAAATGGATCCCTCCATTTCTTCTTCTCAATTAATTTCACCTTTTTAGTTTTCTGTCCTTCCTCATCTCCTCTCCTCTCCTTTGTGTTTGATGAGGTAGTAGTTCGCCCCACAAATCATTTCTACTTTTCCCATTCACAGTTCATAATATGTCGAACTAAATGTGTGTTTAGCAGCGAGAAATGCTCCTGTTTCTAGCAAGAAATACTCGAATCCCTGCCCAATGTGTCCGCCTGTAACTGTTTCGAGCGAGAAACGCCAGAATCGGTTCTGAGCGTTTTGTCTGCATGAGCGAATCAGAAAAAAAAAGAACTAGTTTCACAAGAGAAACGGTCCATTCCTTGCCTTCGCTACTATATAATTGAGTTTATACGACGATCTATCACTGTTGTTTTTATGATGAAGTATTACTGTTAATTTATAGATCGCACGGGAAAATCTAGTCATCGTGCTTATAAACTGGCAATGATAAGGGGAATCATTACCGATCGATAGCTTGAGCAGGCAGTGATGTCCAGCCGTCACATCACTCTCGGCTTAAGCCACCGATCGATAATGATAGCTGGATATCACTGCTAGCTAGTGGGATGAGCCGACAGTGAAGTGTACAGTATAAAACAGTGGCCCTCCCCAAGCTTAACCACATCAACGTCCCCGGTGACCTTTGTCACCCTTACGAACACATAACCGCTTCTGAGCCCTCTCCGTCTAATTTCATTGCTCAATAAGCTTCATAGTGTCATACCTAATCTTTTGCACATGCTAGTTCGATCATAGGCCATTATTGGCCTAGTGCTCCACCGGTCGCCACCACAAGCTCGCCCACCTCGCCGACGAACTTTAGGTCGTGAGCCACCTTTGCCCGAGCCAAACACACAGTGAGCTTCACCGCAGTCCAGGGGATCTCGCCGCTCTCTTCCCTTCCACTCTCTCCCTCTGTAGCACACCACCACCTCGGCCTAGCTCCGTCGCCCGCCATGGTCGGCACCGGCCATGCTTGCCGCCGTCGACCCCTTAAACGAGTTCACCATAGTGCGTTGAGCATTTTGTTACCCCTCCCCGGCCAAGCTCTGTCGTCATTCACCGTCGGCAACCGGTCAAAGTCAAAAAAATCCAGAAAATATTGAAAGGAATATTAGTTGTATTGATAAATCGGTTGAAATAATCTATAATTTGTAGAAAAATATTTAGAGCTAAAAAAAAAATGAAACTAAGTTTTTTAGTTTTATTTTGTCATGATCTACATGATAGAAATACATGAATGCATGAAATGTCCACTGAAAACCTCTATTTCATTAAATATGTTATAACTTGTTAATCCATAATTAAATCTTGAAATATTCAAAATTGGTCAATCCAACTTTGTTAATATTATTTTGTAATGCTCTGTATAGGAAAAATATATTTCAAAATGAAATGCTTGTTTAGCACTAATTCTTTGTTAATCTTTTAAGCTTTTTAAACTTGATTAATTTCTACAGAAATTAATAAAAATCATAAAATGTGAAACTAATTTTTTAGTCTTCTCTATGTAGACCTTACACAACAAAAATACTCTTATTTCCATGTTGAGTACTTACCTTATGTGAGTTTGTTTGAACTACCTCATATAATTTTAGATTTAAAAACAATAAGCATGTAATTTAGTTAATTAAGTGGCCAAATGAACTTCAATTCATGTGATTCTTCTTCTACGGCATTAAAAACCTCATGCACTACATCTCTACCATATTTCATGTCGTTTGGATCACATCTCATGATATTTCATTCATTCTCATTTCGATGCACTTTATTGCTCTTTAGAGAACGACGTCGCAGTGTGTCATGAGGTTGATCCCGAGGGTGCATGTGTTGTTTTATTTTGATAAATTATCGCTATATGTATATCATGCATATAAGGGTTGAATAATAAAGAAACTTTCTATGGAAGGCATCAACAAAAACTTATCAGACCCGTCTAACAAGGAGGAGTGTCACATGGTATTTCAAGGAAAAAGAAGGATTATCAGAGTGGAGAATGCCGTTGACGAGTAAGACTACAATCAATTTGACGCGCTATCTCCTTTCAAAGAGGATGTTGACCTAGGTCCCATGGAAGACACCGACGAACCTCGATATGTATGTTATGATCATAATGAAGGGTGAATCGTTAAGATAAAGTAGCTAAATTTTATTAATTACAAATATATGAATTTGTTTTAAATGTAATTATACCTCACTTATGTTACGAAAGCTTCAATTTATAGTTTATAGTGGAAGATGTCTTTATCAGAGGCTAACTCATTGGTCTTACTTGGGGCAGATCGTGGGTTCGAGTCTCGGCGGGCGCGTGCGCAGCTAAACCAAACTTTTTGCACCCTAGACCTGCAGTGAAAGTTGTTCTTTCACAGCCGGTGAATATATTCGACCAAAAGTGACAGTTGTTTCACTACCGGTGGACTTCTTGGGCTGGCAGTGAAGATTCCCTTTCACTGCCGGTCTTCATCTTGAGCCGACAGTGAAAGTCCTCCCTTATAAAAGTGTTCGATGCCTGCGCTCTCTGACACTTAGAATTTTTTCCCCTTCCTAGCCTGTGCCCTCCACCAAATCGCCTTCTGATGCTAAGGAGCCAGTGCTGTTGTGCCCTACGCCATCGTCCACCATCGTCGTCGCTGAGGACCACCACCCCGGCGCCGAGGAGCTCGCCGCATCCTCCCCGATGCTGAGGAGCCCGTGCTGCCGTGCACTACACCATAGTCCACCATCGCCATGGCCGAGGACCATCACCCCAACTCCGAGGAGCCCGCGCTATCGTCCTTGCGCCCTCGTCCATTGCCGCCGTCGCCATGGACAACCACCCTAATGTCGAGGTAGGCCTCCCGGCTCCTTCTCCCTTTTAATTCCTAGGGTTTTAGTGCAAGTTCGTACTGATTCATGACCGACTACTTGTGCATTCAAATGATAAGAACAAATGCTTGTGTGCTGGTCCTTTGTGTGTTAAAATTATAAGACAAATGTTGCTTGTGGTCCTTTTGTGTGTTCAAATGATAAGAGTAGATATGCTGTCTCGGTCATTTTGTGTGTTCAAATGATAAGAATAGATGTTGCTTGTGGTCTTTTTGTGTGTTCAAATGATAAGAACAGATGTTGCTTGTGGTCCTTTTGTGTGTTCAAATGATAAGAATAGATATGCTACATCGGTCCTTTTGTGTGTTCAAATGATAAGAATAGATGCTGTTTGTGGTCCTTTTGTATGTTCAAATGATGCTTGTGAGTATTTCCCCTCTTCTATTGTAGACAGTACTGGTACATATTTTCTTTGCTCGATGATGAATTGACACACTGAGACTGGGCAATTTACTGAGTACAATAGTTTAGACCTGTGATTCTCTAGTTGTTTGATCTTTGTTGTAGCCCCTAGTGAGACTTGTTGATGGTTCTTATTGGTTTGTACTTGTATACCGAGACATATTTCTTGTGTTGTCTCTGTAATAGACTACCTATTATAATTTGATCCCTAGATGGTGTACTACTGTAAGTTCAGAGATTGATTAGCGTATCAGATTCTGGATAAGGAAGTTGATTCATCCTTTTTATTTTGTCATTACTTATTTGAATCCTGCTATTCAGTCTCTACTTCTGTCTCGACAGGAAATTGCTTGTCCTTTTCAAAATTTATGCTCTCTGATTTGGTATAATAGCACTGTCCATGATGATATTGTGTGATTTTTGAGAAATCTCTCCAAGTTCTAATAACTAGATGAGAACTTAGTAAATTGTTCAGTCGTTGATGTACTCAATAGAACAATTAGGGGGCAAGACCTTGATTGTTCCTGGGCCAATTGTTATTCATTTCCCGAGAGCACTTTTATACACCTATTGTACAGTTCTTGATGTACACTGAGGCCATATTTCTTTTTTACTCCTGCTATGTGTTGTATTAAAAATTGCACTGTTTTCATACTTGTTTTTCTTTTTGCAAATGATGAAATTGGAGACCTTATATATGAATGAAAAGCTTGACTGGGATAGTTATTACACAAGTCTAAACAAGAAGTTGTTGTGGCATACAACAGTCAAGACATCCAGACCGAGCTAAAATTGGCCATCTTTGAAAATAAGGAGAAATTTGATTTCACATGTAAAGATGTTATAATACTATTTCTTGTTGTAATCATTATTTGTCTATGTAAAATGATGTGACTTGTAAGATAAATATGTCACTTGTCAGTACCTTTGTGCCTATTTTGCTGCGTAAGATGTGACTTCTTTTTGTTAAATATGATCATAATGTACTCAATTATAATATTATATGCATATGCATTCTATATATAGACTCCTTCATGGTTATCTCTCTTATGATAGCCTCTCTCCCTCCCTCGTCGGCTTTATCTCTATCTCCCTCCTTCCTCAGCTCTCTATATGTAGAATACTCAACTGCTCGTTGTCATCGTATGCAGAACTTCCATAAAGGGATGGCACCACCAACCAACGATTTGGCCCAAGTGCCAGAAGAAGTTGTAGTGCCTCCGTCAAACATTGAATAAGGTAGCCCAAGCCACTACCTCAATCTAGATCAAACAGACACTTGTGGAGGCGATGAGGTAATTCATAAGTAGAAGAATGCATCTGTTCGACATATTATCATATAGGTTCTTAATATTTTTTTGCCCTAAGGGTCACAACAATGAGCAATCCCAGGAGCGGTATCGTGCTTGAGGTCCCTCGAAGATGCCTGTGGGATGATTTGTGATCACGGAGGTCTCACCAACAAGGAAGCCAACTACACCAGAGAGAGTTCTGAGGCTATACTAGTCAGTCTGTGAGATAGATATTAAGGATCACGTGCCCATCAGCTACAGATTGTGGACTGGTGAACGAGGTGATCAGCACGTGGTTCCTGATTCGATCAAGAACGACATCTTGTGGCCTAAGATATTAGAGAAGTTTGACTTCCCTGAAGGGACAGATATAGAAGTAGTTAAGCATAAGATGCTAATGATCATGAGCCTTTCATTTAAGAACAGGAAGGGTACACTAAATAGAATGTATGTTCAGAAAGGTACAACACCAGAATTCTACAAGTGGCCGCAACTGGAAGATCATTGGCAAGCCTTTGCGGAGTACAAGTCATCAGAAGAAGCACAGAGGTTGAGTGAGGTGAGCAAAGCGAACTCAAAGAAGAACCTCTACCCCCACAGTCGGGAGTCATGGGTACGTAAGGAAAGAACGACAGTGGTAACAACAGCTAGATCAACTACGAGAGAGTCACGCCTGAGACGAAGGACTGGAGCGATCGATTGTCTGATGGAAGCTTATGCTTTACGACCTCTAAAGACCAGGAAATGATGCAAACTCTTGCAAAAAAGCTTGCGGAAGCCCACAAGCAGTCTGCACAAGGCTCTTTCAAGCTAGATAGGGATAGGGACTACCTCACCTTGGCACTGGGAAACAAGGAGCACGGTGGTCGCACACGAGAAGTTAGCGTGATAGGTTGGAAATATGGATTCCCAGATGACGTCGACAGTTACAAGAGCCGAAAGAGATCCCAAGCAGAGTGAGATGCAGAATGAGAGGCACAACAAGCTAGGATGATGAAAATACTTGAACAAGCGCTACAAAAGGAGAGGGAATATATAGAGGAAAAGATAGCACAAGTACTACATCAATCCCTCATGCGTCAACGGGGAATCATTGTGAGCGAACAGAAACGAGCGACAATGTCTCCTAATGTTGTGTGCTCCAGCCTCGATGGTCGTCAGAGTAGTTGTGCATCTATAGGAGTTTCGGGAGCTGACCCCGTCACTTATCTCATGAACCTCATCATAGCACGGACACCGTGTGAACTACACATTGGTGATAGAAACATTACCATCAAGGTGGCTTCTGGCGTGGCTTATCCCCGTGGCTCCCATGAACATTTTCACTGACGTCCGATACCGAAGGGCTACGCCGTGGTCGGAGTAGATGAGGCAGTTGACTAGTACTGTCATGTTGAGGTGGACAAGCCCACAGAGGAGGGGCGAACACAATAGGAGAGAATGAGCACATATTCATCACGTGGGAGAAGGACTACATAGTGTTTCTGCCAGGGACAGATACCGAGAACCTTTACTCTTCACAACACCCCAGGTCACCATCGCCCCAAAGATCTCCCTCTCCTCAGCCATCTCCTAGAAGAAGTCCACCTCCCCAGCCATCTTCTCGAAGAAGCCGTGGTAGAAGTGCACCCGCTGTCAGTGTACATGGTCCGGAGGATCCTATTGTGACCTTCGACTAGCTTTCAGAGTTGGTACCATCGAACGAATCTTCGACAAAATAGCCTTCCAACGATGATGTGAAGGAGGAGCAAGAAGTAGCGGCCCGTAAGCATGCCCAGGAGGTGGAGGATGGGAGGTTGGCCCGTCAGCTGTGCGCTGCGGAGGAGCAAGAAGCAGCGTCCCATAAGCGTGCCCAGGAGGAGGAGGACGAGAAGCTGGCCCATCAGTGTGTTGTGGATGAGCACGAGAAGGTGGCCTGTCAATGCGCTGAAGAGGAGGTTGAATGCTCAAACCTTAGTGTCATTCAGGCGTCTAACTTCGACGTCTTTGACATGCCGATGAGCCTGGAGCATAGGCGATGTTGCGGTTGATCAGGCGTGACCGGGTCCTCTGCACCACCACCATTAGCCCCCCGACGTCCCCGAACCATCAGTCGTCTGTGCAGAGACGTAGTCCTCATCGCGGGAGAGGTAGAGGGATACTGGACTGGCTCAACTCGATCGACTTTTTGGGAGGTGGCCTGTGAGAACTATTATATATATATATATATATATATATATAGTGTGTGTGTGTGTGTGTGTGTGTGTGTGTGTGTGTGTGTGTGTGTGTGTGTGTGTGTGTGTGTGTGTGTGTATTCTATGACATGAATTACTATGTATTAATGAATATGCCTTTATTATTGGTTCACATTAAATATGTCTCATTGTATGCATGTATTGAGAGGGAGAGAGACACAGAGAGGGAAGACACACTATGTGAAAAAAAGTTATTAGTGACAGGTGATAACCGGTATTAGTGATGGGTCCTATATCCGTCACTCTTATCGTGTTACTAATGACTGATCATTAGTGACGGGTCGTAACTGTGACCCGTCACTATTGACTGAATATTAGTAACGGGTTATAATCTTGACCCATGACTAATGACCCATGAACATTTTTCGTATTTTTTGGACGCAAAAAAGTCAAAAAAAAATATTTTTTTCACCCGAGCCATCCCAATGCAAGCCCATCCCATATACCTCAGAGCCACGCTTTTTACATTGTTTTCAAGTTTGCATTCCATGGGAATCGAACTCGCGACCTCCTCCTTGCGTGTGTAGCCACCTTACCACCTCTGCTATCACGTAGTTGTGATAAAAATTGGATATTTTATACTTTTAACCTTCTTTGCCGAAAGTCATTAGTGACACGTCATATCCATGACCCGTCATTAATGACTACTTTTGCCAAATTTTGTTGAGGGTTATAATTTGATAGGTGACCCAGAGTGCATTCGGTAAAACGTGCATAACTTTTGCATACAGACTCCGATTTCAATGCTTTTTACTCTACGGACATCTAAACAGAAATTACATCTGTTTCTCCCCCACTTTGTCAGGTTTAGAGAATTTTTGGAGGCTAAAAATGGCTTGGAAGATTGACTTCTCGTCCCCGGAATTTTCTGCATCGTTTTCGGAACATGCGTTTGTATCCATAGCCGCCACACCTTACATAAACTGGAGTAGAAATGGTTCCTATTCTAGTGCTTCCGAGGTGAGAAAAATAAAAAATATTTGCGAATACCGTCATTAGTGACTGGAGTTAGTCATTAGTGCCGAATTACAAGTTGACTCGTCACTAATAACTGGTATAGGACGATTTGTCACTACTGAGTGGATCATTAGTGACAGGTTAAGTTGTGACCCGTCACTAATAACTGGCCTAGGACGACCCGTCACTGATAATCTTATCATTAGTGACGGGTCACAACTTGATCTGTCACTAATGACGGACCTAGGACCACCCGTCACTGATGACCTAGTCATTAGTGACGGGCCACAACTTGACCAATCACTATTATCATCAGTGACATGTTATGTTATGACCCGTTGCTAATGACCACTCCTTAGTGACGGGTCTATATCTGGTCCCGATCGGAAGGGACATTAGTGACGCGTCCTTATTGGACCCATCACTAATAGGACATTAGTGACATGTGCTGAGAAGCCGTCACTAATGTGGTGTCTCTTTTGCTGGTTTCTTACGTAGTGACAGAGAGGATAGAGAGAGGGAGGATAGGGAGGAGAGTGGAGGGGGTCGGAGAGGCAAAACACTACTAGCTGAAGCTGCAGCCGGCAGTGAAAACATCTTTCATTGTTGGTCCTCCGCGTCGGCAGTGATAGTCGGACCGTTACCCAATGTTAGCTCCAAACCCGGCAATGAAAGGGATTTTAGAGCCGACAGTGATAGGAGGTTCTACAGTAATACTACTGTAGGAAACATGCCCTTAGGTTGATTGCCTAAATTACATAAGGGCATGTATGTGATTTTGGTGATTAATGACAATATAGTCAATAAGACTAACATGTTTGTCAAGTATCTGCTTTAGTAGGTCTCATGGATGCAACAAAAGAGAAGTCACCGAAGCCGGAATAAAGAAAGGAATGAATTGGACTTGTTCCATGAATTTTGATGTGATCAAATGGGTTGGATTTATGTATAATTTTGTAGAGTTCTTCACAAGCTTTCAATAGAGCCCAAGATCATCAAAATCGGAGTTCGGAGCGAAAAGTTATGCCCAAAATACAAAACGCAGTTGTGCTGAAATTTGCTTCACCGGATTATCCGGTGCTCACAATGAATTTTGATGTGATCAAATGGGATGGATTTTTGTATAATCTTGTAGATCTATTCACAAGCTTTCAATAGAGCCCAAGATCATCAAAATCGGAGTTCGGAGCGAAAAGTTATGCCCAAAATACAGTTGTGCTGAAATTTGCCTCACAGGATAATCCGGTGATCCAAATCAACATAACTCCGGTGCTTCAGAGGAATATCCGGTGCTCAAATCAACATAACTCCGGTGCTCAAATCAACATAAGTCCGGTGCCTCACAGGATAATCCGGTGCTCACAAAATGAACTCACCGGACTAAGTTTTGCAGAGAGCTCCAAAATGAACTTATGGGCATAGGATAATCCGGTGCTTTTGTCCGGTGTTAACTAACTCATCACAGGATAATCCGGTGCTCACAAAATGAACTCACCGGACTAATTTTTACAGAGAGCTCCAAAATGAACTTATGGGCATAGGATAATCCGGTGCTTTTGTCCGGTGTTAACTAACTCATCACAGGATAATCCGGTGCTCACAAAATGAACTCACCGGACTAATTTTTGTAGAGAGCTCCAAAATGAACTTATGGGCATAGGATAATCCGGTGCTTTTGTCCGGTGTTAACTAACTCATCACAGGATAATCCGGTGCTCACAGTTGAGTTTGAGTGGGTTCCAACGGCTAGTTTCTCTGATGTACTCACAGGATAATCCGGTGCTTGTACTACTATCATCACAGGATTATCCGGTGCTCACAATTTTCTGAGCCGTTGGGGCAACGGCTAGTTGGCGGGTTTGAGGCTATAAATACTCCTCCACTCAGTCATTTGAAGGTGCTGGAGTCCAGAGAAGTTCATGTACACTTGAGAAGACATCCAAGCCACCAAAGTGCTTAAGTGATCAAATCCAAGGCGATTAAGCACACCATTAGAGAGTGATTAGTGCTTATAGGCCTAAAGAGAGTGTAGCTAGTTGATAGCTGCATAGAGAGTGGATCAAGGAGTGATCCTAACTTGTACCAAGTGGTACGCCGGCACCTTGGAGTCTTGGTGACTCGCCGGTAAGCTTGTTGACCCTCCGACTTGGTGTGGAGAGGCGGCAAGGTATTTGTGCGGGGACGCAGAGACCCTTGCCTTTGTGGCTCAAGCTCCGAAGTGATCACGGCGGCGAGGAACCGGAAGAGAGGCTAGTGGTGAGACCTTGCCTTGGTGGTTTGGTGGCTCATCCGGGTAGAGGCCTTGTCTTTGTGACTTGGTGGCTCAAAGGCCGTGACCGGGTGCCGACCGGGAGCATATCCTTTGTGGAGCTCCAACGTGGACTAGGGGTGGCTTTCATGCCATCGAAACCACGGGGTAAAAATCCTTGTGCCGAGTTTGTTCTCTCTACCCTCTTTACACTTCCGCATTTACATTCTTGCAATTTACCTTACTAGATAGGTTGCAAGTTTCCTTAATCGGTAGAGTAGACACGCTAGATAAACCTAGAGCACATTTAGATAGAAATTGATATAGGTTTATCTTGTGTTATTTTTTGAGCCAGTTTAGTTCTAAGTGTCCTAATTCACCCCCCCCTCTTAGGACGTCACCGATCCTTACAAGTGGTATCAGAGCCTCATGCTCTTAAATTGGGCTTAACCGCCTAGAGTTGTGACGTCCGGGGTTGGGATGGATTTCCATAGCGCTCCACTTTTCGATGGCACAAATTTTCCCCGTTGGAAGGTTCTAATGTCTTGTTATTTGCAAGCCCGGGGATTAGATATTTGGAGAGTCACTGAGGAAGGGATGAGGCAACGCATCACCAACAAGGAGAGACAATTAAATGCATTGGCGAAGAGTATCCTTTTATCATCTTTATGCACCGATGCATTTAATCGTGTTTATTCTCTCACCAATGCGCATGATATTTGGACTAGTCTCAATGAAATACATGAGGGCACAAAGGATGTGCGTAATGAGAAATATCATGTGCTTGTTACTAAGCTCAATGGCCTCAAGCAACTATCCTATGAAAGTGCTAATGATATGTATTCTCGTTTGAATATTCTTGTGAATGAGATCAATGGGTTAGGTTTGACACCAATTGAAGACGATCAAGTGGTGAGAAGAATACTTCAAGCTCTTCTTCCAAAGTACAAGTTGATAGTCTCCATCATCTATGATAACAATGACATCAAGAGGATGACTTCAAGTCAAGTGCTAGGCAAGATCACCGTCCATGAGATGACCATGAACATGGAGGTGGAAGCCCCTACCTCATCCAACACCAAGAATCTTGCTCTCACAAGCAAGCAAGCTCAATGTCAACACATGAAGGCAAGGATGAGGAGGCAAGAGCAAGAGTCAAGCTCAAGCGAAGATGATAGTGATCAAGATGAAGAGAGCGAAGAAGAGGATGATCAAAGCACATCAAGTGATGAAGAATTGGATCCCAAGATGGCTAAGCTCTTCTCGCAAATAGAGAAGAACATGAAGAGGATCAACGCCAAGATTGATCATCCAATCTCCATTCAAGACATGATCAAAACAATGGATCATATCAAGAAAGAGAAAAAGAAGAAGATCAAGAAGAGAGAGACAAGGAGTAGAGCCAAAGCTTTTGCAACCATGGGAAGATGGGTGAGTGAAGATGAAGATTCAAGCTCAAATGATGAGAGCCTCACCATCCTCTACCCTAAGAGAAGCTCTTCCTCAAAGTCATCATCACGCAAGTCTTCACACAAGTGCCTCATGGCCAAAAGTATAGATAGCAATGTAAGTGATGATGAATCCGATGAGGATTCCCCCTCCTATGATGAACTCCTTCAATTGATAAATGAGCAACAAAGGGCCATTAAGAAACAATCAAAAGAGCTTAAGGCTAAGTACATTGAATCTCAAACTAAGACCCCTTTGAAGCAATCTACCTCTCTCTTTAATTACAATCCTAAGGTAGATGCTTTCACTTCTTGTAATGATTTAATTGCTTTATCATGCTCACCCCTTTGCAATGAGATGTGTGTTGAGAATTTTGTTGTAGAATCATCTAACAACCTCATTGCAAAAGAAAATGTTAAGCTCAAGCAAGAAGTGGAAAAGCTCAAGGAAGACTTGGCAAGATTGAAGGGCAAAGGACATGTCCAACCTCCTCAAGATAACCATGCATTCATGGTGAAGAAGCTTGCGGAGGGGTCAACCGTGACATACTTCAAATGCCATTTGGAAGGCCACAAGTCCTTCAAATGCAAGCAAGTGAAGAAGGAGACCAAGGAGAAGAAGAAGATGGCTAACCTCTTAAACAAAGCCTCCAACTTCTACACCAAGCCCAACTACAAGCTCAAGTCTAAGAACAACCACTACAAGCTTAAGAAGAAGGAAAATGGTAAGGTGGTTGCACACAAGGTTGGGAGAAGAGATTGGGGGAGGAACCAATCCATTTGGGTACCCAAAGAAGTCATCACCAACATGAAGGGGCCCCAATCGATTTGGGTTCCAAAGAAGACTTGAAGTCCGAAGCGGCTACGGGGATTTGGAGACTTGGCTCACAAGATGAAGATGAAGCTCAAGCAATGAAGCCAAGTGTACAAGATGGGCGCATTGATGAAGATCATAATCATCATATACCCAAATCCCCATCCAAAGGTGGAAGGTACCATATGTTAATTTCTTTCAATTTGTACCTTTGCCTTGTCTAGGATTGCATGTGCTTAATTCAATTTGTTGCAATGCCTAGTGTAAGTTTTCATATGGTAGGTTGCTTGTGTTTATCTTTAATCTATGAGCAACCTACATAGTTTATTAGTTGTAGGTTTAATCAATGGCACTAGTTTTCATTTGATATCTTTTTATGTGCCATAAGTCCAATCTATAGGATAAATTCTCATTGTTATCAATAACAAGTGCATATATCTCTCACAAGTATTCAACACTTGTATACACACATTTAGGGGGAGTATATCCTATGGGTTGTGATTTTGAGACTAACATGTGTTGCAAGTTGTATCTTTTGTAGTCTCATGGAGAAGTCAATAAGTCCCCGAAGGTATGTTATGCACATACTTTTCATTTGGTATCATTGCCAATCCGGTTGTTCATTTAAGCTACCTCCATACATAATATGGTTTAAACTTTCCATCTTCTATATTGTCTAGTTTTGCATATGTCTTTCTCTTATCATATGTATGCACACATATAGGGAGAGTTTAAATCATATTACGTGAGTTTCATGAATTGTGATCCATATGCTTTCTTTGCATTGAATTGGTACCATCTCCTTGATTTGATTTCCTTCAATTGGTATCATTTTCTTTTATTGGATCATGATTTGTGAAACTCTCTCCCATGTATTCTAATGTTTTCCCTTGAGTTCAACATGTGCATATAGCCTTTTTGGGAGATTGTTGACAAAGGGGGAGAATTATGGTGACCAAAGCAAGAGACAAATCAAGTTCAAGTTGCAAGTGTTGACAAAGGGGGAGAAGAAGGAACAAGAAACAACTTGAGGCATCTAGGTTGACAAAGGGAAGAAGCTCTTGCATGGGCCATCCAAGGGAGATAGTGGTGATGGAAAAAGGGGGAGCCACAACAAAGGGGGACTTAATGGTAAGAATATGCATCCAAGCAATGTGGTAAGGCATTTTGCCTTTTACAATTGGTTTACATTTGTTATCTTTTATTATTTGCCACTTGTTTTGGTTGTGTTGTCATCAATTACCAAAAAGGGGGAGATTGTAGGAAACATGCCCTTAGGTTGATTGCCTAAATTACATAAGGGCATGTATGTGATTTTGGTGATTAATGACAATATAGTCAATAAGACTAACATGTTTGTCAAGTATCTGCTTTAGTAGGTCTCATGGATGCAACAAAAGAGAAGTCACCAAAGCCGGAATAAAGAAAGGAATGAATTGAACTTGTTCCATGAATTTTGATGTGATCAAATGGGTTGGATTTATGTATAATTTTGTAGAGTTCTTCACAAGCTTTCAATAGAGCCCAAGATCATCAAAATCGGAGTTCGGAGCGAAAAGTTATGCCCAAAATACAAAACGCAGTTGTGCTGAAATTTGCCTCACCGGATTATCCGGTGCTCACAATGAATTTTGATGTGATCAAATGGGATGGATTTTTGTATAATCTTGTAGATCTATTCACAAGCTTTCAATAGAGCCCAAGATCATCAAAATCGGAGTTCGGAGCGAAAAGTTATGCCCAAAATACAGTTGTGCTGAAATTTGCCTCACAGGATAATCCGGTGATCAAAATCAACATAACTCCGGTGCTTCAGAGGAATATCCGGTGCTCAAATCAACATAACTCCAGTGCTCAAATCAACATAAGTCCGGTGCCTCACAGGATAATCCGGTGCTCACAAAATGAACTCACCGGACTAATTTTTGCAGAGAGCTCCAAAATGAACTTATGGGCATAGGATAATCCGGTGCTTTTGTCCGGTGTTAACTAACTCATCACAGGATAATCCGGTGCTCACAAAATGAACTCACCGGACTAATTTTTGCAGAGAGCTCCAAAATGAACTTATGGGCATAGGATAATCCGGTGCTTTTGTCCGGTGTTAACTAACTCATCACAGGATAATCCGGTGCTCACAAAATGAACTCACCGGACTAATTTTTGCAGAGAGCTCCAAAATGAACTTATGGGCATAGGATAATCCGGTGCTTTTGTCCGGTGTTAACTAACTCATCACAGGATAATCCGGTGCTCACAGTTGAGTTTGAGTGGGTTCCAACGGCTAGTTTCTCTGATGTACTCACAGGATAATCCGGTGCTTGTACTACTATCATAACAGGATTATCCGGTGCTCACAATTTTCTGAGCCGTTGGGGCAACGGCTAGTTGGCGGGTTTGAGGCTATAAATACTCCTCCACTCAGTCATTTGAAGGTGCTGGAGTCCAGAGAAGTTCATGTACACTTGAGAAGACATCCAAGCCACCAAAGTGCTTAAGTGATCAAATCCAAGGCGATTAAGCACACCATTAGAGAGTGATTAGTGCTTGTAGGCCTAGAGAGAGTGTAGCTAGTTGATAGCTGCATAGAGAGTGGATCAAGGAGTGATCCTAACTTGTACCAAGTGGTACGCCGGCACCTTGGAGTCTTGGTGACTCGCCGGTAAGCTTGTTGACCCTCCGACTTGGTGTGGAGAGGCGGCAAGGTATTTGTGCGGGGACGCGGAGACCCTTGCCTTTGTGGCTCAAGCTCCGAAGTGATCACGGCGGCGAGGAACCGAAAGAGAGGCTAGTGGTGAGACCTTGCCTTGGTGGTTTGGTGGCTCATCCGGGTAGAGGCCTTGTCTTTGTGACTTGGTGGCTCAAAGGCCGTGACCGAGTGCCGACCGGGAGCATATCCTTTGTGGAGCTCCAACGTGGACTAGGGGTGGCTTTCATGCCATCGAAACCACGGGGTAAAAATCCTTGTGCCGAGTTTGTTCTCTCTACCCTCTTTACACTTCCGTATTTACATTCTTGCAATTTACCTTACTAGATAGGTTGCAAGTTTCCTTAATCGGTAGAGTAGACACGCTAGATAAACCTAGAGCACATTTAGATAGAAATTGATATAGGTTTATCTTGTGTTATTTTTTGAGCCAGTTTAGTTCTAAGTGTCCTAATTCACCCCCCCCCCTCTTAGGACGTCACCGATCCTTACAACTACCTCCTCTTAAACTTCTCCGTTATTTAACCCACTTTGCCACTAGCCCAAAATCCCCATCCAGTAGCGTACCCCTTTGTCGCCCCATTCCGGGTATAGTCGATGCCTTGACATCCGCCTCTTGGACTAGGGCTCTACCCGCTGCCCTCAATCTGCTGCTGGTCGCCGGCCCTCCACTGGATCTAGCCTCCTCTCTCCATCGCCAACTGATTCCACTCATCCCTCCTGTGCCAGCAAGCACCAAGGAGTCCACAGCTCGTCTCCTCACCGTCGAGTAAAGGTAGCTTCTCTGCTCCTCCATTTGTTCTTGTGGTCATCTGAGATGTGGATGATGACATGATTAGATGATTTGTGCTAAAATTTTAGTCGATTTGGCTGGCATGTTCATGTAATTTTTTTTGGCCTAATGTACATGTACCGTGTGATACTTGTAGTGTGGTATGATTTGTGCACCAGTCTGGTATTTTGTTATGTTACTTGAACATGCATGATAGTTCCATTGGTATATGTATGTTAACATGAAGCATTGTGTAGTGCGGTACAATTGAATCATGTTTCTATTATTACTCGATTAGAGGAAGCATGTATTTTGTAATGTCATTTTAGAAACATGTGTTTCATTAGCACTCTTCATCACAGAAATATTTTTAGAGAGAAACCGAATCCAAAACATTTCTAGAGAATCCAGAACCGTGCCAAATAGGCCATGAATCCTGAAAATTCCCGTAGCAATTACTTAAATTTTTTAGGATTTAGCTAAAATGTAGACAAAATTCTCAGTATCCAGATTCTCCCTATCCAAACCGGTACATACCTACAAATCAAAATATTCAACCTGTAACCTGTAAATACTCCAAATAAAAGAAGAAGAAAAATGCAAAGTGAAGTAACAATGAAAAGTTGGCCGGACATCTCTGCGGTGACAACTGGAAGAGACTGAAGCTAAGCTACATGGATTAGCTAGCTTGGGCTCCTTTGCCCTTTCGATTTTTATCGAGTACATTGATCATTGAGTCTCAGTTTGTTATGTTTTCACAAATTCCTGCGATGCAGTCCATCACAAATCTAGGGTCAATGTAACAACATATTTCAGGTTCTTTACATCTCAATCAGGGCCCCCAAAATTTCAGATCCCCGCATCTCCCTAAAAATATTGGCCCATTTGATTGTTCATTTTTTGACCAAGGACAACCCAAGGGAAAAAAGAAAGTTTTGGGAAGCAGGCATGATTGCCATGCACGGAGTAAATGAGCTGCATCACCAATTTCCCCTAGAGGCCAAGACGGAGATGACAAGAGCTGAAGACCGGAGCCATCATCAACCCGTCACCCATCGCGGCGTCACGTCTCCTAAGTCTTGAGTTCCCACATTTGTCCCCTGGTTTAGGTCCACCTCCTCTGTGCCTACACTCTTGAGCCTTAACGGTGAGGAGCATGGCGTTGCTGCACGTCTGCGTGGGCCTATGGAGATTGGGGAGCTACGGCGCCAGGGTGAGCACCGAGCCGTCGTCGGCGTGTGTAGGACAACCACCTTGTCTCTTGCACGGCGAGTCCCGCACACAATCACATGAGGTTGCATTAATCCCATCTCGATTCCCCTCATGGCAGCCAATTTCTTTGCAAATTTCTAAGAACAAATCTGCTGTTTGCATTGAATAGATGTGCTATCTCCAATCATCCACAGTCCATCCTTAATCCCTCCTCTATTTATTAGGTTTTTTCCTTCCCATTTGAGTCATTTCTCATATCTCACATCTTGTGGCGGCAGTTCTTCTAAACTTGTTTTCGGAAATGACTTTTCTTATTTACATGGCCTAATTTTGGATTTCTTAGGCTCAATCATGTGTGTGTCAGATTGATCAATACTTCTGTGTGCATTCCTGTGCTGTTCGTTGGCTAATTAAGTACATGTTGGTCACATGCATGGACTGTTGAACGATCCATTAGTGTCTAGCTCGCTAGCTAGTCAGCTTCAGCATGTGTTCCATCGATGTATCGTCGCAGGAACGTACGTAGGTAGGCCAGCCATGCATGTGCATGCATGCAGTGCATGGGTTCTTGCTCGATCGACAACCGATGCCTGCATGTCCCACACACCATCATGCAATACGTACGTATGTGCTGCCATGCATCTTACGTACATAAATTCATCGGTCAAGGTTAGTTAACTAGCTCGTGAAAAAGTAAAGGAGACGATCAATCTCGGTATATAGTACAGGGGGCACTAGCTGAGAGTCAATCTTGTTGTCAAATCGATCACTTGGTCACTAGCTAGTTTGAATGTCAGGTGAATGTCACAGCCTCACAGGGAGAGGATTGCACACGCATATGTCGCACGATGATGACATGACCAGTCTAGAAGGGTTCTGTGTTAGGCGCAGAGGAAGATCACGGCAATGCAGGTGAAAAAGAAATAAAACAGATTGCCACATTTACATGTGGCCGCAGTCACTATCTATACCGTTGATTGATGCGTTGAGATGTGTGCGTGGGGTAGCAGAGAGAATATTCCTTGCCGTGAGGGTTGTCATAGATCTCTATGCATCCATCAACGGTGTAGATAGACACCACAATCGCTTATACAAGTGATGAAATATGCACCCTCGTTGTCTAAAATTTAGCAGAGTGTAATTGCTTCAAGCCCAGCTATTCATCTCATTTTCTATTCCACCTGATAAGCACACAATGCACATGATTTTCTTTCTCTCCACCTCACCAGGCTTACAAAGCATATACATATACTCGATGCAACCTAGCCAGGCACAGCTTCCGTCAACTAACAGCGAAATTGGCCAGTGATGCAAACAGAAACAAGTTTATTAGAGACCTCTCTCTTTTTCTGTACAAACTAAAAGGAAAAAAAAAGATAGCATGCATGCATGCATGCATGCGAATATATAAGACGGAGCTGGGGTCATCAACTGGTACATGCGACTAATAATTCTGTGCAACACCAAACGCTTTTGACCCGGGCACAGTTGCTAGCCTCTTTCCCATACCAGGACGAAATCTTTCCACCAAGCAATCCGGATCAAACCTAAATCCATATATATAGTTAACCTATCGCATGCATATATATGTCCATGTCAAAATGAAACATAGAAAGGGAGCGTGCATCGTTTTCGTTCATCATCTGTAGTTGTTATCATCTAGCCTTGGCTTCCCACTTTTTCTTGTGGGGAATTGAAGGGGCTCCCCACTTGTCGTACGGTAATTGACGATGCTGTATATGCATTTGGTGTGACTAGTTGTTGCGGTGGTTAGATCAATTATCGGCCCACTAGAATAAAGATTTTAAAGGAGGAAGGAAATAACTATGTTCTTCGAAGAATTGTATGATATATGCATGAGTGCAGGGTATTATTTGACATTTACATTTAGAATCTTAATTATTATTGTAAGCAAGAAAGCACTATGGTTACTTGACCCCCATTGCATGTGGTTACATCTGAATCCAACCTGGCTAGTGGTGCGATTGGAGCGGATAAAGATGGATATCACTCATTGTGTTTCATATCTTGTAAGTTTTTTTCGGAGTCAGAGTTAGACATAGATAATACTGGATAACTATTTCTCCATCCTGTATTTGTTCTACGAGCTTTCGGTTTGGTAGGGCGGGTGGATACTATCCACTTCATTTGCATCCCGACATAGTACAATAGACATAAGATGCAATCAAAATGAGCACGGAGAGACTAGTTGCTGAGATATCAAAATAAGAGCACTCACTATTCTCTATCTACTCATATGTGGCAATCTATCAATCTACATTTGGACACTTCGTTAAAGATACCACTCCTATCTAATATTTTAGATATTTTTTCTCTCGAAGTCAGAATCAAACACAAATAATGCTGGATAACCGTTTCTCCATCCATATTAGCTCCGCAAGCCTTTGGTTGGTCAGTGGGACAGAAACTATCTGTTCTTTTTGCACCCCTAGTCCTTACATTAGTGAAGATAGAGTGTTTCTTTTAAGTAGTGAATTGGGTCAGCCATGGCTCGCTGAGGTTGTACTTCCTTGGTCCGCTTATATCGGTCGTTCTAGATATCGACATATCTTATGTACACATATAAGATTCTTAATCTTTCTAACCATGCATCATGAAAAAATTTACCGAAAATATGATGATTGGTAAAAAAAATCCCACGAGACAAGAGTCTAATGATGTTCTAACGTATATATGTGGTCAAACCTTGAACAGGTCGACTACAAACATTACATATATATAGCACGACCTATTTTCTTGTTTTTTTTTTTTTCTAACAGAGGGGTTTGGACGGTGGCTGTCGGTCGTCCAGGATTTTAAGGCCGGAGGTCTCTGGCGGCGCTGCCCTGCCGCCGACGCCGCTGGCCGGCAGCTATTTCTGATGCTTTGATTTAACAATGATAATATTATAGTTGGTTTCCTACGAAGGAACTAGCTAGCAGAGCAGACATATCTCTGGTTCGCCGGTTTGCCTTGGCGATATGATTCGATCAGATCTTGGCGTACGCGTGCTGCCAATCTGGTTATACACAGTAAGGAAGATGGACTTTAAAGTTCATTACGGATTTACAGTACAGATTAGGAAAGTGCATGGGAGCTTATTACGTACGGTCACGGCTGTCTAATGCGTTGTACATATACCAACAGTGTAGTGCAGCGTAGTTAGCACCAAATGTCTGTACTTGCACTCGTATTATTATTACTCAATTCGTTGTATCAAGTGGCACAGTACACGCGTATTATTATTACTCAATTCGTTGTATCAAGTGGCACAGTACACTCGTATTATTATTTACAGTTACACCAGGCCAGCTGTATCTAAGTACTATTACCGTATAACATGTTATCATTGTCGGTTCTAAATTTACATCTTTACTATTTTTGGAACTACTAGTGGATAATTATCAGTGATAATCTAGCACTATTACTGTCGCTTTTAAAACTGACCGTGGTAGATTTTTCAAAGGGCAAGAAAAAGACGTTGGCCATCTTGCCGCCATCCACATGCCATGAACCTCCTTGCCCTCCTTCTCCTCCCCTTTCTGGTGCAGAAGCAAGCAATAACTGGAGATGGAAGAAGAGGAGGATCTGGAGACGGCCGTGCTCGGGCGTGGAGGAGGCCGTGGGGGCAGTGGTATCCCTCGGGTGCGGTCGGGGTCAACAAGACTGGCAACATGAGGAACGGGTCTCAAACTTCATTGCTGGTGACAGAGGAGATGGAGGAAGAGGCGGATTTGGAGATGGACGTGATCAGGTGTGGAGGAGACCAAGGTGGCATGTGGAAGCAACGACGGCGCTCGAGGTGGGGCTCGCGGCGTGGTGACAACGCTTGGAGTGGAGCTCGGCGACACGACGGGGTTTCGACAGATCTGGTCATGGGGAAGGATAGCAGCACTGCGTTGGTGTAGATCCGCTAGCACCGTGCTTACCTCCATGGTTCCGAGACACATATCTCAGTGACAGAGAACGGGAGCGAGAGAGGAGAGAGAAAGAAAGAGGAGAAATGAGAGGAGAGAGAGAAAGAGAGAATGGGGTGGAGCAGAGATATTTCACGGGTGGGAGACGTCCGGTAGGGACTTAGAAAAAATCGGATTTTGAATATCGGATATCACGGCTTTTAAGAGAAATAGATAATGATACTAATTATCATTATAGGTTTTTTTAAAAATTATTAGTGATAGTAACACTATCGGTTTTTATTAAAAACTAATAGAGATAATAACTTATCATTACTGTTTTTTTCTCTGGTCAAACATTTGTACCGGTCGGACTAAGTAAACCGGGGCTTTGGAGAACCGACACTAATAGCTAAGTATAGATTGGTGTTTCTGTAGTAGTGTATGTACAAAGCAGAAGCCATGCATGCATTTAATCTTAATCTTGTTTTTCTTTCATTATATATTGGATAATTCCTTCATCAATCTGATCATCCTGCCAAACTAACTGCTCTGTTCTGAACTTAATTTACATTGCTGTGAAATGTGAATGGTTCAGGCTTCACTCTCAAGTGCATGATTAATTCCACTGCACCCTGGATCGATCAACTGAGCTGAGCTGCTGGGCTAGTTGCTCTTGATCTATTATGAGGCAAAGCTTTGGAGCGGGACGAAAATATCTCTTCAAAATTAGGTATGTATGATCGATCACAACCACCATGTTTTAAAATTAGATTCGTTTCCTTCCTCTCTCGCTAATAATTATACACTAGTTCTTTGGTTTTCAAGGATAATTTATACCAGTACTAAATAATTATGAATGGTTGGAGATGCTTACCGACGGGGGTAATGACTTTTTAACCAAGTTCTTTTCTCAAGATAATGTACTGCCTGGAGAGGAAGCCAATGGGGCCATCAAGTGCAAATCCTTGGCAACCAAATTTCTAGCGTAGAAATGACACAGAAAAAGTGCAGCACAGTGAACAAACTAACTCCAATCATCATGTACCAAGTGCAAACTGACCCCGACATTGTACTTACCAAAAATAAATTAGGAAGGAGAAAAAATATGGAAAGCTCGTTACAGTACGTACGTGCATACGTACGCGCTGTTGTAGTTTTGATGTGAAAATTCATAGTAATTTGCAAATATGCCCTAACTTTTTGCATGATTTTCTTTGAAAGTATAGCGCTAGCTCTTGTTGGTCTGAAGTAGTCTGACTCCTAGGACCCGAACAATCCTCCTCATCCAAATATCCACTTATTTGTAGAGAGGAAAACTACTTTCACTCGCTTATTTGCTTGACTTTTGAAAATATGGCATTAGCTCTAGCTTATTTGGCACTAAATCTAACAACAATATTTTTTCTATATTAGTTCACTAAAAATTTAAAAATTCTTGCAAGTCAAAGTTTAAATAACAAAAGTCAAAGTTGTCAAGTATTCTCAAACAGAGGCATTACGGTTTTAGGATGAGAATAATCCTTCTGATCGAATTGGAAGCTTAGTTGGAGACAAGAAAACTATTTCCATATTTAGAGGAGGTCAGGCTTAGGCTTCTAAATATCAACTGCAAGCTCAGGCTGTTGTTAATAATCTTAACATAGTATTCTCTCTAATCACAAATACTTAACATTTTGAACAGGCTACGGTCAAACTTTTGAAATATTTAGTTTGAAAATATAAAAATCATATGTATGGATTTGTCTCGTAAAGTACTTCCGTAATATCATAAATTTATTATATTTTATAAATATATTCTAATAAAAATCACTAGTTCAAATGTACAATGTTGGAGACCATGTCGTTGTCCAAGACCAGTACAATTCTAGACAAAGGCAAAGATACTATATGTAAAACAAAAAGCATGAACAACAATCTAGCTAATATTACCTCTTTTACCTCTGGATAAGGAACTTGTATATATGATGATCAAGGTATTCATCAATACGCTTAATCTTGTATATTTAGTTTTTTTGCTTGAACCTTCATTTTGTGTGCCAAGTCTCTAAATCCCCTGAGCCGACCTATGGACTTCAAGTCTTCTTTGGAATCTAAACCGATTTATGACCTATCATGTTGGTGATGACTTCCTTGTGTACCTAAATAGGTTGGTTTCACCCCTAATCCTAAACCGATTTATGACCTATCATGTTGGTTTCACCCGATCATGTGTGCAACTACTTTATCATTGTCCTTCTTCTTGAGCTTGTAGTGGTTGCTCTTAGTCTTGATCTTGTAGTTAGACTTGGTGTAGATGTTAGGGGTCTTATTTGAGAGATTTATCATCTTTTTCTTCTCCTTGGTCTCCTTCTTGACATGATTGTATTGGAAGGATTTGTGACCTTCTTGATGACATTTGAAGTATGTCACAGTGGACCCTTCTGTAAGCTTGTTCACTATGTTGTCACAGTTATCTTGAGTAGGTTGGACATGATTCTTGCCCTTCGATTTTGCTAAGTCCTTCTTGAACTTTTCCACTTCTTTTTTGAGCTTACCATTCTTACATGGTTCTACAATAACGTTCTCAATATATACCTCGTTGCAAAGGGGTGAGTTAGATAGATCAATCAAATCATCACAAGAAATAGAAGCATCCACTACTAGAGAATCTATTTGTACATACGGCTCGTAACCCCGGTGCGGGTCACTTTTTCGAACCATCTGTTGAAAAGAGTTTGTACAAATCAGATTTGTACAGACATGTTTTGAACCGTTTGTACAAAAACTTGTACAAACAGCTCTAATAGCGAGCTGTTTGTACTATGATAATAGTACAGACAGCTCCAATAACGAGCAATCTGTGATATGGAACAGTACAAATGGCATGTTATTGAAGCCGTCTGTACTATTGTAACAGCACAGACGGCTCGTTATTGGAACCGTCTGTACTATTCATATACATAGTACAAAATTCATATATTACTAATTGTAACTGACATATCAACAATAAAATACACACAATAGTATATCATACACATAATAGATCATTTGTATTCAAACTCCATACACTTTGTAGATCGAACATCTTCATTAAATATCACACATATCATACAATGTCAATATTACAAAGCCTCACAACATTACAAAGTCACAAAGTCACACATAAATAGAAGTAAAATATCAATATACAAAGCCTCACGACATTTGCGTAGCATTCTTCACTCTTCATTCTTCATTGAGAATCCATTTGCTTCTCGTGCCTGACAATATATAAACCAACAAATTAGCTTTAGCATAGTGATTAAAAGGAAGTAATGAGTTCATTTGCTTCATTTCCTGTATCATTAGCCATAAAGATATAATACATCAATAGACTGCAAGATGCAAGTATTTTCAATATATTGAACTGACTGGTTCTGTTGAGATTACAAACCTTAGCTAATAAAGTTTTTGAGATCATGAAATTCATCGGTCTCCTTTATGATCTCCCCAAGTATGAAACTGATGATCCTTTTTTGAATATATATGAGATCGTCCTTCATGAGATTATTGTGCGAAATTTATATGTCTATAGAAGAAACTTAAAATAGTTAGACACAACGATAAAAAAATACATTTTAATATACTATAATTACACTAACCAGCGGATATACTGGTGGACTAGAGCCAATGATTTGCAGCATGTATTGGGTAACATAGAACTCACAGAGGTTGTGACCTGCGGCTGCCTGTGAAACTGCAAAAATTTGTGCATGATAGATATAGTTCTATGGAATGCATATTATAACGGTAATTTGATATGCGATGGAGGAATTATTATCGGAAACTTATGTTGGTGGCTTGCCGAGGGTTTATCTCTCCATATAATCCTGCCCATCGAAACATACTTCGCGAACGCCCTTATCAACAAATCTGTCATATATGAATACCTCTCTTTGTTGTAGTACATTGAGTCCAGGTATATGCAGTGTTGATTATGTGTATAGATACAAACTAGCATCCAATGGTCCTGGTAGTTGTACGGTAAAGAAATAAGGTCCTTCGATCCACAGAGGGCGACCATGGACTCTGTGACGTATTTCTCGACCTCCCCCGGAGACCAAGTGATCGTTGACCCACATACAACCTGTGGGTCGAGGAATCCAATTCTCATATTCTCTCTCCTAACTTCTTGAATCATAAGTCTACACATAAGAGTAATGTAGACGAATGAGCGTATCAATAAGTTAGGTGGTTCATTAAGCATAGATCGTGATTAGTAACACTTACAGTGTCCAGCATCTCAATAGACTGATGTCCAACTTGTCAAGACGGTAGAGGAGGAATAAATCCTCTAAGGTCACGAGGAAGTATCCAGCTAGTTGCAGGAAATGTTGCCGCTAGTACTTGACGCTGAAACAAGGAGAAAGATGTTTCTCCTCATGGAACCTCTTAAGGTATAGGTCGTGTAGAATCGTACTTGCCCAGCCTAATTGCTCTAACGCTTTCTTGCTCACTAACAGCTCGCCTAGCACGTAGGTGTTTGACAGATGTTCTTCTTCTACCTCCTTGCTCTCGTCCTTCTGTTTGTTGGCTCTGTGCTTTTCAGGAGGTACCA
The DNA here is from genome assembly GCF_958298935.1 of Phragmites australis. NCBI lineage: Eukaryota > Viridiplantae > Streptophyta > Magnoliopsida > Poales > Poaceae > Phragmites > Phragmites australis. Next base: position 1,220,467 of record NC_084936.1, read on the forward strand.
TTTTGGTGGACTGTTGGTCAATTTTGCTGGACAATTGTTGTTGCTCATGTGGTGCAGAAGGAGATTTGCCATTCGGCAGAGCACGACGAAAAAAGAAGTCGCTGCCATCGCATACTGGAGAACAGAGGCTGCGGAGGTGCAACCACTGTTATGAACTTCTTCGGCCACTGGATGAAGGAGTGGACGGTCTCCCTAAGTGTCCTGATATCATCCTCTGGGGGAAAAGGAGTGGGCGTGCAATTATTGTATACCATGTCCACTGATACCCTAGCGTAACCAGACTCTAGCGAGAATCCATGGATCATCTGATCCTCGCCACATGGGAACGCCAAGCCCGTGCCCACCTCAATGATGTTATCGGTGCCAACAGTGGTGGGCAGTACGAGTTTGCACTTGGTGGCCGCCTCTATGTCATCGATGGGGTATCTCTCGTCAGGGACCTCTTTTGGAATGTCCTCGTTGGGGGTGTTACCTTCAAATCTGCTGATAGGGAAGTCCTGTTGATCGAGCATGTTATCTGGATCGTTCCCTGGTACAGATGTGCAGCTGCTCTGTTGTCGAGCCAGTGGAGATTCAAGTGTCATGGCTGCATCCTGCTGCCTCATTGCCTGTACTCGCTCCTTGACCCATTGTTCCATCCTTTTTGCAAGCATATCCATTTGTTCTATCATCCTTGCTTCGATCTCAGCGACAATCTGCATTCTCATCTGTTCATGCTCGGCTGCTTCGCACTCAACTTTGTTTCTCCTTCGGCTCCTATATGAATCTGCGTCGTAAGGGAATCCCAACTTTCATGGAATGGAAACACCTATGCTACGCGTGCAACCCGGGTGCTCTTTGTTCCCCAGAGCGAAGGTTAGTATGTCTTTTTCCCGAGATGGCTGGAATGATCCTTGAGTGGATTCTTTCGAAAGTTGCAGGATTCTTTGAGCCACTTGCTTGGTTTCTGGCTTCCTGAAAGTGACGGAACCATCGACCGAGAGTACGGCCCTTTCTCAGAACTAGTTCCAAGCCCGCCTCTCAGGGATCTGTGAAAATGGTGTGGAGCGGTTCTCCCGAGCTGCTTGCTCATCCTCCTTGTCCCAGTCTAACTCCTTACACGCATACCCATCAGTGCTGAGCCTATGGGGGTGCGTGTTGCGTGACTGGCGCACCTTGTTAGCCTAACTCTACTACTGAAATTTCTCATACTGGCACCTCATCACAAACTCTACTCATTGATTCGCCAAGTACCCATAAGCAACATTATTGAGGACGAGATCCTGCTTCACATATGTATTATACAGCTCGCTCTTGAAGGTCTTCCACGTCGTGCCCATCCTGGCTATTGCCTGCCTTTCCATGTCCTCCAAGGAGCATCCTTCAGGGAAGTCAAATTGTGCTTTAATAGTTTCCCACAAGAAGGTTTTCTCGCTCTGCGGCATGGCCTTCCAGTTTGGATAGGTTATCCTGATCCTTGTCCGTCCAAGTGGGGCGCATGCCTTACGGAATACCGCCTGAGCTTGCTGAGGCTGTGTTGGCATGCCTGCCTCATTGACGTGAGTTATGGTGTATTGACCCATGGGCATCTGATTTTTGCCTCGACCACATCGGTTTCGCTTCTACACCTGAGATTCTTTTGTTTGCTCTTGAGAAGTGGCATCGCATCTTGTTGAGCAGTGACCCCCTCTTGTTGTTGAGGGGAAGAGGCCGGAGGCAGTTCAAGTTCATCTCCAATCGCCATCTTCAAAATAGGAAAATGGTAGAAGATTATTCACAGAAATAGAGAAAAGAAAATAAATCAAGGTATGTGTTTTAAACTTTCAATTAAATTTAACATAGTCACCAAAATTGGCATACACAATAATGAATCCATAGTCACCAAAATTGGCATGTTGACCCATTTCCTTTGGGATCGCGACCCTTGACATTGTGCTTCCACTCAGGGTCATCGACCCGGAATACTCGGGTCATCGATCCGTGTCGTGAATTGTCATCTCAAAGATATATACCTCTTCGTATCATATTTTTCTCAAGTGTCGACCCCATTCCTCGATCCAGTCGACTCGAAATTCCATTAACTACGCTCAGCATTGTTGATTTATACATGCAGCCAACCAAACATGTAAATCTCAAAAGATTCTGCATTTGTGCAACCTAGACTAAGTTCATGCACATTACCGTTTATGCCATAACTACAAGTAACCTGGGTCGCTTGTTCATTTTGAACTTATTTATCAAATTCACCATGCAGCTATACTCAATTTTCTATCATGCATGTTTTCAGCTAGTATAACAAAGAACTATAAAACTTAGAGGAGTCATTACTATTTACTTTCCTTAAATGTCAAGTCACAGAAAGTTCTTAATTTTTTCTCGTATAATTTATATGCACTAAAAACCATACAATATTCTAGCAACAAAGCAACACAGTTGCAGCACTAAATTTCCTAGTGACCATAAAAAGAGTGCAAAAACAGTGAGGTAATATATTTATCTTAAGACAAAACGCTTACAAACTAAGGATCACTACATTTGAACTAATTACCGACCTCTATAGTTTTGAAAAATATTTACCATGGTATAAAATGCACAAAAATGATTTGGTGGTGCTTACTTTGTATTCACCTAAAGTGATAAAGAACTACATATTACACGTTACTTAGTAGTACGTTTCTTGTTGCTTGCTTAATTTCAATACCACTTGAGAACCTGTATTAGTGGTTTAGTGCTCTTGTGCTAAGAAGACTCTTCCAAGGTAAAATTTGTCCAGTGATGCCCTCGGAAATTGTACAGCCTTTGAACATTTTACTCATAAATCCTACAAGCTATCATGTTATGAGACAGTTCAGTCAAAACTACACATCCAATTCTTTTGGTTAACGATGTTTGCACGTTGGTTCAACCAAGGATCATGCATGAAGAACTTGATGCACTGATGCCTCCCATGCCCGTTGACGTTACAATATCCTCAGCGCAACAACTTCGCAAGAACTTCATCCCCTCCTTTCAAGTGGCAGAGTAATTCCAACAGCAAATTGTATGGCTACTCACCACTGTGGACGGCATCGGGGCGATGGTCGACGGCGTCAGGGGGGTGAGGTCCGTGGTCAGTGCGATGGTGGACGGCATTGGGGCGGCGGTGGACGAGGTCGTTGCAACAGTGGACGGCATCATGGCGACGGGATACGAGGTCGGGGTAGAGCGCGATCGTCGAGAGGTCGTCAGGGTGAGAGGCGACGGCTAGGGTTAAGGAAACAACTTGTACAGACGGTGGCGCGGGTTGGACAAAAGGATATTTATACCCTCCTTACTACGACGGTTCATAATTTACACCATCTGTACTAATATTATTACAGACTGCTATATGTAACGAGCCGTCTGAACTAATATTGGTACAGACGGCTATGTACAACAAGCCGTATATACTAATGTTATTTATATAGACAGCTCTTTATATATAGCTATCTGTAATAATATTATAGACGGTTACCAGTATTAACCCATCCGTACTATTAAATTTCCAAACAAATATTTAAAACTTGCAAAATTCATAAATAATTCATACAAACTCCAAATGAGATGATTTTTTTATGAAAATTTATGGTTTGATGTGTACTATCACATGGTGTAGGTATCATTAAACCTAAATATTAAATTTAACTAAATCTAGCAAAATTCATAACTAATTCATACGAACTCAAAATTAATGAGATAAAAATTTTACACATTACATTGCAATATATAGGTACATAACAATCGAGTAATATCATACATCTTTAACAATCAGCCCTTCTTAATGATCGACGCGCAGATAGCAAGCGGCCCCGGTCGGAAGTTGTTCTTCTTTAAGGGTGATGCTATCTCCAAGAGGGTACTCATCAAAGTGATTGTGCTCTTCTTCGTCCACGACATTCTCAACTCCGACAATCCTTCTTTTTTCATGAAAGACTACGTGAAGCTTTGGATTTGCTGGGTCTTGCACATAAAAGATATGGACAACTTGTTTGACCAGTACAAATGGTTCATCTTTATATGCGGCACGTTCAAGGTCAATAGTAGTCATTCTATACTTGTGTACCTTAACACTTGAGAGTGCGACCTAACAACATCGAAAGACGAGGGATCTTGAAACGTACATAGTCGAGTTCCCAAATCTCCTCTATGTACCCATTGTACGTAGAGACCTCACGTTTGTCCTGAAAAGCATCTATGCGCACACCACTATTCTATACCGTGCTCTCACTATCCCGTGCTCTAGTATAAAAGGTGCACCTATTTATGTTGTATGCTTCAAATGTCACAATTGTGTGACTTGGCCATCTTGTCAACTAACCAATATTGTCCTCTGTTGAACTATTATTACGGAATCACGCTGCCAACCAGTTGTTAAAGCTGCGGTTATGCTGTTTTGTGATCTCATTGACAAAAATATTCAAACGTGAGTGTATGTCATTAGCACTTTCATAGACAAATTGTTTAATACTATTGAGCTTACAGACTATCACATGATATTTCTCATTGCGTACATCATTTGTGCCTTTATGTATTTCAATGAGGTTATCCCAAATATCATGTGCATTAGTAAGAGAATATACTCGATTAAATACATCGATGAATAAAGAAGATAAAAGGATACTCTTCGTAAATGCATCGAATTCTCTCTCCTTGTTTGTGGGACGTTCCTTCATCCCCTCCTTAGTGACTCTCCAAACATCTAAACCTTTGGCTTGAAAAAATAAGTCATTAGAATTTTTCACCAATAGAAGTGAGTGTCGTCAAAATGTGGAGCACTACCAATATCCATCCCTACTTTAGACGTCAGAAGTTACTAGGCAGTGAGGCCTAACCAAAAAGAGATGTGATTAACCGATCAAAAACCTAGCCGTGGTCAATGCCACTTGGATTGGTATATCCTTGTGAAATGTATGAGCCTTGATTCTAATAACAATTGAAAGGTTATGAGAAATACTCTGATACCAACTGTATGGATCGATGACGTCTTAAGAGAGGGGTAAATTAGAATACCTAAAACTAATCGGCTCCAAAAACTTCACAACATAAACCTATATCAATTTCTATCTAAATATGCTCTAGGTTTATCTATTATGTCTACTCTACCGTTCAAAAAAAATTACAACTTATAGCCAATCCTAGAGAACTACTCTAGGAACATAAGCGTACAAAGTAGATTGCAAATATGTAAATACAAAAATGTAAAGATAGTAGAGAGAGCAAACTAGGCACAATAAATTTTTATCATATGGTATTGATAATATAAACGTCACCCTAGTCCACGTTAGAGCAGCCATCTAGATTATAACTCCCGAACAACACCTAGTCACGACACTTGAGCCACCTAAGCCTCAATTAGGTTAAGCCACTAAGGCAAGACCTCACCACAAGCCTCTCTTTCAATCACATACCGCCGTCTTCACTTCGTAACTTGAACCACCAAAGCAAGGGTCTCTGTATCCATAAGAGTCTTTCCATTGCTCCACACCAAGTCAGAGGGTCAACAAACTTGAGCCACCGAGGCTTACGGTGTCGACGAGTCACCAAAACTCTAAGGTGCCGACATACCATTTGGTACAAAGTAGGATCACTCCTTGATCCCCTCTCTAGGTAGTAACACCTAGACACCACTCTATCTAGGTATATTAGCACTAATCACTCCTTAGTCTTATGCTTAATTGTCTTGGACGATCACTTTTAGCACTTTGATGGCTTAGATGTCTTCTCAAGTATATATGAGCTTCTCTACACTCTAGCACACTCAAATGACCGAGCGGGAGGTATTTATAGCCTCAACCCCGCGTATTAGCCGTTGCTCCAACGGTCACATTTTTCTTTAATGTCGGTTGTTCCGGCGTGCACTGGTCTCCATACCTCGGACCATTCTGTATGTGAAATCACTCAAAGCTAGCTGTTGCCAGCTGTCACTAGCGTTAACTAGTCGTTGTAGCTCTGTGAATTTCTCCAGCAAAGCCTCCTCAGTATTCGTCGGACCATCCGGCATGTAGAATTCTTTTCTCCACTAAGCCAAGAGGAAATCTTCTAAAAAATACTTCGTTGAAGCCTTCGGTGTATACGCCGAACCATCTGGAGTGTTCAAACTCCTTCTACCACCGAGAAACACCACTCCTAGAAAATACTTCGACGTAGCCAACTCTTCATCACTGAACCATCCGGTGTGTACAAAACTGGCTACATAACATTTGAACTAGCTTCTGAGAATGCTCTAGCGTGTATAAGCCTCTAAGCGTCGGACCATCTGGTGTGTACAAAATTGCTGAGAAAAATACTCCGATATATACAAATATCTTATTGTCGGACCATCTAGTGTGTACAATTTTTTTTAACTTATCCAATTCAATTCAATCTTTGTCCCGTTTCGATGAATTCTTCCTATATTATATCTATGAGATCTACTAAAATATATACTTAATAGATATATTAGTCTCATTCACTATATTATTATTAATCATCAAAATTATATATATAAGGACCACGTTCTCTATACAATATAATCGTGGTATATGTGCCGCTGATGACAATGCATCTGGAAAATTTTAGCATCAGCTTATTGGATGAGACAGACATGCCATGAGCAGAGAGGGAGAGAGAGCAATGGAGGAGACAGGGCAAACGGAAACAGCAGTGTAATCTGTCTTCTCCTCCTGCAGTGTTGAGTGAAATGAAATGAAATTAATTGTTCTGGAGTTTATTTTTTGGGGCAGTCGCCACCAACTCCAGGTAGTACCAGTACCCAACAAGCAGCAGACATCACCAAGCTGGCTCTGCTCTTAGTACGCATGGTCCATCTACGTACCATGTTTCCTCTCCCCCCTTGCATGCAGGAACTACTTCTTGTTCTTGTTTTCTCGGACATATATATTTATTCCATAACTAACAAAATTATTAATTAATTAAATATAATTATGTCCCACGCTCCTCTCTTTTGACACATGGCTGCAGATTATTTGTGCTGCCGATGGAAACTAGAATGCTGATCGAAGAACACCTCCATTATTTGCAGAAATTCGAAAACATATAGGTACCAAAAACAGGATACGATCAAGTAGCATGGTACGATTGCGTACAAAGACAAGGATACAAGCATAGTGTAAACCGTGCAACGCGTACCATGAGTTTGGTTAATCAATTTTATAATAATTATCATTCAGATGATTATAGTGCATGGTTGGTGTCATCGTGCGTGCATATGGTCCACGGGTGAGAGCTGTACGGGCAACGCGGCAGCCAAACTGGTCCAACCGATCTCTGTACGTACGATCATATGCACATGCATGATATATATATAGGAAAACGCAATTAAGTAGTTACTACTAAAATTTTATTTATTAGGTATAGAATAATACGTTACATCTAAAATGTAAAATAGTACTGCCGTGTGTATATATATAGGAAATATATTTAAACTTCCACATATATATTTTATAATATAGGAAGTATCTCATATAATAAATGGTATGTATATGGAGCATGTGAATATATAAGATCATTTAAGTGGTATGTATAATTTTTTAAGTGATTTGCACATATTTTTTTTAGCATATTGCATTTTATGTACAAATATAAATGTATTATCAAAATCTATTAAAATTGATGAATTTCTTTTCGATTTTTCATGTAGTTCACATTGAAGTATCTTATAATGAGTATATAAGTATACTCATACTCATAAAGAAATATATCAAATTTATTTATATGGTATATTATAGTAGAGAGTATGTACTCCTGAGAGTACACACTAGTTTTCCTATAGAAAACATATTTGATACTCTTGGGAATATATACTCATATATATGTATCTCATAATATAGGAAGTATCTCATACGATAAATGGTAAGTATATAGAGCATGTGAGTATATAAGATCATCTAAGTGGTATGTATAATTTTTTGGATGGTTTGCACATATTTTTTTAGTATATTATATTTTATATAAAAATATAAAGGTATTATCAAAATCTATTAAAATTGATGAACTTCTTTTCAATTCATTCATATAGTTCACATTAGAGTATCTTAGAATAAGTATATAAGTATACTCATATTGATAAAGGAGTATATCCAATTCATTTATATGTGTGTATATGTGTTTATGCGTATATGTGTGTATATATATATATATATATATATATATATATATATATATATATATATATATGTGTGTGTGTGTGTGTGTGTGAGAGAGAGAGAGTCATAGTCATTACTATATCAGCAGGTAGCACTAATCGCTTGGTTTTGGTCGATATATTACAATTTAATCTCCCCTTCCGATTGGTTACACGTCGTGCTATATATGCCAAATTACCTTGTCGCGGTCACAAAATAATGTTAAGAACCCGTCTAATACCTGAGAATATTGTCACTGGACAAAGGACACTATTTTGTGACGAGAGACGAGGACATCGACAAATGTGTGACAATTTTGTAATAATAGGCACGAGACTGCAGATAAATAAAGCCCTTGGATTATTGGATGATTGGCTATGTAGTTGTCCGGCCGTCCACATATCGACTCGAGCGTCAATCAACGGCCGGCCGGCCGGCGAGTCGACACCGCAATCACTTCGCTTCGGTTACCGGGCACTTAATCACGACGACGCTTTTCCATCATGCGTCCCCGTCGGACACCAAACCCATTTTATTTTCCACGATCTGATACAGGAGCATACTGTGCTTTCAGTTGATCTGAACGCTCATCTCGCCGTGCTCCCATCTCGATTAGCAGACGATTAATTGCCTCTCGTACCGCAATTACTGTCGATCACAAGTATCATCGATCGCGTGTGGATATTTCTTGCCAGACAGTGATAATCAACAGTAACATTGAATTTAGGACCTTCTGGTAGCTTGATTAAGATTTTTTGGTTTAATTTACCGCGCAAATTCGACGACCGATATATCATATCTCTGATCGATGTTGATAGTTAATTGTGACATAATTGCCTAAACATGATGGATCGATTACGTAGGTTTCGTTCTAATTTCAAGGGATTAATCGGCGGTTTGAGTCTACTGCTCCCAGTCAGAATATGATCGACACTGCTCCTGATGATCGGTACAATGCAAGTTTTTAATCGGGCAAAAGAGACCTTGCAATTTGGCATCCATGAGTAATCAGCAAGGAAAACCTAACTGAGAGAATTTAAACTTAATTGAAAATAAGGCCAAAAAGTATAATTTGTTTCATGCCCCAGGTAGAACTTTCATAGCATGCTCTTGCTGTAAAACTAGGTAATGCTATGATTAAGATTTTCTCATAAAATATACTCTCACTGATTGCAAATGTAGGTCGTTTTAGCCTCTCAATTATTCTCTAAATATAAGTCATTCTCGAACTTCTATGCACTTTTTTCTCTTTTGTTCCCTTTTTACCATTGTTTAATAAATGCTACAACTCTCACAAATGAATGAGTTATCTTTTCTAATGCATAATAAATAAAGGGTAACAAAATCATCTGATCTACTTTTTTAATCTCTATGCATAAGTCTAAAACGACCTACATTTGCAATCGGAGGGAGTATCATTTATAGATACAAACCTATATAATACGAAATCATTTTGAATTGTGACCTAGTTGTATAATTTTATACACTAGACATTTTATAATATAATTAAATATTAATCAAAGTATATAAAATTTAACTTTTGTAATAAAAAAATACACCTATTATTTTTGAACGAAAGAAGTACTTAACAAAAGAAATTGATCGCACAGTAGAGCTAATAATTGCCATCACACTGGCTACTGGTTTTTCCAAGCTTGTATGGCTCTGATTTGACCATACCTTGGCCGTTTGCATCAGCCTAGTACAACTCCATGCATTACAAGTATATGGATACGACAAAGTGTTGAGCCTGGAGCTAGCCCTGGATGTATTCTCCCAAATGGAAAAGAAATATGTTGGATACACACACACACGTGCACAGTAGCTTACTGGATCATGCAAGTTGCCATTCAAAATTGTAAATTCTTTGACCAATGCAAGTTTGTTTTAAAAGAAAGAAAACTGAAAGGGTAGATAACAGGCCTGTTGTCGGCTAGTAGTTGGTCGAAATAGATGGTATAATATATATGTATATATATTACTCATTTTTATTAAGTTTTTTTAAAAAATATTAACATGTGTACATTATCATTGTACTTTATATATTCCAGCGACAGAGTGACATGAACATTTCCTCAAAACAGCTGGCCCATGCATGCATGGTATAGTTACCAACTTATCATTGAGCTTTGTACCCAGACAGCAAAGTAGGAGTAATTATTTGAAGCAACAGAACGGACACAAAATAATAGAGGTCAATAAAAAGGAGAAGCACTGCATACCTCGATCAGGTTATAATATTACCCCTCTCGATTAGATTCTGCAGTACAAATCAAAGCGACTAGCACATGGGACAAAATAATCTCCAAAAGATTTCAGTACCGGGCTCAGCATCATCTCAAGTATTTGTGTCAGTTTTTAAATTCCTCATGTATATATACATGCATGCATCAAAGAAAAATAAAAACGCTTCTCTTGTCCTTTCCCTTTCTCTCTCTTAATTCTACGACTCGTAGTCTCGTACTACCAAGGGACCCTTCCTTTCTTTTCTCTCTCTCTAGCTTTCTCTCTCCTGCGTCTCAATCAGGGGTGGGTGGCAAACAACTAACCCCACTGCGCTGGTCTGGTCTGCAGTGCACTGACTCGAAGAAGAGTAGTAGAGGTAGCAGCAAGAGCTACATACAGAGAGACCCAAAAGCATGGAATGATGGCAATATCATTCATGGATGGATCGGTCGATCGATGCCCCTAATTTCTCTCTGCCTTGCTGGGGATCCAAGTACCCCAACTCGCACTATATAAGTGCACACCTTTCCTCCCCTGCCCCCAGCTTCTTCTTCCTCCTCCTCCCTGCTAGCTTGCGCACACACCAGCTAAGCTCAGCCGCGAGAGAGAGAGAGAGAGAGAGAGAGAGAGAGAGAGAGATCAATGAGCATCTCGGTGAACGGGCAGTCGTGCGTGCCGCCGGGGTTCCGGTTCCACCCGACGGAGGAGGAGCTGCTCAACTACTACCTCCGCAAGAAGGTCGCCTCCCAGCAGATCGACCTCGACGTCATCCGTGACGTCGACCTCAACAAGCTCGAGCCATGGGACATCCAAGGTACACCTGAGGACCCAAGCTAGTTCATGCATGGTTCATGGTTGCACCATGACTGTCACCTGCTTAATTAGTACTGCTCACTTTACGAAGCCATGGGCGTACACACATATATATATATACACACACACACTTGATGAATGCAACTAGCATGTTTCATTTCAGCTAACAAGTTCTGGCTAGACAGCTAGATTATAAGCAGGGCAAACATAGGTTGCTGGATCGATTGATTTCACAATACAAGATCAAGATCATCAAGAAACTGTTGTACACAGTTGATTAATTTGGTTCAATATATACAATTGGTTGATCGTTGCAGAGAAATGTAAGATCGTCTCCGGGCCGCAGAACGACTGGTATTTCTTCAGCCACAAGGACAAGAAGTACCCAACGGGGACGCGCACCAACCGCGCCACGGCGGCGGGGTTCTGGAAGGCCACCGGCCGCGACAAGGCTATCTACAACGCCGTCAAGCGCATCGGCATGCGCAAGACGCTCGTCTTCTACAAGGGTCGCGCCCCACACGGCCAGAAGTCCGACTGGATCATGCACGAGTACCGCCTCGACGAGCCCGCCGGCGACGCCGCAGCAGCCACGGTAAGCCACGCCATGGATCATAAGCTTCCCCTAATTAAACAACAGCTAATCTCTGTACCAATTCACGTACACTACCATTAATTATTGCCGTAAGTAACAATTATATGGCGGTGGTGGTGCAATGATAGGAGTACGGGTACCCGCCTTGATTTGATCCACCTCAGCCTCCAGTTCGCCTTTTCTATATTTTTTTTCCCTTCTTCTTCCTCTTGCATGAGTGGAGCAGTAGGAGCCAGCCAGTAATTATTAAACTTTTTCCATGTGCTTCATGTGCCCCAAAAGGTAGCAATAATTAACACCTGCCCTTGCCTTTGTTGGCTCGTCGCCGATGCCGTCAGGCCCAGCTCATTGCTGCGGCTGCTGCATCGTCGGACGCCGGCCAGGAGGACGGCTGGGTGGTGTGCAGGGTGTTCAAAAAGAAGCACCATCACAAGGAGTCAGGAAGCGCTGGCGGCGGGAAGCACGGCCGCGGCGGAGGCGACCACGGGCACGGCGCCAGGGCGGCGGCGCACGGGATGCAGTACTCCTCCAGCGACGAGGCGCTCGACCAGATCCTGCAGTACATGGGCAGGTCGTGCAAGCAGGAGCACGAGCTCCTCTCGCCGCAGGGCGGCAGCGGCGCGGGGAGGCCGGGGCCCAGGTATCTCCCGCCCATCGAGACAGTGCTCGGCGGGCACGGGTTCATGAAGCTGCCGCCGCTCGAGAGCCCGTCTGCCACCACGGCGCTGACGCCGCACGTGCCGGGCGAGGCGGCTGCCTCGGGCGGCGACGACCTCCACCGCGTCGGGAACGGGATCACGGACTGGGCCATGATGGACCGGCTCGTGGCGTCGCACCTCAACGGGCCGCAGCCCGACGCGTCGACAGACCAGCTCTGCTTCGACGGCGGCCCCGGCGACGCCGACGGCGCCGCGGACGGGCTCGCCTTCTACTCGGCCGCCGCCACGCGGCTGCTCGGCGGCTCCAGCAGCAGCGCCGGCAGCGACGACGACCTGTGGAGCTTCGCGCGGTCGGCGGGCACGCCGACGGAGCGGCTCAGCCACGCGTCACTGTAGCAGCTACGCACTGCAGCCGTCGCCCTACTACGTACGTAAGTACGTAACCTCCTACGTGGCATGGCGATGGAAGAGAGGGAGCTGCATGCATGCCCTGGGACAGTATAAAGACAACACCACCAACAACAACAAGCAGAAAAATAAAAGATCGGTAGAAGAGAGTGATTTCAAAAATGATGATTAGAGTGATGAGTGAGTGAGAGAGAGATAGAGAACTGAAAAGAAAGGGAGGAGGACCGATCAAAGGGGCAGTAAGTTGAAGCGGCACTGTCAAAACGCTCTCCGCCATGATCACCTCCTTCAATTCTCGACCCCTGCTGTTTAATTTACCCCCGGATTATTGTTATAATCACAACATTATTAGCAAACTGTTACTTATAATAATTAGATTGATACCACGTCCATCCATCAGTGTACGTATTTCATTTCAACTAGCTAGCAGGAGATAGAGAGATATAGAGGGTAATTTCCTTCAATTCTGGACCCTTGTTTTTTCTATGGATTGCTACAAACTGAATTCTGTGGAGAAGCTTCTTCCCATTAGATTATAAATTATAGAATTTTATAGTACAACGTGTATTGTGTAATGTGAGAATCCGCTTTTAGATTGTCACTATTTATTTTTACTTTTGTTTTTAGGCTAGAATCCTTAACTAAAACAAAAAAACAAATAGGACCTTAGATTAGTAGTGCTGTGTGTGTATGCATGATGTGTTGTGTGTACGTACGTGCTTCATTTGTATCCTTTAAATACCATGAGGTGAGATAGATAGGTTGTGTATATATCGTTCCATGGATCCAGTATATGGTCCCTGCTTGCATTTTTTATCGCTACCTGATAGCCGTGCATTTCTCCGTACATGCCTGCCTTAATTTTCACCAGTAAGTTGACAATCTGTTGGCTGTTTTTGGAATCAAATAATAGGTTCCAATTCTTTTCTTTTGGTACCGAAAATTTCCACCTTTTTTTATTCTGTACCAATGTTATGTTCATATAAGGTACTATTTTCTTCTTTAGTTTTTTTACACTACTATTATTAATTATCTTCAATTCAACCATGCATGGTTAGTTAAGCAAATTGATGATGTTATTAGATTTTATGAAAAAATCAGTGTGCCCTAAGTGATTGTCATTGTGGCATTAGTTATCTACAATTCAACCATGGTTAATCACCGAAATTGATGATGGTAGATTTTATGAAAAAATTCAGTGTGTCATAAATGATTGTCATTGAAACATATTAAATAATGAGGGTGGAGGTGAGTGATCGGCCCCACCTTAGAGGTTGGTAAGATAGAATAGCGGTGGGTCAAAGCTGATCAAATAGGGGTACACAAGTCATTTTACCTTTAGTTTATCTAACCTTTGGTTTTTTGTGCACTAAGCTAAGGCTTGTTTGTCTGTTTTTTATTACAAGCTAACGCGCCCACCACACTCTACACCCACAGGTTGTAGTTTTGACTATATTTGGCTATTGTTTTAGTCAGGAAACAAATATGGGGCTCTAGTTCATTTTGGGAGCCAAAAATAATAGCCAAAACTTGGGCACCCATGATGTCGGACACTTGATCGCTGGTCTTGCACGTTCCGGGGGCTGAGGTCTTGTTTGCTTCACTAGCACACGAGGGGGAAGTAAATTCTGTGAGATCAGGTCGCATACGTAGACACTTGTCTCTGCGTGCCACATGTCTTCCACCATATCTGCATCGACATGTGCAAGTCATTGGATTCAAAGTGTATGGCACAGATGGAGATCTTACGGGTATCTTTCTTCTAGAGGTGTTACAGAATTTGCTTCCCACTATAGGGCGTTGAGTGGTGCCTATGACTTGGGTTTGAGTGCGAGGATTGACGTGTCCTATATCCTGTGCTGGCTGATGCCAGGGCCGGCTTCGGAGGTGTTACCAACACCTTGGGCTATGTATGTGCTTCACCCTGGCTACCTCCATCCTCCTATCAACGAAGAATCTCTCATTGACAAAGGTTATGATATGTGAGGAGCCGACCACATGCACACACAATGTTGTTGCATGCAGTGGCCCTTGACGCTCTAGAGACCGTAGGGCGCTCCCACGTGCCAGTTGGCCTGGAGGAGGTGCAAATGCAACCACCCTCTAGCCCAATGACCCATTGTGCTCCTGGTGCCGACGTGTCTAGCTTCAACATGGATTTTCCACCGGCGAGCATCGGCGGTGACGACGCGCAAGCTGATGCTGTTGACACCGAAGCTTGGCTGGTCAAACCTCTTGCGGCCATATATAGCCCCGTATTGTGGGAAGCCAACAGTAGCATCCCCCCTCAGCACAACAGCACCGTCCCTTCCTGCTCTAGAGCCAAAGGCTCTAGAATTCTGTTACGTCTCTCCTGCCCCTGTTCCAGTCTTTGTTGAAGTTCCTGGGTTTCAACTTCCACAAGGGTTAATCACCTACTGTCGGGCAGCATCCCCTCTACCGTCACCATCACAAGGGTCGAGGATCTCTTCTGCACTCCAACGCAACCTTTGACATGCCCACAGTCTATCATAGAGCTCGCCTTGCCTTGCGGTGGACAATGATGATCAAGCAACATGTCCAACACAACTTATGGTGCAAGCTCGACCTTGTCTAGGATGAACTTGAGCCCTTGGAAACCGTGTTGTATGAGTACACTTGGCTATGTTTGACAGTCCACTCCCACCGTAGGTGATTTCAGCTATGACAACACTTTTCAACCTTAACAATGACGATATTATCCAATGGAAAATGGAATCATTGGGTTGGTTGGAGGAGTCATCGACTTACAAGATGTGGTTGACCTAGGGCTGCTCCATAGGTGACCTAGTTGATCTGAGGCGATTCAAGCATTCAGATTCTTGCTAAAGTAGAATGTAAAAGGAGTGTAACGCGAGGCCGGTATCCACATAATGAGTTGTTCGCGCAACTGCTGAGGGCGAGGCTAAAATAGTAAGACCGAATGAGGAGATTTTGCAGGAGACGAGGCGATTTGTTCACCTTTTATTGGGAGAATAGTTTTTTTTTCTTATTTTTTCATGAGCCTCGTCGCCTTTACTCCTGCTTTTCAATATAAATATGCAGCTTTCCGGCATGTTTGGCTGCCCCGGTTTTGGCATGTAAAAAATTTGGTTTGCCTTTTCCGTGCTTCTTTTTGTCAGAACCCTCAAACCAAAGGCACAAACTTGTGAGATTGGCCGGAAGTGCAAAACACTAGACAAGCATGCTACGAGAAGCCGATTTCGAAAGCAAGAATGGCGACACTGGAGGAGCAGCACACGAGATGCAGATCGATCGTCGTCGTCTTCCGTGTGGTGACAGAAGAGAAGAGAAGAGAAAGGGAATTAAGAGGGGATATGTAAAGAGAGGCGGGCATCGACGGGCCCGCCAGGCAGAGTGCAAAGAAAAGGTCGTCGTCTCCACCAGGGCCGGGGGCTTTGCCCAGCAGCTAGCCACTGTCCCCAGCGGACGTACCGTGGTGCAATGTCGCGGGTAGTGCCCTTTCGGTCCCCAATAACTCTCTCTCTCTCTCTCTCTCTCTCTCTCTCTCTCATTTAGTCACCTCCTCCTACTTCTTTCTAGAGAGAGCAGCACACATAGATAAAGGTTGACAGGGAGAGAACGATCTAGAGAGAGAATATGTGTGTGTGGCAACTGGCAAGTGGGTGGCCGGGTAGGAGATGGAGAGAGTAGTGCCCAGGGGGGGCAGAGGCAGGGGTGCCCTACCTCCTCTTTCTCTCCACCCCTGCGCGCGTGTTTAGTGCGATATGCACAAGCACTACGCCGCTGGTCCGAAGTGGCCTCCTTTTCGCATGTACTCGCTACGTACGCAGCGCAGTGCCACGCCGCCATGCATGCATGCGTGCCTGCCCGCCGCCACCCACATAGTATATACATACCCTTGTACATGCAGGCCGGCCGACGACCGCCAAATCATCTGTTTTTGGCTGCAGTTTTCTCTCTTTAAATTGGATGGTTTTTCATCCACCCTTGTCTATTAAAGAATCCCTTTTAAAAAAGTTTAACTCTGTTGCTCGATCATTGCTTATGTTGTATGAGGAGTGGGGAATTAACCGAGCTGGAGCACCAAATCAAAGGGGGAAAAGAGATGGTGCCGATCGAATGCTGCACTACCAAGGCTGTGTGTTACTAGTACTAGCTTGATATAGGTACCAAAGCGAAGTTAGAACTTAAATGAAGACGGTACTAAATACACAATCCAAAGTAAATACTAGTCTTAGAATTTAATTTACTCTAATGCATATATGATTAAAATAAAATAATTACTATTAAAATTAAAATTTTGATTTACCTTGATACACCTCTACTAGCTTCGCTGCTAACTGATACTATATATAACGACCTAGATAGAACGGTAAATAAGAGAGAACGGAGGTATAGTACTGGTAGATTAGGCCATGCCAAAACGTTGATTAGGCGTCTCTCTCACACTAGTGCTATATAGTCAGAGCAGTATATGGGCCTTGCATTGGGACCATATATGCATGCGTTGTCGTGTGTGCACCATTGTGCATGGACCCGGTCGGGGCCAGCCGATCGATCGATTACGACGGTTCCATAGCTGCACAGTGGCCGGTCTCTTTTGGCCGTGGGGATGTGGGTCTCTTTTGGCCGTGGGGATGTGCGCCTTTCGTGTTGCCGTGCCAGATCGACCAGAGGCTCAGATCGAGCTCGATCGCCCTGCCGTTTCGATCGGACCCCAGCCTAGCCATAGGCGGACCGATTAATAGCGCAAGATACAGCGGCATCCCTATCTAGTGGTGATATCTTCGTAGTGGTGATATCTTCATGTAAACCTTTTTTTATCATATTTTTTATTTTTGATGGCACTGATTTATGATTGAGCAGCTGACTCTGTCCTACCTATATTTTTTAGGTTGGATCTGTTATTCAGCCTAACCGTCCTACTAGCGGTGAGATCTCCACGCCGACCACTTTACACCGTATTTTTTATCTCCGGTGACATTGATTCATAGCTTCCGCCCTATCTATATTTTTAGATTGGATCCTACCTACCATCCATATGTGCATCAGTGTATCTGTACTGGACTACTGCTACTAGCTACCACTAGAATTGTTGACCGCTGAGCTGTTGCTGCATCATACTTCGTGCAAGGGTTGTCGTTTTGTTTTAGTACTGTGGATAGTATAGTATAGTATACGTATGTACTAGCTACTACGTTTTGTTGTATATACATGCATGATCAAACGCCGGTTAGTTACACACAGGTGACCTGTTGAGAGTTGAGAGATGAGACTGTTAACTGCCCTGCCCTCTGTATCTATGTGTTTGTTCATTGTAGATGAGGTACGTATGTTGCTTGCCTTTTCGCCAGGGTCAAAGCATGGGCAGAACATACCTACGTGAGGAGGCCGGACTGTACTCCTGATAATCCAGATCGATCGGTCGTCTATGAAAGGTTCGAGAAGATTTTTCTTTCCTGCCTGAAAGACTTTCTCTTAATTTCCAGCCAGTGATTTTTTTTAAAAAAAAACTTTCCAGCCTATGATTACGAGATACTCCTGCTTGTTACCGAACGGTAGTTGTTCTAGATGAAATAAACATGGACATATATTAAAAGGTTCGAGTGTGTAACCATCTTATATGGGCGTCAACGAGGGAAGGAGAACTGCGGGCATCATTCACCACCAAAGCAGTGACGGATACAAAGACATGAAGTAGGGGCTCTTCTTCCTCTTATTCTCTCTTTTTATCTTTTTTTTTCTTCTCTTTTTCCTTCTCTTCTTCATTTTCTTTTTCCTCTTTCATACCTAAAAATTTGGGGCTCTCAAGTGCGCCCAGAGGTAGGGGCTTGAGCCCCTTGACCCCGGTGGATCCGCCGCTGACCAAGGCTACGTGTATCTTCGATAAGGGGTAGGAATATTACTTTATCTAAAAAATACTATCACATAATCAGTGAAAACAGACATTTCTTAGGAACCATCACTGTCAAAATATCCTCAGATAATTTTTAAGACAGACGTATCTGTAACAAGATAACCGTCTATATGTGACTTAACTTACATACGGACAGACACAGACAACGTTTAGAAAAAACCCGTCTGTAATATTGTCACAGACGGTTTCTTATAAGATCCGTCTGTATCTATATAATAGAAATAGATAGATTTTATGAAAACTCGTAAGTATTTAAAGACCTACGAATGTTTTCAAATTTGATTGTTCATCTCCTTAGCTTTTTTGCTTCCCACACGCACAACCCGCTCGTCTCATCGGGCTCTTTTGGCTTCCTATACACACAACCTACTTGTCTCCCTCAATATAAAGCGAATAGGAGTATTTTTCTTCCTCACTCATCATATCCTCCATAGCACTAAGAATCATCATCCTCACTCATCATCAGCGTCGGAGAAGCAAGATCTCCCTTTCACTACACTGAGGTATCATATGGTTCTCATCACAGTTTAGTTTGGGTTTATTAGGTTTTAATTGCTTCGATCTGTGTAACTTATGAAAAAGCCTTGTTTCTGTCGTAGATATGCAATAACGCAGTTCATAGCAATCAGGAGGTGGCAGGATAGGGTTGTCCCCATGGTGGCTTCGATGGTGCAGATACTTGGAGCTGACTTCGGTCAGGTGGACTTCGTCTTTTTCACAGCTGTGAAGGCCCCCTCTGTAGACCCTCTGTATGATGTCGATGGACTCAAGTTTGTCGATCACTTTTCGTCTTTCTGGAAGACAGGATTGCCATGATGTTAATCATTTCGTTTTTTTCAAAGACAACGTCGATCGACCAATCATGTATAGCTAGGGATAGTGTTTAGCTAGCTAGATTTACATGTTCTAGACAATATGTGATGTGCATCTATCTGATATTATTAACCTTTATGATATGTAAATGCATTAATTTGTATTCTGATCAATACTCCCTCTGGTTGCAAATGTAGGTCATTTTAGCCTCCTCAACTATTCTCTAAATATAAATCATTCTCGAACTTCTATGCTTTTTTTTCTTTTTTATTCCCGTTTTACCCTTGTTTAATAAATGCTACCACTCTCACAAATAAATGAATTATCTTTTCCAATGCAGAATAAATGAAGGGTAACAAGGTCATTTGATCTACTTTCTTAATCCTTGTGCACAAGTCTAAAACGACCTACATTTATAATCGGAGGGAGTATATGATTGATGTTATAATAATATATGATTGATATTTCGAATAATGTGTCAATATGTTGTTTAATTTGTTAACCATCAAGTGTGTGTGGCATATCATGAGGACAACCAAGAAGCAATTTTTTCTATAGGAGGAAAGAGTCATACAGACAGTTTTAGAAAAGTAACTCCGTCTGTGACAACTAACACGGATAGATTTTAAAAAAAATCATATGTGACTCTAATTACTCACAAACGGGTTTAAACAAAACACATCTGTGATCCTTATAACGCACAAACGGTTTTATAGAAAATTCATCTGTGTATAACTCTATTGCAGATGGTTCTGAAACCGTTTGTAATAAGATTGATGTCATGAGCACCTCTATAAAGACAGAATCTATAACTGTATATGATATAGTTTAAAATCTATCTATAATAACTATTCTAACATAGTAAAACCATTCACCAGCTAGCATATGCCCCCTTTATTTTCTTGCTTGCTAGAGCAACTTTGAATTCCTGTGGCTGAACTTTCGACACGAAAAGTTGCTACGCTCCACTCACACCATACCACTTATGAATAGGAAAATTTCCCACTTTCAACTGTTTGATTTTTTCAAAAAAAATTAGGAGGGTAACACACCATCTTTTGTGTTAGGTATGAGTACCAGAGACCGAGCCCTAGTCAACGGGGTTTTCACCCCTTGAAACATAACCAGCTGCCCTAAGACAGCTCTCAATTAGTTCAGTCTTTATGTGGAGGAATTCAACTTTCAAGAAATTTTTTTACTTGTGTTAGGAAATTTAGCTTTGCGAAAACGACAAATTGATCTACTAAGATGATACAAATGAAATCACAGATATAATACCAGAGGCATGATATTTGTTAACGAGATTTAGCCAAAGCCTACACTACTACATAACATACAATAAGTAGCGTCTTATCAGTATTGGTTGTGCTGGAACTGAAACTGAAAAGGTATCAGTATCGGTTCTTAATCTACTGTGCGTGAATAATGATTAAACTGCTAAGAATTGGCACTAAAAGCAACTATCAGTGTCGGTTCCGACTATAAACCGGCACTAATAGTTACTTTTCAGTGCCGGTTCCAGAACCAACCGGCAGTGAACGCGACCGGACTCGATTCTTTTCATCGATCTAATTTTGGCTCAGGCTCAAGTCCGACACTCCAGCTCTGCTTGGCCTTATCTATTCCCCCACATCAGTCCAACCTTATCTCTTACCCTGCCTCCTCCCCACCGCTAGTCCAACCTTGGTGCCAGCCTCCTCCCCACCACCCCTCCTCACTATTGGCCACCGCCCCTCCCAGCCCGCCATCTCTCTCTCATCCGATCTCTCTCCTCTCGCAGGCCTGCTCTACAAGCGCAAATGCGGTCGCCTAGCCACGTGGATCCGGGAGCTCGAGGCCTCACTGGCGGTTGCCACGGAGAAGGCCACTGCCGAGTGTCGCGGAAGGGTTGGCCCTGCCATGCAGCAAGATGTCCCATGTTTAAACTCGCATATTTCCTCATTTAGCCATCCCATCTCATCCTGCTAAATCTTGATTCTTATTTGCAATCGTTGAGGAGGGCACTGAGTGAGCAGGAGAGCCGCTCCGACGAGACCGATGCGAGGTTCCAGCGTGTTGCCCTGCGCCCCCTCCCCCCCTCTCCTTGTAGATCTGAGTTATTGGCATTGATGGCATCGTAACCTGTATGATTGGTTGTGAGATGTGTTTGTATAAACGGTGTTGATTGTGAAATGTGTTTGTATGATCAATTTGATTGTGACTGAGATGTGTTTGTATGATGAGTTGATTCGATTTGTGCATGCGACGGTAGTGGCGGCAGCAGGAGCACGACGGCGGTGGTGGCGGTAGGAGCGGTAGGCCTGGCACTGATAGTCATTGACTATCAATGCCGATTAAAGTGTATCGGTTGAAAAACCGACAGCGAAGTCATTTTTCAACCGATACTGATCGACCTTTTTGTAGTAGTGCTAACCCCTCGAGGCATGACTACGGACGCTCCTTGCCATGGTTGCAACACTAGCCATTGCATGATCCCAGCAGAACCGCCGCCACCCCTACGAGTCTATTGCTTTATCATTAAAGTTACGACATCAGCCTTCATCTCATATTTATGAGGAGGTCAAGTTACAGAATCCTATTACAGGAGCCTAGGTTAGAGTAGACTTATGTAACCTGGGTTCCTCGTAAATATGAGACAAGAGCTGCTATGTTGTAACTATGACGATAAATTGAGAGGCTTACAGGGGGCATCGGCGGTTCTGCTGGGACCCCGAAGCGACCGGTGTTGTAACCATAGGGAGGAGCGTCTGTAATCATGTCAAGGAGGTAAGCTTCAGCTAAACCTCATTAACAAAAAATTATGTCTTTGGTGTCATCTGTGACTTCACGTGTATCATCTCGGTAGATTAATCCGTCACTTCCACAAGGTTAAATTTTCTAACAACTTGCAGGCAAAATTGTACGAAATTTTCAACTACATTTTCTAAATTTTAAGCCCGGTTTCATCAGAGTTTTCAACTACGCACTATGTAGCTCTGTTGATGTTGGAGAACCGGTGCTCACCAACCCCGGGTGGTGGGTGAAGAAGGGGCTTTTGCTCCCAATGGCGGTCGAGGCGTCTGGATTGATAGAAGGCGAAGATTAAAAAAAAAAAGGGCACGGTGAGGCGCTACGGATGGGCCGTAAATAATAAAACAGACACCTCGCAGCAGAACAAACGCCATCTAGACCACTAATATAAGCGCCCTTGGTAGAGAAGAGCCTCCGCGAGTCAGCTATCTCACATATATCCGTAAGATAGTGAAATCACTATATTAATAGAAACCCATAGCTTGCAATTCGAAAGCCGTGAAAGAAACGGGAGCTAGTTAATTACCCGAGTTCCAAAACGATGTGGTACTATATAGGCGTGTTCAATTTTCATGCACAATCAGCATCCATTGAACGGAATCACGCAAGCTAGCTCTGGCACTGTCATGGCACCTATGAAGCTTTTTTTTCCTCAATACGAAGAAAAGAAGGTGCAGTTTGCACGGGAGCAAGCTAAAGCAACTCATGAAAGGAAAGTACCTTTCTAAGGGTTGACAATCAAACGTTATATCATGGCCAGTCGACCCACGCCCGAACAAACCAGCCGAGCCAAAACCCGCTCGCGCCAAGTGCCCGATATGTGTCTATAGTAGTCCAATAGATGTTATTCATAGTTGTTCAATAGTTATTAAGTAGTATTCAATAGTTCAATAGTTTTTTTAATAGTTATTAAAGTGTTAGTATATCAGTAATTCTTGTTTAAGTAGTGTCAGTAGTTTGTTTACTACTAAACAAACTACTGATACTATTGAACAAAACTATAAAAAAAACTATTGATACTATTGACAACTATTAATACACTACTGAATAATTTTACTATAAATTGAAACTACTGAATACTAAACTATTGACAATTACTGGCACTACTAAATAATTTTTCAGTAGTTATCCAGCTATTGACATAACTATTAAACAACAAAACTACTAATAACTACTAAAGAATTACTGGATGATAACTACTAGATACTACTGAAGAATTACTGAATAACAGTTATTGGACAACTACTGAGCGGGCGACATAAGATGAGCAGCACATGGCAGGTGGGTGTGGGTGTGGGCGCACAAGGCGAGTGTCACAGGGACCCCTTGGCGGGTGGGTGTGGGTGTGGGCGCACGAGGCGAGTATCACAGAGACACGTGGTGAACGGGGGTGGCGCGAAGGCACCAGGGTGGGCGCGGTTAGGGTGGGTCGGCTGGGTTGGGCCAGCCGGGGCACGCATGTTGGGTTGGGGTGTAGAATATGCCCTACGTGTAAAATAACACTTATATATATATATATGTATGTGTGTATATATATGTATGTTTATATATATATGTATATATGTATGCATAAATGTATGTATGTGTGTGTTTGTGTGTGGGACATACAACTAAGGCACAAATGAATTATTTTTTATGTTATTCCTTGGCGCAATAGCTTGCTCTCATTTTTTTATGACTAAAGTACACAATACCTCACGTGGGCCTATGATGATTATGCAATTGTATGATTGAGGGTTAGTAGCTTGACTGGCACTATTAACACCTAATAGATGCTAAGATATATAATTTTACATATTAACGCTTATTTTCTAATTTCTATATAAATGAATGATGAAAGTATATGTAAATGATGAATTATATGTGAACCATATTTGATATGTGAATATGAAACATATGTGATATGTGATGATGAAATTTATGCGAACCATATGTGTGGTTGTTTTAGGTGTGGAATTATCATTGCAGGTTTGAACCACGAACTGGCAGTGATATCACCACTATCACCGCCGATTAATGTCATGAAAATGTAGCAAAAATAAGCAGTGATAGTGGTGATATCACTACCAGTTCATAGCTTAAACTTTCAGTGATGGTGGAGATATTACTATCGGTTCATAGCTCAGACCGGTAGTGATACTAGGATATCACTATCGGTTGCGGAACTAGCAGTGATAATCCCAGACTATCACTGATAATTGTGCAGTACCTGTTCAAAAATTGACATTGATGATGGTTTTGAATCGGTATTGATGGCTATTTCTATAGCAGTGTTATCCCCTCACGGCACCCAAAAATAACTATAGATCTATCATCGAAAAATTTGGAGAAGTTTTCTTGGTGCTTGCTCCATCTACACATCATATATGTTTGCATTATCAAGAAGCTATATAGCTCATATATGTACTAATAATCAGCAAGTTTCGATGGTCAATAAACAATAATGCATGTCACGGCCAAGCAGGTCCATCAGGGAGCAAGGCATCTTGTTAGCTAAATGGTAACATCAGGGGTACATGCATCCCATGCATGCTTGCATATTGTTGACGACTTAATTACCAGTAATTTCTATAAGAAACCAATATGCAACATCTATCCATGTAGGGCATGTATGTATGAACAAATGTAAACTTATGCAGCATATATAGACAGCATGACTGAGCCTAGACGGCATTGTATTGGATCCATTGTCATAAGTTTTTTTTCTTCCAACTAATCATATCCTAGTAGTATCGAGCTAGCGAGCTAGTGGCAAACAAAGTTTCATGCATTGAGCTCCACAGCATGGTGAAAACGTAAGCATGGGGGGTTGCATGGCCACAGAACATGCTTGATGCATGGTGGTACTATAAAGTAGTGACTGATTAAAAAAAGTTATTAAAGAAGGTGTCTGTCGTGGTCACAGTATATGCATATATAGGCCACGGACGTCGGTTGATCACAACAGCCACTACTTCGCAAATCGCAATAAGCAAGTTGTGCTAAACAAAACAGTAAAACAGATTCGCCATATATGTGCTGCCGTTGAAAAATTAATCCAATCTATCGATCCCTTAAAATCCGATTGTCCAGACTCCAGCAGCGACTCACCAACAAATAAACACGACACGAGATCATCAGCCACTAGCGCTAGTCCTCCTCCATCACATTCTCTCATTTGACTAGAAACCAAAGCTTGATTAGTTAGCTAATATATTCATGATCTCGATCTCTTTCTGTCTCGTCTTTTCTTGTCTCTTATATTAATTATTTCCTTAAAGCTTTAAAGTTGTGAAAGACTGATGGATAGATCGACCATCTTGGCGCCTACATATATAATACATGGAGAGAGATCTAGAGAGAGAGAGATGCATGCATGCATGCAGATGGCCCACGCACACACATTGCACGGAAAAAGCTCATGTGCCGACAATTAAAGCTTGCATGATTTGCCGAAATAATAGGGGCATCATAAAATAAAGCGCCCAATTAGTTGTGTCGTCGTCCTGGCCCGGCCTGCCGGCCCCCGGCCTTGGCGCGCGAAAAGGGTTCAAGATCGATCAATCGATCGCGGTCGGCGAGATAATTGCCTGCAAGAAAATGTTGCAGCTAACAGCTGGTTTAGTGATCGATCGATCGATGCCTCTCTCGTTCAGCTGCGTTTGAATTGACACTTGGCGTTATTTAGTGAAGAAATCGTAAGTTGGTGGATCGATCGATCATGAACGTCACACTCGATCTCCCTTTCTGTTGGCCGATCGATTTTACCATATCTCGCTTTTGTCAGTTTAACCTCGATTTATGAATTAATATAGGTGAAGTAGCTAGTCACAAATCATACCCGATTGGACTAGTGTTATATATTGTAGTGAAATACAGCGGTATAATTTCGACTAAAACTCTAGTATAATATTCGACTATCAACAATTGTTTTGTGGACTAGGTTAAACGATCTTAAATTTTATCCTTTTCTCAATTCCCATTATTGCAGGACTGGTGGATTCTAACATCCCAAAGTGGATTTAGTGGCTCCATTTAACATGTTTCGATCACAGATTCTCAACCCCAAAAAAAAAAATAGTGGCTCCATTTAACTGGTGGATCGAAATGAGCCCAAAAAATGAAATGTCTGTTTTTCAGCTGACTAAACATCCCCATCCACACCACCCTAAGCCCTAACCCACTGCAATGCCCGGTCCATCACCTCCACACACACCTCCATATTCATGTCTCCACCCGATGCCTCGCTGGTGTCAATGAATCCCTTCAGCGAGTCCCCGCCCCCTACAACCTCTGCTCAGGATCCGCATCCTCTGACTTTGCTTCGGCAAAGTCAGAGGTACTACAGTAATTCGTAGTTCACTTTTTCTCGTCTGTCAGATCACAAATGGACGGTCAGGAGGATGCGGATCCCTCTGCCCCAACACGCGACTGTCGCCGCCGTCCTCAGCAATGACAACGCCACATTATCCTCCTATGCAGAGTGCCACTCTCTTCTTCCTCGTGTCATCAAATCGTTGTCAGGCCGCCTACTGCCACAACCCTCTTGTCCTGCCACGTCTGATGGCACCGCCGCCACAGCTCCCTAGCTACATTGCCCCTATCGCCTCCCACCATCGTGCTCGGTGCCACTATTGCCCCTCCCTCCATAGCTGACCCTAAGCCTCCACCCCGAACCCTAACCAGGCTATGGCAGCGGTCATTGACAAGTACCAGCGATGAGGACTAGCACACACGTAACAATGTGTGATCTGGAAAGATGAACTAAAGCGTTTGAGTATTTTTGGTCGACTAGGTTCCGGAAGAAAATTACATATATGTGAGAAAAGGTAATGAGTTGTATTGAGACGAGACACGTGCAAAAATATAATTGTTTCCGCTCCAAGCTACATGGAACATCAGGTTGAAAGACAGATGCAATACACAATCGAGATCAAGTTGCCCACATGTAACTGTTAAATTGATTCACATTCACTGATGTTTGTAGTGCACAGTGATTAATGCACGTGCTTGCTAATATCCCAGCTAATGATTGTGGATTAACACACATGCATATGCCGGAGATGGAAGGGAAGGGAAGGATTGGCCGGCCGGGTAGGGATGGTCCTGTTGGCACTGCAGACCAGAGGACGCATATGATGTGGTGGAGGCCGGCCATGCAATATTGCGAGTGCACGTACATTCCTTGTTTGCATCCTTTAGTTTCAAGGAAACCGATGATAGGGGGGTACTCCCCTGTCTGTGTGAGAGCTTTCCAGCCCATGCAGCTCCATGCCTGCTAGGACTGGGATTGGGAACACCTCCTGTCCTGTGCAATGCAAACAGTTCTCTTTTTCTCTCTCCTCTCTTTCCTCTAATGGGGACACAAGGACAAAACTCGGCTTGCCTGCCATGCATGCATTATATTATTGTACGTGTACTCTCCCTCTCGTATGTGTGAGAGAGAGACTGAGGAGGGTGGCCCACAGGGATGGTCCTGTTGATATCGCTTAGTACCATACCATGCATGCATCATGCAACCTAATTCAGCCTTCGAGGTTGAATCGAATCAAGACCTGGGTCCGATCGATTACGACAAAGCTCGTGCTCGTCTCCTGAGGTACGGGACTTGAATGGAACCTAAAATTATACGCGCGGAATTATAGCGAGTTCTTTCGGATGATTTAATTGGGGTTGCTGGTTAGTCCCGCTTCATTAATTTCCTAGAAAAAAGACCTTTTGATTTAGGATTTGCCAGCTTTTTATGGTGATTTAATTGGGGACTTCGCTTGGGCAATGCAATTTAGCTGGGCACTACCCTCCCCCAGTCTGGCTATCGGCGGCAACACAACCGCCTCGCTGCAACGCCGCCCACTTCCAAGCATCTGCCTCTCTGACGCCCCTCTAAGCTTAAGACGTAACTGAGAAGGATCCATTCTCGTCACGAACAACCACGCCAGTGGAACTAGAGAAATCATTTGCAGAGAAAGCTCCGTCAGTAAATTTGAAGTGGTCCATGTTGGTAAATTTGAAGTACAAATAAGCAACTGGCGGGAATCGTCTGATGAAACTATGGATGCAATACTGGTTAGACTAACAGGCCAGCAGTTGCAGAACAGTGTGAGATTAACTTTTAGTGATCACATGTTCTCTCTCCTCCGTAGTTTTCATCTAGAAGAATGAATATATCATGTACAACTGCATGATGATGGATATATTCATCTTTTTGGCAAGATATCTATTTTCTATGGGCATTGATTTCTCTAAAGACGATGGTGTCCCACAATCTTTTTCTCCATATGGTGCGAGGTCTCGTTGATAGTGACGACACTTAATCCTTTATGTAACATACAAGACTACCAAGACTCTTTCTCTGAACAATACGACGGAAATGTTTTTATGACATCACCACTATACATGCACACCATACTCATATACTCGTAAGTATGTCTTCTATTACATATCTATAAATATAACCACAGAAAGCACTCATGTACATGTGTAAACTGTGAGCACTAGGATTTGGACTCTCTGTTGGGTGTTGGGTGGATTCGTACCCTCATGCCTCGAGTCCCTCCATCACCATATCAAGACGTGGTTCCTCAAAAGACAATTAATCCTAACTTGTTGGGATTTGAACTCTTTAGTGGGTGGATTCATACCCTCATGCCTTGAGTCACTCCATCGCCATGTGGATTCATACCCTCATGCCTTGAGTCACTCCATCACCATATCAAGAGGTGGTTCCTCAAGAGGCAATTAATCTTAACTGGTTAGGATTTGAGATCTTTGGTTGGTGGATTCATACCATCACTCCTTTAGTCCCTCAATCACCATATCACAAGGGATGGTTTCATAAGAGACAATCGATCTTAACTGGTCTTAGACGAAAATATTCGGTGGAAACAATATTTTCGTGGCATTTTTTTCACGACTAAGTGTAAACAATTGGCTAGTTTAGTCGTCATCTAAAAATAAAATTGATCATCATAAGCTACAAAGGTCATGCATTGATTTAACCCTGGGAAATCAAAGTGGAAGGATGCATATATGCAATTGGAATGGCGTTCGTTGAGGTGCTTAATCAATGTCTTCCCCAACTAATCGGTTCGTGTTATGTGATAATTTGCTTCCTTTGTGGCGGTCGCCGTCATGTGATTAGTGGCCTTGTGTTTTCCACAAAAAGGGCCTTCCTGCAGCTGGTTCCCTGCTGGCCCCAGCTCTCGCACACGGATGAGTACAAATAGATATATATACGTATGAGCGCATTTGATTACGTATACATGAAGGGATCACCAGTGCACCACATGCACAGACAAATATAATCATATATTTATTTCTCTTTGCTTAACTAGCAGAATAGCATATGCAGTTGTGCGGCTTTTGTGATTAATATTTATTTCACTACTACAGAAACCTCAACATGTGACTGGTTATCACTGTCAGTTTACTCGGTCTGACTGACACAAATATTCGATCAGAAAAAACCAACAATGATAAGAACTTATTATTGCTGATTTTTTGTAAACAACTAGCAGTGAACCCGCACACCCCGCGTGAAATATCTCCCAGTCTCATCCCCTCTCTCTCCTCATTTTCTCCTCTTCTTTTCTCTGTCCTCTCTCTCTCATTCACACTCACCGATGAGAAGGGCGGCACTGGCCACCAGATCCACGCGAGCTCCTCCATGACCTCCAGATCCTCGACGAGCTCCTCCACGGACTCCTCAACCTCTAGATCCTTGGCGAACTCCTCCATGTCGACCTCTAGATCCACGGTGAGCTCCTCCACAACCTCCTCACCTCCAAATCCACACAGCCACTGGCCTCCTCGACCCCCAGATCCATCACTAGTACAGAACGATACTATACAGGCGGGTGGAAACGCCTTTTCACAGGCGTTTAGCGCAGCTGCCTGCGACCGAAGGCCTGTGGAAATCAACGATTTCCACAGGCGGTCCACATTAGCTGTCGCCTTAGATATAAAGATTTCCATAGGCGGTTTCGTATGAGAACCGCCTGTGGTATGTATTTATTTCAAAAATAATAATTAGAATATATTTTATTCCATCCAGATTTCACACAGTTTCAATAACAATATGAATAGCATCACATATTTCAATATTTAACACAAGTACAACAATATTTACAACATCACAATCCAATATAGCTAAGAGTCGCTCTCCCACACACAAAGTCTCGGATGGCTAGCTAATTCGCCTCCGCGATCAAAGAATCTACCGTTCTTGTGGATGACTTCGTGCATAATAAACCGGCACATGTTACGTTGGACGTTTTGGATTTCTTTGTCGGTGAGAGCTTAGTTGGCACATTGGATTATCCTTGCCTGGTTTGAAAACACAACTAAAAGAGTTAAAACACTACTGACAACGGAAACATAACCAAATAAGAATGTGCAGGCGCAATGATGACTTACGTCTTCAGGGTTCGTTGTGTACCTCCAGTTTATCCTAAGAAATTGACAAACATAGTATTCACAAAGAACCGTATTGAAACCTTGCTTGTGGCACTACAAATAAAAACGTAATGTATTCGTTAGTTCAATAAAACTCTTCGTCATTAATTGTGGGATACAAGAATTAGAAGTTGTGTTATTACCGGAAAGTATGTACGGACCGTCATCGCATCCGGCTTGTCCGTATCGTGTATCCCACCTTTCGTTATGTACCACTTGTAGACCCTATTCGAATGCCAACAAGTAATTCTCAATTCATAAATAATGTATAAGAATTTTAAGTATGGGAGATTTCCTTTACCTATGTATAACGTCAATGAAATCTTGATAGGATTTTTGTTGGAAATCGGTAGAGTCAAGGACCACGAGTCTGCTCGACTTCGGCATCAGCATTATACAAATATAGTGATCGCTACATGAATACTTATGAATATGTAAATTTATGACTCAAAATAATGTGAATTCATTACTCTCTCTCCCTCTCCCTCTCCCTCTCCCTCTCCCTCTCCCTCTCCTTAGATCTAGATCTAGACCTAGAGAAAAAATCCCCATTCATGATGAAACCTCATAAGGCTAAAAAACATCACATTCTAGCTACATTTTAAAAATATAATACTAGAATCATGTGAATCTACACAATTAAATCAATATTGCAACAAATTTGAGCTAATTTGATGATCTAAATGGCAAGAACCATGAGCATCTCTAGATCACATTGAAACTCTAATTTAGCCTTAAATCTAAATCTAAACTTCAAAAAAATGCAAGCTAGGGATGAGATATACATACTTTATTTGGCTCCTCCAAGGAAATCAAAAACAAAACCTTCCCCACCTATTTTCCAAATCGACCGCCACAGTAAATGCTTACTATTTCGAACAGTAAGTCTATCTGAATGGAGTTCGCCGAGAAGAAGGAATATTTATGGACTATTTGCACAGGTGGTCGACATAAGAAACCGTTTGTGGAAACTAATTTCCACAGGCGGTTCCTTATATGGACCGACTGTGCAAATGACATCCATTTTCACAGGCGGCCCACATAAGGAACCATCTGTGTAAATGGAGTATTTCCACAGGCGGTCCACAAAATGGTAAAAGGAGTATTTCCACAGGCGGTTTCTTATGTGGACCTCCTGTGCAAATGGATCTATTTTCACAGGCGGTCCACATAAGGAACCGCCTGTGAAAATTACTTTTCACATGCGGTCCTCAGCCGCACGGGGCCGCAGCCACTTTCTCAGGCGGTTCGTAGGAAGAACCGCCTGTAGAAATCAAACCTAGGTGTCTCGGAAAATAGGTTTTGTAGTAGTGCATGCGGACCTCCTCCACAGCGACTTCCACGTTCTCCTCGACCTCCAGATCCACATCGAGCTCCTCCATACCGCATGATGTTTTTTTTATGCCTAGGAAAATCTATCACTATTAGATGCCCATTACCGATTTTGGAACCGGCAGTAATGCCGGTTTGGAACCAGCGGTGATGATGTCTTCTTCGGTAGTGTTTGTATGTTATGGAACTATAATTAATAATATTTTATTTTATTTTATTTTCTTTGTTTTGTCTTATTTGAGGAGAATCGACCCTTATGTCTCTCACTTTTCATTTAAGGATTTTTTTTTCTAGGTGCTCAATGAACTATGCAATTTGTTGTCCATGCTTCCCTATAAAAATTTCTATAATACTGAGAATCCAAATATTTTCTTTCGCTCCTAATTTTATTCTTCTTTAAGGATAGCTGAGGTATCTTGTTTTTTTAGATTTAATGATTTTTTAGTTGACTGGTCCTCAATGGCCTGTGCAATTTTATGTCTAATATTTTCTATAAAATCTTCTGTAATATAGAGAATACTAAGATTTTTTTTCCTTCAAAATTTCTTCTTCTTTAAGGGTATGTTTGTTTCAGCTATGGGTTGTGAAAAAAGCAGTTTGTAGATTATGGATTATAAAAAACTAGATTGTGAAAGCTGGATTGTACAGTTTGCAGAAATTGGTAGAAGATAGATTGCTGAATTGTTATAATCTAGTGGCTGAATTGTACAATTCGGCTTTTACAATCCAGTCTGTTTGTTTTAGCAACCTGCAAGCTGAAACAAACAGGTCCAAGAATGGCTACAGTATCTTTAATAGATTTAATGATCTTTCTAGCTGATTGGCCCCCATAATTGCACGGCTGACATTTTTTTTAATTTATATGACCTAAAGTGTTATATGTTTTCTCTAATTTATTAATTGAAAAAATTCTCTTAAATTATATTGACACTCTAAATGTTCATTATTTTCTTTATTTTTGCATTAAAATCTGTATGGTATAATCCATATTTTTGTTTATATTTTTTAACTAGAAAACATGATCTTGGTGGGCCCTTAACTTAAGTTGGTGGTTGGTAAATAAGCCCTAGTAAGATATATGCTTCTTTTTTTTCATAATAGAGATTTGCTGAAATATGCAAAAAAAATTATCGACTTTGTAGGGTATCATTTTTATTGATCGACCATGGTGTAGGGCCGGTCATGTCCTTTTATTATATAATAGAGATTTGCATCAATCACAATTACAGAACTAACTTTTTATGTCGGCCCATCACTACAGACTCCTAATGGGCCCGTAGCGATGGGGTATCATTGTCGCTTCAAAAGTCGCACAAGAAAAATCAGTCATCGTGGCTTATGAATCGATAGTGATAAGAGTGATCACTATCGGCCGATGGCTTGAGCCGGCAGTGATGCCCAGCTCCTTCATCACTGCCAACTTAAGCCACTATCTAGCAGTGATAACAGGGCATGATTGTCGGCTGGTTATATGAGCCGACAATGATGTCTCGGCTATATAAAAGTCACACTCTACTTTCCCAAGCTCGAGCACAATAGAGATGAGCTCTGTTCTTGCTAGATGGCGGCCATTTTTGGTCAGCAAGTTCTCAGTGGCTTCAAAATTTTGAGGAATTCTCATGCCCTAGTTGTTCCAACGTATGTAACTTCATCTCCAATTCATTTCTAGTTGAATTTTATTTGCTAAATTTCTCTAGATTTTGAGATGATAGAGATTAACCTATGACCATGATATTTTCAGACAATGTAGATGCAATTATACCTCGTTTATTATACGGAAGCTTCAATTAGTAGCTTATGGTGGAAAGTATCTTTATTATTGATTTACATTAGCTATATGTATGAATATATTTATTTTTGTTTTTTAATGAATTAGAAAATTTAGCCATGATATTAAGGTGGATAGCAAACTCATATTTTTTATATTTTAATTAATTAGCAAGCTCCAATATAGGAACTTTAAGTATGAGCATATTTATGGTTGATTTTTAATGAATTAGAAAAATTAGCCATGATATTTAGGTATGTAGCAAGCTCTAATTATATTGTTTTTATATTTTAATTAATTAGCATGCTCCAATATGGAACTTTAGATATGAGCATATTTGTTCTGATTTTTAATGAATTAGAAAATTTCACCATAATATTTAGGTATGTAGAAAGATACAATTATATTTTTTATATTTTATTTAATTAGTAAGCTCCAACATATAAACTTTATGTATGAGCGTATTTATTTTTTATTTTTACTTAATTAGTCCTACATAAGGATTGAATAATAATGAAAATTTCTAGTGATAGCACTAACAAACACTCATCGGAAGCAGACGCGAAAATATACAAAAAGTGTCTCCTCCAACCCGGACCAATTGCTGGTAGGAGATGACGAGGTAATTATTTGTTGGTGATTGCAAAATCTTCTAGATGTTATGAATTTAGATTTACAATAATAATATAATTGTAGATGGATAGAAGATGGATGTACGATGTGAGCCGTGTGAGCGCAGAGTATAAGAACGGCATGGAGTGCTTCCTGGTAGCAGCCGCGGTGCACAAGTGAAATACACAGTCTCAATACATATGTTGTCCATGCGTCGATTGTGAGAATAAGAAGCAGTTTTCCACCACCTAGCAGATACATTCCCACTTGATGCCAAGGGGCTTTATGCCTGGCTATACCCGTTGGACCGAGCACGATGAAGCTGAGATCATACATGAAGGGCAGTACATTGGCAGAGAAGATGAAGACTTGTGCGCCGATATGCCAACTGACGAATACACCGTTATGCTGCTGACTGAAGATACATTTGTCGATGATGATCTAGAGGAGATGTTGGTCGATGCTAACGCTGATGATCTGGAGCAGATGTTGTGCGATGGGGAGGGAACTTCACCATTGAAAAAGAGTTTCAAAAGTTCCAACGTATGGTAGAGGACTCTAAAACACTGTTGTTTTCAGCCTACGAGAAGGAGCACACAAAGTTGTGTACCGTGCTTTCACTGCTACAATTGAAGGCAAGCAATGGTTGATCTGATACAATTTTCACAGAGTTGTTATTGTTCTTGAAGAAATTGCTTCCAAAGAGAAATGTGCTACCAGAAAACACGTATCAGGCCAAGCAGGTTGCCTATCCATTGGGGTTGAAAGTGCAAAAAATACATGCATATCCAAATAATTACATGTTGTATCGCAGCGAGCATGTAGACTTGGAAGTGTGTGTCATCTGTGGTGCAGCACGGTACAAGCACAACGGTGATGATATGGATGGTGAAGGAAAGAAGTAAAGGCCTCCGGTCAAGGTGATGTAGAATTTTCCTATAGCCCTCGTTTGGTTCGTTTATTCACAAACAAAAGGCATGCCGAGGAGCGCAAGGATAATGAAATGCTGAGACCCCCGTTGATTCTACGCAGTGGAGAAACATCGATAGGAAATACAAGAAGCTCTTTGCAGAAGATGTGAGGAATATAATATTTGGGTTGAGTACGGATGGGATGAATCCATTTGGTAACATGAGCAGTAGTCATAGCACTTGGCATGTGACTCTATGTATATACAATCTTCCTCCTTGGTTGTGTATGAAGTGGAAGTACATTATGATATCGGTGCTGATACCAAGGCCGAGGCAACCTGGCAACTATATTGATGTATACCTAAAACCATTAATGGAAGATCTTGTAGTGCTGTGGAACGATAGTGTGCAGGTATGGGATGCATACAAACGAGATAACTTCACCCTATGCACAATGTTGTTCATAACAATCCAGGACTGGCTAGCCCTTGGCAACCTATCGGGCTTGACTATCAAAAGTTATTGTGCATGTGTGCATTGCTTGGATGAAATGGAGAGCTTATGATTGAAGAACAACCGAAAAATGGTGTACCTATGTTATCATAAATTTCTTCGCAGGAATCACTTGTACCACATCAATAGGAGAGCTTTTGATGGGAAAGTTGAGATTCGATCACCTCATAAGCATCGTACTGGGAGGCAGGTACATGAGATAGTAAAGGGACTTAGGGTTATTATAAGACCCCTGAACCTAAGATCTCATGTGCCTCCCGTATCAATCCCTAGATCAAGTAGCTGATATATATAGTATAATAGTTGTAGTATCACAGTTAAACTTCGTACATAAGTATTAAGGTTCAGAGCACAAAAGATTAAAAACCATACTATATATTACAAGACTAACCTAGAGGCCAACAAAACACAGTAGAAAGCAAAAGTCCAAGCCACAAGCAGCTTAGGGTGCAAACGCGACTTTTAAGACTACTCTTTTCCCTCGACTTCACCTCCGACGAAGTCGGTATCAGCTTCCTCATATGAATGACAGCAAGAGTGAGTACAAAAGGTACTCGACAAGCCTTATACTACTTCAAGTGTTTGATAGATGCATAAAGATGTCAATTGAAGGATAAGTTTAGTTTTAAGTGTGAAGCAATTTATGCAAGTATTCAATTAGTGCCATAAGGAGATGTAATGCCACCATCAAACATTGAAGAAGGTAGCTCGAGCCACTACCTCAACCTGAACCAAACAGACGCATGTACATACAATGAGGTAATTCATAAGTAGATGAATGCATCTATTCTACATATTGTCATATAGGTTCTCAATAGTTTTTTCACTTATGCGCAGATGCTTGATACTCCGAGGGTCACAACAATGAGCAATCCCAGGAGCGACATCGTGTCTGAGGTCCCTCAAAGATGCCTACGGGATGATTTGTGATCACGGAGGTCTCACCGGCAGGGGAGCCAACTACACCAGAGAGTTCTGGGACCATACAAGTTAGTCTATGGAATTACTGTTAAGGATCACGTGCCCATCGGCTACAGATTGTGGACTGACGAACGAGGTGATCCCAATATGGTTCCTGATTTGATCAAGAACGACATCTTGTGGTTCAAGATATTAGAGAAGTTTGACTTACCTGAAGAGAT